>NW_027094091.1:65162458-65817992 GCF_029207755.1 Chamaea fasciata
AGCATGCAGTGAAAGAACATGGGTATGAGGCTCGGCTCAGGGAGATGGAGGACACCAGTCACAAGTCCACTGCTGAGCTCAGACGTCTCTTGGTAGCTCAGCAAAAAGCAACAAACAGGTGGAAAGAAGAAACGAAAAACCTCACTGACACTACAGAGGCCAGGATCAGTAAGCTGAAGTAAGTGCAGTTTTGTTCCCCTTCTGCAAAGTGTGTTTCACATCCTCTTGGGTGTATGGTATGGTGAAAAACCAGGAGGAGCAAACCATCCAGACTCAAAGATGTGCTTGCAGCAAAACCAAGAATGATCTAAACAGAACCTGTGATGCTCTCTGTGAAGTTCGCACCGAAGTGAAACTTCCCATTGTTTCATTATCTTGTTGGTAACTTGTGAGGTTTTGTAATGACAGAGAGTAGATGGAATATATAACTTTGGATTTTCTCTTTCAAGACACAGCACACTCAATTTAGACAATTTTAACTTTGGATTATGAGAACTTCTGTACCTCTTCAGAAAAGCCATAACATGAGTCGTGGAGTGAGTCTCCAGACTTCTAAAATAAACTGGACAAAAATCTCTTGGAATGTGCATCTAATGTTCTCTTCTGAGCAGTTGCTGTTATCAATGAAGATAAAAATGGGTTGTGGGATTCTCCTACGGAAAAATATGGTATAAACTTAATTTTTCTCTTAATTCATCCATATTTCTAGGCTGATACTTGTATTTTGCAGTACAGAATATAAGAATATTTTCATTTTTGCAAGTTTCTTCTATGCTTTATTTCATTTCTAGGCTCAGGCAAAGATTTTTTTTAACCAGTTCTTTAAAAAAGGCAAAAGTCTTTCAGGAGACATAGGTTATGAGCATGTGTGTGAGGCACTGGGAGCTGTGCTGATTTACTGACTGTTTTAGTGGTGTAGCTTCTCTGTGTGTAATTAGCTGGCTCTTATTGATACTTTTTTAGCTTCTTTTGTAAATGCAGTAACTGGAGAAGAAAATTATTTTGCAATCGTTCATGCTAAGGTAAATTTTAGCTCTAAAACCTGTAGTTTATTTTTTGTAAGTTAAAATGCAAAAACTTCACAGTTGAACATCGAGGTTCACCTCTAGATCCTGGATGTGGTTCAGCAAGTTCCAATTAAAAGGCCAAAATTGCAGACTTCCAAAATAATTAAACTTGTCTGTGAAACAGCTGTTTTCCCTCTAAAACCTTTACTGTTCAGTGTTAAAATGTTGTTACAGCAGACCAAAAGATTTAGACCTTATTTATCTGCAGCAAAATGCTGACACAGAAAATACAAGGAAGTCTGCTTTGTGAACCTGGATGAAAAATGGGTAGTAAATTTTGAAAATGTCCCTATTTATGTGACTTCAGTAGATATTTTGGTGCAAGTCTAAAAGCTAAGTCAGTTACTTTATGGTATTGGTTTTGTGTGTTCTGCTTTTTCATGCTGTATAAGCTAGAAATAGAAGTCTTTATCAGGCATTTACTCTACCTGGCAAGGAAGCTGGCAGTAGAAACAGGAAGGTTGTCATTTAGACTGGCAGCAGGAATTTGGTATTAAATCTGTGCAGTGATGCTCTGATATCATGGTGACAAGTAGTCTAACTGAACCTTATCAATATTATCTGGAAATTTTAAAGCCAGCTTATTTTTCACCTTATATGCATTGCCAGACACCCAGCAATGTAGTGCAGAATGCAGTTGCTGTGAAAATTAGCTCCAGAATTTACATTGTAGTAGTTATTCACAAAGGTCCTTGCTTATGCTATAAATGAATAATTATCATATTTCCTTTATCACAATAACATTTTGAGTGCAAGTACTGAGCAGCAAATCCCTTCTGATTGTGTTGGGAACTAAAATCAAGTTGCTGATTATTTAAAGAGCAGAATAATTTTGCAGCACATGCATTTATCAGGGAAATTTTACTAAGGAGACAAAATAACAGACTGATACTGGTAATAGATTAATTACTCTATTGTTAATTAAGCACTCTGTTTGGAAGGTCTCTTGAGGCTAATGCAGGAAATGTGCTCACCAAGTGGGGTCCAAGAGAAAGCAGGATCCATGTAAATACATGAGCAAATGAAGAGGATGTGTTGGTGACGTGTAGCTGAATTAAATTTTTTAACAAAAATACAGCTTTAACAAGAATCATTACTCTTGCAGCATGCTAATGTGTTTTATAGCTGAGTGGTTTTTTAGGAAGTGATAAACTTCCTAACCAAGTCCTGTCCATGTGTAGGGGGATGCATTTTAGATTGCATTTCACCAGGAGCTTGCTGTTACTGCAGCTCCTGTAAACACTGACTCAGTGTCCCATTTGTTAGTGTAGGTGTTTTCCATTCCTTTGCCTGAAAGTCATGATGGTTTTCCAGTTCTGTCCTCATTGCTTTCATTTTCCATGGGAAGGTGTCTGAAACATTTTGGCTTCTTTATTAAACTTCCCAGCAGCAGCTGCTAACTTTTCCACATTCTATGCTGCTCATTTGTCATGTTCTAAGTCTGCAGTGTTTTGTTGGTGAGGTGTAATCCATATGCACAAAAGAAGCACTAAATAATTCTAAGGCATGAAGCAACATCAGTGAATGTCAGGGGGTTTTTGATCTGAAAAAAAAATTTAAGAAGTAAAAGTAAATTGTAGAGCACGTAATGTAAATAACATAGGAATCTCATAGATCAGGGAAAAACCTGTAGATAGAAGTGTTGATAAGTAAACTGATACTTCCAGGCTTCACTGAAAAATTATTCTGTGCTTTTCTGGCCCTTTGGATCTCATTCAAGTTAAACATGTAACTGAACTTGAAATTCAGAACCAGTGCTGAATACTTGTAGACTAAATTACACCATTTTCTTCATACAAATCTATTGCAGTCTTCATTTCTAAGAAAAGCTTTCTTCCCTCTGAGCATCTTAAGATGCTGCATGCATCTTAAAAGAGAAATATGGGTAACAGACCTCGTCTTCACCTTGCAGAAGGGCAAGGAGCCAGTTTTGCTTCAGTGACCTTGTGCCAGTCAACCCTGAAGGTAACTAAGGAGGGCAGTGCTCCTTGTGACACGGGCCAATCACTCCAAATACAAACTTTGCTCTTGGCAGCATGGCTAACAACTCACTGCCAGCTTTATTCCCTTTATTCCCACAGTGTCTGCTCTGGCAGAGTCAGAACCCAAACTGCTCTCACCCCGATTGCATCCATTTTAAATGTACTTTGAGTTCTAATGATATGTACCGAAGTGAACTTAGACAGCAAATGTTTACAATTATAAAATAGTAGTAAAACAGTATGAAGTGAGTGATCACTGTATAAACCCCCTCATCTTTCATATTCTTTATATTCTATTGGAAAACAGAAGTATAGAAATTTTGTAAAACTGTCAAACTTACTTCAAAATATAATTTCTTTCATAAGACAAAAAGAGCTTTTTAAGTCATGGTGAATAATTTAAGTATTTTGTGTTCATTAGTTTAACTGATACTTGTGTTACTAATTGATTTTTTCCCCCTCCTCCTGCAAATGTGGAATGTTGTCCAAGTAATCTAAATAACCAAATCAGATTTAATGTAGAAAAAACTATTTGGATCTCCAGTGTCATTTCTCCACAAATGGCTGTAAAACTTGGTAAAAGAACTAGAAGCAATCCATGTTGCTGTTGTTGCTCATCTACAGGCTGTAGAGATTCCAATTTGTAAAGTTTCAGGCTCTCAGTTTGAATCTCCCAAAAATTTAAGGTGATCTGCCTTTGACAGCCATGGTAAAAAAATCAACATCAAGTGCTTCCAGCTTTTTACTTTTCTTGTCTTCATTTGAAGGAATTTACTTTTGAAAGAAGGGAGGAAAGGATGCACAAGTTTTTAAAGGCTCTTTAAAAGCCTGAAGCACTATAATGCAGTAGAATGGTTCTTCTGGCCACATCTGGGGGAAGAGACTGCCCTTGTTACCTTACAGTATCAGTGTAAAGCTCTGGAGTTCTTCAGACTTCAGCTGGGAAGAACAAATGACAGCACGTGGAAAGTGCAATCAGCACTACCAAAGGAATGTTTAGGAAATTTGTAAATTGGAAGGAAATAAACTTCAGTACCAACAGAACAGAGGGTAGAATGGGAGGGGTTGGGAGAGGCAATTCTGTCAGCAGAATTCAGACAAAACCAGGAAAACTCAATCTGCCAGCATCTGCTCAAATAAAATGAAGTGACAGACTGTATGCAAGTTTTAAAAATAAGGGCAGATGATTCATTTGTTTTTTTAAGCCCACCTTTACAGGTCTGTAGATAAATGCAGGAATACACAAGATGGTTAATCCCATCTCATTGGCATGGCAGTATTTTTTGTAGATTTTTATGTCCTTATCCTGAGACTGATGAGTTGGGGTAAACAGAGAATTTTGCAGGTAAGCAGATAAATCCTTGCCAGACTCTGCTCCAGGGGCCAACACCAAGAGCTTATTTCTGTGGAACATGATTCTGGTTGGAGCAGGGAACAGAATAAGATTTACATGGATAAACAAAGTTTTATATTGAATCAAATGACTGAATCATCACAGAATGCCCTTCAGTGGACTAGACCTGGACAACTGCAGACAGGGAGAAAAGGTTGATCCTCTAACTTGAAAACCTGACAGGAAATTGACAGTTCTCTCAGCTTTGCCATGGATATTGCTTTGGCCTGTCAGACACATGGATGATTGCTCAGTTTAGGTACAGTTCAGCTTGAATAGGGGTAGAAATGGGTACACACAGGTCTGTTCTTCTACAAAAGGTGAAACAATTTATAAGCATTGGCCCAAACGATAGAGTAAGTTTGCTTCCATGAAACATTGCAGTTGAGGAGCTTTAAAATCTGAACTCTTTAATTACAAAAGTAACAAAATGCAGTAACAATACACTGTGTGAACAAGCTAATAAATGAATAAGCCTGTTCATCTGCCATTATTGTCTAGTAGCAAGATAAAACTTTCTGGGGGGGAAAATAAAAAACACTTGTAGCATAAACCCATTTATTTGAGTAACTATACAGAATGGCTTCATTTCCTTAATAGTCACTTGCATTATAATTGTCAGTACTTAACAGAAGGGAATCCTTGCTATATTGGTTTTATATTTAAAGACTTTGCTTAGCTTAAGCCATCTGATTGCAGCTATTTTGGGTGTCTTTGTTCCAGTTTTTGCCTCTGACACATTTCTTTGTCATAGTTAGAGTCCCTGACTCATCAGTAGGCATGTGTGGGGTTTGGAATTCTAGTTTTTATCTTTTCTGTGATTGAAAAGGATCTGCCTCTGAGGAATGACCTTTTCTGGTGGCAAAATATGAAGTGCTGGCCACGAATGCTTTCTTCCTTTCTCCTGCATCCATCCTGTACAGTACATGGAGTAAATTGCATGGCATCTTGAGATGAAGTCGCCTCTTTTCCTGAAATATTATTCTTGGCTGTACTCGTGTAATGTTTGGCAGCCATAGCTGCTTATTTTAAGATGTTCATTAAAGAAAAAAAAATTAACAGGATGAGAGACAGCTGCAGGTACTGGCAGTAGACAAAATTCATAATTACTAAGAGTAACTGAAGCATATTATAGTATAATTCAACCAAAAAAAAAAACCCAGCTGGCACATGCTGTATTTGTCATGAGAGCTTTGCAGAAAGCACTTGCTGCAGCTGGTGGATTTATCACCCGTCTGCTGAAATGCTAGCAGCTCACCTTTTGTTTCCTACTCACTTAGCAAAGACAATGTGCAGTGGGGGCTGATGTAATTATCCAGCAGTTGGGCTTATTGCTCACTTCTAATACTGAGATCTCTCATAAGTTGTGTTTGGGGGAGGGTTAACACTCAGAATGAATCAACAGTCTGGCTCAATAGCCATCACATTTCCTTACGCTTACAAGGTTAAACTGTTTCCTTTTAAATATGTGTTCGGTGTGATCTCATTATAAAAATAATTCCTTGATCACAGCTGTGTATGAGCCTGTAAACTCTGTTTATGGTCTGTGCTGCTAAGCATGCTAATTCCACACCTCAGCACAGGAGACAGGCTCCTTTCAGTAACTGAGAATTTTTAGGGCACCTAAAAATTGGTCTCCTATGTTGAAAATGCCTCATTTGATGCTTAATACTAATTACAGAAGATAATTTACAAAAATAGTGTTACATACTAACATGCTGTCTTGATCCTGCAGTCTTAATCCATCTTTAATTTACTTTAAAAGTGTTCACGTGTGATAATAGGTATAATCCATATGTGCTTTTAACTGTTTGACATCATTGAAATACCTGCCTATGTACTTTGATCTCTATGAAAGTTCAGCGTTGTTGAACTGTTTCTGTGCTATCTACCTGGGACTGGTGAAAGAGGTTAAGAAGGTGGGTTGAGAACAGGTGGGTGGAAACTCCTCACCAGATGTACTGGTGACCTGATGTTACAGATGTATTGCAGCCTTGTATTTCAAGTGCCATATATCAGTTTTCAAACTTTTATAGTACTAAGTTTAAAAGTTTATAAAAGTATTGTTGAGAACTAAGTGTCATCATTGAACTAGCAGAGTTTCAGATAAAGATCTGAGGTAAAATCATCTCGTACCTTACCTCTATTCCCTCAAAAAGAATAAAGGCTTTACCTTCCCTTGCAGTGCATGCAGTTTCAGCAACAGGTAGAGCATTTAAGGTGGGGTGGTAGAGACTGGTCAGAGGTTAGAGCAGCTCACTTAGGTTTGCATCTTTTCCTGGCATAAAATTACTGGAGTTGTGTCTTCAGTCGTCCCTCTTCTTGTGATGACAGGAGGCAAGAACTGTTTCCTTCAGGCCTTAGCTCAGAGATTGTCTGTCATAACCCAGATGTTTTTTGTCTTCAATACTGTGTAAATTGAGGATCACTAAAACTCATTCAGTATGAAAGTAAAAAGACTGCTTTGAAGTAGGTGGTGTTTTCCTTTTCCTCACAAAGTGTCACACTGTTGTCTGTCTCACAAGTAGAGAATGATTTATTTTTAGGTACTTCAAAGCACCTTTAAAAACGCCCACGCTGAGGTCTGGTTATGGAACACTAATTAGAATGTTAATCTCAATATTGAACTCACTGTGCAAAATGCAGTGTGTATTTATTGCATACTAGATAGCGTGCCTCCAAAATAAGATTCAATAAACAGGGGGAAAAAAAACCCTGTAAAATGTCAAGTGCTCTTGACAAAGTCTTGCTGATTCCAAGAAATACATCTTGTTCCTCTGCCATTACAGTTTTGAATGCACAGCATGAAGAAGTGCTGTGTGGTGCTTTTGAAATCGGTGTTTTAAGAGTAACCCCGTAATTAAAACCCACCATAAGCCTCCACAATTCACAGAACTATCTATGGCATTACATTCCAATAACTGAAGTACCACTGTTTGCTAATCAGCATCTTTTCTTCTGATTCCCAGAAGCGAGCTGCGTCAACAAAAACTGCGGAGCCAGGAGCTCATTTCCCAGCTGGAAATAGCAAATGAGAAGGTAGCTGAGGTAAGATAATGACTGATGTGACAGCCACTTTCAGTTACAGCCTGATGTGCATACACTAAGATCATAGCAGAAACCTATTTAGGTGAGTTATGTTGCTGGTTTAGAGAAAATTAAGGATTTTTGACAGGGATAGTCAGTAACAATTGGGAAGCCTCACAGTTTCTTGCTGACTGACGTGTTCCAGTGGCAGGAAGACAAATGAACTTTACTCTCAAATTACAAAAGTGAAAGGAGAAATCGTCTTTCTGAGTGACTAATCTAGCAATTCTGGACAAATCTCAGGAAATGGCTCTGAACTTCCTTCTGCGTGTGAATCCCTGCAAGCCTCAAAACAGGAGCAGGCACTGGGATTACAGATAATGTGGGATATACAGAGACACCAAGTCCTCCGCGTGCTGTGTGCATGCAGCATTTACATTCTGTGTCCATGCATGCATATGGCTAAAAGCATTATCCATTGAAGATGAAGGGCAGGGTTCTTTTGGAATGTGCATTGTTCAATACTTAATGGCCACTTTAGGAAAGGGCTTTCCTGGCAGCCTTATAAATCTGGGATAACATTCCATTCTATCCAGGATAAGTCTTTCTGTCTTCGTTTTTTTGGTGGTTTGTTTTGGGGTTTTTTGGGTTGTTTTTTTTTAAGTGCTGTGTTATTTAGAGGAGAAAAATGATGCAGGAATAGATTTCTGTGAGTTAAGAAAGACTTTCTACAGACCCTTTGAAGGGAACAGAGGAGATCTGTAGCATTTGTAGAATCATCCCATTTGTCTTATCTACTGTATTCCTCTTTCTTCTGAGCATAGCTAAAACATTTACATTGTAAGGTTGTGTGGATTAAATATCCTGAATTAATGTGTCAGCCTTTATGCATCTTGCTTCAAAATGGTGAAATGAGTAAAACTTCCCCTGCAGACTGATTGATTGATTGATTGATTGATTGGAAAAGTCAGATGATGTCACATTTGAGCTGGAAATTCTCTGATACATCAGCTGTTTATCCCTAGGCTTTTATTGTAAGGGGAAAACAGTTCCACTTCTGACATTCCTCTTGTGTTAAGCTTTTTTTTTTTTTTTTGCTACAGAATGAGTGGATTCAGCAAAGAAGAATTTGGCATTGTGATGACAGGTTCTGTTTCCACAGGATGAGACGCTGATGATGGAATATCGGGAATACATCGACAGGCTTCAGAGGCGGCTGAGCCAGGCGGAACAGAGGGCAGCCACAGCATCCCAGCAGGTACCCAGCTCATAAAAAGTGTTATCCAAGCACATGGAATATGCAAAAGTACTCACATGACATCATTCCTGAGGCAGAGGTGATCATTTATGAGCATTACCACCAACAGGACTTTGAACGAGCTTGGATTTTGGACATGTCACCTTCTGACAGGATGTTTATTTGACAGCTTAGGTTTGTTTGTGGAAACCAATTTGATATGAATTAAACCTGCACAGTTCAAAATGTGTGAATGAAGGTGTACAGGCATTTCCAGCTTTAGAAATGGCAAGTCAGCAAACACAGAAAACACCCCTTAAATAGCTGTGGCTCCTGTTTGCACAGCACAGGTCTGTTGGAGTGCACCCATGCAGTTACCATCGGCTGTGTGCAACAGCTGCAGCAGCTCCTGCAATGGTAAAAACTGTGCAGACACAGTAGGAAATGCTTGTTTCCTTCCAGGCCATTGGAGAGGTAAAGGAGAGAAAGAGTGCAGCCCTCTCAGTATTCAATTTTTCCAGAGTGTTTAAGCTGTACAACTTGGAGCAAATCCCATGGGGGTTTATTCACTGAGTTCATTTTTTTGCCAAGGAAGTTCATTACTCAAGCTGGCCTCCTATTAAGTAAAGATGGTCTTTCTGCCTCCTGCTTTTCTTACAGTGATTTAGGAAAAGCATTTGCAAATTGCAGCTTGTTACTGTGGGTGACCCCATGTGAGCTGCAGAGAGGAAGTGTTTGGCTGACCTAAATTGCTCAGTTAGGACAAATGGCATTTTTTTTCCCAACAGCAGTGAATAAATGGGCATAGCTGCCAAGCTGTCATAACATAAGCTGTGGTTCCTGGCTCTAAATGCTCTCTGTCATGACAAGGTCTATTCAGCTGCTGAAGATTTGCTCTGAAAGAGGAATTTATTTCTTTTTTTTTAACCTCCTGTTTGTTATGTGGATGTGTTTAGCTCTAATGCTTCTGAGATGCTGTCTTCCCATAAAAACCCAAACATGCTGATGTCACATTTCAAGGGAATAAACTCATGGCCTTGGTGTCCATAGAGGAAGAGGTCTTGCTGTTCCTGAAAACATTGGTAATTAGCTGTTCCTCACCAGGCTCTCTCTGAAAGATCACAAAGAGATTTGATGTTGTGCAGCCCAAATGCTGCCCAGATCTTGCTGCCAGACTTCAGAACAGCCTTGCCCTCGTGGCAGAGGTTACTGCAGAGGCCTGTCACTGCCCTGTAGTGACTTCAGAACTGCTGTGCCAAGCCCCTTCCTTTTTCTGTCCACCCCAAAAAAACACACAGTGGCACTGTCCCTGCCGAAATTTTCCAGCAGTGCTGGAATAATGTCCCCTCTTCTGAATCTTGGGTATTTATTCTCTCCTAGGCCCCAGAAGGCTGAATGCTCATGTGTGAGTTCCGTCAGATTCAGAGGGATGGTTCTCTCTATTCCTAATCTGTAGGCTGAGGGCTGCTTTCTGACTTGTGTGTTCTCACCACATTATCCACCTTCACTGTAAAATTGTACCAAATATGGACTAGAGCTGGACTAGTAGGGAGCGTAGAAATTACACTTTTATTGTGGTCAGTTCAATGGCTGTAAATCTTAGCTTATTCTGAAATAAGAGTGATTCAGTAAGAAGCATAAAAAATACAGAATAATGTTTGCACAAGTTTAAAACATCTATTCTGTAAGTGTCTTTTAAAGTATATTCCTACTACCTATCATCTTGTATTCTCTGGGATCTGAAATAAGACAAAAGCAGTAGTCATCTACAGAGTACACTGTAAATTCTGCTGTTCATCCCAAATTCACACTGCCTGTGCTTGTTCCCTCTCCTTCATGACACATTTAGCATGGAAATGCTACTGTTACTTTGATCCTACCAAGAATTATTAAGGAGCTATCATCTGCTTGTGTTTCATTACAGCTCAGCCTGATAACTACACAGAATAAAAAAGCTGTTTCCCTGAAGGATCTGGAAGACATTTAACCACGTGTTTTTATCACTCACCATGTTGGGAGTTAGGAGAATTGCTGGAGAATCTTCATATTGGAGCACTACAGTCTAAAGCACAGCAAGGCTTGTAAAACTTAAGACAAATTCTGGTAAAAAAAGGAGTGGATGAAGATCCTGCCTCTGTATGCACAATAAAGATTGGAAGAAGCCTGCAAAATGTTGTCATTCAAGTCCTTTAATGTAGCAAATGAAAAAATCTGAGACGGTGCTGTGACACATTCAGGGGGTTTTGGTCTAAAATCCACCAGCTCCAGCTGTGACAAGGTTGTGTCCAGGGAGTAGGTAATACTTGTATTGAAATTCATCTCAGCTTTGCTCATGTGCACTCAGTATCTTTAATTTTTCTTTAGAGTGCAGGTAACTAGGGAACAATTTGAAGATCCTTTATGAATTCTAATTAGACTCATTACATCATGAATGTCAGAGTTGCTCTTTTCATGGTCAGTGTTGGAGCTTCATGATGCCTCTATTGCCTTCCTGGGTAAAGAATTCAGTTCAGTTTGGTGTGATGCCCCTAAGGTACAGGTAATGATGGAAATGCTGCTGTGGCTACTCAGCTCATTGCTGAGCTCTGTAATCTTCCTCCAGTTCTGCTTTTTCTTCCTAATATACTATTAACTTTATGATTCTTTTACAATTCATTGCATTTCTGTTTACCTGCTCCCTTGTCTGGGAACTTCCATTCTCTGGCTTCAATTTGCTCAAAGGTGAAGTCACACAGCCCTTATGCCTTTGGAAATAGTGGATTTCAATCCTACAGATCCAGGATGTGGGAATCCTCACGTACATGGGGTTTTTCTTCATAGTTGAGACATGTCATAGCTATTATTCTGCAGTTACAGCCAAACTTGATTTTCTCTTTTAGCATGTATTACAAGCATTTCATAGGTGTTTAACTGATTCTGAAGGGCTCACGCCGTGGCCTTAACTGACATAACTGCCTGTCCTTCCACTCAAATGTGAAGAGTCTAATTCTGGTTTCTAACCTCTCATTCAGCTGCTGGGCAGTGCTTGCCCAGCTTGATGGAAATGTCTCATTTGGATTGACAAACCTGTGTGTCCATGGGCGTGGATCTTCACCATGTTTGCATTTTAGAGGAAGGAGCTGGGCTGATCCCCCTGTGGAAGCAAGACTTTGTGCTGCCTCCTGAAATCTTGGCTGCTCAGGTGGAGCCTGCAAGACGGATACACCCTCAGAAACAATTCCTCCAGAGAAAGCCATTAGTTCCTCCAGTGGTTGCTTTTTCTTTTTGATAGATGCCTGTATCCACTGCAATCTCTTAATCTCAGTTTTGGTTAAAAGATGTGGAAGATCGTCCAAAACAACACGGATACATTTTTCAGAGGCTCCAAGCGTCTGTTTGGGTGAGATTTTCATCAGTCAGCAGTGTGATACAGAGGCAGGCAAGTACCAGGCACCTTGTTTCCATTTGCATAATGCACAGCTGAGATGGTGACAGGCCACCTGGAAGATTTTGTGTCAGCCATTAATCCCCTTCACTCCTCCAAGGCAGGCTCTGGCTGTGAAGCAAAGCCTGGCTGGAAGGGGCAGGCAGTATTTGTGTATTTGTTCCTGGAGGCACAGAAGGGCACCTGCACTCTTCCCTGTTAATTATGGGGATGTGCATTTCACCTTGGGCTGCAGCTCCTGTGTGGTGGCTGTTTGCCAGAGCAGGAATTGCGGGGATGACACAAGCACCTCAGGGTGAAGGGAAGGGGCAGGAGAGCAATTCCAGCAGATGGCACAATGAAAGGAAAAGGTTTCCGTCCTGGTCTGCCTCATGGCATCACCAACAGGAATGTGGTCACGTGGAGCTCATCATGCACCCTCCAGCTCCTTTCATTTCCAGAGGAGCCTGCTCCCATGTTGCTCATAAATTGGGAGATCTGTTTTTTTTCAAGATGGATTGCTCAGTGTGTCCTTTCACTGCCTTGCCTTGCCTTTTCTTGCTTGGCACCAAGTCCATTCCATATTTCTGCATCTGGAGTTTAGAGGAAACCTCAGCTCCTGGAAATCTGCTACAGAAGCAAATCTCCAGTGCTGCCGGACCCCAGCCAGTACTGCTTGAACTTTCAGCCTAATTATCCCAAAGATCCACGGGTTCAAGCCTCATGTTCCTTTTCCAGTGGAACGCAAATGCAGATCATGGACTTTACAAGGACATCCTCTGTCTACAAATATGAATGTTTTGAGGTAAGCAGCATCTCTCTGAGGATGCCGAGGGGAAAACCACACAGAGCGCTGTTGATGGGATGGGCACAGCTGTCAGCAACAATCCTAAAACCTTAAAAATGTACAAAATCCGCAGCTGCAGTGTGCACGCTGATACCTGTACTAACCCATGAAAGCTGCTCAGATCATTGCAGAGAAGTGTTTTTGTAAGACCCCAAATACAAATACAGATAGGTCTAAACCACTGCTGGCAAGGATACTGCAAAAATGTACAGCATTTATTCACATACAGACAAAAGGCACAATTCTACGGAATATTTTAACAAAAAATACAGCTGTTTCAACTAGGTCTTTAGAAATACTTCAAAAAAGGGAGAAAATAAATACAGGATTGGGCCATGTAATATAAAATAGTCATCTCTACATATACTTTTTTATTTCTGTTTCTCTTCATGCACCTTTTTTTTTAATTAATTTCAGCTGAATGGACACCAATGCTAGGCACATAGTGAAAAATCTGTACAAGTTTTACAAATGTCATCACAATTGTCTCAAACTTCTGAAAATCAAGATCTGTACACAACATGAACCCTTCATTTAGATCTGTGTGAGTTTATAACCTAACAAATGGCATTCCAGGCTTCTCTACAGACGTTCAGCTAGCCTACAGTTGGACAGAACACACGGATCAGACCAAAGATCTCTTGGTCAGTCAGCACAAGGAAAGGTCACGCTTGGAAACAGAAATCCAGCAAATCCCAGTAAAGCACAGGGGTGGGTTTGTCACTGCAGTACCTCCGACGACCTCCTGCTGAGGGCTAAGCACAGGGACAAAACTAACCTACAGAGCCGGTCGTACCACAGCCTTTTTGGTTTGGGGTCAGCTCCACTGGGAACCTCCCAAAGCTTTTTGCCCTCAGTGCCAGGGCACACAGCAGCTAAGGCATTCACTCTGCACGTTAGTGTTCATAATAGTGCAAATTAACAAGGTACCTCCGTCCAAGGGGTGTGAGGTGAAAGGTTTCCTCAGGATCCAAATTTAGGGTATTCCATCTATGGCTTGACGATTCCTGTGCGGTCATGGGCTTTTTCTTAGCCAAAATACCAGTGCCTGTCTGGAGAATGTCGCTGGATGTTGAGTAGAACTTAGTGGCTTTTACCTTTTGACTGTGTAACCTCAGTCACCAGTGCCCTGCCTGACTTCCACCTCTCTAAGTCATGTAATTACTCTGAATTCTTGGGACCAGCAACAGGATTCTGAAAGGGTATTATCTTACATAAAATTCCCCAATTCTTCAAATGGTTAAGACTTCCAAGTTTTAAAGCAGGGATGCATTCTGGTGAAATATTTAATTGATAATGTTAACTTGCATAGCAAGATAGCCTTTTTTATTTTCTGATTGAATCCTCAGTCCTATGGCAGAGGAATTCTTTGTTGCCAGTGTTCCCTCTTTGGGAGACAAGGGTCAGACATTCCAAGGTGAGTGGATGCCGTAACAGCATGCTGGGAGTGGGAAAGGGGAGGAGAAGGTTTCTTTTTTTCAACCTCTCTGTGAACACATTGCTGCTAAAACTTCTTCACCAGTACATACCTCTCCTACATCTATGAAAAATTCCAAAATGTACAGGCTCCTAATGCTCCACTGTGATGTGTGCACTCGGTACAAAACAGTATCCTCACAACCTGGTCAGATTATTGCTCTCAGCTTACTCATTATTGCCACTTGCAATTATTATTAAAAAAGTACACAATCAGAATACGAGTTCCCTTTTCCATCAAATCTAGTCCATAATAGAACCAAATAGATTTTTCTTTGCTTGACTGTAAAGAGCTAATCACAATGTATTGCCTTTGTGTTTTGTCCTATTTAAAAATATATATTTGTGTCCATTTAAAGCAACCTTTTAGTGTCATAAGCCTGACTCTCCCAGTACATATCATTAGTGCATCTGTGGTGGCCTTTGGGAAACCCTCCTGCCTAGTGCCATAGAAAACTTCTGTCTGGCATTGTCATCACACTCCCGAAGGCAGGTGCCTGACTACGGGTGACAGGTTTATTCCACGGAGTGCTGGAGCCTCCAGACCTGCCCCGTGCTCAGAGCCGAGCCATTGGGGAACATCCTTTGTGACAGTCCCAATCTTTCAAGCCCTGCCCTGTCCCTTCCTCCTCTCCCAGTGCAATGTCCTGGCTGTGCCTGGTCATCGTCTACATGTAAACTCTGGAGCATAGGGAGGGGTTTGAGCTGCCACCTGTGCTCAAACTGAACACAACACAATCTGCAAAGAGAGGAGAAAGAGCTGCCCCTGCCCAGGGACAGGGAGAATTTGTGATGGGATTTACCAGTGCAGTGCAGCATGGTCTAACAACCATCTTCCATTCAATACACACACGTTAAATTAAGAGCTTGTGCTTTTCCAGAAGTCAGGGGCAGGGAGTAAAATTTTCAGTGCCTTTTAGCTAGAAAGGACGAACACAGCCTGATTCCTCCTACTCACCCTAGCCCCTTTAGAAGATTTTTGTGAGTTGTGTGCATCCCAACTCCTGTTTGAGTAGCGATGTCACTCTTCTGCTTACTCAGGAAAGTGGCAAATAAGGGAGACTCAAACCTCTCACAGAAATGGGGAGGGTGAGGGGGTGTGGAGGGGAAGAGGGGGAAAAAAAACCCAAAAGAACAAAAAAAAAAACCCAAAAAGAGCTTAAAACAGCTTTAAGTGCATGTAAACATATTTATACAACTCAGAAAGAATGGGCTTTCAGTTTGTCAGTCTGTAGCTCTGTCTAAGAAGGCTCCTCTCTCACACCGCTGAGCAAGGTGGGATTGGCTTGTCGGCAGTGACTCCACTGACCCTGTGTCCAGTCAGGTGGCCAGGATGCTCCTGCGGATAATGTCCGTCCTCCTGCCTATGCTGCTGCTGGGGCTGAGCCTCTGCTGCCTGCACTTCTCCTCAGCCAACTCCGTCTCCGAGTCGCTCATTTCGGCGTCGGGGATGTAGCCATCGTTCTCACTGTCGGCCTTTAACTTGCTCTTTGTCCGCTCCTTCGCCGGAACTCTGCCCATGCCCAGGTAGGGGTAGCCGGAGTTCTGGCGGCAGGGCTCCTCCAGGCTCTCCCCCTGCTGCTGCCTCTCCCCCTTCTTTGGAATTCGGAATCCGCCCCAGTTTTTCCCTGGGCTCGTGGGCGTGGTAGGCACTTTAACTACTGTCTGATTGGAGTTTACTTTGACCAGACCCCCGTTACATTTAGGCACTATATCCCTCCGAGTGCCAGGCGCTGACCTACCACCGGAGTGGTTCACAGCCCTTTTGTTTTCCAACTGCCTCTGAGAGAGTTCTGTGGGTCTCAGCAGTTTGTGGTTGTGTTTAGAAGTCTTTTCCTTCAGCTCTGCCTTGGCCACCTCGCACTGCGGGCGATTGTCTCTTCGTTTCCTGTGCTCTGGGATGACGACGCCGTTCTTCTGCTGTGCCGGTACAATCCGCGTCTCAGCGAAGGTCTTGTCGAAATTTAAAAAGCCGCCTGGAGCTGCGCCCCCTTCCCTCGGGCTGGGCTGCCTCAGCAGGGCTTTGCTGTCGTTCCCAGACCTGTCTCTTACCCTGTCTCTCTTGTGCGGTTTTTTCAAGGAGTGGGCCAGGGATGTGCCCATCTGCTTCCTGAAGAATGCAGAATGCCACTTCAGGTCCTCGATCTTGGGGGCGTTGGGGCCCAGCGACGGGCTGTTGAACAGCACCGTGTTTTCCAGGGAGGAGAATGAGGAAGGCACACCTGCAGGGAAGCAAACTAAGTTTAATCAAGCAATTCCATAGCTGTGTAAATACTGGTTTGCAATGTACCTGTTTTAACTCTGCTCCTCATGCCCGACATGTTCACATCTGAAATGGGTATTTGGCTGCCTGTCCTGCACTTTTAGGTCACAACTCTGTGGCTCTGTCATGGTTTCACAACATCCTGCTGCTGTGGTTTTATTTTCCTGTACCTGCACCTGATTGTAGTTGTAGCAAACACAACTCCGAGCACTGCTCTGTCCACTAAGACAAAGACACTCCTCGGAGACAGAGGCAAAAAGCAACCAGCAAGTGGATCTGACTGATGCCATCTAAAATATGGTTTATTAGTTACTCAATAGTTAAAGGATAATCTGGCCACTGCAGTAATTTTGAAGGTATTCATCTTTCTGAGGAATGAAATGTTTGTCCTTCACAGCCTGTAAGCAAACCCTGTCCCCGTGGTCTAACAGGAGGAAGGGAACACTGAGGCATACCTGAAACTCTTTCTTGTTCCAACTGCTTTGTGTAGCTGTTAAATATCTGCTCCTGAACTTTGCAAACAGATCTCTTGATTTTTTCTCTCCGCGTCACCATGTAAGTGAGGTTACGCACCTGGAAGACAGCAAGGGAATGGGTTTTACAGGAATTGGATTCCCAGGATATTGCCCTCTCTGTGCTTTGAATTAATTCAACTGGAGCACTACACACCATTTAAACAAGTTAGTAGTGTATTTAAATTAAACCACCTTCAACGCAATTCTTAGAGAACGGTCTATTTAACTGACAAATTAGCTGTTGAATTGACAGGAATTTTAATTGACAGATTATTCCATCAGATTTGGAGAAGCACAGCACAGAAGTAACTTCTACAAACACCTGAGTCACACACACACAAAATCTAGGGAAATGTTGAATGTACTCAGTATTAAATGCTTCCCCGATGAGGGAAGCACTGAGAAGTACAGGTGGATGATTCCATGGCTCCCCTCTCAGTACAGGGTGGTGCCCTGTGAATTACAACCTTGTGGCTGATCTGGAGAAGTGTAACAAGTGTGTCTGTTTTTGCAAAGGTCCCTTTTTTAAAATCCAAATTATCTTGAATGTACAATCAGTGGGAACAGAGCAGTAAAACCTTAAAAATATTACTAAAATCACATATCCTGTTTTGACATCACATTTAGAAATGGAAAGGATTCACACAGAGTAATTTAAGATCCAGGAACCAGTTATAAACTCTAATTATTTAGCTGATCAAAGAGAGGATGACAAGAAAGCTTTAGCACATGGAGCAGGAACAGAAGGTCCCAAGTAACAGCTAGGATCTGGACCATCTGAACAGCTACAAGAAAGGCCATGGACTGGAGTTGAAACTAAGAGAAAAATCAAAAGAAAAACTACAACAATTCATTATAAGAGTAATTAGGCATCAGGATCCTTTACAAAGGATGCAGTACATCCATGAGAACCTGCTGTCCTGATTTAAAGATAAGACAATATTATGAAAGAAATGCTCTGGTGCACAGGTTACTGAGGTGGGACCTCCTGAGCCAGCTTTCATCCATGGCCTACATGAGCCACGTGCTGTAGGGACGTGAAAAACTAATTTCAGTGTTCTTTCTGGCTCTAAAGAGCTCTTATATTAACCCAAAAAGAAAGGAATTCAGGATCAGATGTACTTATAGAAACATCGAACTGATCCTACTGAATCAAACATCCAAAACCTAAATGAATCAAACATGATTTACCTCCCAAACCTACACAGACAGTCCAGGGAAACATCATCCTTCTCTGGTGTGCCAATGAAGAACAGACCTACTGCAAGTCAAGGCAAGTTTCATCATCCTTTTCACCGAATGAAAGGAGCATGGAAAGCCCTTAAAGGCTGAAAGGCTTCAGCTGGGAGCTGCACTACAGTCCACAGCCATGGGAGTTAATCAGTAAAAAAGCACAAGCAAAAACACGCCAGTCCAGCTGCAGGTGATTGAACGCTGCATGCCAAGACCCGCCGGCCCTGTGACTGACCTCTGCGTGCAAAGGGCAATTGCTGTGCTCCAGAGAAATTTACTGTCAGTGGTCTTGCCTGACAGCACAGCTCTGAGCTGAGTGCAGCTCGGGGGGAGTGGTTTGGGATCTGGGCTGACTGCCGCCAGCACGGGCACTGCCGGGGCTTACCCGCTCCAGGTCCTGCCGCAGGTGCGTGAAGAGCTGCAGCCTCCTGAACAGAACATCCTGCTCCCGTTTGGCCAGATTGTCCTCCTCATCCTTCTTTGGGGTAATCAAAGGCTTATTGAAATTGGATTTCCTCTTCAGTTTCCAGTACTGGTAAAGGAATTCCACCGGCTCCTCAGGCAGCCGCAGCACTTTGGCCACTTCCAAAGACTCGACAAAGGTGTAGAACTCGTCCTCCAGCTGCTGGAGCTTTTGCTTGCGGAGGCTGACCCTGTGGGCCTCCTCCTGGTTTTGATCCATGCTGTGGAAAGGGTCCATGTGGGCAGGAAGAGAGGTGTCCTGAATCCCATTCCTGTTCTCCTGACCTGGGCTTTCACCCAAAGTCTCAGCATCCGCTTTCTTGGTGGAGCTGTGCTTGGGGCAGTACGACTTGAACTTCACCTCGTCGTTCTCTGCCAGGATGGTCCTCATCTCCAGGCCGCGGTCAAACGCGCAGGTGACGTGAAAGGCTGTTCTGCAGTTTTTCACTGAACACTGGAGAAAATAAATTGCAATTAACCAAATTAATACAAAGTTAAGAAGCCACACTGCCTAAAACTATTGGAGAAGTCGGAGCTGCTTTGGAAGAAGAACCCTGTCACCACGCTCTGCTTGTCAGCTGCATGTACTTCCTTGCTGTCTTTAATTAGGGTTCTGACTAAGTGCTTTCAGGCCAGGCAAGGATCAAGTGGCCCAGAGGGACAGCAGTGTTTAACCCCCCTCCAGGCTGCTCCACGCACAGAAAGCCACAAGAGGAACACTCCTACTGACAGCACAGCTCCTTGTCTACAGCACCGTTACCTAAAGTGTTCCCCTTTGGACTGTGCCAGCACGAGGGGGGGAAAAAACATCGTGGTGGCTCCAGGCCAGTCTTGAGACTTTTAATTAAATCTTTCCCAGCACCTGGAGCCATGCTATCCAAAAGGCCTCAACCAAAGGGAATTTTTTCCCCCGTTATCCCAATTTTATAATGTCAAATCTTAAATCACTGTCAACCATTACTTCACTGAGTACAGCCCTCACTTCACCTTGGAGAGGAGAACAGGAAATTCAAATGTCATTTTTCTTCTTACTCAGTGAACCCAGCCATCACAGAGTGATGGGCACTAGTTCAGCTGATTTAGCACTTCATTTCCGTTTTATCTAATTCCCTTTTGCAAAATGCTATCATACATACCACCAGCCACCAGCTGAAAGGTTTAAATACATATAAATATGCATTTATACACAAACACACATACATATGTGTTTGGACAAACTCACACCTCTGGTGAACAAGATTTAAAGTGGAAATGAGCATAAGTGCTCCTAACTAGGAAACAGAACTATGCTTAACCCAAGCCAGCGACCCTGAAAGAGCAACACAGTGCACGGGGATGTTTATATAGTGCTTTGTAAAGAAGCCAAATCTCTCTCTCCTCTGGGTTTTCCTGCTCAGGTTGACTCAGCAGCCAGATGGCTTATAAAGGTATGGCAGGGTTTAAACCACACAGGTTTCAAATGAGCAGCCTTTAATAAAAGCAACATATAAAAGGAATTAAAAAATACCAAAGCATCTTTTGCCCTTCCCTCTCCTACTAACAAACAGGCCAGGAGCATCCCAACTGGAACACTGGGCAGTACAGAGAAGTGCTTTAGCCATAATTAGCTCTTACTGCAGCTCATGTTTTATTGGGAGAAGAGGGGAAAGCCTGTCTCACTGGGAGGAAATCTGCTGAACCTGGGGGAACACGCAGTCTTGTTTTTCCCAGCTTATTGCAGCTGCTCCCTGACCAGCCTGACACACACTTCCAGCTGCCACATTCCCTAATTGTTGTGCACATATCAGAA
This sequence comes from Chamaea fasciata, assembly GCF_029207755.1. Classification (NCBI taxonomy): domain Eukaryota; kingdom Metazoa; phylum Chordata; class Aves; order Passeriformes; family Sylviidae; genus Chamaea; species Chamaea fasciata. Next base: position 65,183,153 of record NW_027094091.1, read on the forward strand.
GGTGGCCTGGAGAACAGACAAAAACGGTTTCAGCTACATAACAGCAGCCAAGAGGAAGGGGATGGCTCTGCAAGAAGGGATTACGGCTGCAAATTTATATGCTGTGGACAGATTTATTTTCTCTAGTTAACACTTACTATTTCATACATTCCTCACATGGAAGTGGACTGAGATAGGTTTCACTGGAACTACTGCTGCACTGCTGGTTTACAGCTCTTCCTGGCAGCCTCAATCAAATAACTTGGGCCAGAGGAGAAAAGGGAAATGGATATAAACTAATTTCAACGTAGTGTAGGACTCGGGCAATTTTTGTGTCTTAATGCTGGTCTGACCACCGTGGATCCTGCAGCACCAGGTTAGCCCCAGAAAAGCGAGCTCTACTTCCGCCTCCTTATGAGACTGCAGTATCATCCCTCTGTGTCAGGGCGCTTCCTGAGGATTGTTTTGCTGCTGGAAGTGCTCTGAGGATGAGGAGCATCACCACAACGCTAAGCTACGTCTTACTGTCTCTTTCTACACAAGCACAACACTGCCCCAAATGGGTCACCTGTCTTTACACTCCCTCATCATTTATTCTCAAGTAAAGGAGATCAAAGTCTTGTCTGCTATCCCAGTGTCTCCTTTTTCAAAAATCTGAGGTTTGGTAATATTTTCCCTCAGTCTTTCTAGATTTTAAGTTTTTTTCTTTAAAGGGTTATTTAACATTTCTAAGTGGTTTTCAACTGTAAAAGATCTACAGGTGCCCTACAGCTAACAACCCAAAATAAATATGCACGTGGAACAACACTGCCCAGTCTAAAATTCTCTGGTGCAGATCGGCTGTCAACAGGAACAACCAGTAACACATTTTCCTATCTACTAAAAACTGACAAAAGAAAACACATGGATATTTGTGTGGTTAAATTACCTGTATAGAAGCTCCAACTTTTTCATTACAAAGGCTGCACACCAGTGCCCACCTACTGCTGGGAATGTGGGAAACTTTTGTGATGGGCTCCATTTTTTCGGGGCTTCCAATGCTCACCTGAGGGAAAAATGGTCAAAAAACTGGAGTGACTATGACACTGTTAATTGAAAAGAGAAACAATTTTATTAAAGAAAAATTCCTTGTGTGCATACGCAACTTAGTGTGTCCCAAATTCCTCAGTTTATATAAGGATCTATAATTATTAGAAAAAAAAAATCAGTTTCTCACTTTGTGACCAAACAAACCAGTTTGAAGGTGAAGCTCACCAATTTAAGATTATCACACAGGGTGAACACTTTGAGAACCCAAAGCAATGCTGTCAGAGTCAGACTTTCCTGATTCGCCTTTAACGTTCTGTTTACAGAGTGAAATGGTATCTGGTCTCCTTGTTAAATGAGCTTTGCCAGCAGCAAAGGCCTCATTTTCCAAGGCCTAATTCTGACTGACCAAGGGGATTTAATTAGTTTCTTTAAAGGCGAAGCATCACCCCGCCAGACTTTTCACCTAACCAAGACGCTTTCATACTTCACTCCTAAGCCGAACAACGCTTCAAGGAGGTCTTTTTTCTCTCCCAGAGCCCCAGGAGCAGCACCCACCTCTGGAATCCAGAGAGCACAGCTGACGTGCACCCACTTGGTGCCGCTGCGGGTGGGTTTCATGGCGCCGCCCTTCTTGGGGCACAGCAGACACTTGGGCTGCACGCCCAGCGCGCACGTCCGGCACAGCCAGCTGCCCTCGGGCACCTTCAGGATCCCGTAGCACGCCTGGACCCCACAGGAGCAGGGGGGCAAAGAGAACAAAGCAAACAGAGCTCGTTCTTAGCTGGGAACATACAGCTAATACACACACTTAAGACTCTCACAGCTCTCCCAGTTGTTTTTACTCAGAGGGAAAAGTGCAGGATGGCAAGTAATGATGAGCACGTTTGTCAGAAGATTGTGTCTTTACAGAGCCTATATCCCAGTTACTATCAGCTTTAACGCAATTAAGTTGCAGGTTTAATGTGATCAGAGAAACCCTACAGGTCTGAAAATACCGACTTTACTCTGTGTATCTTGTGGGATAGTCACTTGTACTTTATCATTAGCACAAAAGCAGTTAAGTAACACATCCCAGACAATGTGTTTCCTGCTCACCAGGCTAGTTTTCCCAAACACTGAATAACAACAGAAATTTGTTGAAGCTGGGAGGGAAGGACAGGCTGATGGATGGGAAGGCACCTGCCAGAGTAAGAAGCAACCATGGAAACAGATAGGCTAAAATTGTATCTCTTCATTTATGTCAAGAAAATTTCTGAACTACCACAGAAAGGTGAGACACAGCAGTGCATTCATAGCAGGTTCTCTGTTAAATTACCTGGAATCAACCCCACCTGTGTCCCTACTGACTGCCCTTTTGGAAAAGCTTGTGTTACCCCCCCAACCCGCTGCTGCTGGCATACCTGGTGCACACAGATATTGCATTTGTCACAGAACACCATTTCATTGCCATCCTCTCCATCTGGGGACTGGCAGACGTCACAGACAACATCCTCATCGTATTCAATCCCCAGCCCTTCCTCCGTCTCGATGGCGTGGCTCATGTTATCGTAGCAGCGCTGCTCAAACTCCTCCATCACCCTCTCCATGGTGTACTCGTCCAGCTCCAGCATCCCTGGAAAACAGGAGTTGTTCACAGAGTTAAAGGAAAGAGTGAGAACATCACCACAAACATCTCCACTTTTCTTAACAGCTGAGTAGACACAGCCAATCCCCCCACAGACACATTCCATTCCTCGACAATCACGCCTGTTCCAGCACAAACCAGGGAAACTGTAAAAAAAATGGCAAAGTTGTCTAATAACTGTATTAAACTAACAAAAGTAGAGTGTCCAAATCTTTCAAATTCTAAGGAAAACTTTCCAAGACTGATTCTAGCTTCCCGGTCTCGTTCTCATTTTTCCTTCTGGGACAGCTTTTGCTCCAATTTTCCCACCCAGATGCTGACTCTTTGATGAAAGATTTGAAAGTATTTTGGGCCAAAACTGATGGAGCAGGGGGAGAAAATCAGCGACAAAATCTGTTATGATACTTGGAGTGAATCTGCAGTTTCTAACAACAGTTGTTTGTTTATCACAAGTTCCAACCCAACAGGATGCAATCCCAACTGAGGTCTGCATCAGACCCTGCTACATCAATTATTTTGTTTTAAAAAGTGAAAAACATAGCTGTACCAAATGCAACATCAAAGCTAGGACAATAACTAAATGCAGTATCTAATCTGAAATTTGCTCTTTTCCAACAGCATCCATCAAAAAATTATTCATGACACACAGCTACAGACCCATTATGTTGTGGTTATTTTATAATTCAGACTTGTTTTGAAATAGAAAGGCCTCCCTTTTCAGGTAACTCCTACAGTTTATATCTTGGGCATGACCTTCTATCATGTGGAATATCCCTTTGGTCAGTTTGGGTCACCTGTCCTGGCTATGTTCCCTCCCAGTTTCCTTTGCTCACTTTTTCACTGACAAAGCATGACACAAGGGAAAAAAAAGCCCTTGACTTAGGATAACCACAGACCCCAAAATATCAGCGTGTTATCAACACCATTCTCATCAGGAACCCAAAACACAGCACTTGCAACAGCTACTGAGAAGAAATGAGCTCTATCCTCACTGAAACCAGGACAGACAGAGAGGAGATGGCAACCTGAGGATGGGGGTTTTAACAAGAAAACTCTCCTTTCAGCTCTCCCTGTGAAAAACTGAACCAAAAATGCCACAAAACAAAGAATAAAAAAACCTCTCTAGCTCCTCCAGATCAGAAGACAAACACTCCACAAAAGCACTCCCAGCTTCCCCTACTGACAGGTAAATCCTTACAGCAGAGATCAATGCATCCCATGCTACCCAAACTGGGCAGCTGAAAAGCAGCAAGAGGGAACATCCAAAATCCTGCTGATGAAAGGATTTTGCCCTGCAACCCAGAACTGCTGCACCAGCAAAGCAGATGATGGCAGGTTTTACACCAGCTTGCAGCTGAATTCTATCTGCTCTCACTTTGTCAGTGACCCTTGGAGATGTGACTGACTGCCTGTGTGTTTGCAAGGGTTACAGAAAGGGAAGCAGGGGCTACAGCTCCTCTTCTGATGTTTACAGTCATTCTTCTACAGAACCACTGGATGTTCTCAAGTACCTGAAGCAGTCCTGCAAGGATCAAAGAAAACACAGGGGATTCATGGCTGCAGGGACACCATAAGGAAGTGCTCCAGGTGCAGATCAGGCAGTAGCTCACTTTCCAAATGCCCATTTGTAGTTTCTGTAGTGTGCAATGTCTGACCAAGAACCAATGTACATATTTCAAGACCCCCAACACGCTGCCTGGTACTGACAGGAGCATTTCCTTCCCTCTGCATACAGCAAAACTGAGTGGGTAACGATTTAGAGCAAACAAACTACAAGAAACTACACTAAAACATAAGAGCCAACAAATTCTAGCTGTTCACTGTGTCATGTGTAACATTTACTTTTTAAAGGTTACGCTGGTGTAGCAGCATGGGGCTCCCTGCAGAGGTACAAATCTGCCCCTCTTGTGTTGCTCACGCCCCACTGTAGGAGCCCTCATCTGCTTCTGGCAAAAAACAGAAAGACTGGATAGAAGGATACCAGACAAACTATTAAAAGTGCATTTTTCCCTCGAGGAAAGCCAAGGGAACTTGCTGCTGCTTTCTCCTGAAGATAACCGAAAAGGTAACCTCAACTTTGGAATCGTAAACTGAAATCCTCTAAGCCCAACACTAAACCTGAGCAGTATTGATGTGAGATCTGGCAAAAAAGGCCTGGATATGACACCAGGCCAAGACATCATCTGTTTTTTTCATGTGTTGGTTTAGAAAGCAGAAACAGAGTTATGAATGGTAATTTTGCGGTTTACCAGTTCTTCAGCCATGCCACCTACGGGCTACAGCCTGGGAAAACATGTTTGACTGAACTGCAACTCAACGGAGGGAACTGCCACAGTGCCAAAACAAAAAACACAAGTGTACACCAACATGTCCAAACCTCTTCCATCTGGCACAGCGTTTTCTCCCAGCCAAACAACGTGGTAAAGTTCTGTGCTGACTTACATCCTATTCAGTTCCACTGAAACCCTCTCCTGGAGCGCTCACCTTACCAAGAAAACATTCCAGTTCTCCCCTGTCCTTTCCCACGCACAACCCATTCTGCAGAAAAGCTGCCCTTGTGACAGCCCTTCCTCCTGCTTTGGAACTACAGCACACAGTCACAGCGAGACTTGGGAGCTCCCTGCAATAAATCAGTGCAGGAATTCCTTACTGTCCCATTCCCTGCACCACTCAGCTGGCACAGATTCTCTAAACCTGCCAAACAATTTGTCTTGCCTTCTCTGCACTGAACACCACAAGCTAAAAGGATGACACAGATTTGTGATTAAGAGAAAAATAAATAAATAGGACTGCCTGGAAAAACCACCTGAGTGGTGTCAGTGGTGTTCCCTTTGAGAACCAAGATGGCAAACTGGGAACTTTGTGCAATGAAAAGCAGCAGAGAAAAAAACCAAAACACGTGGCCACATTCTGACCAGGCCTAAGCCGATACAACACAGGAGTTATGAAGGCATCTATCTTAGGGCTTAACCACATCTGGTCTGCTTTCCCATAGCTATCCCAACTCACATGATTACTATTTCTTCCCACCGCTGCCCTTCCTAAATTATTCTTAAGATTTCCAGCTTTAGAAAGAAAAACAAAAAATTTAAAAGAAGACAACAAATGACTCGTTGCTCACCCATTTCTTTGAACTCTTCGTTGGCAAGCTGCAGCCAGGCTACGTCCACGTCGTTGAGGTCGTAGCGGCACACGCTGTCGGCCAGGGTGCGGATGTCCACGTAGCCCAGCTCCGGCGGCTCCGCGCCCGAGGAAACGATGAACTTCCTGGGCCGCGTGAAGGTGACGGCTTTTGTCTCGGACACCACTCTGGAACAGACAGGCAGGCGGGCGTGAGGAGTGCCGGGCTGCTGAGAGGCTCAGCTCCACAGAATTCCAAATGCTTTACTCTAAGGGATTAACAACCAGCAGCAGCAGCCACCTAACCATCCCAGCAATCAGCTGGCACCACTGAGCTGGGAAAACAGTTCTGGGCACTTCCATAATTAATTGGTGGTATTGTAAAAACTTAACTGGAGTTGTCTAGAAATCCAATTCGCTGCCAGAATTCTAAATAAAATTAAATATTAGAGCTGTGCTTACTCTTACCTGAAATTCACACTTGTTTAAAGCCAAAGCAGGGGCGCTGTATTTACACAGCAGCTGCTATATATGCACACATTAAACTCTGGATTAAGACTTTATTTCAATCAATCTGTTTAACTAAAATAATGACCACAAGAACATTCAAGGAAAAAAGAAATATTTCTGGCTGTCTCAGTAGAGGACTTTGCCCTCTCTCTTACTTAACATCACACACTGAAATTGAGCTTGGATGAAACCTGTTTCACCACACAACCCTGGTACCTCCAGGAGCAACAGTGCCAAATGCCTGCCTCCAGCACTACCACTGGAGATGATCTTTTGGGGCGCTAGTGCTACAAGGGAGGAGGAGACTGAAACACTCTGTGTTGCCACAACTCTCTGCTGGAAACAGCCTAAGCTCCACAAGGAACAGGACAGCCTCCTTAACCCACTCTATTCTGCCCCTATCTGATGTCTTAACTCCGAGCAGAAACCCTGCTCTGCCGCTGCTGTTATTTGCACAAACGCATCTCTGTAAATCCTCTACCTATTTCAGTCTTGCACATCCCTAAAGCTTCCCCTCTTCTAGCTTATTTCAGACAGTGAGAAATGGTGAGCAAGAGCCAAATGCTGAATCTGGAGCTTCTGAGGTGCTGTGAAAAATACAAATGTGAACGACCTTGCCAGCCTAACTGCACTGCCCAAACTGTTTCTGGTCATATTGCACAGTGTTCACATGTTACAGACTACTGTGTCTTCACAGAGAAAATACCTGAAACTGGGCACTGCTCTCCAAATCCTCTTTATCATAAATTCCTTCCAGAGTCCCTCTCTGTGGAAATCATAACCTCTGGGCAGCACCCTGCCACAGCAGTGGCACAAAAGAAACAAGTACAGTGACTGACCTCGAAACAACTCCCTTTCCTGGCTTTATCTCTGTGCTAGAAAGAAGTCAAAAAAAAAAAAAAAAAAAAAAAAGGCAACCTTTACTATACACTGAAAGCCATTCAGCTGAATTGTCCATGTGAGCCACGTGTTTACAGGGAATCTCCACACAGCCTCACTCCTTTCTCCTGCTCCTCTGTCCCCACCAGTCACTACCAGCCCATACCTTTTATTCACTGTTGTGTTCCTTAGTACCAGCTCCCTGTAGAGCTTTGGCTTCTATCCTACACCAGCTATGATCTGTCTATTACTAATTCCATGTACAGAACACCCCCACTTCCCTCCCAAAATCAGGCACAGAGCAGCTCCTGCACTGCAAGGCAGGGGTCTCCAAGAATGAGGGAGCAAGGAGGACAATTACCAGGCATCAATAGGCCCCCGTGACCAGCAGGTGTTCAGCAGTAGGACTACACAAGACAGCTCAGCAGAAAACAAGGAGTGCTGCCTGCTGTGCCAATACCTACCACTGTGATGCCTTCTTTCCCTGTCTTCTACCATCTTAAATTAAGGAGCAATTGGCCTTTGGCAGAGAACAGCTCTCTCCTAAATGAGTTCCTGGACCTTCAATAGCCACCAAAGCACCTCCCTGACAGACACAGGGCAGTGATCCCCTGGGAGGTTTTTCCTCTGCTCAAGTCCACAGGTGTCCTGGCCCTCCCACAACCTTGGGAGATGCTTAACAGAAGAATCAGTGAGGAGCAGGCAGTGTGAGTGCACATGTACCACGTGTGTGTCCCTCTGCAGGCACTGGGAGAGGTCAGTGTGGAACAGGGAAAGGCTGTGTTCCCATGTCCTAAACTGCAGAGCAGAGAGCAAAATGCCAGCTTGTCCTTGGAGCTCTGGGTCCAATCCTTTAGAAGGAAGGACAAGGTTTATCTCATGTGCAGGTTGGCTCCTCCTTGCACAGACCTAGCAGGGCACTTTGCAGGTTGCTGCACAGAACAAAAACAACACTAACAAACTTTCCTGTGGCCCCCTTAATCCAAGGCTAAAGCTGACAGATACAGACCTAATAAGAAGCAGTGTTCCATCACCACAAATTTTTGGCTATGTATCAAGAATTGAGCTGCTGTGGTCCCACCAGGGTCATTTGGTTATGCCTTATGGTCCAGCGTGGACTGACTCAAAGAGATCTAGAATGATTAAATGGCAAAAATCCTTGCTCTTATTTTCTCCAGTACCTAGTAAGCATAAAATGGGCTGCAGCACATTCCCATGCCCTTAGAACTGCAGTGTTTAATTTGAAACAGGAAATAGTATCTAAGTGTAACAAACATGGCAAGAAAAATAAGGGGGTTTTGGATAAGAGCTAGAAAATCTCACATTATTTAGTTACACGAACAACTGCACAGTTCTTGAAACAGTTGAAATGTTGTACAATCAATTTCTTAGGTTAATAAAAGAAATCACAAAAAAAAAAGTATGAAAACAAAATAAATCCTGTGTTTTCTCTAGCCCTCAAGCCTGGTCTGTCCAACTGGCCCTTGAAAAGAACCTATGGTTTGGAAATAAGCAGAGAGAACACCAGACAGGGCTCCTCCAGCAATGATAAGTGAGCTCAAGTCTGGCTTAAAAATAGAAGCTAATTTTAAGGTTCTGTCATCGTATTCCATGCTGGTTTATTGCCAAAAGCAGTTCTCTGACAATTGTATTTCACATGGGCAGAACAGGCCTGACCCTTGACCTCTCTGACCATTCCAAAACGTGAGGCAGGTTGCTCTTCATCTCTGAGAATCAAGACCTTCCTAGCTGGGCACTGTGCAATAAAGCTCAGGAAGCCAAGGCAATGTAGACATAAGCTGCCAGCACAAACATGTGTGTATTTGTTCCCATTCCTCCAAACTATACCTGGCTACTGGTTCTGGGATGGTCCCTGGGCTAACTGGCACCTGAACTCCCTTTTCCCACTCCTGCCTCCAGGGATCTGCCAGCACATAGTATTCATCAGGGTTCAGCTGGAAGGAGTCATGTAACTTCATGGCAGTGATCAGGTCCGTTCTGAACACCTGCAAAGAGAGTGACCAAGAGAGAAAAATAGAGACACTGACATTTGATATCGACACTCCACCGTTCACAGCTTCAGGGTAACCATGGAGCACAGCGTGGAACAAGGTCACTGCACCACCAGTGCACCAGCCCAGCCCACTGCACAACAGGGCTGAGCTTCATGGCAGGGAAAGGGGTGGCTGAAGGCACAAACACTGACAGGATGACTTTCACCCAACTGCACTGCAGGTCCTGGTGCTCCTCCTGCACTGGAGACTTGAACTAAAAGGTGTTACCCCCTTTTACCTCCATATTGGCCGCAACTAAAGCTGCAGGAGCTCCGAGTTGTAAAACAGCAGCACAAGGAAGATTCATTTGTGCTCCCCGGCTTTTTGGATTTTTTAAATTTTTTTTTTTAAATTATTGGAGCTCTGACTCATACCAAGACATTCGAGAAATTCCCTGTGGCAGATGTCAAGGTGTGACTCCATCATGACCAGCTGCAAGAGGAAATTCTGAGGAGATGACTCTTAATGCAAGTACTTACAAAAATAACCGAAAAGATAAAAAAAATAAAATTTAAACAGGAATTCTGGGGACAGCTCCCTGTTCAGCACAATTATTTATTTGATCAGCTATCAACAACTGTGCCACAGTTGTAATTTTCCTTTGCCTTTGCAAAGGCATCCAGCTCTAAAGCCAGCAGGATGTTTGGCAACCTGTGGGCCAGCAGCCATGAACAAGCGGCCATGCTGTCTTCAACAAGCCACAGAATGAAATAAAAAGGGATTCACTCCTGTGGCAGGCCTGCTGTGGCACTGCTGTGGCAGCTTCAGCCTGTGGGCCTTGCAGAAAGCCGAGTGCTGCTATCACAGGCATCCCAACTACAAGCCTGCACTTGCTGACACGAGTTCCAGCCCTTCCCACCCTGCTCCCTGCAAAAGGCAAGGACCCCCACGACACTAATTTCTAACTACTCCATGCCTCATTCAAAGGAAAGGGTGAAAAAGCAACCAGGTGACAGAAAATAAGCACCACCAGGACAAGAAGAGGACAGGTAGAGCTCCTTGCAGGCTTCTCAGTCCGTGGTGGTCAGAAGCAACATCCACAGAGCCTCACGCTGCAGTTACAGCAGAAGAGACTCTGTTTTTTCAGGGCAGTGCTCCTAGACTCCCTTATGAGGCTGCTAAGGAGGCAAAGTGACCCATCCTCGCAGCCCCTAACCAACGGTCATGCTGTTCCCTCAGCCCCTCAGGCTGAGGCACAACCAGCTGTACACAGAGAGCTACCCAGGCAGCCACGTCCATCATCCACTACTCACACACCTGAAAACCCCAGGAGTTTTGGGAAGTATTTTAGTGTATCTGATGGCTAATTACACTTCTGAGTATATTTTCCAGTGTGATTTGCCTTGCCACACTGTGCCTCTCAAAACCTCTCCTCCCTCCCAACACACACATACTGTCCCCACTTCTGTCTATGTATGTTTCTGTTTCTACTCTGGTTTTGTCATTAAAATAGCATAAAATCATGACATTTTTCTAAACACTTGTCTTGATATGTTCAGAAAAACCGCCAACATTAAAAAGTAAAGGAAAAGATTGCCACATGAAGAACGGGGTGAATGCTGGTAATGAAATACAATTAAATGTTTAAAACAATTCAATTACAAGTCCTGTGAGGCTTCAATCAAGAAATGAAAAGTAAGCCCCTAAGTAAATGGGCTCACAAAACAAACAGGCTGGCCAGGGGATTCTACACTTTAAAGTGATTTGACTTAAAGCAATCAAAAGTCAAATTAAAAGAAGACTAAAAATATAAAATGGGACGCAGGCCTTGCTCAATCTCAGGGCCAAAATAACTCAGGCTCTTGGATAAATTTGTCACAAAACTCCCTCAGAGGCAAAGCTAATGCAGCACCTGACAGCCAAGAAACTCCTACCCAGGCCAGTGGCCCCATGACACCATTCTTTCTGCTCTAGCTGCTGATGCAATCAGAGTGCCTGAAGGGAAGCAGAGCTCACAGAAGTGCTGGCTCTCAGAAGCACTGAACACTTCAAAGCTAAAGGGTGAAACCCTGGCCACGCTGAAGTCAGTGGGAATTCTGCCACCAACTTCAATGAGCCCAGGATTTCACCCGGGGAGTTTCTGAGTGTCACTTTCCTGCCAGCGCTCTTCTGCTGCGGCGAGCAGGGACAGCGCGGGGGGAAAGGCTGTGGAGCAGAGCTAAAGGGAAACACAAGGGAAGTTCATCCAGGATGAGAAAACGTGAGAGAACAGCATAAAACTGCAAAGATTTTGACAGCAAAAGCAAGGTAAGGGAGAGAAGAAAACAGAAGCACACAAGAAAACCAACAGCAAGGCTCTTAATTACCTCTGATAAGTTCTTGCTAGCCTTTCACGAGGTAGTTCTCAAAAGCAGGTGTAAGGGGCTACTTCTAAGGGATGCACAAAAGGTAACGAAGGAAAACAAGCCCATTGCTAACAAGAATAAATTCACCAGTGATCTCCACATTCACCAAAAAAAGGTCTTTAATAGCCAACAATCAAAGGAGTTTTGGAACCACCAATACTAGGCATAGTTCACACTGAACAATGAATGGAATTCTCCTTGTGAAAGCTCTTCACTGAGGCTTAGGTACACTGTCATTAGGGAGATTAATAAAGCAGTTTGTCCTCAACACCACTCACTAATGTGTAAGGAATACGTGTACTGGGCAAGTACAATAAATGAGAAATTCCATCTCCCAGAGCTAATCCTTTCATTGCAGCTTCTACAATGTCTGCAGTGTAGTATTTTGCCTGAAGACAGGAAGATTCAGCAAGAACATTTCCAAAGAAATGGATCACATTTTGTGTGTTACTAACAGCTGATCCAACCTGGAAAGTTCAAAGATTTTTATCTCCCCTGGTAGTATTTCTTCAAAGCACTAGACGAGACAGAACTGTCAGGAAGCAGATTTCTAGTTTGACAGGCACTTTAGCGAAGATCACACACACCAAGCCCCAGTACAAACTATGAAATAAATGCACCTAATGTAAATTTCCACTGTTCACAAATCAAGCTGCAAATAAACCCTGATGCCTAAAATAGCACAAGAAGACACTGCAGCTATGCTGAATGGGTGTCAGACTACAACAAAACTCACAGATAGAAACTGGTGGTGGCAGTAGCTGTGCCAACAGCTGAACTCTCTAATCTTCTGGGGAGGGGGCAGAGGGGAAGATGAGGTGAGGGAGGGGAGGTGTGTGCCAGCCAAAATGTAGCCCCAAAAAAAAACCAGAAAAAATAGATCCATTACCAGAAACCACGTAGGTATACATTGTGTGCACCGGTACTTTGACAGATGTAACAAAATACAAGTCAAATTCCAGAAATACCTCAGAAGGTTTCCGGTCTTCATCTCTGGAGCACGAAGTCCTACGACGTTGAGATCTGGAATGCTGGGACCAGGTAGACAGACCTAGGATACAGAAATGATAATTTGCAGGCTTCTGTGACAAACCTCCAGGAAACTCTTTCAAAATGAACCAGAAAATGAAAGCCACTCAATCCTCAATTTTCTGTGATCACTCTCCTGGGTCTGTTTTGTTTCTCATTTCCTAACTGAGGTGTGCCTCTACTGGCTGCACTGCACTTACCTGCCTTCCACCCAGCATTCAAAAAAAGCCACTTCATAACATCCTTCCCCCGAGCATCAATAAATGACTTCCTGCAGATTAATAACTGACCAGGAGCTCTGCCAATAGCCTGGGATGTACTCTTTGAAGTTAATGTCCTAGATACCTACACTGGTTACCTGATTTCTGCTGCTGTAAGCCTCTGCAAAATGAAGCACGCTGCCACATACACAAGCAGAGCCCACAGAACAAGCTGCTGTTTCTTCTCCCAAGCAAATCTCCCAGTGTGTATGATTTCTGCCTGCATAATTATTCACTACCTTCCAAACAAATTATACCTTTTTGCCTTGAAACCGTTTGACAGAGTCTCTGTCAGCTTTCAGAAATATTGTAACAGGAGGAAAAGAAAAAGAGAAAGAATCTGTGCTCCTCTGACAAGATAGTGCTTTGACACCAGAATATATTATACCTGTGCAAATCAACTAATTTCAACACAGTAAGATTTACAGGTACAGCAGGTATTTTCCACTGCCAACTACACAGCAGTAATGAAAAAAAAAGCCAATAAATCTTTCTGGGTTGCAGAGATGAAGGACTTGTACTAGGTCTATCTGATAGGGAAGCCAAGACCTATGTCATTAACTCAGAACTTGCAAATGTGGACATTAATTGTAGACAAACTGAAGCAAAGTGATGCAAAGGCCTTCCCACACTGCTCATTCCTTCGCTGTCTGTGCACAAACACGGCAGGAGTAAAAAGGGTAAGGCTACAGTCTGTAAGAGCAGCACTGCCTCACACCAGCCCACAGAAACCTCTCGAGGATCAGAAAGCCCTCCTCAAAAGCACAGGATGGGAAAAGTTCTCTATCAAAAATAAAAAAATAATTTCAGAAGTGAAGTAACTGTCCAAGGCTTTCATTGGAAAGATATGAGTGAATTCATTGTTTTAGTTATCTGTTTGTCTTCTCTTTTCAGTTAGTGATACCTTAAGGAATCTGCCCCAATAAAATCTCACTGGAACACAGCAATGAATAACAGACATTACGGAGAATATGCATAATGGTCAAAATTGAAGCAATGTTCCCAGCAAATAGCTAAAAATCTTATCTCCTGAGGTAAGAATACAGAGAGGATCATTTTAAGCAAATGGTAATGTTTTAATACAAAAGATGGTGAAGTTATTGGCACTCTTTCCTTCTTTCTATGAAGGGGAAAAAAAGAAGAAAAAGAAAGAAAATAAGTGACTGACTGCCATTTACTAATCTGAGAGAAAAGCCAGATTCCCAAGATCATTTAACTACCATTCCATTTAAACGTTCCCTAGAAAAATGAAGAAGAAACACAAGCAGGAGTATGAACTTCTTTAGGATCCTATCGGACCATCCCCAAACTTTAGGTCAGAAGGGAGCAAGTAAAATCGCTCACAAAAACTGTGAGATATACAGCTAAAATGCATGACAAAAAAAATCCAGATTTCCTGTCATGCAGCAATGTAAATATTAACATTTTAACACTCAGACAGATGTGATTTCTTTAATCAACAGCTTCCCTAGAAGACACAGACCACATACATACCCACACAGATTAGTATTCAGTTCTCATGGGTTCTGATATTTTCCATTGGCAAGACATTAATATCTGACCAACTAGCTGCCACTGAGGTGTTCGGCGAGTTAAACCGCTGCACCAGCAAGTCAGCACCTGGAAATTTCCAACTCATTTGTGGATCTGAGTGGTTTTGTACACTGTTAGACCTGGGGGAGGGAGCCTGCACACAAGAGAAAGAATTAAGAACAGGCTGTACTGACAAGGTGTGTTTGATTCAAGTTTCTGTGAGAGATGAGCTCGTGAGTCCGGAGTCTTTAACACAGTTGCTCCCAAGTAAGGCAAGCACCGGGCAGAATTAGTGTAGTGGCGGTGTGATGTACTTCTGGGTCTTAACCAGTGTCCTTTAATTCAGCTCTGATGACAACTCATCACAAATGGAATTTTTAAAAAGAGTATGGACAGCTTTTTCCAGGTCCCTCTCATGCCACAAAGAAGCTACAAAGGTGAGGAGTAAGACAATCCCTGCCATATCTCACCCCTCTCCATTTCTTCACTGTGTCATCTTACACATCAGAACAAGTGTCTTAAATACACACTTCTATTTCCATGTACACAAGGGTTTGGTCACTGGATTAATTAACTGTTCCATGTTTCACAAAAGGGTAACTCTTACCATCAAAACTACAGGAGCTTCACTTTTTAATGATTTTTTTAAGTGCTGTGTGAAAGCACACTACATAAAATTTCCATGAGTAAGAGACAAGGCAAACACAGCCAGCCTTCCTCAGGATCTATTATAATGGGCGTTTTTTCCATGCCAACCACCTCCGATACACTGAATAAGGGAAGAAAGTTTCTCAGGTAGTTCTGTAATAGCCACTCCCTTGCACACAAAATCGCTGAAGGCAGAGAGGAAACACTGTTACTGAAGAGGCTGAAGAGGATTTTTCTGAGCAGTGTAAACTACATAATACCAGGAGAAAACGGTGGAAGAATTCCTCATGGGACTGAGGTTTTACTACACACTGCAGCTAACAGATGACCTTTGGCAAGGGCTTCACGTCAATAGGGAAAACATTTACTCACTGAATAAACAAAGCCAGACTATAAGCCTTGAATTCATAGATTCAAACCGGCACCACTGCTTAGACAAGAGAGTAAGAAACTGAAGGAGCTAGCCAAATGACAGCAAAATATCCAGCCCATAACAGTATTGAATCTAACTACTTTTGAAATCCCAAACGAGTTTCAACTCTGCTTCCATCAAAGCTAATGGCAAAATGTCACTGTCTCCACCAGTGCCAAGCCCAAGTCACTGCATTTCCCAGACTGCGCTCATTAGTGAGCCATCCACCCACTCTGCCTACACCAATGAAAGTGCACAAGGAAAATTAAGGATGTTATTTGTCTATTAAACACCCTTTCCATATTTTCATACCTAATCCAGGAAAGGGACCTCAATGAAAGCAGAAATTCACAGCCCATTACACCTACTTCAGTGGTTAATGATCTGATTCCTACATCTGAGTGTGCATGAAGAAAGAACCATCCCTGGGTTATACAGAAGGCAGAATCTGCTCTGGTCAAAACAACACACAGGAATCAAAACAGCTCTCCTGGACTATAATAAGCACATGAACCTAGTTCAGTTATTTCAGAAAGATTCCAGACATTTCAGCAAAGTCATTTTCTTTCCTTAAGTATCCAAAATCAGTGTGTTCATCAAGTTTTCTCAGTACTAACCCTAGTCCCAAACTGGATTAGGATCGCCAAGACTAGAAAAGCAAGTAAAGATCAAGACAAGAGTTAAACTTGGTTATGATAAAATAAAATAAAATTTAAAAAAATCATAAGGCAAGTCTGAATCACGGGGATTTGGAAGATAGAAAAGTTCTGTTAAGATACCTCATGGGAAGAACGAGTTTCACAGCAGATGGAAAAACAGTGAGATGTTAAGAGAGCCCATGCTACCATAAGCCACGTAAGAAAACAGTAAATATGAAAAATACACAACTCCAAGGCATGAAACCAAATAAACACATCCAAAACATGCATTTCCATCATGGTTAGACATCAGAGATAAAAGCTATCTTAATAAATATCACATGATCATGGCAAGTCTAGGATGAACACAGCACCAACACAGCAGCCTACTGAGCATCATCACTCTGGGACAGAGACCAAGATCACTTGGATTCTTTTACAGGTCAGATTCTTTCAAATGACCAAGG
Organism: Chamaea fasciata; assembly: GCF_029207755.1. Taxonomy (NCBI): domain Eukaryota; kingdom Metazoa; phylum Chordata; class Aves; order Passeriformes; family Sylviidae; genus Chamaea; species Chamaea fasciata. The sequence goes on from NW_027094091.1 coordinate 65,199,680, forward strand.
TGTTTCTGTGTTTTAAAAGGATTTCATCACGGAGAACAACGGGAGAGGGATCCTACTCCTATTACATGCTCTTAGTTTTCCTTTTGCATTTATCTACTTAAGGACAAAAGGCAAAAAGAAATCCCAAACCACGAAAAAGGCACAATCCTCAGCAAGGGAGGCAGAGCTCTAACACACCACTGGTGCTGCAAAGGACTCCTCAGACTCAAAGAGGGATTTTTTCTGTTCCCCAAGGCTGCTGTGAACACTTCACACTGTAAATACAGTGTTCTTATAATACCGCCACAGGGTGTATGTAACACACACGCCTCCTGATAATAAAAGAAAGCAATCAAGGAGTGTGCATTCTTTTTCCCCACTTGTGAAGAACACACGCTTCCCAAAAGGAAAAACTTAATCAATTTTAACTGCATCATTTTATTAAATGATCTGTCAAGAATACGTTTTCATTCCAAAAAAAAAATCCAATCAAAACAGAAAATTGCCTGGAATCAATAAAACAATTCAAACCCTCAGGGAATTCTACCCCACAACTAATACACTACTCAGCATGAGCAGAGAAGTCTCAGCTATTAGGTATCATGCACAAGGCTGTTGTAAAGCCACCTGTAAGGCACCCAGCTGTGTCCCTGGAGAAGTACCTGCTGCTACAGCCTCTGAACACTTCAAAGCCTCAGATCACTGCAAGCGCTGCTCCCACCGTAAATACACTCCTGCTACCCCGCTACAGCAGGCAGCACAACAGAGCAAAGCAGCCCTGACACAGATCCATGTCTGGCTGTCACTTCTGCTTAACACCAGCCTTTCCAGATGCCTGTGTGCTCTGCAGCTCACTCCGAGACCAACTGGGTGCCGCTGCCAATGCTGTCAGAAAGATCTGCAGCCTAAGGAGAAAACAGAGGTGCTCGGTCTCCCCATTTAGTGCCTGGCCCACAGCTCCTTACGGCAAGGGCTCCACGCCACTTAGAAATATCTCCGTGCTTGGACTCAAATTCCAGCACAAAGCAAACAGAAGCAAACTATTCTGTGGGCAGTTTCCATTATGTGAGGTACAGAAAGAGCTGGCTGGGCAGGAGTCTTCAGGCCTTATCACAGAGAAAGCAGCATGCAAGCAAGCACAACCTAAGACACCACTTCACGTAGCCAAATTTCCTTTCTCAGTTTTCTGTTGCTGGAGGGTTTGCCCATCTATCTTCCTTATCTTTATAGCATATTATTATACAATAATCTCATTCAAGATCAAAACAGAAGAAGCAATAGCCTTTTATCTCTTGTCAACAGCAATGCTACTTGAAATTTACTATCAGTTGACGACTCCCCAGTTGCAGCTGCTGAACAATGTGTCGATCCATACGATCTCTGCAGTGCTTTACAACACCACAGCACAATTGCTCAGTCTCTGAGACACATAAAGAACCATCCCTACAGCTCTCCACCACAGCACTTTAACACAAGTTCCCACCTGTCGGCCCTCTCCTCAGTAGCACATATTTGAGTTTTATCATCTCAAAGAACACACACATATAACTACACACAGGCACATGTCACTCTTAAAACAGTCAGGAATTCCTAGACCTCATCTTGTTTTACAGCACAAGACCCAAGTGCCACTTGAGCTCCCCAGACCAATTCCCATGGTAGCCATGTTTTACCATAACTGCAACAGCTTTAACTCAAGTTTACTACAGGTTATCAAAGGCAATTTGAGCACCTCCCGTTCACAGGCTGATAACATGATGTTGTCAAGGCCTTGAAAGTCCAGTGGAGCTAGGTGTACTCAATCTAGCAGTCTTGTAAAGAAAAATCAATGTGCCTCTTCAAAAATGAATCATGGCATCACAGAATGTGCTGAGTTAGAAGGGACCCATCCGGATCATGGAGTCCAACTCCTGGCCCTGCACAGGACCAGCCCCAGGAGTCACACCACGTATCTGAGGGCACTGTTCGAATGCTTCGTGAACTCTGTCAGGTTGGTGCTGTGACCACTTCCCTGGGGAGCCTGTGCCAGCGCCCAGCCACCCTCTGGGGGAAGAACCTTTTCCTGATATCCAGCCTAAACCTCTCCGGTTCACTTCATGCCATTTCCTTGAGTCCTGTCCCTGGTCATGAGGGTGAACAGATCTGTACCTGCCTCTCACAAGGATGTTGAAAACCACAACATTTCTCCTCAGTCTACTCTTCTCCAGGTTGAACAGACCAAGTGACCTCAGCCACTCCTCACATGGCTTCCCCTCAAGGCTCTTCACCACCCTTGTGGCACTTCTTTGGATGGCTTCTAATGGCTTAATGTCTTTTTTACACTGTGGCACGCCAAGGTGTCCCCAGCCCTGGAGGTGAGGCTGCCCCAGGTCAGAGCAGAACAGGACAATCCCCTTCCTTGACCAGCTGGCCATGCTGGGCCTGATGCCCCCAGGACAGGGATGGCCCTCCTGGCCGCCAGGGCACTGCTGGCCACGTTCAACTCGCCATGGACCAGGACCCCCAGGACCCTTTGCACAGGGCTGCTCTCCAGCCTCTCATTCTCAGTCTGTCCCTACATCCAGGGCTGCCCCGTCCCAGGTGCAGAATCCTGCGCTTGCCCTTACTGACCTTCATATGGTTGGTGATCGCTCATCTCCCTTATTTGCTCAGGTCTCTGCAGGGCCTCTTTGCCCTCAAGGAAGTGGACAGCACCTCCCAATTAAGTGTCCTCGGCAAGTTTCCCTAGTATCCCTTGCAGTTCTGTGTCCAAGTCACTTAGAAAGACATTGAAGAGCACAGGGCAAGGGAGGATGGAGCCCTGCAGAATCTGGACACCAGCTGATGTTACCCCATTCCCTATAATCCTTTGTGCCCGATCCCTGAGGCAGTTGCTCACCCATTGCATAATACGATTGTCCAGCTGTGTGCTGGACATCTTGTCCAGAAGGATCTTATGAGAGACAGCATCCAAAGTTTTGCTCAAGTCCAAAAAGATTCCATCTAGTGGCTTTCATAAATCAGCTAGGTAGGTCACCCTGTTGTAGAAGGATTCAACAAGCAGGACTTCCCCCTCACAAAGCTCTGCTGGCTGTGATCAATGCTGGTTGTGTTATCCTACAGTTGTTTTTCAATACCTCCACAAAGAATCTTTTCCATGATTTTACCAGGCACTGGTGACTGACAGACCTGTAGTTTCTAGGGTCCTCCTTCTCGCACTTCCTGGAAATTGTGACAATGTTTGCCAGCTTCCAGTCAGCTGGGATGTCTCAGGATTCCTGAAACTGTTCAAAAATCATCAAGAGATGATTTGCAATGACATCAGCCAGCTCCTTGAGGTTTTTGCGATGAATCCCATCAGGCCCTATAGATTTGTAGGGATCCAGCTGCAGCAACAGATCCTGCACAAGTTCAGGGTTAACTGTGAGTTGATTCCCACTGTCATGGTGCTCCAGCTCAGGGCACTGGGAACCCCTTGGTCCATCATCAGTGCTGAAAGCAAGGGCAAAGAATCAGTTAAACACCTCTGCCTTGTCCATGTCCCTGTTTGTGAGGTGACCATCCTCATCCTGTAACAGGCTGATACTATTTTAACACTGCCTTTTGCCATTAATGTATTTAATAAAACTCTTTTTATTGTCCCCCATATTTCTGGCCACCTTCAACTCCAAGTGAGCTTTGGCCACATGAATTTCTCCCTATAATGGCAAGCAGCATCTCTGTGTTCTTCCCATGTCACCTGACCTTGCTTGTACTGGGAATGCACCTTCCTTTTTCACCTTACATCCAAGAGGACATCCCTGTTCAGCCCAGCCAGCCTTCTGCCTTGCCTGCTTGACTTGCAGCCTTTAGGAACTGCCTGCTCCTGTGCCCTTAGGAGGTGATGTTTAAAAACTGACAAGCACTGCTGACCCCAGCACCTGCAAAAACATTTTCTTAGGGGACTTAACTAGTTCCCTGAGCAGCTTTGTGGTCTGCTCCCCTCGTGTCTAGAGCTGGAGTTTTTCTGGTACTTTCCCTCCTGTCAAATCTTTTTTCCTGCAGTGATGATCAGTATGGGAAGTGCCTTCCTCAGATGCAGTACAATATCAGCCAAGATAAGCCTTTCAAATCACTCTTCCAGATTGCTCCAGCAACTTCACCACAAGCCACTCTGCCCCACTCTGAGATTAACCTTCAGGTAAGATGCTCGTTCTTACCATTTGTCATCACTCATCAACCCTTTTTCAAAGGCACATAAGTGACCACTACACTTGCTGCTTTGCCCAAATTCTGAGCACTGTAACTACATTACATTCTGCTGTTTAGCCACCATCCCTTCCTCCCAGCCACTTCAAATGAAAAACTAAAAACTGTTCCTCACTTCCTTTTCACAAAGCTCTGCGCATGCAATCACCGCATTTCAGGCCAGCAGCGGCTGCAATTCTACAGTAAATGACACACCCCCCAAGGTTATGTACTCGGTAACCTTTGTGAAGGCACCCTGGGATCCAGCTCAAACACTACAGGAATCCACTGGGACTCAAAGCCCTTTCTAAATCTAAGATCCCCGTCGTTCAGTCAGCGCAATGGATATTGGCGAAATTCGTTTAACTTTAAAATAACATTTGTTTAGCAATGATAGAATAAGGGTCTGCCTAAATTACAGAACTCTATTCCATAATCCATAGGTATTAAATCTTTCATTTCTCAGAACTCACGTGAAACTCTGTAAATCTTGGAAGTATTTTTCATCTGCAAGTATCTTCAGTTCTTCTCTCGGACATTCTGCATGTAGGAGTATGATAAATTGATAACCCCTCCAAGAATAAATGAAAAAGCATCATGAGAGCAAGTAATGTCTGAATAAAATCATGCTTTGAATTCCTTGCTCATGGAAAAGAGCACACAAACTCTCAGACAGCAAGGAGTGCCTGGATTTCACACAATTTCCCTTATACAAATGTCCATGAGTTTCAGACCTTTCTCAAAAACAAGCTGTTGACACGTCTAACAATTTTATGCAAAAAAGGAATGCCTTGAAGCTATAAACGAGAACTCCCCCACTGCACAACTAGATCTCACCAGGAAACAGCATATGGAATATTCAGCACAGGCCACCTTTGCAGATTTACCGACCAACGAGGCTAAAAAGCCAGGTGTGTCAAACACGGAGCAGGAAAGCTAAAACAGCTTCAGTATCTAACATTTAATTAGAGTGAGACCCCAAACCATAAAGAGAAGGTTTAGCAACAGAGGAGCCGGCTGAAATGCAGTGTAACAAAATTTGCTTAAAAACTATCAAAACCCTAGCCAGCCACCAGAAAACAGGAGTGTAATGGATTTGAGGTAAACATTACTGATTTCCTTTCCCCAGACTTTGAAGAATGCAGCGTGTACATCACAAGGCTTTCATGATGGGCCTGGCTAATATGAATGCCCATTATAGTTGCTGTGCTACACTCTCTGGAAGGCCATAGAAACAAACAAGCTCTGCCAGGTGACCAAAGAAGAAAAGCTTTCAGGAGCAAACACCCTTAAGCATTTCCCCAAGCCTCTCTCAACACCATTCCTCTGTATTTAGACAGAAGTTCAAAATCCGGAGCAATGCCTGCAGTCATTTTCCATTCAATTATATTTCACGGATAAGAGGTCCAAAAGTGACCTCTAATTTCAGGAAATGAAATCCCTGAGAACACACTTGGCTATCCAGGGACTAACTGCAGAACTGCCAGGGAAAACTGGCACTGACACCTCTTGCCCTGTGCTTTAAGTATGCTATTTTGGCTTTATGTTGAAACGAGGATTTAGAATTTTGATTCTAAGGGGACACAGCTAAACAATTTCTAGTAGTTAGGTTGAAGCACATGCAATAAATACTTTTGGGAGCTTAGCTTTAGGAAAAGAATCAAGTCTGAGGGCAAAAAAAATGATGAGGAAAGCTAGGGTGCTGCAAGGCTGCAAGGCTTTACAATACTGCAAAAAACACATAACCACCCACACTAAAACATCTTACATGAGCCGGTAAATACATGTATATACTCTAAGACTGCAGCCAGGTTGTCAAGCTTTCTTCTCTGCTGTATTTCGCCCCTAAATGAAAGGCATTCTCCTTTCTTTCATCTCACAAAATGAGAGCACCTTTTTCTCCCTCTGAAGAACTACTGTGTCTCCAGAATAATGTATTTTTAGCACTTGGGTATGAGCTTTGTTTCCTTGTGACTACCAAGGAAACTGATTCAGTTCAGTGATCCAATGGAAAACAACTTTTTTTTTTTTTTTAATACATTCCATTATTAGTGGCATCACTAGTATTACATTCCAAATATTCAGATTCCAGAGCTCAAGAGAAAAAAATGTAGATTTTTTTTTTTAATATTTTCTGGGTCGCACAAGCTACATACTAGAATCTATCCCAGAAAAAAAACCCCACTATCATTCAGGTTACCCCAAACACATTTACTCAGTGACCCTTATGATGAACCTGAGATGCCCGATCACAGCCCAGTAAAGCACGGTATGCAAGCTCAGCTGCAGAACTGCAGCAGCTGGAGGCACAATTCTCATCTTGTAGGATCAGGGAGAGCAAGGCTGAGACCTAAGCTCAAACACCACAGAGCTCATCATAATGATGCAACAAGTCCACTGGAGGGTCAAGAGGCACCACTGACTGAAAGGGAAGCAGGTGTTTGCCAACAGGATTCCAACTAGGTGTTGATTAAAATTTCAGGTTTTCAATTAGAAGATGTCTGTTCGAAACACTCAGAATAACCAAATGTAATTGTTGTCAGTCTCTGGAAACTGTGAGAAGGAAAAATAGCTAGTGAAAAACCTGAAGCCTTCAATACAGACCACAAAAACTCAATAGAATTTTTTTTTGGGGGGGGGGAGGAACTTCTTCTTACCCTTCTACGACTACTGTAAGTACAGTGGATCAGAGATACTACTGGCAAAGTAAGAATACTGAAACAAACATAGTGAAGAGTAATCAGTAATTCTACTAAAGGCAAGAGAGATCCTGTGAAGGTGAAACCTGTAAGGGGACACCCTTGACATTCAAACACAGTTGCAAGGAACCACTGGTATCTCCTGTAACAGGAAAAGTGGAAAGGACCTAAGCTAAGTCAGTCATTCTTTTCAGGGAAGTCTGAATGATAAAAAGCCTTGGAAGCGCTGACCCGACATTAAACATTATCTGGGCTTCTGATTAATAACCCTTGATCCTTCTGAACATGCATATATTAATACAGAATATGTAGGAATCTGTATCTGAATTCACCCAGTAACAAGAGGCAAAAAAACCCAAAAACAACACAATCAAGAAAAAACAAGTGTAATGCAAAGGAAGTCATATATATTTCAAATAATAGTTGAAAACACTTTTAAAATTTCACTACCAGAGCCACGCAATTTATTCAGTGAAGTTATTTGCAATAACCAGGCTTTAAAATAGACAGATCGTATAAGGGCAAGAGGTTTTCTTTTCTTTTCCAAACTAATTTTCTTATATCATGATCTATGAAACAGATTTTGTGGAAAATATAATTCACTGAGTTGATAACTCTATTCCAAACAGCCATACATTAAATGACATTACAAACAAGCACTGTAATCAGCAACAGGTCAGTCAATTGTATCTATTTCAGAACTTCAATTCCAAGATTAACTGCTTCATATTTTATTTTGTAAAAGCTGTTACACAAGGCACATGAAGAGATCAAAAAGGCTTTAAAAAAACAGCAAAGAGAGTGAAAATAAAGACTATTATTAATATGAAACACTATTTTATAAAGCTGCTCAGGAATGAAAAAAGGGTGAAGCTAAATTCTAATGGAAGACATCATGTTGGCTGCTACTTGTTTATCTTACAAATAAAAACACACCTCTGTTTCTGGGAAGTACACATCACCTTTAAGGAAGTACATTGACTCCAATTTCAATAACCTCAACTAAACCTCTTACCAATAAAAACATGTCTGATTTGTTTGGGGTTTTTTCTTCCAAAATCCCCCAGCTGCAGGTAGCTCTCCAAAACCAAGCCAAATTCCTCACCTCTAACAGATTTTGCTCAATCCTTATTTGGATTAACTCCTAATCAGCCTGCCAGTTCTTACCTTCTCTAATCCTTTCACCTTTACGACTTCATTTCAGCAACAGTTTGCCTAGGGTTGTTTAAAGAGGCAGATTTGGCCATACCGGAGCAGATGGCCAGCAGCACAGACACACCTAAGAAATGCACGCAGGTGAAGCAGTCACCTACATGGTGCCACAGTGTACCACAGGGATAAATTCTCAGAGTGAAGATTTCAAAAGTACCTAGGAAACCACCTGAAATTTTACAAAAAAACCTCAGGTTTGAAGATGTGCATCCCGATAGATCAAATTAAAACCATAAAAACCTCTCTGACAACTGGCTAAGTTGCAGTATTGTCAAGTGCAATCTACTTGCTCATTTGGGCAAATAAGACACCTTGGAACATTCCCCAAACTGGTATTTTGTCTCAACCCCCCTCCTTCTTTTTTCTGCTTAAATGAAAGATTAAGATTCTGCTCAAAGGAAAGATTATCAGTCACTGGAATCCAAACACAAGACAGAGAGAGAAGCCACAGTGTGTGCTAGTTTCATCAGTACAGAAACAGTTAAAAACCATAAATAAGTTCTGTATCCAAATTAGTGATTTGCTAAATTCAAATTCTTGTAAGCAATTCCTCAAAGAAAATCTTCAAATGCAGTGAGGAACAACTTCTATGCTCTGCTAATCTTTTCTGCTTAAGCTTGAAGCACTGTACTTTTCCACTGTGTAAGAGGGTATGAGAAGACTGAAGCAAATTTAAAATCCTTATGCAAACTTCTATGGGCAATGTCTCCATGCTCACCCTGTCCTTATAAAGATAAATTATGCTGCTTGCCAAGATTTCAAAGATGACCACTGACTTTTTGCTCGTTTTATCTTATTCACCAAAGCTACGTGTCAGTTCAACGGGGGGACCCTGGATCTACTGTCCACCTGTGCTCAGAATGACTGAGGAGTTCAAAACTAGATCTTTACAGCACACATTCCTACCAGTTCAACCAATACGCAAAATGCCTCTGGCACATGAAACAACGCATTAGAACACGTTTTCCAACCCATAACCTCCTGCACTCTACAACAAAGGAGCACTTACTGCCATTGTCGTCAGAGTCCTCACTGCTGCTAGGAAGCCGATGTCGTTTCATGATCTCCCCGGGAAACAGCAGGCAGCCTGGGAAGCAATGAGACAGCACTTAACCCCAGGTAATAACACACAGTCATCAACTTGTGCTTCTGATGGCATGCGGGCATTTACAGCACACAAAGGAAAACAAACAACTCCAACAGCAGCTGAAATATGAACAGTGAACCTCTCAAGGATGCTTAATTAGGCTGTTGTCGTATGAACAGGTGAGCAACACTGGAGAGTGGCAATGACAATCCCACCGATGCTTTCCCCCCACCAAAAAAACTCTGTTTTGTCCTGAGAGGTGTCAACATCACTAAAGATCCGCAGCCAATGTGCTTAACTTCCCCTGCCTATTCCGACACTAGATTTGCAACACAATAACGTTTTGCTGCTTGCGTAAATATTTACTTTGGCTAATATATTTTTGAAGCAATTTTATTCCTGTTTAAAGCACTAGATTTACGAAATCGGGAGATTAAAGCCATCCACTTACACGTCGAAAGTGAAACATCAGCAGTAGCAAACCCAGTTTTCCCAGATTAACTAAACATGCCTCATCTGTGCCCTGGAAAGCACCACCCTCTAAGACGTGAGAGTTACTTCCTCCTGCAGGCACATTTCTAGCGCCATGCCTAACACTAACTGTTCTTTGGGAGTAAGGTTATTCAGGTGATTATTCCAGGTTCCTCCAAAACTGCCAGATTTCTACCAATACCAAATGCACGGGCACATGGGCCTGTGATAAAAAGGCCAAAAATTCCAAATCTTTTTAACTGCTATTCTCAAGGCGCTGACATTTTCACGTGTATTCCCAGTGGAACAAAACCAAATTCAGAAAAGAAACAAGGAAGCTGTAAATAGCCAGTCAGTATTTATATGTAGAAAGCTATTAAAAAGTGCAAGTTGAAGAGCAGAGAAAAACTTGACAAGTCAAGTCCAGAAAGGCATATCCACCATAAGTTAAACTGACAAGGACCCTAGATGCACATCAAAACCCCTGAGTCTTCACTCACCACATATCAATCGTGGTATCAACAAGGTCCGGGCACTCTGCTGGCAGCAAACCCCTCACACCAGCCTCTGCACACAGATTTGGAGATTAGATGCCAAAATATTCTTTTGCTTTTAGCTAAGGGCAGAAAACCTAACTTTATTTTTCATGTGAGTTCTGACTTCCTCAGAACCTCCCAACAGAACTCTTTCCATTGGTCCTTCGTGAGAGGATTCAACTTTGTTCACTGAGAACACGGCTCATTGTAAGAAATTCAACAATGCCTTCAACTTTTATAAGACTGATTCCCAAAATAAAAAAAAAAAACAAAAAGCCTAACAAAGCCTGACACTATTTACAACAGAGCACAAAAATATCTGCTCTTCCAGAAGTGATTCATATAAAAAGAAATTAGCATTTTTGAGGGAATTCGTTTTGTCACCACTAGCAAGTCACAAGCAGCTGAACCTGAGACTCTATTTTACACTTCCAAAGAACTTAATACAGTTCTAAGAGCATAAGCATTGCAGGATTGCCTCCTCTTCCACATTACACGTGCGAACAGAGTTGGGGGGAAGCCTCCCTCCCACAGACTGACTTTTCAGAGTGGGATTTCACACACCTGTCATTGAAACATGTAACAGTTTTGAACGGCAAACTTCACTCACTAAAGAGAAGCTGAATGGTTCACCTCACCAAGACCTTTCGTCACCTTTTCATAGAGGAAAAGTTCACAAACAGTGTCTGATGCCAGAGAATAAAGAATCATCAATGGCAGCCTCTTAACAGGGCTAGAAGAATTCTCTCCAAAAATTGCTTTGAAGCAGGCCAGAACTTTGTGTGTACGGGAGACAGAAATGCTGCCAGTGGATAAATATACAAACCAGCCAGGACCATCAAAACCCACTGAACACAGATCTGGTATAAATGCAGGAGATCCAGAGCCAAGTTCCTATACAGTCACTTAGAAAGACAGAAAGCCAATATTCAGATCCAAAACAGGCTAAGACAGAACTGAAAAATCAATTAGTTCTTACAAGGCCAAAAGAAGGGGGATGAATATCTATCTGAAAGGTACTTTTTCTAATAGTTCACATATTAGTAACAGCAATGTAAAAGAAGATATTCCCTTAGCAAAAATCTCCCATAAACAAAGAAAATCTGGAAGAAAACACAGGAAAATTGTCCTGTCTCAGAAGTGTAATTTTATCTATTCCTGGTCAAAATCCTCACTTCCTGGTCTATTTTCTACATGGTCTGAAAAGTACAATACACTGTTAAGCAAAACAACAGTGTATGTACATTAAGACACATCTATGAACTTGCAGCAAACAAGAAAATTTGGAATTCTGCTCCTTCACATCTTTCTGGACAAGTGCATTTTGAGTTGACCTTCTCCTAACATACTTTCTGCCAATTCAAAAAAATAAGAAAAGAGATGGAACTTTCTTCCTCCTACCACGTGTCTTTAAAAACTAATAGAACATCTCCTTTTTGGTTGCTGTTTAAAGGAAAGAATGGTAATCACACCTCCCAATTTAAGCACCCTCCAGAGTTTTTCAGGAAATAAGCCAGAACAGAAGATAGTTTCCTGAGCACAGAGTATTAGATAAGGCAGCTAATTTCCTTCTCCACTCTAGTCAGGCACCTAAAGCTGGCCACACTGAAAAGCCTGTTTTCTCAACAGTAACACCAACGGAAATATCCCATTTGATGAAACTCCCGTGAGATTGTTTTATAGATCCATGTGGGAAAAAAAGAGTTAAAACTCAGAGATCTCATTTTCTCATCTTTGAGCCTAACCTGAATTTACAGGGGGCTAAATCACAGATGAAAAAACAGCATTTGGCTGCTTAGAGCAAGACTCAAACCCTGTAAGATTAACCCCCTGGAACTTCTGTCATTAGAAGAACAGCTTTTTTCAACCTCTAAAATCATTTTAAACTGCTTCCACCAGATGTTCATATCCACAGCTCAGAACACATGTTCTAGAGATAACACTCGAACAGCTAGTAAGACTTAGACCCATGAAGACTGAAATGCTTCTGGTTTTAAGGGTATCACAGTGCCTCTGCCTCAAAGGCTACTTCGGCTTCTGTCAGGTGGTGGGTGACTCAAAGTCACACAAGAAACGTGTTAAAAAGTGCACATTAAAAATAAACAGGGGTTATGGATAGTGATGGTTAGATGCAGACTGACAATCTAAGTTTTTTCCCCCCCTTCCAGCAGGCACACACTACCACCACTATGCCTGTAAGCAAAGAGAATTCACATGTAAGCATAAAAACAGTAAAACATTTGAGGCCGGCTTTAACACCAGAAGTAAAAGCTATGCACCCCAGCCTGCAACACTGGCAGGGCAGGAAGAGACACCCAGATGACTGAGCTCAATTCCCAATTGCTGTCCAGCCCAGGAGCTCCCACTAAACACCCACTGCACCCACACAGGCCACGGAGTGACCTCCCAAAACCCTCTGCAGAATGAACGGGGCTCTGAAGCAAGGACACAGTCAGCCAAGCAGTGCTTGTGAGTGAACCCTGCATCTTCTAGCAAACATTTCTACAACTGTTTTTCCCAAATTCTTACACCAGCCTCAAAAGGGTGTTTGCCCAACACACCGTTTGTTCACCTGAAGAGAAAGCCCAGCACTTCAAAAGCTGCTGCAGAGTCCAAAACCCGCTAAGCTGACAATGCAGCACCAAGCCACTCGATCAGTTTTCAGTGACTCCTGGGAATTCTTAATAACTCAGCAACTTCTGTATGTAAACTTTCAGTTTCATTTCCTCCAAAGTCCATAGTTTATTTTTGTTAAAACCATCCTCTCAGAAATGAGTCAGACCAACACACAGCACGCTGATCCTGTTTTCTCCTGAGCAGTATAACATTCTCCAGTATAACATTCACCCATTTATCGGGGAGGAACCAAACTAATGCCAGCCTTCAGCCAAACACAGCTTTCCAGAAACAGCCACTACTCTGCTGGCAATGCTACTCTAATTCCATGGGCAGCAAAGCATCCAAGAGCACTTCATGCAATTGCAGCACCACGATAAACGGCACAAACGGGACAGAGATCGTGCCTTTTTAGTCCCCAGTCACCCTCAGGTGAGCTGGCCACACCAGGGCAGCACTGGTGAGCTTGCAACACGCCCTACTGTGCTGCTCCAGAGGCTGAAGGTGCTGCTCTGTTTTACAGAAACAAATTACCGGCTGCTTTTCCATCCTTTTTAATCGTGCTTGCTCTGGAAGTTAAGCTCTGGGTTTTACTCACTAATTAGACACAAACTTTAGACATATCAATGCAACTCCAGACTTTGATGGTGCATTTGCTCAAATTGTTTTTGAAGGCAAAAATTACACCACCTGAAACTGGCTTCTGTATTTTGGAGAGAGTGGTAAGCCTTTTTCAAAATACCTGTAAATGCTGTGCAAATGAAATTACTAGACAATAATCCAATATAATCAATGTCAGGCCACAAAACAGCATTTGAATTTACATATCCCTGTGGAGCTGAGCAACAAACATCTAAATCTATACAAATAACTAGATGCAGGTAAGGCACACAGACTTTGCTGTCCACTTCTCAGTATTTGATGACAGATGCAGTGCAATGGGTTAGACTCAGCAACCTGACATAGTAAAGCAAATTCACTATTTTTCTCAGTGTGCATTATTGTGCTACTCCATCCTCACCTCTCCAAGAGATAAATTACCAACAAAACCCAAAGACCCCACTGGACAGTGATGTCAAGACCCTTCCTTTTTTCTCCCACACTGGAGTCGCAGGAGTTGCACTGATGGGAATGTAAAAAAAGCCAAGAGCAGAAATCCAGACACTACCCCATGAAACTGGGACAACAGCATGCACACACATATACCCATGTGCCACTTACAATGTGCACAGTTAAGAACCTCACACAGTTCTTCACTCAGTTTGACCTCAAGTAGAGAGGCAATCAAAGAGAAAGATGTAAAGTGTGTCAGTCCTTGTTATGCAAATAGCTAAACACAACCAGACTGTAAAAAAAAATTATACATGGAAAAATGTACATCCTCAGGTCAAAGGTTTTCCACAGCACAATTCTTACTGAAGTATTTTCAAGGGCTGCATAAACCCCTGGGTAAAGAGTGTATAATTCAAACTCTGACAGACAATTAACTGTAACCATGTTAACGGGTGTCACTATAACAAAGTGCACTGAACAGCTGCAGAGACAGAATGGGAAGAAAGCAGAGTTATGACAGATGTACACCCTGAAGACAAACTGAAAAACTGGCTTTTCCTGAAAGTAACCCACTAACTGCAATGAAACGAAGACCTAATTATCTCTAGTACACAAGAAATTGCTTCAGAACACCTATTGTACAAATGGAAGTGAAGTGTGACACATCTTAATAAAATGGATAGATGATGGAGACAGTTGGCTTCTACTACTGGGCTCTTTTTAAATAGCTTATTTAGAACACCACCCTTCTTCACTAACACCTGACATCAAAGAAGCTTTCTTTGCTTCTACCCTAGAACACACACACACACACACAAAAAAAAAAAAAAAAAAGGAAGCATATCACAAATAAGCTGTGTTACTAAAATCCAGCTAAAACTTTGAAATTCCATAAAAGCTTACACAGCACCATTTTACAGTCACAAGGATACAAGAAAGGTTCTAAAATGAAATAAATGAAATATTACAGTACCATGGAGCACCATCCACAGTGCAAAGAGACACAGACCTTAAATCTGGAGAAAAAAAATCCTCCAAGTCTCATGAAACAAAGAAGTACCTGGCCAAACAAGGCCAACAGTGTCCTCCACAAGGAATATCTCTGCCGAATTCAGCACATCTAGTCAAAATTTCTCAAGACAAGAGAGAAGCACAATTTGGCCATATCAGCCCAACACTTCTCAGGAATCCACGTGCTCATTTATGCACCTGTGCAAGCCAGCTCATAATGTTAACTTACTACCTGAGCAGCAGCAGCAAATTATTCCCAAACTGTGCGAGTGAAACTGACCATCCAAAATCTCGAGCAATGCATAAACTGGGCTCCATGAATTAATACAACCCAACCTGCACCCACTGCAGTTCATCTCTTCCACCTAGGAATTGGTACCACTGAAAACATGAGCACGAAGCAGCAGTACTAACTACACGGAGAAAACATTTGAGGAAACATTGAAAGTTTGTTTCTTTTTTTACTAGGTTCTGTGAATCGGGAATGAAACTAGAGAAGCTGGAAGGGAAATCTGCAGCTGTGAGAGGAAAGGGGAGTTTATTATTATTATTTTATTTTAAACATATGTATTAAACATAGCTCAAAAGCAGGGAGCAAGTAGTATCTGAAGCCAGAGGGAAAATCCTTTCACTAAAACATACAATCCTTGCTGTTTCAACAATATCCCACTGAGTGTGAGAAACCTCTAGAAATAGAATCATAACAAGCATGTTTTGGCATAACTTTCACTAAGGTTTTAGGTTTGCAAGTGTGGGCAGCTTCTGACTTAGTTAAAAGACAGCACCTGCTTAAAAAGGAAATTATTCCAAATAACAGCTAAATCCTTCTCTAAAAAATGGGGCTGGCATAAAAGCATCTTCAGCCTTTGACATTAAAACGTCAACCAAAACGTGTTGCTAAATCCTATTGGAATCTGGGCGCTACGGGCGCCCACTCAAACCAGGTCACCCACGGCCAGTTTTACTTGGGGGGGTCTGACAGGTCTCAGGATGCCCCAGCTCCCACCTGGGGGTGAACCTAATAAACTTTCTCAGAATATGGCGATCAGCTGAGGAGCCGGAGAGAGCCGGGAGGAGAAGCTGGCCGGCGGCAGGCGCTGCTCGCAGGTGCGATGAGCCTCGGCCGCCCCGCCGCACCCACGGCTGCGGGATGGGAGCCACGTCCCCGCAGGATGAGAGCCGAGCCTTCGGGAGTCGCTTCCAAAGCGGCACTCACGCCGATTGCCGGCTCCAGCCCGGCCGGGTGCCGCTCAGAGCAGCTCTGCTCACCCTCCTCCCGCAGCGATCCCATCTCGGCCCCGGCCCCACCGCGGAGCCGCCAGGGCACGGCCGGCCGAGGTGCCGAGCAGCGCCCTCGGCCCGGGCGCCGCCGGGCTACACCTCCCTCGAGGGGGTGGCACCTTCCCGGCCAGCCGCACGGCCGCCGGCTTCCAGGAGAAGCAGCCCGGCTCGCCCCCTCCTTCTCCTCCCTCCCGGCTCCCGCTCCTCCCCGCCGCCGGCCGCACCAATCCGCTCGGCCACGGCTGCAAATCAAACTTGGTGCCCCCGGCTCCGCCGCCTCTGCCTCAAAGCCCTGTCACTGCCGAAAAGGGCCGCGGCACCTTCCCCGCCCGCCCCCGCGGCCACGCTGCCGCGGAGGGGGTGGACGGGACGGCGGATCGGGCGGCAGCTCGGAGACGAGCTCATTTTCTGTGTCCGTCTCTCCTCCCACTCCCAGACAGTTCTGGAAACTGTGTTATCACCTCTTGTCACAGGAAACCAACCAGCAGGCGGTGCAAACAAACAAACACCCTTTGCCTCCACCCTTCCCAAAATCATCCTATCGGGAACGAACGGGCGGGCGCGAACGGGAAGGGAAAAGCAAATTTTGAAAAATCCACAAATAAAACCAAAACAACAAAACACACACCCCTCCCCCCAAAAAAAACAAACAAACAAACAAAAAAAAAACCCAAACACCACCAAAATTCTTCTGGGAGCAGACGACTACGCAAGCCCAGGGCCGGGCAGGGTGGCTTTGTCTAAGAGGAACAAGTGGAATGATGGCTGGAGCCGCACTCACCTCCCCAGGGAGAGCGGCCCGTTACACAGAAATGCCGCAGCCCCGCTCCGTCCCGCTCGCCAGGCACCGGGGCAAGAGCCAAATCGCGGAGCTGCCCCGGCCGCCGCCCGAGCAAGTTGGGGCGTTCGCCGCCGCTCCCCGCGCCCCCCCCCTACGATGCGAGGTTCGCGCCCCAACACCGCCGGCCGCCTTTCCGCTCCCTCGCCCACAAACTCCGGCCCGGCCACGCGGATCCGACCCTCGGCCTGCGCCGGGCAGGGGCAGCGGGAGGGGGCCGGGTCCCTCCGCGTCCTGCCCAAGTTCGCTGCGCGCCCCCCGCCCCGCTGCCGCTTCACCTCCCGCCGCCGGGGCGGGGGCCGGCCGCGGCGGGGTCGCCGTGCACCTGCCGGCCGCGGCCCCGATGCCGCCCCGCGCCCCGGCGGGACCGAGCAGCGCCGCACACATTTCCCCGCCTTTTCCCACTCTCAAACACGTGCACTTCGGGGCTCGGGCAAGTTCTCCAGCAGGAGACACCGCGCGCCCGCCTGGGGGGACAGGGCCAGCTCTGACAGCCCGGCTCCGCGCCTCCAGCGGAGCACCACCGGCGCCCAGCAAGCGGGCGGCTGACCGGCTGCGGCTCTCCCGCTCCCGAAGGCAACTTCTGTTTAATTTCACCGCTGAGCAGTTTTTATGCTTTCCAAGCATTTCCCGCCCCCCCCCCCCAGCCAAATCCAAGTGCGATTGGGGGGGGGGGGGTGTGTAAAGGGGGGGGAACAAAGCTGCTCCCGCACACCGAGCACCTCCTCTCCCACGCACACCGCTCCTCGCCCGCGGCGAGAGGCGACGGGTCTCATGGGCATCTGGGTAACACGGTGACACACAGTGGCCATGGCTCTCCCCCACCCCCTTCCTACAGATCAGTATCCGAGCAGGACTTGCGCTCTGCCATTGCCATCTGGCTACCAAGTTGCTCCAACGCTTCCTACTTTCCGCGGCGGGCGATACCCGGCGCTGCCCCCGCGGCGCAGCCTGCAGCTACGCCCGGGGCGCAGGGCCGGCGGCACGGCAAGGCACGGCACGGCACGGCGCGGCGCAGAACGGCACGGCACGGAACACCGGCGGCTCACTTGGCCGCTGCACCTGGGGAGCTGCGCGGTTCCCCGCGTGCCCACAGCGGAACAAAAAGGGAGCCGGAGCCGGCACCGGCCGGTCGCGCCGGGCGGCAGCGCTGCCTCCCCTCCCGCCTCCGCCCGCCACAGCCCCGCACAAGTTGCTTGTGGGATAGCGGAGCCGCAACTCGGCCGCCTCCCCTCGCCCCGTACCGAGCGGCGCGGCTCTTGGCGCCATGTTAATGACGTACTATCTTATTTCCACTAGGCAGCGACCTTCGGCACGAAACTGCTCTCCCGCCGCCTCCGGAGCGACAAAAAAACCCCATCAAATATGGCTGTGCTGGCGGCTCCGCGGCTGGCGCTGCGGCGGGCACGGTTACCTGCTGGCGGCGGCGCGGCGGCGGCGAGGGCGGGCGGCGCGGCCGGGCTCCCCCTGCGCGGAGGGCTCGGGGCCGCCGCATGAGTTCGGCGCGGCGCCGGGCAGCGGGCACGGAGAGCGGCTCGCTGCGCCACACACACACACTCTCTCTCTCACACACACAGATTCCCTCTGACTGACGTTTGTACTTGTTATGGAGGAAGGACTCCGTGAATCAAACTCGTTTCTGGGTCACTGCTGCCACAGGGGGGAGCTGCTTTAATCCCCTGCCAAAACTGGAAGGCGAGGGAAGGGGGGAGAAATAATAATAATAATGCAGCGCCGGGGTGGGGAGGCGGCGGCGCGGCCCCGGGGGAGCCGCCGTTAACTCTTGGCGGGCCCGGCCGCACCGCGCGGGGCTCCCGCCGCCCCTCGCCGCCGGAGCCCCGGGGGAGCGCGGCCGCCCGCCTCCCGCCGCCTCCCGCGCCCGTCTTCCAGCGGGCTGGAAAATGCAGATGGGAGGCAACGCCGTGCGGCTGGCAGCTGGGAAATGATACGTGTCTGCACCCGCATCCCGCCCGCGGCACTGCTGGCCTTACCCTGCAACCATTAACGCTTCTCTCCAAAAGATTTAAGGCGATTTCGCAAGCAGGAATTCTAGCGCTGCACTGGCTCCCCGTGCAGAACGCATGAGTCACTATTTGTCAAGCAGAGAAACTGAGGGTACCAAGAGTTAAACGCTGTGGCCACATGCGTAGCGCATAATTGCCGGGGCAAGAATAAAACTGCACGCTCCCTATTCTCAGCCCCCAGCGTTATCCCTCTGGCTCGTTAACTTTGATACTTCTCAAAGACTAGAAAGAGCCAACACAATCTGCGGTTCAGTTCACATCTCTCTAGCAGGAGAGGAAATTATCTTAAATTGGCACCGAATGACATACTAAACTTCCCATTACCTAAAAAGCGTGTTTGAATGCAGATTTCCTTATTTTTCCACGTAAATCGCTGTACCTCACGCCATACACCTGTGCTCCCTGAGTGAAAAACTCCCCCTTTTGAGCAGAAATAGTCTGAGGTAATAAACGCGACAGAGAAGATTCAACATAAGCTCACACACAGAATTAAGGCGATCTGTGTAAAGTAATCCCCATAGTATGCAAATACAAATTAATGCAGCCTCCACAGCAATATCAGTCTGCCGAAGAATCACACCTTAGTTCAGCAGAGGAATTGGGTCGTTACTCATCCGTGCAAACCGAGTCATTTATTCCGCCGTCTCACCCACCCACCTACCCAATAATGAAACAGTAGCTTAACATCGAATCCGCACATCCTAAAAAGTTGTACTTTACTACAAAAACATCCTCCCCCCTGGAGATATTCTTTCGCTGTGAAAATCAGACAGTCGTGGTTTTATTCACAGAACACCCCTGAAGCACCTTCAGATTTCAGAGCCTAAGACTTTGATTCCCTTGTTTTCTACTACATGAAAATACGAAAAGGCACACATTCCCTCCTTTTTTCCTACACTTGCCTTGGCATCCAGACCTAGTAAAGATACCTGTTGGCATAGCTTTCTGTGCATCAGCAGCCTAATTAGGAACATCCATGACGATCCATGCAACACATCCCATCATGGTACCTGATAATTATAATAAACTTACTGACATACCCCTGTCACCTTACCCCTGAACTTCCAGGGGAGTTAATTTTCAATACTGACTGGAGATTTAGTTCTTCTGTATTTCCTCAACAGCATATAGCTGTTGCTGTGCCACGGTATAAACCACAGAACAGAATAAGTCCTTTTTTTTTTTTTTCCTCATCCGTGGTCTGCAGGCCCCTCAGGAGCTCAGAGACTTCTCCAAAGTTCATTAAAAGTAATCACGATTAGCAAAGCTACTGGCAACTGGCATTTATTATACAGAGGTATGCACTTCTACTGGGTTAATATGATGATTTTTCTTCTAAATAATTTAAGCAATATTGTCCATTGTAAAAGACTGAAGAATCACCAGAAATGCTATTTGTTCCACTTCCTGAATTCTTTCCAAGAAGTTCAGAACAAGCTTCTGAGAAGGGCTTAAATGTGAATGGGCTCTAATTTCTCAAGAGGAATGACAGACTTTCCTGTCTCAAGCTCCTTGGAGTTGAGGCAGTATTTTTGTTTTCCCTTGCATATATAGCCAAGTTTATATTACACCTTGTATTTTAGGAAACATTTCTCTTGGAAGCCATGTGAGGCCATACATTTAAGATAACATGATTGTTTTCACATTTAAGATAACATGAATGTTTTCCTGGTACCATGAATGATGGGCTGTGTTTTTAAAAAGTACCAAGTATCTCCGTTACTGTAGACAACTCCCCAGATGTGAGTCCTCTGTGCTCCACAAGCAGCTAGCCCAGTCTTTACAAGAGGGTAACACAGCTGGAACAAAGATGCTATTTTGTCTCTGAGTACAGTGTATCCACAGACTCCTCTGCAATAACATACTCCTATGTTTTAAAAGAAAATATTTTTTTAAAAAATCAAAGGGCTAGGCTCTGGAAGAATAATTTTGGAAGTGATTGGAAAACAAAAAGGAAAGGTTACTGCTTCAGCACTAGAGGTGTGAAGTTGCATACCAGTACAGCTATGGTCAAACAAGAGATAGTAGTCTGCTACCTGCACTGACTAAACATCAAGGTGATGAGGAAAATTCTGCTGTAAGTAGAGTCACTACAAGTTTTGATATCAGCCTTTGTCTCTAACAGGTATTTACCCTCTCAGCCAAGCAGGCACTTTGGTACAATAAATAATGTCAAAAGGCTCTGTGCCTCTCTCACTTATCTTTCTATCACTGTTATCATTTATTCCAGGAACACGTAGAGAATATGTATGAGGCTTAGAGTTAGGCTTTGTGCTAGCACACAGAACTTCTGGTCCCTTCTCCAAGTTGTTTCATCAGATTTACTCATTCCTATATTAAATTTAATTTTAATATTTTTATTGTTTGATTAGTTTCTTAATGTCTCCCTCTTGGATTGGTAATTTTTTAGCAGAGGCACAAATCCAAGGAAAGACTGGTCTTTCAGCACTCTTTTCCACCCTTTTGTGGAAATCTGTTGCTGTAGCAGGGGCTAATAAATATCCTTCTTCCTTCCTTTTTTTTTTTTTTTTTTTTATTTTGATAGTACTCCTTTTACAATTGTTACACTAGTTCATGCAGTCCTCACACATGAAGGCAGAACTAACAAAGCTGAGTTTCTCCTCACTGTCAAATTTAGCCCAAGAGTATATCAATTAAAACTCAGAACTGTTCTTCTGCTCTGTTGGATCCAGCTTTCAGGAACTTCCATTTTCCCTTTTTTATTTTGAAGATTAGGAACTTGAGGAGAAGAACAGCACAGATCCAAATCCACCTAGTCAACACTAGATTGTACTTAAAGAGTAGGATTTTCCAGAGAGCTTTCATATCTCCTGTGAGAGGTATTTCATAGAGCAGAGCCATAAGACAGATGCACAGTTGGGCCAATTCCTTTTGAGGTCCATCTTGTCTCTAGCTGGTCTAATCACACAAGCAAGGGAAAAAAAAGATTTTCACTCATGCATATGTAAATCTATACCACTTACAAGTTGCATAAGTGCAATATTTTTAACTCCTGCAGAAATAAAACTTACTTAACACAGCTCCTGTATGGGCCACAGAGGAACACAGTTGTCACAGTTCTGTCCAACCCAAATACATCATTTATGGCAATGTGGCACCTGACCACTTCACAAAATTACACACAGAACCCCCCACCAAGTGGTGCTCTGGCTTTTTTGTCCTTCTCATTATCTACAACTACCAAAATTTGCTGTGTCTGGATTAGGCAGATCAAAAAGGTTAAGCTCAGGTAGTAAATTACTGCCTTTGACTCTGCTTTGACTCTGAAGCTGAGGTTTACAGCTACCAGGATTACTTGTGAGAGTATTTTGTTTATTCATAGGCCATACACCAAAGATGTCATTTCTCCTGCGCTCACAACCCCCATTCTTCTGGTTTATAGTTCCTTTGGTTTATTGAGATGACGTTGTGAGACATCACTAACTGGGTGTATGGGCCAGTACCCCAGGAAGGAGAAGCTGTGCCAGTGAATTATGGGGATGTAAAGAGACAAAAATGAATCCTCAGAGCTGAATTTTATATTTAGCAGGCTTTCAGATGAGGCTTGTGCAGACAGACCAGTGTACTCTTTTTAATGACAAAACTTGAGAAGTAGAGATTATAACACTAATTTTATCTGTGGGTAGACAGGGGCATGCAAAGGTTATATCACTCACACAAGTCACATGTTAAGTCAGCATTAAAACCAAGAATAGAAACCTGAAGTAATGCCTCTCAGTCTGAGGTTTCTAATGATTAAACCATATCCTCTCCTTTGGCCTGGTCCGCACAGTACAAAGTATACCTCCATGACATTTTGCACATAGAAATCTTAAAATCTATTTGCAAGTCAGACACAATCATTGCATGGACATGCAACTGCTGACACTGTGCATTCATCTGGAAAGGAAGCAGGGACACATATGCCCAATAGGTAAAATTAACTACATTCAAAAATCCCAAAGTATAGGTACTGGAATCACATGTTTCCAAATTATTGTAATTGAAAAGCGGAAGCTGACAGGAAACCAGTAGAACAAGAAACTCAATGGAACAACTGGAAACAGACTTGCAGGTCTGCAAGTTAAGCTGGATGAAGATGATGCTTTAAGGGAAATAACACAATTTTGTACATGATGAGAGAAGTAATTAGCAGCCGAGGTAATGCCCTGAGGATTATGAAAACCTCAGGCAAGTGAGAGTTTAGCAGCAACGGATCAAATCTCAGCTGAAGTATCTACACGTGCCTATCTGGCAGCTCATCAAGCAACATTACAACAGCTAATCTAAATGAACTTCAACATTAAATTGTGTTTGTGCAGGCAGAAATCACGTAGTGAAAGAAAGGTGCTGTGACAAGACTTGTGGAAGAGTTCAAAAGAACCTGATTACAGATTTTCTGATTGCAGAGTGCAACCTGATAACTGGTTGCTAGAAGTGGAGTAGTGGTACCAATTTATCACAGAAGTAAAAAAAAAAAAAAAAAAATTTTTTCAGTAACAGCTTAGTGCCAAAATTACTTGGAAAAAAATTTGCAACTCTGGATCTTTGGGAATCAGAAAAATATTAACTCAAAAAAGAAAGATCAGCTGTTCCAATTGCTCTGAGCAGTTTGTGATAACACGCCCACAAATGTCCAGAAATCCTGGAAGTAACTTCCCATGTGGTCCTTTTGGTTCCCTTTGGTACTTGATGGAATCACCACAGAGTCACTTCTATTTGTGGTGTCTCCTGGGACTTCTTCCAAATGCAATGACTCACAGTTCATTGAATTTAAAGCTGTTTGCGGGCTATGAAACTGAGGTCTGGCACAAGGGCCAAGAAACCCTACACCCTCCGTGGCAAAAAGCAAACCTAGGACAATTAGCCATAAGTTACAATGCGTAGGAGGTTTTCTGTTTGTCCTCAATAGGTACAAATAAGCCCCTCTCCTCAGCTTCCATGCTTGAAATCTCTCTTAGGGGATGTGGCAATCATGATTTCAACAAAGGGCAAATTTTCTCCTTAAATAGTTAGAGGTCCACTGATTTCAGATGCAGTTGTCCTGAAACATATTTCAACTGTTAGTAATTTAGCTCACTAGTAGACAAACTAAAAGGGTGTAAAGAAGTGATCACTACTAGATAAAGGAAATCCTAGTCAAATAGACAACTGTTGTCTATTTCAGCCATTTTACTTTACCAATTATATGTTTTAGAAATTAAGTTATTCAGTGTTTGACAAGTAGGAAAAAATATTGAGAAAACGAAGTATTCTCAACTTTTTGTTGTGGCAATATTGATTGCTGAGCTTTTCTACGAGTTCCACTGTGTAAATAAGCACAAAAACCAGTTTGGGATGTTTTAATCAACATCAGTGTTATAAAAGCTACCTCATGGACTTAGATTTCACTACTGTTTATGTTCAGAGACTCAACAGTATCAAGCAGGACTCAGAACAAGAGGTTTCAAATATTCAGCACAAAAGAATGTTTACAGACTAGGGGACAGCTGAGCCCTTATCTAACCCCTCTCCATCTCTCACCCCCACAGAGAGGTGGGCAGCTGTTGGGATAGAGAGGGCAGTTTCTGCCATATATCCATGGGCCACATAACCTAGCAGAAACTGGCCTGAGCTGATTGTCATTAACACATACCCAAACTCAGTTCTCACTGCTACACTTCCACTTTGCTAAGAGCTTATCAGAAATACACACCCAGTAAAAAATCCCCCAACGTAAGAAAAGCCTCAGTGTCCTTATCAGGGAGAGAATTATTATCTCTTTTGCAAAGAAGATACTGAGACATAATTGTAAAGAGATACAAATAAAAACTGTCCCTGGCAAAGCAAAGAGACTCGAATTCATGATTCAGCCCTAACATGTTACAGCAGACTAATCCTCCAGTGCTGTTTGAAACACACACAGTACGAGGGGGAAGCTGCCTTAAACGCTGCATTTGCACACTGAATGTGTCTAACCCCAAATTTCTGCTCCAGACTCCACCAGAGCAGTGAGGGTTACAGGAGGTGGCACTGTTTTTGAGCATGAGGATGTCCAGAGGCAGAAACCCAAACAGTTGCAGGGTAAATTCTCAGGGCTCAGGATGTAAACAGGCCTCAAGTCATTTTTTACCATTTATACCAGTAATTCTGAGGTGACCTTTTTTTTTTTTTTTTTTTTTAAATGGACAAAGGAGTTCATTGTTTATTGCTTATTTAGTAGTTACAGCATCTTTACTCAAAGGTGAGACTGCCACAGTTCTATTTAACTAAGCACACAGGGAAGAATGAAGAAAAATTGGCAATCAGATCATTACTCTGGTTTCTGTGAACTTTGCTTTACTAAGCAAAAAAAAAAAAAAAAGTCTCTGACCTTCCAGAACAACATTAAAAGAAAAAAAAAAGAGTCTGATCTGCTTATGTGGGCAGATTTTGGCACAGAGTAAACACCCATGTTTGCTCCTCAAATTGCACAAGTCAGAAAATATTCTCTCTGTCTTTCATCCAGGACATGCTTTTAAACCATCTCACATTTATGTCTCTGACAATCTGAGGCAGGTTGCTTTCTTCACATGGAGGAGTAAGAACTGGGGCAAAGTAGATGTGCCAACTGCCTGTAATCTGGTGTCCCTAAAGGGACATCCTATAGTGGGCACACAAATCCTTACATAACTGCCAAAACCCCAGTTCCAGCCTACTCAGCTCCTCAAGTATTCATCCAGCCATAGCAGCACCTCTGCCCTCAGCCAAAGCTAAAGGTGAGCCCACAGTGCTCAGATCTCTTCTGGGAAAGGGCCCAGCTACTTAAGATAGAGTCTCAGGGCACAGCACACAGAATTTACAGAAGATAAGTTCAGGAAAGGCTGAAAGAGTTCCAGCCCCAGAGCAGCCAGTCCCATGGCAGAGTACAAAGTGTACTGGGCACTCTGGTGTGGTGCTTTGGGTCGATAACGTGTGTATTAAGGACATATTGACTGACAGGCTGGACAGGCCCACAGAGACAGCAGAGGGATTTTTCCTCTCCCCGTGTGTTGACAGTAGAGCCTAGAGCCTCAATTTGTCTCTACTTTCCTTTACATGTTTATCTTCTGCAAGAGCTGCTCCTGTGGGTTCTCTAGGGTCTCTCTCTTTTTTTCAAATTAATTAATTCAGCATCCTTCACGCCTTCCTTAATAAAATGTTGTGAGCATGGTGCACTCAGTAGTGCTTGACACAAGGTTTAGTGATCCTAGCTCACTTGTTGGCAGGAGTTTGACTTCAGTGAAGGAAATCAGGGATAGGAAAAAGGTTCCACACCTCAGACAAAGCAAAGAGAGCCCAAGATCAGTGGTTGCGTGAGCCCTGGCAGTTCAGGTGAAGGGAATGAATAAGTACTGAAAATACTGGGCCCAGTGAGGGAGCCTCACTGACCAACTAAGCTGGTTGTCCTTCAGAATGCAATCAACATCACCTGGTTAAATGTTTTAAATCCCCTTAAAGTTGCCAAAGATCCTCTAATATCCTGAATTCTATTTTTTCCCCATGGAAAAAAAAAAATAAAATCAGTCCAGAAAATCAAGCTACAACATACACACAAAATCCTTTGCTACTCCATACACACATGCTTTGTTTTCACAAAGTATCTCAAAGCCTGGAGGTCTCCAAGCCCAGCTAAGGAAAGAAGACACTGATACTTGTCTTACTTTAAAAATTATTTCCCTATACTTAGCGTTTGTAAGCAACCACTGAAACCAAACGCATGAGTTGAAAGTCTCTTTTCTTTGTGAATGGGTGTTTCTGCTCCTAACTTTCGTGGAGCTAGGCTTTTCCCCAAGCCTATGTTTTATAATTACAAAGAATTCTATCTAGCCATTGCCATTGAAACTGCATGATATTTCTTAATAAACTGATGTATCACACACATCGTGCCTTGATTGAAAACCACCATCTCAACCTCAACATCCAGTGAGGAATTAGTTGACAAAGGGTTTAAAAGCTGCATGTCGTTTCCAACGTAAGCACCAAATGAAATTCTACTTTAAAAGGTGTTTGCTGATCCTAACCCTGTTCACACTTCCAGCAGAAAACTAGACACTTTCAACCTTGTGAAAAATAACACTTTTGTTCACATACTACATACATAGAATACCAGCTAAAACATCTTAACTTTTTTGTGCTCTAATCTCTATTAATAATTCCACTACATTGATCTTACAGTTCACTATTGAAAAGTCATATACAGGAAAATTTCGTTTCATATACAGGAAAATCTCCTGTATTATTATATCATTAAAATATTTGGGCCACAGTTAACAAAAATGAACAAATAATCCATTTTCTAATAGATTTGGCAGGTGGAGCAAGTTAAAATAGAGGACAAAGGCACTCAAGACCCCAGGCTCCAAAAGGCTCATCCCAGCAGAGTCCCATCTAATTTCCATCCTGATTGGACTAGATGATCTTAAAGGTCTTTCCCAACCCTACTGATTCTTTGATTAAGTTCCTAAGTTTCTTATGCTGCTTGACAGTGCCAAAAAACCACAAGAATCTCCTCAAGGAAAAAAACCACCTTCACAAACAAGTGAAGTTGCAATTTTTTTTTCTTTGCACTGAGGTTACGTCACTTATCTCTTGGGTGCAGATGACATTCGTAACCATGTGCCTGGACCACAGCTAAATTATCACTTTCCCCTAAATAGTCTGAGGGGAGAAAAACAAAAACGCTGTACAGGAAATTAGGAAGGCTTGGCCTTAAGCTGAATTTTGAAAATTCTTTCAGTTGAGCCTCCAAATATTTTTTTTTTCTACATCTTTTCACGTACAAAAGATTTATCATTTGTGCAGCCAGGCTCAGGAGCTGCATGTGTAGCTGCCCAGCTGCACACAATGTGGGCACAGCACCTGCCATGCTAAAAGCTCTCTGCAGACAAGTAGACACGTTCCAGCTATGCAGTCCAAGCATTTTAAATGATCTCCACACCCTTCAGGAGACCTCTTTTTGCCTTTGTGGAAAATACTTATTTTAGTGGACAAAGTCCTGCTCACCTGGATTCAGGTGCTACTCATGATCAGGAATTCACAGCCAAATTCACAGCAGGTAGTACCAAAAAGCATTCTAAGATTTCTGCAGCAAAATGTAATGACTTCATTTTAATAGGTAAACATGATGAGCTCCACAAATGACTGCTGAGGCATTAGACATCATTAGTCCCACAGAGAAAGCACTAACGTCCTGCAGTATCAAATGGTTTATCACTAATTTACAGAGGCTGAATCCACAAATACATTTCTATCATTTTGCAGTTGCCTAATTAATTACATATATTAAGCAAATTAAACTGAAGGATGCAGCAAGTACTCCCAGGGCAACCAATGGCTGTGTCACCAGCAATTTGCTGCTTTTGCATTCAGAAGCAATCCCAATTTTCTTTTAGTGGCAAAGACAATCATAAAAGGATGAAAGCGGGAATCTCACTAGTACAGCAGAAATCAAAAGAGACTTCTATTGCATTAAAATTAGTGAAATAACTCTAAGAAAAGAACTTTATAAATGTGTGCAGGGATGAACACATGTTCAGTCCTTGAACCATCTTGTGCTATTGTGTGTGCACATATTTTGTGTTACACAGAAAACAGAAGCAATGACTCAAATATCACCAGTCATTTATTTTAAATGTATACATATTTTTGTTAATTTTAAAAGATACTGATTTTTCATGGTGATTCAAAATCATCTTCAAAAATAATTTCTGATACTTATGGAGCTCTACTTAGATTTTTTAAATATATATTATTTGCATTCTTTATTTCTGTACTACAAGAGCACAGGACATTTGAGGAACACAGAACATGTTTTCTATCTTCACATACAGGAAAAAAAACCAAAACCAACCTAAAATGTACCCAAATCAGAAGGAAACATACACAAGGGCAATTCCACAGCTATTTGGTGGTAAATTATAAACCACAATGTGTCCCTTAGTGGGTGTGCAGAATGTGTGATCCAGAGTTTGGAATGTCCTCATTTCCTAACATTTTTTTTTCCTTTTATTTATCTGTGGAAGAACTGCTGACTGTCACATTTGATAGGGAGAAGCAAACTTATTCTTTGATGTTTTAAGTGTGAGACTTAGGAATGAATAATTCTTCTGTTCTAGTATTACAGTAGCAGTTCTGAAAGAAAGCAGACAAAATGCTCCTCTAACCCATCTTTCTTTTTTACCTCAGTTTTGAGACATAATTTTTAGAATCTTCTTGGAGTACTCTGTGAAATCTTAAATATGCTCCATGATACAAGGTCAAAGTCCTTCTGCACTTATTGAAACTAGCATTTGTACTTTGAATTAAAGGTCAAATAAATCAAACAACTTAAATCCTACACAACTGAAAGAACTCTTTCACTCCATATCTTCCAGACACTTAGAGTGGTTTTACTTCAAGGTCCAAATCTATGCCAAAATTACAGCAAACCTTTCTTGAATGAACAGAAAGTCCTCCAATAAACAGCAAAGGCAGTAAACTAAAGAATTCTATTGATACAGAGCATAGCAATAACATTTTCAGGAGAAAGTTGCTTGTAAGATACACAAAGCCCCAACCACCTAAGAAAACAATCTGCAATTTGGTTTCTTACTTCAAAGCAGGAAATGGCTGTAAAGTTTTTCTAGAAAAAGTGCACAAGCTTAAACCCAAAATTTGATTTCTTCCTAGGAATAGGTAGTTAAAGCATAACAGTATTTCCCCAAAATATTTATAATCTACATGGCCAAAGTAGATAGCATTTTCAAAGTGTCTTTTCACCAGAAATCACAGGCCAGCTCTGTTTGCCAAAACAGCCTATATATTCCCTTAAAGGTTACTCTGCTGCAGTCAATACAAAGTTTCCCCTTCAAAATTCATTTATTCATTGAGGAGAGCCTGTCTTGAGCCTTGTCTTCCATTCTAATACTCATTTCCTCTTCTCCCGTTCCTCTTGGATATTCTTTATTTTGTTTCCATTCCTGGCAGCTGTTCCTTTCAGCAACTTCCCTGGCACTTGGACTCTGTTGGCCACTCAAAAGCATCACAATCTAGGCAGTCTAGGCTTGCTTGGATGGAACAGGCTCAAGTATTCTCTCTCTCTCTTTGGCATCTTTGGTACGTGTCCAGAGCACTCACTAGCTCTCAGTCACTCTTTCCATGCAATTTATCATAGCCCAATTGCCATTCCAAATCAACCAACACTAATTTTCCCCAAAACAGGCTGTTTTCTACATCTGTGCCTCAGGACACTCCAATTTCCAGCTCATTTTTTTTCAGGGAGCACATGGTTACAGAAGTAAACTGATCCTCAACTCTGTGTGCAACACAGCACTTGTAAATCTCCATTTTAGCATCCACAACCACTTTGCAGATTTAGCTTTTAAAAGTCTCTTAAATACTAAATACATTCATGTGCACACCAACCTGATTCTCTAAAGAGTCTAAAAGACTAAGATTAAAGTCCTCTGAGCACACTATTATCCCTATTCTACACAGAGCTGCTTTCTGAAACAGAAGGCGCACCAAGCATTAGCTTTTCCTCACTTCTCAGTGCGCTGGTTTTCACCATCCCAAATTGCAGCTGGGAAAAGACGTGTAAATCCAGATTTCTTTTCATAGCATTACTCATCAAAGCCTTTCAGTTCCTTCACCTGGCAGAATGGTTAGGGTTTTGGGTTGACCACTACTTCTATCATAAATCACATTAAACTTGTGGAACTTTTCATAGAAGTAATGCTGAAGTGGCCTTGTCCTTTGCACCAATAAAGCTGGCATTTCTCACAGTGCATTTTTCTCAACTATTGTACGCTTGGTGAGAATTAAAGAGAATTCACAAAGTAAATCGAGTTTGCTAATTTATCAGTAAACACTGATGTTTATTTATACTTTAGGACTACCTCCTTGTAAAAGCCATCGGCAGAAACAGACAGAAAGCAGCAGGAATCAATTTTGGGGTTTTTGGTTAGTAACAAACATTCAGAGGAAAACCACAATGGCACAGTTTTTGAAAGCATCCATGCCATGGTTTGAGCTGCGGCAGTGTCATGCTATCCATATTCTTGCTGTTCAGAGGAAAAAAAGACCTCACAAACAGCCCTAATAAACAGGAAGGATTTTCTCTGGAAAAACTCTCTGGAGTTCTATGGTGCCAGTGAGTGAAATTCAGGTCTGCAAGTACAGTTCCATTAAAGTCATCAACATTAAGAGACAGTCTTCCTGCACGTCAGAAATGTGTTCCTTCTATACAGATAAGAGTCCCTTGAGGTTATTTTAGTGGTGAAAATAAGGTCTACTGCTCTTTTAATTCACCAAAGAATATCTGCGAAAGAACTGAATTCTATTTCCCTCTGGTAACCATCAACAGAATTTCCTACTAAAATTCTGTCACATACATCAAAAAAACCAAGATTAAACAGGTGCTTTAAAGATTAAGAAACCAAACTAGTGTACTGATGACCTGCATTTTTCAGTAGGAAATGCTATTCCATGGAAAACAGCACCAAAATGCAAATATTTAAGCCTATTTTTAGGACTCACACCACACTTCTAATATTTTTCTTTTAGGTGGATGAGAACACGGCATAATTGAGGCTACTCCTTCATTAGCAAGTCGTCCAGCACCCTCAGAGCAAGTCTGAATAGCAAAACAGGTGTAGCTGTAAACTAAAACCTGATGCTTACAAGTGTTACTGGAGGGAAGGAGAAATGCTTCATACTGGCTCTGCCCTGCACTGAATGACCATTAGCAGTTAAAGCACTATAAACCTATGCTCCTGTAGCCTACCTTTGGTTGCAGTTTAATCTAAGAGGAACTCAGTTTATGCTCTCCAAGACAGTTTGACAGCACAAACCAACCAAAGGCAGGGAAGGAGGATGAAGAGACTCCTGTCACAGGACATGCTCCCTCAGAACTAGCACATTAACGTTAATGCACCCCGTGGTGATCAGCAGAAATACTTGAGGGAGAAACCATTTAAGAAAACCATGGAAGAATACTAGGGAAGAAAAGGATAGAGAAACAGCATGTTTTCCATGAGAATTCTGTCCTTAAAAACTCTCCTTGATTTAATAACCAAAGTAGCTTTTCAGGAATATTACAAAGCCTACTAACTGTGGAGAAACCATTTAGGAAGAGGAAAAAAAAGCCGAAATGTCCATTTAGTATTAAAGCATTTAAGGGAAATGTAAATGAGACAGTGGTAGGGAAAAAGTAACGTTGGGATAAAAAGTTGCATTTCTCAGACATTTTTTTCTTTGAAAGAAAAGAAGTTTTTGGTAGCAGTAGGGCACAGATATTTTCAAATACAGAAATAAATACAGATGCTGAGGACTAAGTGAACCTCATATCTGTATACAGAGTCTAGATTGTCTCAATAAGAAGGTTCTGCTTTTCATTCCAGGAGTGCACCATCATTAAAACATCAAGGAGTTCTCCAAGTTGTAATTCATTCATTCATCATTATATCTAACTAGATTACATCTCCCAGTAAGTCTGACCATTCAATATTTATCTTCACTAAACTTAAGTGATATAACAGATCAGTTTAATTACACAGGAATTCTGACATACTGAGCCACTGCCCTCTTGTCTCTCTAAACTGAACCCAGGCCCATGGACCTAGGCATAATAAAGATATTGACAGTGTAAATTCTGATACCTATTTTGATACCAATAGGCATTGCTACTTTTTGATGTCATTATGCACTGACATTGCTACCCATCGATGTCTATGAATTTCAAAATTGTGATATTGACAGGCATTGATATTTATACACATCTTTACCTTTTGATATCAATAGGCACCAATACTTTTATTTTCTAATGCCAATTTCAATATCTATCTTAGTGCATTGATAAGTAAAGTTATCAGTACCTCCTAATTTTGAAAGCAAATTTCAATATTAGAATGCATCAAAACCTATTTCAATATAAATTTTGATACCAATAGGCATTCGAAGATTAATGTGTCTATTTAAAGGAATCAATACCTTTAATATAAATGTCTGTCAAAACTAATCTCAATATTTTTAGGCACCCATACCTATCAATTTCAATGTTGATTTTTATATTATTAGGCATCGATACTTACTGATACCAATAGGTATCAAAAGATAGGAATTAATACCTATCACTTTCTGTAATGATTTTGAAACCAATAGGCATCAATAGCCATTGACAGGCATGAAAATCTATCCATTTCAAGAGCTACTCTTTTCAATAGTCACTTATACCTATTGATTTTGATACCAGTAGGCATCTATACCTGTTGATAGTGATACCTTTCAAAAGCAAGAGTGGTTAATATTTATAATTTTTTATAGCTACTCACAGGTAAGTATTGATACAGTGATTTAGATAAGAATTGATACCTATCAATATGATACCTTTCAATAGAGATACTTATTGTTAAGTATCAGTACCTATGAATCTGATACTAATTTACTTTTATACCCATCAATGTCAATCAATTTAAATAACTGGGTATATTAAGAGGCATCAATTCCTATGGACGTTTACACACTGGCCATGTGAAGCTTTGGCATGTACGTTCCAGGTTGTATTATTCGGTGTGGAGCTTGTCCACTTCTGCTGTGCTTCCTGTAGCAAAATGTTGAAGAAGTAGTGTATTAGGTGTGCAAAACCCTGAATTTCAAGGTACAGCAAGGTGATATGTTAATAACTGATCCTTGATATTTAGACAGAGGAGAAATATGGAACAGTCTTGCTATATCATTATATCCAGGAATTCTGTGGAACTTGAGCATATGACTGAAATTAATTTGGTTTTCTTGGAAGTCAGTTTCTTCAAAACAGGTTAAGTTTCTCTTAACTATCTCTCCAGATAGCTCAGTTTCAGCCCATGGAGATGTACTTCCTTCAGGTTTTGGAGAGTTACTAATTCTACCTAGATTTCTCTGCACAGTCTGGATCCTCTGCCATGCCCACAGTTTTATTTCTGAAGGCTGACAACACAACCAGCCCTACCCCTTTTTTTCCTTTCAGCTGCAAACATCCTCCCTCTGTCCCACACACACCTCCAAACCCAGCAGGGCGAGACAGACACACTCCCACAGAGCTGTCTAAGGAGCTGCAGTGCCACATGGAAAGACAGTTGGATTTACTGGCATTGTTTCTAACTTTAAATATTTTGTCAGCTCTAGATTTGTGGTTTAAATTTATTTATGTGACTACAGAACAAACAATAGCTATAAAAGCTACTGCTTGCTCGTGTTATCCTAGCACAGATGAGTGCTGCAACAGGAGTATCAGCATGTGTGTTGTCACTGGCACCTCCTGAAGAGGCAAGTTTTCAAAGTTCACCTCTTGCCTGCTGGAGAAGGCTAGGATGCCCAGACTAACACTCCTTGCTGGTGGCAAATGTCACCCTGGTATCGCATTACCACATCTCGTTTAAAAAAGTCTGACATTTAAAAAGATACGAGCTTGGAAATCTCCTCCCAACTACACCACGGATGCAGGACTGAATGGCAAGGAGAAACCACTGTCTAACAATTCAGACAACTTTCCTTCAGCACTTTTGGTTTTTCCAAGGGTATTTTCCATGCAAATAGTGACTCTGCTCAAATCCTGTTACCTTAAAAACATTGACACGCCCACAACCTTGAGAAGCACAGCTGGTGGTCAGTACTGAATCAGGGAATTCTGGATGGATGTAATACACTAGAGCAACACCTGCCACACCAAACCTGAGAATGGAAACTGAGTGGCCCCCACCCTTCAGTAAAGTCTGTCAATATGAACGGGATCCCAACATCTGTGCAGCTGCTTCATTAAGAGAACAGTCATGATGCAGATTTTCAATTAAAACTGGAGCAATTTTCACAAGTTATATCAGATCCATTTCTGAGTATTTAGATACAGAAACAGGGTGATGCTCTCTGTAAAAAAATAAGTTGGAGGAAGAAGATTAAATGTCTCAAAAGACTGAGGGCCAGCACCTTGGCTCTTAAGTTATTTCTCATCATTTCTCTAGCCTAAAGCCTAGAAGGTTTGTGCTGAAACACCTCATATCTCCTTCATACTTGGTTTAGGAGGGTCACATAGGATCATAGCCTGGCCTAAGGCCAAAGCATCTTCACCAAACTTTCTGAAGGGCAGTTATCCTTCAGGGCTTCACAACCTAAACTAAGGGTCTCTCCAAGCACCCTCTGTCTTCTCCCAAATACTTCAGCACCTCATTAACCGCACTTATGAATGCAGTGAGACACAAGGAAGAGAGAGGATCATTTGCAGCATTTGGGTGCCCATTTACACCACGGGACATGCTACAGACCCCCCCCGTGACACTGGACACTTGTACTGGGTCTGTCTGGGATGGAGTTAAGTTATGAGACTGTCTTTCTCTTGGTCCATGATTGCTTTTTTGCTTTTGGTCTTCCTAATCTCTCCCTCATCCTACTGAGGGAGGAACCAAGTGAGCTGCTCTGTGGGTGCTCAGCTGCTGGCTGAAGTCAACCCACACCAGTCATAAAGCCATACCCTCAAGCTACAAGAAAGGAGAGGTGAAGGAAAGCTTGACAAGAGCTGTTAAAGCAGCAGCCTTAGCACAGCAGAGGGAAAATCTGTAACAGGGAATCATGCAGCAGCCATCTTGGGTAGGAAGGATAATACCCTCCCAGCAAAAATCCCTTCTCTTTATCCCTTTTATTGAGACATAAACTTCTGTGCTGTTTAACACCAGTCTCCCCCACACACACATTCACACACAGACTTTGTGTAGCCTGTGCCATAAAGAAAGGAGGTAGAAAATCTCCTATTTCCCAAGAATAATTGATAAGTGATCTCAGCAAAGCAGCAACCTCTTTGCTGGGAATCTGCTCAATCCCTGCAGACTAGGGAGATCCAAAGAATGATTTGGGCTGCCCACACTGGCATTCCTTCTCATGCACAAGCCTGCCTACGTGTGCATCCCAAACAGGTAGTGCTGTGGTACTGCATGAACCCAAAACCTTGTTTGGAGTAATGGTCTGACAGCACACAACACCCAACAGCCCTTTCTTCTCTTTCCCCCCAGAAGAGACTTATAGTTTATCCAGTCTGTGAGCTCTTTGCTGAAACTAGGAACCAGCCCAGCTCCCAGCATCCTAAAACAAGGGGAATGACTCTGTCCTGCGCAGCATTTCTGCAGAAGGACTGTCACAATTACAGATGGTCACATCCTTGTGGCTTCCCTTCAGGGGCTGACACAGGATGGGTGACACAGCAGCTCCTGATGTTGAGACATGCAGAGGAGAGCAGGGTCACTGCAATCCACCAACAACTCGTCCAATAACTGCTTTGTATGTCAGAAAAGTGGTACTTAATCTTGTGTTGGTGGGTCAGGGACAAGTTCCTCAAAGTTACTGCCCTGTAGGTGTGAGAAAGGGGCTGCACTGGAGGCTCTCAGCACAGGAACCTTGGAGAGCTGTGCTTTTGCAGCATGCATTAAACAGCTCCCTGGCACTGGGGCTGAGCTAGGTACTCACTCAGAGTAAGGACTGGAGAAGGAATTTCTCAGATAGCTGTTCCATGCAGGAATTTTCCCACAGCTGATGGCTCTGATGGAGGTGTTTTAAAGGTATCAGACCAGCAGGGCACAGCTTCTTCGTGGCTCTGAGCCTGAAGCTGTAAGCCTACCAGAAAGGTCAGGCACTGACTTCCTGCTGTTCCTAGAACAACAGAGAGCAGCTCATTTTGTGGGGCTGGGATCTAGAGCACTGGCACAAAGGGTTACTGACTCCAGGACTGGCTGGAAACATGGAAGGAGGTATTTCTTGGCCTGTCCTTGCAGAAGCCTTCTATGTAGAATTGGGATCCTGGAGTAAACTCCAGAATAGCCACTCTCTGGACTCTTCTACATTGAGCCTCTGTCAGATGTTGTTCTTGAGCCCTTTGAGGGTTCTACTTTCATTTTTTAGGTAGTTGAATTCCTCATTGCTTGCCAGTATCCTCTTTCAACAGCCATCATGAGATTAATGACTTCCAGGTCAACAGCAGATACATTTGATGGCACTAAAATCCCAGTTCTTGTCCAATTCAAAGACTGTCAGATCCCTTTGAGAGCAGAATACATATGCAGTAAATTTGGAAAATCAAGGGATTCGCTTTAAAACCATACTCATACTTAAAATCCAGCTGCTAACATAGACACAGTTTTAGTCTTCCCATTACAGTTCTAAACCTTGGCCAGTTATTTTCTCTCTTCTGCTTTTACTTACAAACAAGAAATTATTTTCTTGTACTTAGATCTGGAGAACTTAGTATTTGACATTTACAAACGTTTTTATCCACCACTAAAGGAACTACACCCATTGCCTAGCCAGGATACTTCCCTCCTCCCTATCACCACAGGTGTCTAAATGTTTGTTTAACCTCAAAGTCTAAGGATTACATAGACACAGAAGCTGATGTAAAGATCATGGCTTGTATTGAAAATAACTAAAGCCTAAAATTAAGGATTACACTCCCTTTGTACCAGTCATTGGATAAATAGAGTATCCATTTCTTGGAGTTCCCATGCTTTCAGAATTAAAAAAAAACCAAACCTGCAATTATTTGGGAGAGGGGGCTGGAACAAGTTAGTTTTACACTTTGTTCTTGGAATCAGGGTTGAAGAGAATGTATTAGGCAGTGTAAGTAAACCTGTAAAATCATTGCCTGTGCTCTACATATTGTAGACAGAAATTAAGATTATTTCACCTTTCGTGGGAAAAAAAGAAAAATCTTGAAGTTTCAGTATTAAAAGATGAAAATCAATCACTGTAAATCCTCAGGACTGTGAAGTCTAAGGTACATTCTCAGTTTTTTGGTGTTGAACTAGAAAGGGTCATGTGCAATATTTGACCTACATGGCCACACCAGATATGCATATAGAAATGCCCCAAAGCTTTTCAAGGGCACCGGGTTCCAGAAAAAGAGCAAAGAAGGACCATCCCCATAGAATTTACCTGCCAAGTACAAATCTTCCCAAAATTACATTATTGCCTATAGCTCTTGTGCACGGCACACCTGAGAAAACCTTTAATTGCAAAGTGCAACTGATCTTCTTGTGGATTTAGGAGCCTCTGGAAAATGAAAACAGCAAGTTGCAATTCAGCAGCTAATAAGAACACACACACACACAAAAAAAAATCATTCCCTTAATAAAGCTGAAAAGCTCACATAAATTTCAGTGTCCTTGAGATACTGTAACTGCACCCAAGGTCAGTTCCAACTGATGTTGGTCCCACAGGGAGTTTTTTAACAGCAGTTCACTAAGCTGGAGTCATTCCTGCTTTTCATTTCAATAAATCATGATATTCATGCAATCAGCTAGAACTTGCTGTGGCCTGGTATCCCCATCTCATCATCGTATGGGGGTCTAATGTAATGCACATAACCAGCACAGTACAGGCCAAAATATGCTAAATGAGTCTTTCCTAAATATTTTGTCCAGAATTTAGACTCGTGTTCACTCAAATTCGGTAAGTTAATTTTTGATAGAATCTACTTCTAGCTATAAGTAGATTCAAACCAGTATTTTCCAAGCCAATGAGAGACTGACTGTAGTTCTAACATCTTTTCCCAACAGCTCACTTTAAATAATATACCTTCTCCATTGACCTAAGAGAGTCCCAGAAATCTGAAGGAAAGTTAAAGAATCAATCAAATTAACCTTTTGGCCCTCCTGCACTCTCCCATTTGCGTACCCACTCTTAATTTGGGATCTATACATTTCTTTGCAAATGCATTGCTTCCAGCACTGCTTGAGACTTTACTACTATTATTGTAACTTGCCCAGTTGTCTGCATCATGTTTCCTAATTGTTTGTCTTTCTTGTTGAATAACTGTTCAAGGGAAAATCCAGATTTGCAGTTCATACTTAGGAAGACTCTATCTAGCAAAATGCAGATTTTATCTTAAGATGCTGCATTTCTACTAAATGTCTTCTAAAAAAATGTTCAGAACACACAGGAAAAGGTATGGGACTGTCAGAGAAGCACACACAGACAAAGACAAGCCTGTATCATTTACAAACATCAGAATTGTGTTGTTTCTTCCAGTAATGAGACGACCACAAAGTCTGGTTTATTCTGCAGCCTCCTAAACTTTGGGTGTCAAATGCCACATATTTTTACCATTTTTTCCCCAGCAATGGTCTCTGTCAAATAATCCTGAAATTAAAAATTAAAAAATAAAAAGAAGAGATAAGGGAATAAAAAGCCCTACAAGACACTTGTAGTTTTTGAAACACTGTATCTATTTAATATTAGAGTTATTTCAAATACTGTGAGCCATCTGGAACATTATGGCTCTGTCTTGACTGCCAGAAATGAGTTTCTTTTGTTTATTCACTAGTAGAGACAGTTTCTAGTCTACAGAGAGTCTTAGTCTTATCACTAAACAAACCAGATAGTCAGTCATGAACAAATGAGTACAGTGAACCCTGTCCTTAAATGCCCCACAGCAACAGCCTGCCTCCCTTGGGATTTCACAGTGGGTGGTTCATCTATCACAGGTAGGCAAAGCCTGGAAACACATTATTGCTGCTGGTAGAAATGGGTTTTCCTCTATGGAAATCCTTTCTTTCTGCACAGGCAAACTCCAGGACCTGAGAATTTGTAATTTCTACAGCATTTTCTGCAGAAAATACAGACTCTATGTAGAAGGAAAAGGATACTTCATTTCAGATCTACTTCAGTATAAAAATGGGGGATGAAATCAAGGTCTTTGCTCTCAAGGGACATCTAAAACTTTATGTTAACATAATATGATGCAAATACCTTTTGTGTATGTAGTATGGGTGTAACTTCTCTGTTACTCACACTTAAAGGAAATTAAAGAGTTCTTAAACCCCAGAGCCTGTCAATTTATCACATCTGACATTATTAGGAAGCAAGCATGAAAGGAAATTCTCTTTCAAAAGGAAAGCAAAAACCAAACACGTCTCACCTCAAAACTATTCGGCCCAGAAGTTTGGCAGAACCCTTGTGGTACCATTGGCCAGACACAAAATGGAGCAGCCTTGTTTTACCAAGCCAGCTGATATCTGTTTGCCCAAGACAAGCCTGTCCTGCCCTGACATGTTCTCAGCAGCATCCTCGAGGCCCGATCTGATAACTCCCAGAGCTCAGAGGAAATCTGTCTCACTCCAGAACTGTAATCATGCCATGTTGAAGCAGATGTATGTCCTTATCACCGTTTGCTTGTAAAGCAACAAAGTAATTTACTCTTGCCTAATCAATGTCGGCTGTTAAGAGTAAACACATTTGCTTTAGACATGGCCTTATTGTTAAGTTACTTTACTGCCTTTCTCTCTTTCACCTCCCTTAAGAATATAGGAATATTGCTTTACTTTCACACTCAAAAATCAGAACAATTCCTTTTTCTCTTTTCTTCCAGTAACACCCATGCAATAAATTTTTGCACATTTATTTCCTTTTCTCTTTAACCCTTGTAAATTTGTACACAGAAACTTAATAAATTACAAAATGGGGGGAAAAAAATTGTAATATTGTATTGAGTTTTAAACTTGCATCTACAAGATAAAAAAGGAGGAGCCAATGGATTTCTGCTCCAAACCAGAAATATGATGACAGCTACAACCTAATCAGCATTTTTCTCTGCCACTGGACTTGCAGAGGCTACATCCTGCACCTCTCAGCGACAGTTTCTCTCTTGCAGGTGAACTACTATATGCCCAATTCAAAAACCACCTACAAATACATGTTTGATCCTTTTTTCAACCTCTTCTGGCCATGGCATTTAAGGCACTTATTTTTGCCAATTAAATTATTAAAGTATTTCGGAAACTTGCTTTTAAAAGTATTTGGGAAAAGTATGAATCTACAGAAACCAAACCAAACCTTCTTTGTACCAAACCATGAGCAGCTGAGCACTAGGGCAGGAATGCCACTAAGAGGCAGATGTGCCCTCTCTGCTGTCACCTCCCCCAGTTTGGGGACTTGCCCCCCGCCCCCTACAAAATAGTTCTAGTTTATTGACTTTTAGGGCACACTAAAAGGCCCATTTGTTCTCCCTACCTGAGAGAAGACTAAGAGGATCCTGGTGGGAGATCATAAAACTGGCTCCATTCTCACTCCCAAGAGCAGTGATTTAGATGTTAATAAAAGGAAAACTGAGGGAGAAGACTCTCCAGAGAAGCCTGTGTGTAAAACTGTTCCCAAAGTGTATCAGAAACTGCTGGACACGAGAGAAAAGAGAGAATTTGGATTTGACCAGACAGGAAGATAAAACAGGCAGTCTAACACACAACTTGGAACCATGGGCAAATTAACACATAGGATCATGACACCTTCATGAACTACAAAAAAAAAAAAAAAAA
Organism: Chamaea fasciata; assembly: GCF_029207755.1. NCBI lineage: Eukaryota > Metazoa > Chordata > Aves > Passeriformes > Sylviidae > Chamaea > Chamaea fasciata. Next base: position 65,240,997 of record NW_027094091.1, read on the forward strand.
AAAAAGAAAGGAAGCATAAAATAAGATTTTAAAGCAACAGTATTAAGATCGCATGTGAAGGGAAAGTGCAGTGAAAGAAAGGAACATGATTAACAGTGAAATAAATTTCAAGTTTGAAAACAAAAATTTTTGGAAGCTGAATTGTACACATTGCATTTTTTTCCAGTCCTTGAGACTAATTATTTTAAATATGCTTATTTGCTGGTACGTACTTGTCAAAATCCTGCACATATAATGCTCTAAAGAAAGAAGAGAATAAAAGATAATTGCCCCAAACTTTCGTCCCAGATGAAGGTATAATAAAGACCTTCCCTCAAGGTGGCACATCAGTGAGAGCCTGGCATAAAAGGTGTGGTACTACAACAGCAAGAGCACTTGTTCTGCCTGAACAAATGTCTACAACAATTTGCAAAGCTAGCTGTGCAGCCTTATTTTCCACATTTAAATTAAAAATTGCAGTGGAAAGTCTTTTTTCGGTTAAATCTGAATATAAAAGTATGCAATTTAGCAGTAATTCTAGTGGTTTTCAGTTTAGATATAAATGCAGATTCTCTCTCCTGGGTCATCACCAAACTGAAAGGAATTGTGTCACTGAAGAACATGATGTATGAATAATTGGAAATGCTCAGTTGACAGCGCTAAACGACAAGTATAGGCGGTTTATAATGATTAAAGTAGACCAGCAAAATATATTTCCATTATAAACTAAACCTTTCCAAAGAGACAAAACCATGATGATAAAGAGGCCAATGTGGAATTAATCAGAGCTACAATGGCAATACCAACATTTATCTTCAAGAGATGATGGCTGAACTTGTCAAGTAACAACCAGCAGAGAGTTCCTTACTGAGGGTAGATAAGTTCCACCTCTACAAACTGAGTATTTTATAATCTGCTTATACAGCAGCTCATCCATACAGCTGTCCCCTTCATTTTAAATCCACCTGCTGTTTTAGCTGTGCAATAAAGTGCTGAATTCCGTCTTCAGGATCAAGAAGGGTGAAAAATACACAAACCCCTGCGTTTCTGAAACTAAAGGTAAAGCATACTGTTTGCTTTTCTTTTACCTAAATGCTCTTCCTTTGTACCCTCCTTCAGAAACCTTGTGGCAGAAAAAGAGAGAGGCAAATTATTTGTAGTAGCCACATGATGCAATGCACTGCATGATGTAACTGTATTACAGATATGATGCTGAAACCCATCCCTCAAGCTGGCAAACATCTCCATGCTAACAGACCCCACTGGTATCCAGCTGGGCAGAAAGGTCAGGCTAAGAACATCCCATGGTAGGATCTATTGTTTTCCTGTGAACTGTGCCTTGTCCATCAAATTAGTCACTTGAAGAAATGAAACAGTTACTTGCTTAAATGACTGTTTCCCCTGGCTATTAGACAAAATGTATTACATCTCCAGGCATATGATCAAATGACTGAGAGTTTGACCTAAATTTACTTACTGTGCTAAACAGCCATTGGAAAAAAAAAAAAAAATTACGCCTCACTGCCTACTGTCAGCCACAAAGAATATCTATCAGTCTGTAACTGCAGATGAAATGCAGTTTTGTAGTTTTCTGTGCCAGCTTTTTGGAGCAATTGCAGGTCAGGTGACAAAAGACATTTCAGAGAGTTTAGGGCTTTTTCTTGTTGTTTGGTGTTTTTCTTCCTGGAAGCTTTCTGCTAACTGTTTTTGCACTTTAGGGACCCTAAAATGGTATGTTTTAGAGGTCCTTTGACTAAGCTTTTGTGGAATTTCCACTTGAGACAGATGCAAGATGAATCCTTACAAAAATACCAATCTCAAAACAGCAGAAGTACAAACAGATCATAGTCTCACACATTTGCTACACCAGACTAAAGACATGTGCACTTTTTAGAAATAAGCTTTCAATGGGAGGAGGGGGCATTCTGAAATTTCACAGACTCCCTTGATTTCCAGAGCACCTGCTCAAAGCTATTAATATGCAGCCATTTGAAAACAGGTTGAGTTCTTTTATCATTATGTCATTTAAAGGAAATCTGGCAAAATATTACATTCAGTTAACAAGACTGAACATTCCCAATTGAAATTCAAATGTTTTGGGCATCCAACTGTCTTTAATTCTTTTATAAATAGATATCCATATTCTGGTAACAATAGTTTCTCAGTCCATAACAGCCCTGAACATGTGGCTTGTGGTCATTTTGAGAAGCTGCAGGAGATGAGAAAGAGGGCTAAGGGAGTGGTTTGCACCGACAAAAAAGGACTTGTGTGCAAAGCAGAATGTGTAGGTGAGTGTCTCTGCTGTCTCCTTCAGGTTACAGAAGTAACCTGTAGTTTTATAGGGAAAAAGAAGAACTAGGGAATAAACAGCAGTGTGTGGCAAACCTGGATGTCACAGCTCAGAGGGGCCCAAGCACTAATATGAGTAGGGGCTGCCTCCATCAAAAGTAGCAGGAGCTGGGTCCTGTCTGTGAGATCAAAGGGTCTGGCTCAGCTTAATGGAAGCACTTGTACCATGCCATGGTCAAAGCCTGTCTGGAGAAGAGGCCACTGCAGGACTAGAGGCTTTCTCAGGTGACATCACCAGCAGAACAGGGAAAAAAAGAACATGAAAAGTAACTTCCTGGTTGCTCCTGAACAAGCCCACAGTGACACACTTGGACAGCTGTGTGCATGTGTGTAAAACTTGTGAGCTTAAGGGACCGTCCTTGCAAATGCATTTAGAATATTGTCTCTCCCAAGTGTAGCTTTGCTGTTTGGTATGCTGCAACATTCAAACTGACAAGTTGCATTCAGTGTCATAGGTGGTTTAACTTGACAGAAATGTAACAAAGTAAGTTTTATTCATCATCTTCCCTTCATCTCCAGCTTCCTTTTGGCACCTCTCACCAGGCTCAGCAAAAAGAGTTTGTTCTTGGTTATTCCTTTAAACACTTTTCATTCACAAAAGCTGCTATCATAGGATGTTTTAAAATATTTTTTTAGGTTTTCTTCTTCGTTCCTATGTGAATATACCTTTTTACAAAAACAAATGCCTTTTATCCTAGAAGAAGAACCAAGTTTATTCCCAGTCCAAGGCACAGCCCAGTTTTATATCACAAGATCAAGCAACAGGACATTCAACAAGAAGCAGGGTAAGGGGAAGAGACACATATCCTGACACATTGAGAGCATGTTGACAAACTTCTTTAAACATCAAAAGGCTTCCTTCGTTTTGCAATTCATTTAAAGCTTTTGCTCCAAGGTTTTTGAACAAATTCTCCACTGGCAGTCCCTCAAGGATTAGTTTTTGAAAATTATAGCTCACCAAAAAAAAAGCACTGCTTACAGATAAACCTTTGCTTCTGCGAGTCAAACCAGCGTCCCCCTCCACCCCCCATGCATTTTGAAATCTGGAGAAAATGAGCACTGGAGTTAATATTTTAAAGGCACTTCGAATATATGTCTGGTGGCTCAAAAAAGTCTCAAGCCAACCCTTTTTTCCTTTCTCTGGAACCTGATGCAGTGACCACTTCTCTAATGTTTCAGATTATTTAACCTAGATAACAATTCCTTGTTGCCAGCACAGTGAAGTTCCCTCCACCTGCCCCAGGCCCTGCATCCCTCTCTCCCCCCCACCCCATAATTCAAATCTCTGCTCTTCATATACCAAATAAAGAACAGCAGCCAGAGACAAGGGAGTTGCAGCTGAGCTGACAGAGACAAACTTCAGGTTATACAAAAGATCTCCTTACAAGCTATGCCAAGCAGTATTACAAGCAAAGCCAGCAATCTGAACCAGCAGCCCTCTAATTCTCACTGCCTGCACTGTATTCCTACCTTCAGCAAAAAATCCTTCAGGGCAGCAAGAATAGCAGTAAACCTGTCATTAACAGCCACGGTGCTGTCACATCAGCAGCTCTCCCGTGTCAGCTACAGTCTTTAGCTCAGCTGTTTGCCTCTTTGGGGACAACTTGCCCTGGCTGTCAGGAAATAATGCCCTCATAAGCTTATACAGAGCACAAATCAACAAAACAGCCCTATTCTTTGGGAAACTGTGTTGGTTTTTTAAAAAGAAGCCAAAAGATTCCTCTGTGAATGGTCCTGTATACGAACCAGCAAGGTAGAACTTACGTGTAAATAGATCACGTAGAACAAGCCACTGTAACTCCTTTCCTTTCCCAGCACCAGCACTGGGAAAAAGATTTTTTTTAGCACGTGCCTGCTATAGAAATGTGTTTCCAAAACACATCACTGGAGTCCTTGGATCACAGCCAAACAACTGGCTGAACCTCTAAAAACCTACCAATCATTACCTTGTGCTCTGGCATCCAAAAGCACCAAAAAAGCACAAAAAAAAGACCTAATTCTTCATGTCTCATCAGCCTTTGTACCATATCAACACCAACTGAAAACAACCACCAAAAATCAGGGGGCATATCTGTTCAACAACAGTCCTAGGTGCTACCCATTAGCTAACAGCATCTGAAGAGAGAGAAATTTTATAAAAGCAACTTTTCAGTACAGTCAAAGCATTTACTTCCCAGCTGAGTTGTTGCAGTGGCAAACTTAGAACATTCTGATAAAGACAACTTCAGAGAAACTTGCAGCATTAAGACAAGTTTTGAGGCAACCAAAGTTGTTCAACCTTATTAATATCTCTCGCCACCTAAAATACAGTGGCTAAGAGGTTATCACATGGGAGTGACTTGAGAAGTAAGAACAGTATCAAAACTTACTTGGTAGTGTGGTTAAGAGGCAGAAGAAATAAAAAGCATAAGCATCTTCAAGTTACAAAGCTCCACAGTACTGAAATCGGCTGGAAATTATTTCATAGCATATGTTGGAAAGCTCAATTACCTAAGTACACTCAGAAATCCAAATTAATCTAATAAAATACTTAAACCACTAAATCCTCATGTAGGTACTCTCATTCAGAATTATGCTGGATTTTGTGTTGCTCATCCTGAATTCTTTTTAAAAATTAACCTGGAAGAATACAGTTATAAGCCCCATTCTTAAATAGTTTGCATAGTAAGCCCAAAAGGAGCAAAGGTGTGACTGAGACAACAACAGCACTGTGTCCCTGAATATAAACCCCTGAAAAAAAAAATAGATACAGACAAATGTATGTGTGCCCCCCACTAGGCATGCTGGCTTTCATTGCATTACAAATCAAAGACAGAGATAAACTAAGCTATATAAAAGTTGTGTTTTATATTCAATGATGACATAACACAGGGATTTGTTGTTGCTGTTTTTGGAGGGGTTTTGGTTTTGGTTTTTGTTCGTGGTTTTGTTGTTTTGGTTTTTTAGAGGTTTTTTTGTTTTGTTTTCTGTTGGTTTTTTTTACTGTGGAGTAAGCATCAGGCTCTCTAAAACAAAGCAGAACCACCAGCCACTGGACTTAAATGTGCAATGATGCACATCTTCATTGGTGATGAATTCACAAAAACATTGTATACAATGTGCAAAAATAAATTACAAGTCATAATCCACAAATAAGGCATAGACTCAACATGGCTTGCCAAATATTAAACGTTTTTAAAAGGGTCTGAGCTTTGTCTGTTCCTTAAATCAGAACTAATTTCAAATAACTCCTTTAATAAAACTTTAGTAGTCATGAGTTGCACAGAAGATAGAGGAAGCCAGAGAAAGCTCTAGAACAATCTAAGAGCCTTCTTGTTAGCACCACTCCAAGAAATATAAAAATTCTACAGGTCTTCTCACAAGTTCTCTTGATTAGAATTGCTCAGCTTTACTTCATTTTGGTTAAATTTCTGAAAAGGAGCCTTCTCCGTTTTACATCCCAGTTCTCTGCCAACACTGTTTGCAGCAACCTCATCTGCGGTGGTAACACAAAACCAGAACTGCAAGTCTATATATAAATCTGCCATAGGATCTCCGTATCTGTTGGGAGATATGAGACTCAACTCAAACATGTTTGAAAGAAAGTTTAAAAATCACACATCGTTTTTAAACAAGGATTTCAACTCTCATTTTCTTCCTATTTGGTATTGCAAACTCCTCCAAACTCACAGCATAGCTCCTAGACATCTAAGCACCTTATTCTCGAGCCATCTCACCCAAATCTGCATTATTTTTGTTGCCAAGACAGCCTGAGCTTCTAAAATTCTGCTAAAAACAGGCGAAAGAGTGCCTCTTCCACAACAATTTACTCTGGAATGAACTTGATGGTGTTAGCAGCAGGTGTTGTGGAAGAAATAAAAAGCCAAGGAGGTGATCCCTTGCTGTTCTTTGTGTTCTTAAGGTCTCACTCAAGCTTGTAACAGCTTCAAACTCTACAAGCTGAACAATATTCCATGTCATTGGTTTGCCTTACACATATTCCAAGAGTGAGGAACAACAATCATCACAATGGGCAGCTGCAGATAAGTGAGTTGGACAAATATTCTTGCATCTTCCCATGATTGTACTTGAGACTGTGAGTTTTTTCTTAAAATGAAAACCTCTATTTTGAATTCCCTATGGAGAAATTCTCCATTTTTCATTCCTTTAAGAAAAGGTAGTTCCAATGAAGAATTTAGTCAGCAGTTCTTACTTGTGGAAAGTAGTCAATGCATGTCTGAAAAACAATTACATGAGGAACTGCAAGAAAGTCTTGTGTGTTTTGGGAGGTGGAAATAAAGAACCAAACTCTGAACTTAAAAAATTCTCTCTTTAAAGACATTCACCATGTCAAAGCTCTGCATCTGGAATTCCTCAGCAACTAAATGAAAATCAGCTTTTTTTAATGCAGAGTACAGTAAAGATAATATAGGTCAAACCCTCAGTTACCTACTTCCAGAAACAGTCAGCTGCTTTTCTACTGTATTAAAAGGTTTTGAAAGTTGACAAGACTGAGGGTTCTACCAATTACATTAGAAACATGACTAGCAACCAAGACAAAATTATCTAAGAATGAAAGTAAATTATTTTCTTTTAATTGTGAAGCATGAGTCTGTAATCTTTTAGAGCAAGCTCCTTCTTTAGCAGGGAAAAAATTCAGATGATTGCTTGTCGTTGCACACCAAGTTTTGGCCTCTTTTGGTACAACCTGGGTCACCTAAAAATCCTTTCTTTTATTTGTCTGCCAACAGTTCCCCACTGCTTTTATTTTCAGTCTCTTGATTTTCATTTTGCATAGCTTGATATGAAAAAAATTTAAAAAAATATAGTTTATATTGATTCAAGATGCACGCATCTGTATCATGGGATTAATAGGATTATGCCAAAATGGAAAGTATGTAGAAAACATGACAACAGAAGAAATACTTTCTGATAGCAAGCAAAAAATATGAAAGCTGACATATAAGGTTTTGTGATGTAAAAGTATTTTACAATGTCATTTGCAGACTATTCATGATAAGCAATGGCAGGGACATCAACTTTGCTTCAATATATAAATCTTGGATAAAAAGAAACCTAAAAAACCATCTGCCTTCATCTGTAATGTGTAATTTCACAGACTTGCATATTTGCTAACTGTCTATCAAAAAAATCAGAGTCAATTTTACAAAAATAAACAAAGCAATAGTTCTGGAGGCCAAGGAATGGAGAGCACACAAACACAGAACAGATATACAGCAGGAACAGAATTAGTGCGGGCTCTCATGTATTTCACTCGGCCTGAAGAAAACCCTCATGTACATATTATAGTTTTGATTCTCATTCACCTCTATTGATTTTGTGTCCTGTCAGGAAATTGAGCAAGACTGCCCTGTTATCTAATTCTCTGTGATGGAAACATGTTACACCTTATGTAATGATATTAATGGCTTAGGCCTACATAAAGCACTGATCCAGTGCACCCCATCCTTAAAATTCCCCTGCTAATATTTGAAATAGTGAGGGAAATGGTATGACTGTTATTTCCCTCAACTCCTTTCAGTCAAGACAAGTCACTACAAATTATCACTGGAAATCTTACTGAGAAAAACTGTTTCTTGGGGGCACTCACCACTTAAGAGAAGCTGGGAAAATTTGGGTTTAGAGATGAAAGGAATGGAGGGCTGACAGCCAGGAGATGGGATTGGCTGGAAGCAGCAGCTCATGCCACTCTCCTGCAATTGTAAAGAGGATTTCATAGGAGTGCTCCCTATAAGTCACATGCTATCAAGAAGCCAGGATGGATATAATCCTATGAATCATGTATGGATGAAATATCCTGGAGCCTGTTATGTCTCCATCTAATGTGAATCACTCCATCCAACTGTTGAGGTAAACTTAGTACAGGTCCACAACACAGCATCCCTTTCTACAAATGAAGGGGGTACAAAGAGAAACTGGATTTCAAATAAGGTTCTGCACTATCATTTTTTGCTCATAGTTAGTCTTTAGAAACAGAAACATTAGCATTGATTGACATAATCAACTTCTAGTCAGGTTTTCCTACTGCAAGATAAATTAGGCTGTTTCTATATTCTCTTCCCACACAAAGCTGCATATATCCTTTTTGCTGGATGAAGAAATTGGAATTGGCTAACTTTAGGCTCTTACATGACAATTAAGTTCAGCAGTGTTAAGAATGCCTTCATTCAGTTATTCATATTACTGAGATTGGGTTTTCTGTAGCATAATTGTTGCTATTTCAGATACACTATAACTAAGAAAAAAAAAAGGAAGTGTTTTCTATTCCTTCTTTATTCTTAAAAATCCTATTGAAGCAAAATTTCAGTGAAAGATTAATGCAAGACGGGGGAGATAAGTTTCTAAGAAACAGCAAAATTTGAGCATTAATTATCAGCATGAATTGAGACTAAGTTCCTCCTTAGGATGTTTCTATCCTGAGGTTCCAGTGTCAAAGGGAAGAGCTTTCCTTTCCCTCTTATCTTGCATATTACACTAATTAATTTACTTTACACAAATCAAGAGGTGTTATTTCCCTGGCTTTCCCTCTCCCTATTGTACATTTCCTTGCACTGATTTTAATTCAGAGCTACATGCTTTGAGAAGCATTTGGAAGAGCTTAAAGAGGTTTTTTTGGGAGGTTTTTTTGTTTTGTTTTGTTTTTTTTTTGATTTAGGACTGATTCAGTAGCACAGTTCAATTGAAATTCCTTGAGTATTTACTAAGAAAGTGGAAAATTCTCAAGACAAGTGAGGAAGAAGCTTTCCAAAGCAACAGGAAAGGACAAATGCCTGTGTCACACTTAGAAAAAGAAATGCCATTTTCCTTCATCTTATGAAAAGAATGAAAGCACACAATTTTCACATCACAAACATATCCTGATGGATGCTCTGGCTTCCAGTGTATGCAAAGCAATGTATTTTAAAGGTGATCTACAACTAAAAAAAAAAGATCAGAACCAAACCTAGAACAAAAAATAATTAAAAAAACCCCAAAACAAAACAGAAAGAAAAAAAAAAAAAAACCAACAAACCAAGCCCAAAACAGGTTTAATAATTTTGAACTTCCCTATATTATAAAGGAGTGAAGAAAAACAGAATTCTTTTGTAACACTGCACTAAAAATAGTTATCTCTGGTCTTCACTACCTTATAATTTTTTATACCAAGGCTTCCCAAAGAAATTATCCTTATCTTTCTCTCTCTCACCAGTAATTTCTGAATCAATAAACTAATTTTCTCAAAGACAGTGATTTTCATCAAGCATGATGATATGAGGTAGTTAGGCTGAGAAGAAAGAGTCTCAACACTTCAACAGAGAGAAAGGCTGTAACTTTTGTTCCAGCCTAACTAGATAGGCAAAAATGCCCACACAGCAGCAGAGTTGAAATCATCCTATCTGCAAAAAGGCATCTGCTGGATCTCACATCTTCCCAGACACCAAAACCTCCAGCTACTCAGGCATATCTGTAAGAAACCAGGGTCTGTTTGCCCTGCTGCTGGTGGAGGGACTTGACTGAGAACTGCTTTCACAGCTTCTAGAAAGGCAGTTCAACAAACTTACATACCTGAGTAGACGATCCAATCATCTGATTTAGTTAACCTAACTTCCTTTCATTCCTCAGCATTTATCTGTGCTTTGAAGACACAGGCAGCATTCATCACATCTGCAAGACAATTTGAGATGAACAAACTCCTCCTATGGAAAACATTCTCAAAACCATCCACCAGTCACAACACAAAAGTTCGTGAAAAAAAATGCCATGTAACTTAACACATGACAATTATGATAGAGTGCATAAGGTGACAGAGATGTCCCCTTCAGGTTATCTTCTGCCAGATGTCTCAGATCTGAGGAGATCTGAGTGGGAAAATGTATGCAAAACCCTTATAATTACATCACAGTCATTTCTCCCTTGGTCTGTTATTTCAATACTATTGTTGGTAAAACTAAACTAATGTGAACTGTTTTAAAAATGGAAATAAAAATCTACAATAGCCAAAGCGTCATCTTTCAACCAAACTGTTCTAGTTTTGGCAAAGAGAAGTTTTGGCACAGAAAAACTGTGATGAGCTCTCACGTGTGAATCGTTAACTCATCTTGTACACTTCATTATTAAAATTGTTGCTGTTTGTTTCTTATTTCATTGCTGTTTTCAGGGAATTGTTCTTATCTCAGCCAGTGATCTTTGCTTTTCCTGCCTCCAATTCTCCTCTCCATTCCACCTCAGGAGGAGAGAAACAGGGAGTGAATGAGGGGCATGTGGTTAGGAGTGTTTCAGTGGAGCACTAAATTGGAGAATACCATTCCTAAACCATAACAGCCTTATTTGGTGCCCAACGCAGGGCTCAAAGGGCTGAGATAGCCACAGGTCTGACCAGAGCAGATTGAAAACAAATTTGATCTAAACATTTGTTGTATGAGCTATGGACCTGCTGGTCACAAAGTTGCTTGGTGTCTTCATGTGGTTGTGGTAATGTTTTGTTTGATAACTAAGTTTAACAGTAGGGCTGGAGAAAATACCACAAAAACACTGGGAGTTTTGTCAGTGCGCAGAATGTAGAACCAGTGTTATTCTTGGGGTAAATAGTTCATGCTACATACTGCTTTAGGGAAATGCAGGCAGCTTGCTTTCCCCCATAACTGAGGGGACAGTTTAGCAAATGAATTAAAGCTTTCCATCTTGATGTGCACTTGTGCAAGAGAGCAACAACAAATTCATAATTAGATGGATAGGTTTCTCTCACTCCTCCCTGCTCCATATACAAGCAAGACTAAACCATTTGTTGAGCTTCATTTGGTTTTAGAACAGCTTTGATGATTCAAATAATACTCAACTCAAATTAGCACCACAGTCGCATATCCGGCTTTGTTGAACTAAAAATTGAACACAGTATTATTAGCAAACAGCAGTAAAAATCAGCCTACTAAACATCACTTCTTTCATCAAACACCAGAAAGGTTATCCTGTGATTTACTACTTAATTACAGCTGTAGAAATAGCCCACTCTGTGGTTTTCCCTTTTATTTATGGGGATTTTTGAGAAAGTTTATCCTGGAATTAGGCCATGGATTAAAGCCACCCTACCAGATTTGACAAGGAGGAAGCATTCCTCTATACTACACCTGAAGCATACAACAATTGTTGGCAAAGTTCAGAAGTACAATTTATCAAAACCTGTGAAAAGAGCACAAATGCTGATGACAGTTTAAGGTCATCTGGTCACTTTTTAACTTTCAAGCACTTAATTTTGCAACCCTGTCTGTGCTAGCAGACATACTGAATTGTATCAAAGGCTTTGTCAAGACTTTGGGAAACAAAGTTACCTCAATAAGCAGTGTGAATGCCGCGTCTTACGACTTTCTCACACCTCTCTTTCATTTTATTAACATACTAAAGTGTTTGTTCTCCAGTCATAGATGTGCACCTGTAACTTCATGTTCCCTTTGGGAGATCATTTGGGACAGGAGAATTAACAATCTATAGCTATGAGACATTCTCTCTTGAAATAACAATTGTAATTGTCACACTCACGAGAAAGATATTACTTAACAAAGCCCAGCATAAATTTTGGAATCCCAAAGGGAAGAACTGGAAAGACAGACAAGACTCTACACTGGCCATGGATAAGTGGGCATTTAATTGCTCTAGTAATTGTTCCAACTAATGGAAGACAGCATTTACCCAGCAAACTGATTAAATCTTTTCTTCTCTTTTTCTGCATACTACTATTGCATTTGCTTTGTGCCAGGCTAGGCAACTGCAGGTAGAAAGCACCTCAGCATTACCCTGACTAGACATAATGAGGAAGAAAATGTAAAAAACTTTAATTGAATTGCAGGAAACACCTACAATCTACTGACTCTAAAAAGCACCTGGAAAACATATAGAAGGAAGAAGTCTGTGTGTACTTGCCTGTGTACAAGCCCTGATGCCATTCCTGTATCAAGTCCTATTAAAATGAAGCTGTGCCCCAACACCTTGGTGCCCTGATACGTGTATATAATGACAGACATTTCACAGAGGTTCGCTCTCATTGCTTCTTTTTCCCACTCTCCTGCCCCCCAAAAAACCCAACTCTCACAGACATACTGGATTTTACAGTCCATTCTTCAGATCACCCTCAGAACACACATGGATCTGACCCACTACTTGTCCTATGTAACAGATTTATGTATTCCTGATTTTGGAACCCTTCATGCTCTTCAATTTTGTCATTTAAAGGCAGACAAACAACTAAACAACATATGTTACTCTGGAGTACCTGTCTGAAATTCCCATGGCTGCTAATGGCTTGGGCATTAAGACCATAGATGTGAATATTTAACATGGCAGATGTTTTGATAACCCTGAGTTTCCAGGGATTCATTCTGTATCTTTTTCCTTACTTTACAGCAATGAACCACAACAAAAGTGTTGCTTGTTTTGTTTAAACCCACAAAATTGTAGGAGCTACTTGCTTTGAAATCTGTCTCACACAGAAAGGAGTCTTCAGCAGAGTGCAGACTAAATACCAGCCCAGATTATCATGGTACCATGATTTCTGTATCACAGATCAAAATATCCTATTCCAAAATACAATTGAAATAACAACTTTTTTTCTCTACTGATACCAAGCTTTCCTGAGGGAGGTGGTGAACCACATGCTTTCTGAAGCTACACTTCTCTTAATGGTTGTCTTCAGTCAAGGCATTCTCTGCAGTTCCAGGAATGGAAACAAATCTGCAAAGATTTATACAGCACAGAGACATCCAATTTTCACTATTCTGATTTCCTAGTGCTTCAGATTTTGTTCTGTATATTTCATAATCTCTCTTCCTTCCCATTGGCTTGTAGGATTTTGTCATGGTTTAGGAATGGTATTCTCCAATTTAGTATTCCCTGGAGAGAACCAGGACAGATTTTAATTTTAGATCCAGATGATTTAAGATTATTGCACCTGATAAGAAATATTTTAGGATGCTTTCCTCCTCTCTTCCATTAAGAAAAAGAAGAAACTCTTACTTTACACACATTTCCAATTCTGTGCACTTCATGCAAATGGTTAGCTGAACGATGGTGCAGAACTGCAATCTGCTACAATGGTGTACAATTTAGTTATACAGTACTAAGATTTTTCACTAAAAGCCTCCAATTACTACCTAATTTCCTACTCAATGGGATTTTGAATTTTATTTTTGAAAGGAAATAAGGATTTTGTGATATTCCTGCAAAAGTGCTTATATATACACATAGTAAGATGAGACACTTCTGAGAGGATAGTCCCATTTCAGTTTCCTCTCAGAGATGGTTCACAGGATTCCTACAGGAATCTTTCTCTCCACTAGCTTAAAGCAAAAGGGAACCCCTGAAATAAAGTGACAAAAGTTATGTGGTTGTGGCCATCATGATTTACATTTGCAGAAGTAATGTTTGTCTGAGCCCTATCTTAAAATATCAGCACGGGCACAGTCAAGTACTTCAGTGTATAGTAAACTGGCTATGTCAACACAAAAATCAGGTCCAGAGGTGCACATACTCAATGGCCCTATTTTATGCTCAAAGCTTATAAATCTGAAGCCAAAGAAAAAGATTTTTCAAAATATTTTAACTTTCTAAGAAGATGAAAAATTTCACAGTAACTTCACTGTTTTCTGGAACAACAAGACAACAGAAGGGGAAAAAAAAAGAAACACTACAGCTTTTTCTGAAACTACAGTTAGGGCAACACAGCTTGCCACTGTTAGAACTAAACATAAATTAGGCAAAATACATATCCAGTGTGTTGAAGCAACAGCTGAAGTTTGATATTAGCCTGGTTGAATCTCTGCCAGCATCTTAACGTTTGGATACATATTTGAAACTTACTTAGACATCAAATCAAACATGTGTACCATGCAGATTTGCATGCATAACCTTCTTTTCAGCAATGAAATTTTGCCTGAATAGCCTTAGATTTTAGCAATTACTCTCTTTCAGCTTAAAAGAAGGAAAACTCTAAAAGGCAAAACCACTTTGCTATTCAACTGTATTCAAATAGCATCCAAAGTATTTACACTCTGTAAGAGAACCCAAAAGCAAATCTGTACTGTCCCAAAGTGATTATTTGGTATTATATTTACTGCCTATGACCTGCTGTTCTGTGTGAATGGCCACACTGAGACAGACTCGCTGTGACAACAGCCAGTAGCAAATGTCTGGAAAAAGAGCACAAGCGGAGGGAGAGCACAAAGTGATGCTACACCAACATACCCCTCGGTTTTTCAGGCACCTTCTGCAACAGAGAGGCCATTCTTGCCTTCAAAACACCCTGATGAGATTTCATTTGCTTCATCACTTGTGAGCCCAAGCCTACCTAAAAGCATTTGTACCACATGGCAACAAATGCCCTAGGATCGTCATTCTGGAACTGCCTGCCACTGGCTTAATATCGCTTGAGGCTCCTCCAGTCCTCGGGCTGTGAGAAAGTGTGGTTACTTGCTCCTTAGCCACCTTTTCCATGCCACCCAGGATTTCAGAACCTTCTCTCCTGTCCTCTTCACAGCCTTGTTTTCCCCAGGCCTAAGGAGGTCACATTAACCAGCAGGGGTTTGTGCAGGAGCCATCCCACATCTGCGGGTATCCCTGTGCCTGTTGCAGTGTGAAATGAGGGAGGGAATATCAGATGTGTTCTGAGTTTTGGAGGGGAGGCGCAGAGGTGTTGTAGATGGGTATGAGCCCATTAACTCAGTTGTTTTGTTTTGGGGTTTTTTTCAGTCAGGGTTAGAAACTTGGCAATCTCAGCCTGAAACTGGCTAATTCTAAACAAACTAGCCCAAAGAGAGGAAGCAATTCAGCAACTTCCAGCAGCATTTTGCAAGTGCTAATTAACCTAGCTTAAATTTTTTAAGAAGCAGTCTGAGCTAAGTAAAACAAACATGTTTCATGCACATTGTTCTGGCCATCTTTTCTCCTAGTTTCCATTCTCCCAGAAAGCTGTCATAAAAGGCTCCTTCCCTGGAGTCGTGCCCTGTTTTAGCTCCACTCATTTTTCCTCCCCCAGAATACAACACACAGAGAAACAACTTCTGCAATTCCTCTTCTCCAGCTCTCATACACCTGGCTTCTGCCCAATAATTTTATAGCGAGGAAAACCCCCACTTAACTCTTTTCTGAGCTTCCAACTTCCAGATTTTTTCCCATTTTGCTCTGTCCTATAGTTATTTTCAAATCTTGAAAATGAGGAATAACATGAGAGAATAAAAATAAAATTGAAGGTGGGCAGGAGAGGTATTTATATAGTCAAAGATATCAGGCAATTATTTTTATGACCTCCACAAATCAAAAAATAACCAAAAAAAAATTGCAAGGTCTATATCATATGGAGACATTCTGAAGAACATAAATCACTCCCAGGTAGTGTGGAAAAATGGGTATTGTGCCTGAAACAAGGTAATGAGGTCAATACTGCCCCCCCTAGGATCAGAATTCAGGACTAGAAAAATTATCCTTATCTATCAGGAGTCAAGATTTTCCTTACCGGATAGCAGAGGCCATAAAATCATTTCTCAAGTTGCACTACTAACACAGAACTTATATTAGAGGAAGAGTAAATTTCACAGTCAAATTTTCCAGTCAACATTTCATGGCACAAAGGAGGAAGACTGAAGTGCAAAGTGCACAAATCTCCATCAGACATATTCTGAAGGTATGAATTCTACCAGACCAGTAGCTGTAAAATGCTAGTAAAAAGTGTGTAATTGGTTTATAACTTTGTGACCTTAAAACCCACTTATGAATAGGCTTCTGAAATGGTCATCTCATTTCATTACTAAGGAAATTATTCAGCTGTCTCTCCTCTCTGCAGTTCTTCAATTCACCCTGCAGTGCTCCACATGAAGACACACACACAGCTGAAACCAACACCGGGCATGTTTTTGAGCTCCTCCACAGCAACTAACTGGACAAAAGCAAACCCTAACTCTGTTCATACACTGGAATTCTCTATTAGAGGCCCTGAAGATCCATTACCAGTTCTCTCATGTGTTTCTTGCCTTTACGCATGGAGCCAGTGAGAAGTGGGGCTGTTCCATATTGCATTTGCAGTATATAAGCTATGCACACTGGGCACTGAACAGGATGGCCAGAAATCTTGCAGGATTTAATTTACAATCTTGCATGTTGTAAGCCCCTCAGGACAGGAAACTCTCATGGTTTTATATATCTATAAAACAACATGCATACCTATGACACTGTATATATAACAGGATTGGATTAAAAACATCTGTAGACACTCTGGCTGATCTATTGTCTTTCTGCCTGCTGTCTCTTCATAATTTTTGAAGGCAGACAAGCCATTTCACACAACAGGAATGTTGGTGGTGCTGATGCAGCTCCACATAAATCTGTAGCAACATGTTAATGAGAGACACAGTGAATAGAGAAATTAAAAAATAATAATAATCTGTCCTTCAGACTTCACCTCCTGACAGGTTTCCACTTGATTTTTGTTTACTTTTGGCCAAGAAAATATAGGAGACATGGATGACCTGAACAAAACAGTTTCTGAAATGTGGTAGGAGGTGGTAAGGACAACATTTCTTTGATTCAGAGCTGAGACTGTTGTGATACAACTTTGCCTGCCCAGAAGTATCAACAAGGATTCATCTATTGTAAATTGCTTCTGTGAAAGCAAAAAAAATCTATGTCCACAACATGGTGATAGCCACAGAAGATATAAAGAGATTCACACACTGTGCAACTATTGAGTTCAGAAGTAATGCTAAAAGGGAGGCAGACTGTTATTGATACCAAGCAGGGAAGGGAACAACTACATTTCCAAGAGAGAGGCAAAGAGGAATCCTAAATTTAGAACAAAATTCAGAACTGAAGCCAAGATACTGTCACCACCAGAGCTGCGTGAACATCTCACAGAAAATCCTTCAACAGTTTTAAACTCAGCTCACTTAGGTTCAGAAGGATGGGGGGGGGGGGGGGCCAATCAATTCCCTTCATGTGAATCATCTCTGTGTCCTTCAAATCACCATGCAGAAATTGAAAATGAAACACTTCTCTCCCTGCCCAGCTATATGCTTTTCTAAATTGATTACAAGCCTTTCCCTTTGACTCCCTAGTCCAACTTCTGGCAGCTGGTCACACGGTAGGTCTGCTGAATCGGATGAGTCTGCTCTGTTTTTGCAGTACACCTCAGGCTGCTCTCATGAAAGACAAGCATTAATTAAATTCACTCCATCTAATAAGAAACTTCCCTTTCACAGTGAGGAATTAAAAACAGGTTGAATGATAGAAGAAGATATCACAAGTGTAAAACTGTATGACAGATGTTTTCTTCAAAAATGACATGATCCAAAGATATTCAGTCTGATCGTTTCACATGCAAGTGCTTCCCTCCACCTTTCCATGTCATTCTCTCAGATCTATCCATATTTAATCTCATCCATTTTCCTCTGTCCTAGCAGCAAGTAAGTGATTTACTGACGACACTTCTACACTTTTATGTGGTGTTTCCTATTTGACTTTTACCACTAACTTTCAAACACTCTGAAGTCTATGAAGAAAATAATGTTATGGAGCAGAACATTTCTCTCCTTACTCTTCTGGGAAAAGAGAGTTGGACATATATGTACAGATGTACAAAGGAGTACATATAGAATCCACAGAGTTTCCAAATGTAGAATATGTGAAGCATTGACACTGATAATGTTTTTTTGTCTTTCATGTCACAAGTCTGGATACCAGAGACTTTTGCTCTGCAAAGACAACGGGATGCTCAGTTTGATCAGGACATTCACTTAATAAACATCATCCATAAAAACCGAGATTGTCTAAACCTGAAATTAGAGTGTGATCAAACTGTACTCCTGCCTGCTACACAACCAGAGGGTGCCAGGCCAGCTTGCTAGCAAGGGCTTAGCAGGTGTAAGGCACATCTGCTGCAGCTGGCAGCGTTTTATATGCTGCTGCTGCATGACTGCAGGTACACTTAAACCCTTCTTCCTCAACCTCCTCCCTGTGCCCAGGAAGGAACTGACAAGAAAATAAGTCAGAAGCTTAGATAGTTTATTGCTTACTATAAGGGATTTTTATTAAAACACATGAACTGCAATAATAAAGCACCTTAGTGAGTAAGGACAGAATCAGGTTACTACTTGCACCAGCAAAAACAAGAGAGTCTCTGGTATGTTCCTGCTGCTGCGGAAGCAATTGGAAAAGGAAAGCACTAATGAAGGCAATTGAGTAGCTTTGAAAACATTGAAATCCAGGAGAATCCTAAATTCTAATCCCTCAGCACAATACAACCTTTCCTGCTACACACAGCGCTCCAGCATTTACTAAAATCAGATTGTGCTTTTTAAATGTGGTCCATATTTGGGAGTACTATTTATTTGGAAGAACTGCAAACCATTAACTCTGAGCCTACTAATCTCTATGGATCCATCCTAGATGTGCTGTTGGTTTACCCATATAATTTTTTGTTTCTGTTTCAAGCTCTAGAGAAAAGAAAGCTCACAATTTAGAATTAAATTCTCAAGGATGCCAGAAACAGCTCACAAGGACAGTTTGGCTGTTTCAAAACAAAACCTTATTTATAAAACACTCAAGTATCTCTTTGGAAGTCAGGAATTTAAACAAATTGATTTTTAATTGAGCCTTTTTTTAGGGCTTTAGGATTATTTCAACAAGGAGAACAAGCATGTGTTTATTCATCCACTCAGACTGATAGGTAAGACAGAAGGTTGGGGTATGTTCTCTAGCATTTGGGGGCCTTTTTTCATTGTTTGATGTTAAAAGTCTTAACAACTTACTTTGAATTAGGAAGAAGAACATCATCTGTGAAGTTCTTGGCCAAAGTCAGAAAGAGTTCCTATGAGACTTGGATGGTGGTAGGGAAAACAAAATGGAAAACCACCACTCCACATACACACACACACACCACCTCAACAAAGCCATTTTCTGCCAAAAGATAAAGAAAAATAAAACTGTTACACAAAAATCAAGTCTTTTTTCCCCATGAGACTACTTAGGAGAGAAGAGAGAAGGCAAAAAGGGTCCGGGACACTTACAGGAGTGTTGAGTGTTCATTTTGACTTTCCAGTACCCTGAAGAAGAGTGATTTTTGTTCTTGCTAATGTGAGCAACTGCTGAAGAAAAACATTAATTGGGCATCGGCCTCTCACCCTTCTGTAAGACCAGTTAGAAGGTTTTTGGTTAGCTTTCTATTCTGAAAGGAATCCACTCTGAAAATCCTTTCTTAAATCAAGCTTTTCAGCTAGAATTTCTTACCAGTTGTCTGCAGTTACTTTCCAAATAAGAGGAGAGAAGAATCAGAATTTTGTATATTCTTTCAAAACTATCTTCCTTATTCTTCCCCATTACTCATTCAAAAAGATCTTCTCAACCAGCTCTTCAGATGACTCAGACCAGTTAACCACGTGCAGTTAGATATTCATCCATTTACTGCTACTGTACCTACAGTCACTTAAAACAGTTGAAAAATCTGACTCCCTGTGCCTTTTGCCTTTGAAGTTCTTGATAAGGAACCCTTTTCAATACACAATGGAGTTATAGCTAAATCACTTCCCTTTTGTCTCGGCTCTTAAGGAAACCAGCTCTGTCCCACACTGTGTCAGTACTTTCTCTCATGTTGCTACTCCTCATGTCACTTGAAGGGGGAATCTCAGCTCAGATGCCTGGAGCACATCCTGCCTCTCCTTCTGCACTGACCTTGCTGTCTGCAGAGTTGTTCCTCTCTCACATTCCTCCTCGTCTGTCCAGTTGCAGTTGCCGTTTCACAGGGTTTCTTTTTTCCCTTCCTTAAATCTGCTATCTCAGAGGCCCCTACCACTGGCATGGATGGGCTCGGCCTCAGGTCCATCTTGGCTGGTATTGGCTGTCAAACATGGGGAAAGCTTCCAGGAGCTTTCCACAGGTCTTTTTTAGGGCTTTGTCACACAAACCCAACACACCTGGCACGTATCTTCTGCTTGCATTGTTAATACAGAAACACAAGGCAGAAATTTTATCCAGTGAAAGGTTTCTGCCTTTTTCTAGAATAGAAAAAAGCTGTTGCATAAACTGAGAAAACAAACCAAAAAATTATCCCAAGGATGTTTCATTTCTCTCAAGGTACATAATCATCTCCATTCTACATTGGCAAAGTTTAAACATACCAAATGCCAAAAAAAAAGTCTAGAAAACTTTAAGACATACTCACTATTAGCAATAAATGATTAAAAACATCTGCATGTGAGGATACATGGCAGGAAACACAAGGAGTCATATAAACAATGCTCTATGATTTATCCTAATACTGGGAATTGCAGGATGAAGGCTTTTAATCAGGTGGTCTTTAGCTACAGCCCTGCTGCTAAGGAAGCAAACACATGCATAAATGTTTTTTATGAAGGCATAATACAGCATGTGCCATAAGATGAGCCTTCATTTTGCAACAAAATAAGTTTGCATTTATCACAGCTACATGCATGTAAAGTTAAAAGTCTTTCATAGTTTCAGTTCTGCTTGCAATGGTAATTTCTTTTTTACATTTCTGTGTTTAAATTTACGTACCAACTTCCAGAACACAGAGAAAGGCAGACACCAAAAAGAGTTCCCAGTGAATCATTTCTACAGAAGGAGCATAATAAGCTCTTTGAGATACAAATCTGCCTTTATTTTCATGTGTTATATAGCATGAAGCTACCAACAATAAATCCAAAGAGAGGAAAATAAGTAAACACAGCAGCTGATTCCATCTCGGTTTTCCTGTATACTTTTAGCAAAGAGAGAATCACTGGCTACTGAGTGGCAACATGTGAGAGAGACATAACCACAACAAAGTGATGATAGAACAAATAAGAAGAGAAGCTTGATGCCACCCAGTTCCTTCACGCTTAAGAGCGAAAGAGGCTGTGACTGCTCAGCTGCAATTTGGACATAGAGAAGAGGCTGATGGGCTGGTACCAAGTGACAATCACTGGGCTCTTTAATGACAAGCTGCCACATCAAACAGGACAATGCAAAATGATGAATCACACAGACAAACAAGGAAGTGCTGAAGATCAGTAGCCCAACCCCAAGCGTGAAAAATAATTGGCAAGATGAAAAGATATTCCTATGTGCATATGGGAAGGAGATGGAGTACAACTGTCTGGGTTTATGGCTTCCTATTGGAAATGCAACACCCCAGCAAGCAGCATTGGAAAATTGTCTGTGATATGTCACATGTTGCTTAACTGCTAATTCAAGTCCAAATTCTGCATCTTCTAGATCCCAAAGCAGTTTCAAGTAAACAAGATGCTCCAACTTCAGTGAATTCTTTTCCACTGACATTCAGATCACTGGTTCTCAGGAGTTCTAAGCATATTCGTTTTTGTTGAATACAGTACCACAAAAATCCAGAGGCATTTTGAAGAATTTCCTTTTGTTCATCCAACTATAATCTCTGAACAAGTCCCTATTCAGCAGTTTAAGCACCCTAGATATGTTCTGCACATTATCAGGCCAGATACACTGTCAATGATATTAGATGAGCCCAGTACAGGCCTTTCACTGACCAAGCTATTTTTTCCCAAAAAATAAAATTTAAAAAAAAAAAAATTAAAAAAAAAAAAAAAAATTGTCATGTTTTATAATAGTGTCCCAGATTCCTATCTATCCAAACCACAATCCCCAATGCCAATCACAGTTTTACACCTCATCCTTCTGCTGTAGTTAAGAAGGTTACTCACACTGTGTGCTCTGCACAGTAAGAAATTATGAAGGAAACACTCTGCAGGCTCTTCCACTTGAGAAGGTGACCATACCTTACACAACAAACCAGGATTACACAATGCACCATCACTAGATTTCTTTGCCTAAATGCTTGGGAATCTCAGCTAGATTCACTGCTACACTCTATTAATTTGTACAACAATAAAGCTGCCTTTTTAACAATAGGGTACAGATTCAATAATAACCCGGATGTATTATTTAAAATAACAGAAAACTAATTAATCAGCCTCTGCAGAAGCTACTCAGACCACAATATTCATGTAGGTCAAGACCTGCTATTTTTGGTTTTTGAAGTAAAAGGACAAAGACTGGTACATTTGCATTGTTCCTTCACCAGACAGCTAGAGCTTGCCTAGAACTGTGATATCCTACATTCATTTTGTCAGAAAGCACCACTTCTGGATGCTGATGTTTCTGGGTATAGTCACTGGAGAGGCTGAAAATGAGTAGTTTGGAAGATGTAAAAATGTCATATTTCTTTCACACTCCATCAAGAGCTGAAATGGTGAATTAGGTCAGGAAGAGCATCAATTCCTACTCTGGCAGCACTTGTTCTTGACCAGAATGGGTCAGTAAAAAAGCTGTTTCCTTCCAGGTGGACTCATGTCCACACCAGAACTCAATAGCAGAGCTCTCCCTTTGTGTTGTGAACAAGTGGATTCTTAAAATGGGTTATTTACTGAAAGAGTTTTAAAGCTCCAAATGGTGAAACTGTCTCAGTTTATGTGCTGTGCTGAAGAAAGTCAGGCTTGGCACATGTTTCTCATTAACTGTGCTAAAGCAGTTCAGTTTCCCTGGAAATTCCCAGATTCTCCTTTGCAATAGGGTAATCTAGAAGGCCCCTAATTTTAGCTCTTGAGTCTGAAAGGGTGGCACATATATAAGTAGTGCTGAGTGAATGCTGCTGAAATGTCTATGATTATGTGGAATGCTAAAGAAAGTGGGCTTTCTTGGCATAGACAACATCATTAAAATCTTCCAAATAATGTCTAAAAGCAAGGAAGTCTTACAGATATTTGTGTAATGCATTTCACATACGAAGCATTCACACTGTCACCTTACACACCTGTCAGTGCAGCCAGGTGACAGTGTGAGATCCAGGATCCCAGTCACATAACCTGTTGTAAAATGGTCAAAGCTAAAAGCTGTTCCCTCTGCAACCCAGTGTGTGTTCTGTGCCCAAAGTTTAGGACAATGTTAGCACATCTGCAGGTTAACTCTGGAACCTGGATGCCTTCCATTTTTATAATTTGTTATTACTTCTGAATTGGGAGATGTAAAATGGGCCAAAGACGTGACATAGTTTATCTAGCACTCTTTATAACAAAAGTGTTGTCTGCTTTCATCTGACTTTCTCATTTTCAGGCAGATTAAATCACTTTTTAACTGCTTGCTTGTTTTTTGAGAACAGCTTTCAAGATGAGGTAATTGAAGGAAACCTATCAATTTAGTATATATTTTCAAGTTAATAATGTTGACATACTGTTCAAATAAACCCCCAATTTAGCACAATCTGTTTTTAGACAAGCCCTCCATTTTAACCTCCACATGGAAGGAAAACTAAGTGACTTCCTCATCTCACTTAATAGAGAACATATGTTCAAAGATAATACTGTGGGCTTGCTCTGAGAAGCTGTTCCTCCTCTGACAGAGATGCTGGGAGCTCACAGAGTAACACTGATACAGAAGGAATGGACAAATTGCCATAAATCTCACTTCAGAAGAAAAGGCTGCCAATCCAAAAAACACACACACAAACACAAATAAAAGCACTCTGGCAACAGGTGAAAAAAGGAGCTCATAGAACCACTGGAAGGATCAAAACTAAAAGTCATCTCAACCCTAATTTTTTTGGAGGGGTCTGTGGGGTGGTATTTAAGACACAGAGAGAGGATAGAAAGAAGAAAGGGATCTCTACCACCACAAAGCACACAAAGCAGCTCTGGAAGAAAACTCTTTTAAATCTTTGCATTACAAACTCTCTGGAACAATTAGAGATGGAAATGCTATGTTAATATCAACAGTCATTTTCACTTATTTTATAAATATTTATGTAGCCCAGATTTACTTTATAACTTACAGAAAGGATGTAATTGTCACTTGCTTCTCCAAGTCTCAATTTTTCAAACTACAAAAGAAAGTCAACTCACCTGCCAAGGCCATCGTACTTGATGCTGAAAAAGTCACTTTTAAAACTCACATTCTTTGAATCCCAGTCAATTCATTGATTAATCAGGCTGTGCCCATAAACAAGCAAACACTTTATTTGCATCTGGAAATGCAAATTTTTTTGCTCAAGGTCATAGCCCTGGGCACTAAGATGGGGGCCAAGTACAATCACAACCAGTAACAGAAGAAAAACAAAGATTCATCACCAGATGTAATTGACTTTTCTTTGCAGATTTATCTGACCCTACAAAGCCATCAGACCTTTCAAGTTCATTCCCACCAAATCAATGACAAGAATCACTGACCAATTTTTCAGTATGCTTTTGCACACCCCATGATAGAGCCACTTGCCTAAAATCCAGAAAGTACAAGTTGTCTTAACAGGAAGGAGGATATAAAATACATGGGTAGAAACTGACCACATGAGAAACCTGAAAGCTAAATTCTCTGTTCATTCTGTGCAAATCATCATTCAGCTCACAAAAACACATTCAGGAGATATATTTTAGATCAGAGGAATGCTACCCTGGAGGACACAGCTAACATAGCCTAGACCATCCCCTCAAAGTCACCACTTAGAGCCAACCTTATCAGCTAAGGATCAGTCCTTGTACCTCCAGCTGACAGCCAGCACCAACTGCACAGATATCCCAAAGCCTGAACACCTGGAACAAGTGAGGGTAAGCAGATCATGACAGGGTCATGGGCTGAACAACTTAACATTCATTTACACATTCAGAAGGACAAAAAAACCCAAAACAAACACACACATCACAAACAAAAGACTGTTCACAAAGATTTTGCAAATAAGCCTTTAATGGTGAAAAATGAAGCTATTCTTGTATCTTGGAACTCCTGGGAAGAAACATGCTCAATACCTCATTAACTTAGATGTTCATGTAAGTCCAAAGCCTTTCTTGGCCCGACATGTGATAACCAAGCCACTGGTTGTCTGTTGCTGTGTGTGTCCTAAATATTTATCAAGACACAAAGAACAACAGTTTGATCATTAGGAAACCCTCAGCATCAATGCCACAAGAAAGGGACCATGTCACATGCATTAACTTGTGTTTGAAACACAGACCTGAGCCAGAGCCTGAATTTCCTACAGTATTTATACAATCTCTTGCTTGAGTACAGACTTGGTGTTCACTGCAGATCATGTCAAAGGGGAAAGCTTAACCTTATTATGCCAACCCCTGGCACAGCAGTAACAAAAGCTGTCGTCTGTATGAAATGTGCCTACTCAGACCAATCCCTCAGCCACATAAATTTTGATGCTTCAAGTACCAGCATATGACAGACATGCAATCCTGAGCTTCCTCTGCATGAAAGAGAGGTTTGGAAATGAAGCAGGTGGAATACTTCATTCTGCATTCCTAGGTAAACTTTGTATACAAGTTTCTGACAGGTGACAACCTCAAATGTAAACATCGGATCATAGAAATGCAAGCTCCATGAAGAGCGGATCACAAAAAAAACCACCAAAAACAAACAAAAAAACACCACCAACAACAAACCCCCCCTCATCTGTATATTCCGAAAGACGTTTGCAGGTTTTTAAGCCTTGCAATACTTTTTATGTCATGCCTCGTTTTTTTCATGGTGTCATAGAGTTTCAGCCAGGACAGGGTTAATCTTTGCAGTAGCCAGGACACAGATGATATTCTGTACCACCTCAAATCAGTGCTGGGAGCAGGAGAAAAAAGACTCTCTTCAGGAAGAATAGGCTCCATCCAGTTGTGAAAATGTGGCAGAGGGAACCATCCAGTATTTCTGTCATCAGAGGGATGTCCCCATGTGAAATGTTCCTTTTCTTATACCTTTTGTTATTATTATTATTGTTCTTACTCTTCATTTCTTATCTCATTGCTGTTTCCAGCAAATTATTCTTATCTCAACCTTTTATGCCTCCAGCTGGAGGGGGGGGGGGAGCAGTGTGTGGTTTTTAGTGGGAGTGCTAAATTGGAGAATACCATTCCTAAACCAAGACACATGGGCAGGTATATTAAAAAATAGTTTTAAATGTAAGGTGTTTTAGTCTGCCTTATTGCTTGGAAATCCTTGCAGATCGGTGTACAATGAGTTGCCTGGGCTTAAAAGCAAAGCTTGGAATATCAGGGTGAAGAGGAGATTAACTGTAGCATCAGAACATATGCAGGATGAGTTTCTGAAGAATGAATCTATAAGCTCCAGCTGGTTTGCCACAGATGTTTCTTCAAAAATACAAAATTATGAACCATTAAGCCACAGATCAGAGTTCAACAAACATGAAACCTTGATAAATGCAGAAGTTACAATTTTTAAATTTTTCATCAATAACACCAAAAAATAGAAGTCAGTTTGAAATGAAATTGCCATAAAGCACACCCTAGGTTTCTATAACTCAAAAGACAAGTAAAAAGATTTATTTTTTAACCATTTGGTAGAGATTTTTGTTATAGCAGAACTGTTTGCAGCCTGTCCCTATAAAATGGATCAGTCTGGCACAAGTAAATATTACTAAGCAAAGGACAAACAGAAGATAGGAGTTAGAAAGAAACTTAGCCAACTCCAGCTGCCCCTGTATGCGCACTGAAAAACTCCATTAGAAAAACTCCATTAGAGTCATCATTTTCAATTTTATTCTATTGTTCTAGTTCTGAAGTAGCATTTTAAAGTTTGTAGAGAATTAAGTCCTGGGTACTCAACACTTGACGTTTAATGCATGAGTCCTTGTCTATATCCTACCCCCAACAAAGTGAGCAAGAGAAAGCACCAAGCAAGCTATCAGCAAATAGTGATATGTCTGCAGAAGGCACCATCTCCACCATCAGGAGGACTGAAAATGTGACTCAGTCCTTTTGATTCACAGAGAGGTTCTAGGTCAGTCTTACTGTCAGGGCCAAAGGCTCTCAGGATCCAGGAGTTTCCTATTCTAGATTTTAGTCACCTTAGCAGCTGGTCAGACACCAAGTCCAGTAGGTTTCAGAGCACTGTTCAAAACACTCTTCTAGAAAATGGTACCATGGAACTCCAGGGACTAGAAGAGTATTTTAAAGAGAACCAAGAGTTCTGATGTTTCTGGTCATCAGAATGATCATCAGAATGATGTACTGATGTTTCACAAAGCATTCTTTCCACTGTCTTCTGTATGTTTGAACATAAACCTCACACAGTAATAATGGTTAAGTAAGTCAATAAATGAGACATTAAGAACATTTATTACTATTTATAGCAGTAGAAATTGTGACTTTTTTTAAAAAAAGTCTTTGAAGATCCAGAGTCCAATGCTTACAGATACCATCTTTTGTATCTGGTACTTTAAACGGAAATTAAGATAACCCAGAAAAGAACTGGAATAAACACACAGCTGGTAGTCAGATCTAGGGGATTTTATATAGTGATAGTATAATATGAAGTAGCACATTTTCCAAATGCTGTTTGCATCTTAATATCATAAACTTTTAGCTGATCATTATGAAATACTCAAACACATTAAAGTTTGCAATACCCTTTTCAAAGCTGATTCATGATCATTATTAGGAATTATCCATAAAGTCAATTCCAACATTTGCCAAAAAACTTTTACAACATTTTCCTTTTAAAAACTAACATCAGGAATCAATTATAAGCTTTAGCTCAAGTGACCTTATCTCTTCTTGTTGCACAATACCAAAAAGGGGCCTAATTCTCTCCCATATTTGCAGTCTCTCCCTTCTGCACTGCCTGTTAAAGCCAAGCTGCTGGATCAGCCAGCTGCAGGCTCCTCTGATTTAGAGATCTAGGAAAAAACTCACTTCCTTTTTGGAATGAGTCCCTCTTGCCTTTCTCATTTTAGCAGTCTCGATGGAACCACAAGGTTATTCTCCACTCTCACACCAAGATTTGGCCCTTTGACATTTTGAGTCATACTAAGTAGTCCATTTGTCTTTAACAAGATTACTCCTTGATTATCTCTTTGGAAGGCAATTGATCAATCAATACTAATTAATTCATTTAGACAAAAGAACTAGCATCCAAATGCATGTATTCAAAATTGAATGTCACATTTACCTCCAAGTCCTTAAATATTTTTAGTAAGGAATCTACAGAAGTGAACATCTTATTAGGTGCCAATAGCTTCATTAGAAAATATTAATCACCTTTATGGCTGCTTCTTACTAGTGCCTGAAGTGAAACCGATTTGAAATATGAACAGCAGAATTAGAAAAGACTGACTTCCTACAGCTATAGCTCTCACACTGGATTCTCCCATGCCCACAAAAGCACTGAACTGACAGAAGCAATCAGGGCAATTCATACCATTGCTGCCACCTACAGATTATCTGGTAACAGATAAGGGCTGAGCTGACACACGCTCCCCTAATGAGAGCACTGATAGATGGCTGGGAAGGAGAGATGGATTGTATTTTCACGAAGCTCATAGAAATCAAGTAGCTTAAAGATGGATCCCCATCATCAGCTTTCGCTGAAATTGAGGGAAAGAAATTAAGTAACACAATGAAAGGATGGCTTCAAAAGTTATTAGGGGAGGGACAAGAACCAAGAAATTACACCCTCAGTCTCATTTCCTAAAGAAAATAGGCTTATAATGTTTAGATTATTGCCATATACACACCCTTGAAACAGGTCAGACCATT
Source organism: Chamaea fasciata (assembly GCF_029207755.1). Lineage (NCBI taxonomy): Eukaryota > Metazoa > Chordata > Aves > Passeriformes > Sylviidae > Chamaea > Chamaea fasciata. The sequence continues at coordinate 65,269,844 of NW_027094091.1, forward strand.
ATGAAGTCATACTGCAACATTCTTCACATTTTACTTTTGTTAGGAGAAATTAGAACCCTGTCAAATGAGTATGACCTAGTAACTCAAGGAACCTTACCAGGCTCTGCTCAAAAGAAAACCCGTGAATGGTTGAATTCCTCAGTCTGAGGGGTTTAATTCCCCTCAAGAACACTGCTCAAGACACTGCAGCATGATTGTCCTACAAATACTTGCAGTTTCCCCCTCAGTTCACAGAAACCTCACAGATTACCACTTAGTTGTCATTCCAGGAGAGATTTTATTCCAGACCATCCCATACCCGGAAGCACAAGGCCAGTGAATCTCAGAGAGCATTTTCACCAAGTTTCTCTTCCATTATTTTGAAGTGTGTGACCAGGCCCATTTTAGCACATTTACAAGGACTGCTTGGGAAGTCTGACATTTACTAAGCTCCTGCTGCGCTGATATTTCAATTAGTTTATTTCCCTTTCTTCAGCTGACAGCAGCTGATCTGGCTAACCAGCTTCAGAATCTCTGCTAAACTTTATTGAGCCGTGTCCTGAAGGAGCTACTTCATGTCTTTGGCATTAAAGGAAGCTTCAGCAGACTAGGATTCCAATTTTGTCCTGCTCCTGACTGTACTGTAGCCATTTGTTAGTGATATATTTAATGAGGTCAGCATAACTCAGCATAATGTACTCCTATATATATTTAGTATTGATTTCCTTCTCTTCTCTAGCAAAGTAACATTGGACAGACTGCCAAAATATTAATTCGTTTTCCAGGCATTTTTCTCTTCCAAAGGTTGATTCCAACAGTTAGATTTAGAAAATTTAATCTATCATCTCCAAAAATGTACTCTAGATCCAGGTGTCTTACTGTTTCTGCCTCCTGGTATCCTTTTCCTCACACCAGAAAGCTGGGCTCTGAGCTCCTGACAGCTATTTTCTTCAGCATTAAACTCTGAATTCAGCATTTGCCTTTCTTTTCAGGTGTTGCCAGTGAAGAATCTACTTCTCAGCAGCAGCAGGCCAAATCACTCCTCATCCAACTGACTGTGAGGACATTTTAAGCTCAGAACTGCTTTCCTCAAATACTCACAGAAGTATATTTTTCCCAGGAAATCTTATCATTAATTTCATAGTTTTTGGCTAAAACATGTCAGCTAGCATCTGTTCACAAGCCTGCATAAGGCACACTCCCTATTTTATACAGATGGCATTACATTATTTTTAAGCAGCCTCTGTATAAGATAACACATCTTCATCCAGCTTCAACAAAGCATTGAAGTAGGTAAATTGACCAATGTATTTCAGCATCTCCCAGACACAACAGCAGCTAGCTGGGAAGAACCTTCCCTTCAAAATATCATGATCCACAGATATCCCTTACAAGCCAGCTTAAGATTTGCTAAGTTTTCCTTAAAACAGCCTTAAACACTACCAAAAAAAAAAAAAAAAAAAAAACCCAAAAAAACCCCAAAGAAAAAACCTAAAAAACAAACTAATCCACAAGTACACCTTCTTCCTTCCTTTCTTTCATCCCACAGGAGAACTCCAAAATGGAAAAGGATCATTTGGAAACAGCAATTCTAGCATGCAGAGTTTTCTTTAAATATAAGCATAAACATTATTTATCTAAGAGTATGAAAGAAAAGCTTCCAAGAATTCAGGAAACCCAAAGGATACCAAACCAACAGTAATTTCAGTTTTGATTCTCTCCTTGCATGTAATGTTTTCTGTACCATTTGGTGTGTTAACATCAAACATAAATTAGAAATACAGTCACTGCAATCAAATCAGCTTTCTGAAACATTCCCTTCCACTTTCCCAAATACACATCGCTAATTGCATGTTAATTTTTGTACTTTTAATATAAACTAGGAATTTTCTCTCCTTGTTTACTATTTCTAGTGTATTTAATTAGCTGCATTGATAGACATTTGCCTCCATAGGATCTATTCTTAATGAGACTGGAAAAAGCTTCCAAAGCTCTATGATAAGCTGTTCTGAAAAGCACACTCTGCTTTTCCCAAATGTCCCTTCCCAGCCTCTTTTAACTGCCCTCCCCTTCCATCTTGTAGCTTACTCCTAAATATTTCTAAACTGATCTAGCAAAAAAGCACAGTCTAATATTTCACAGGTGCACTCGTGCTCTTGAGGGTAAATGTATCACCCTGTCATCACTATGGTCAACACATTCCTCACAATCACATTATCAGCTGCTTGTGTTGTTTCTGTCCTTACGGAGTGGTTGGGAATGCACACAACTGCCATGTGAAAGACTTCCAGGTGCAAGGTTATAGCTTTGCATCTGTTTTGCTTCTCATGAGAGGTTTGTTTTTTCCTCTCCAATCTTTATAGGATTTCCATGTGGCCTTATTATGTTATCACTAGCACGTGAAATATATACAGTCTTTAAAAGAAGAGAAAATACTATGCAGAGTGAAAGCAATGCTGGATTACAAGACTAAGGTGATTTTCCCAGGGTTTCATTAATAGAAACACTTGAAATAAATTATTCCAGGCTTATACTTCCCAATGATTATGCTACCCAGCACTCTCAGCTATCCTTCATTGTCTTTTTTCTTCCAGTTATGTATCTGCAAACCTTCTTTTAACTAAAACCCAAGAGCTATCTTCCTTACAAGACATCAGTGTCAAAGACAATCATCAATTAGAAAACTCCATATGTGAATTGCCAAATGATTTCCAACAACACTTCCATTTCTCAGTTTAATTTTAAGGAAAAAATGTCATCCCTTCACGACCTTAGTGGCACTTGGGTCTACATCTGGACTTTGCATCCTTATAAAAGATGGGAAACAAAAGCTCTTCTACATCTGGATCCAATCCTGGAAGTTGAAGAGAGTCCTCAAAGCACACTACCAACAGCAGATTCTGGATTAGATGTTTTAGATTACAAATCAATAAGGGGGAATGACACTGTGAATACAGATGCAATCCTCAGTTAATCCTTCTGTTATTACATTACAGGCAGTTGTCACAGAAGTTCACAACTGAAATCTTTAAGTTTTTTTAAAAGAGGAAAAAAGCTGATTCTGAATTTAGATAAACATATTTTCAAGCACTATGCAATTCACTTGTTGCTAATGAAAGGGGGTTTTGTTTCATCTGAACAATTAATTTTAAAGGGTTCCTTGTCATCGATTTCATTAGCACCTCAACAGTATTAGATGCAGGTTTGCTTGGCTAAACACACAAATGGAAATTTCATGACAAATCTTTAGACTTTGTCACTGAGCTTTTATAGAATCACGGTCTGTCTTTTCTTGTTTCACCTATCACAGTTTGTTTAATGCAATTCTCTCCTTTCTTCACTGTGTGAGGTAGACAAGTACAAGAGCATTGGCCTCCTTTAACCTCTCCAAGTATCATTTTCCAGAATTCATTCACATATAGAAGTTCTGAAATTATCTTATAAACAGACCAGAACTTTTACTACATATCAGAAAAAACAATCAATTTCTTTCTATAAATCAGTGTATACTTAAACTCGATCCAGTGAATATAGTAAAGATCCCTAAAATTTATTTGTAGGTAGCAATCCTTGCATCTCTTGTCACTCAACTAAAGAGCACATGCAGTTTTAGTAGCTGTTATGTTAGAAAACACAACTCAGTCACAATTAAACTATGCCAAAATTGGAGTCCAGAAGATTTATACTCTGCCAGACTGCATACAATACTCTTGTAACAACTAACATACAAGCCAAATTCCAATAAATATATTCTTACGAAATTATTTGGAACTCTGCAACGTTAACCCTGCTTTGGATTTCAGCCTCCGTTAGCGCTCCCTGACAAGTAGCTTGCTGTTACAATATCAACTGTGCTGCTTTTTGAGTAGACTATAGAGTGATATTTTCTCTACTGTTTAGAGGAAAAACTTGTAGAAAGCCATAGGCAGAGAGGAGAAACAGAAAAGAGATGCCCAGGGAGGCCTGTTTTTTCCCAAGGCTCATACAGCTTCATCAGTACTTAGTATCACTGAAGAAGCTACTTTCACATACAAAAATAGTAGGACAGAATAGCCAGTAACCTCTAAAATCATTTAAATGCAACTATTTAAGTTTTATAGTTTGTTATTGAGACATCTTCAAAATTCCTCTGTAGTTAAAATTCAAAGTCATTTGATAAAATGAAAAGTGACTTTATTCTTAAGTATTTTTTAATAATAGGACTTGCCAATTTACTTGAAAATTAAGAAAAATATTAAATAAAAGTACTGTAAATTTAGGTAGAATATGTTCCAAATGTTACAATAAAATATTTGAACATTTACATGCAAAATTGAAACTTCCTTCAGTAGGGACTTCTGAACAGCTTTCCAAAGCATGTGTTACTAGCATCAAAATCCACTTTCTATCTTCTATGGATTCAAGCCACTAGAGACCAACTTTTTGTAATATACCTACAAACTAAATCTTTCAGAAAATAATTTTGTTCATTTTGCCTACATTTCACCCTCAGTGTAACCATACTGAGATCTAACAAGAAGCACAGGAACAGGTAGGTATAAATACTAGTGTAGCTCTCCTTCCTAAAGAGGCCAATCATGTAACATAATGCTTTTTTACCAAGAACAATTTTACTTTCCCATGTAAAATAATTTACCATCATCTCAAGAAAAAAAAAAAAAAAAAAACAAACCTCATATGACACAGGTTTGCATTAAACTGTCCTACACTGACGTTTAACTCATTTAGGGAAGACTCTTACCTCTGTAACCCATCCCTTGGAGATCCAATGGAGTAGATCAGGGATTCTGGAAAAACAATGGAAGACCAAGCCTATCCTCTAAAAAACATTAAGCCAGCTGCTACATCAATTAGATTGGAAGGGGACAAGTTCTCCAAAAGGTGGGATAGAGGCTCAGCAGATCAGGTGGGATAGGCAGCTGTTGTCCCTGGTAGAAGGTTTGTGCTGGGTTACAAACTTGCTCTTGGAGCACAAGCTTTTGAGACCCTGCAAATACAGCAAATCAAAATATCCATTGTAAACGCTGATCTAGTCCTCACAGAGAGCATGGTCTAGAGGTACTCAAGCTCTTTCTGGGTTGAAATAAGAGGTTTGAGGACATGATCCAGTGCGGTGCTTCTGTACCTATACTTGTACTATGGTCTTTTTATGGAAATTCTTCTGCTATCAGGGTCTCCTATTCCATTTTCTGTTGCCCTAGATAACAGGAAGTAATACACCTAGTTAATTCTGTGAGGGCTCACATCCCATTTCTCATCCCAGTGAGCTCAGTAAAACTGGTTGAATAAACTATATGCAAAGGGTGGTTGAGAAAATGGCATTTAGATTTATTTTGATCCAGTCTGACCATAACATTTTAAGGTTAATTGCTGTAAAGTTTTCCTGTTATGGACAAAGTCAACTGCTTGTGTGGTTATACCCTTGAAAATTTATTTGCAATAGATACCACTATATTTGCTAACACAAATCACATACACCAGAGACAGAAGTGGGATAGAGACTGCAACATCCCCAAAGAATGGTCACTCTAAATCCCTAGTAAGGTACTTCAGTAATAGGGAATTACTACAGTAAATTTAGTTTAAAATGGGAAAACTCTTATTGCTGCTGATAATGAAGTAATTACACTGACAAAAGAAAATACCTTCAGGACTTTAAGTTTGTTATTTGCAATGCTTTTGTCATGGAAGTTCTTATAATCTTGGAAGAAATACAATTAAACTGTCATTGATAAGGTTCTTGCCCTATCACATGAAAATCAGAAAATGTTCGTAACCCCAAATATCAGATAATACTAGCAGAATTATTTCATACTATGCTTGTCATTGTCAGTAAACAGCATTTCTAGCAATGATTTAAATTTATCAGAAACTGGCATAAATTCATAATCTCATGGATATGTAGCCCATTACAATTCAGTGGACAATAGATCATTTACACAAGCATCTGAAACTATATTCTCAATGCAGGAAAGCTGTACAAATCATACCAGGATCCCTATGACAATGGAAAAAGCAAAATGAAAGCTCATTCGCATTGCACTGAAGAGAAATATATGAAGATTTTGTGGGGTCCTACAAAGCCCAGTAATGGTTCAGATCTCCAAATGTACAATACCCCCTAACGGCAGACAACAGCAGCAACCAATCTCTGAAGCTATGGCCCAGGAGTTAAAGTTAAGAGCTTGAAGAAATCATTGAGCTTCCTCATCCATGACACAATGCAAAGGGCAAAATAACAGTGTATTTTCTGGCCATTTGTTTTCCACAGAGAGGAAAATTAGTGCTTCAAGGGAAACTATTTCCTGAAGACATTCCTGAAGCATTCCTCTTCCACCTTTGGATGACATTTTATAGTTGTTAGAATATAAAATCTTATAAGAGTTTATCTGGATTTCTCACCTAATAAATATTTGAATTATGATGATTTATTTGTGATTTTAAACTCATTCTCATCATGTCAGATATTAAGAAATAAAATTTCTCATGGCTTTAAATTAGAAATCCATATACTCGTATAGAGCTAGACGACTCTGCATTACACTGAGTATTATTTAGAATCAGGTTTCCATATGCAAACCCAAAGTGTTGAACTGCAATGAAAACCTGTGAAAGCTTAGACTTTTACTCCCAATCCAAAGAAAACTGGAGTAAAAATGTGATATGTAAACAGCAAAAGGATGGATGGATAGATGATGGATAGAAGGACAGTTGGACAGATAGAAAACAGTATTTTGTTTTTCTGTTGAAGGTAGTTAATGGTTCAGCCATGTACAAAAGAAAAGGAATAGAAACAAATGTAACATTTACGTACATTACAGAATGGTAATGGGGATTTTTTAATTGATGTAACAGTGACAGTAAATGTGGTGTACTAGTAAAAGCTAAAACTTGAGGCATCATCTGCAATGGTAAGCTTTGCAGAAACTGTTTTTTAAGGAACAATTTGAATTAAGATAGATTAACTTCCTTATAAAAGGTGAAAGACCTTCAGAAGTCTGATGTCCATGGGCTTTAAGAGCATTTCCTGATGCTGATTAATGTTTGAAATTGAACAACATAGCTCAACCATCATCAAGAGGTCAACCTAAAGAGAGCTTCATTAACGTTGCTAAGAAAATGGTAAGAAGTTTGGATTGGTGAAATTCTTCACAAGGGAAATGGATGGCTAAAAGGTAGCTAAGGTAGATGGTTGAAAAGACAGAGCACTCCGTATTTGAAACACTGAAAGTTCCACGCCCATCCTGAGCACACAGCAGCTGACAGTCACCAGGTCACAAATTACCTGACATTACTTCTATGGAACTTGTCAGTATTCGGCACTAAGTCACCATTTTCCTTCTCATAAGAGATTATATATTTCTTAATGTAGCTATTTCTTTTTAAATAATTATATAGATGAATTCTCAGTAATTAGAAGGCCTTCATTTTACTTTCCTGTGAAATTCCTCAGACTACCAAGCCCTGTACTTCTAACAAAGGGATGATTTCTAAATAAAATCAAGGGACAGTCTTTCCTTACATCCAACAAAGAAGTGATTGACAGCTCAAGAAAGCATATTAAATACTGTCCTTGGAAAGACTGTTTTTGTTCTGGCAGTTATGTTTACAATGACAGTAGGTAAGCAGTAATGTTACTGCACTTTGTGCTGAAGCCCAATGCCTAATTATCTCAGCCAAACATCCTGTCCCAAAAAGCAGGTTTATGAACCATCCTAACCCCAAATATTACTTCAAATTTTGATTAATTTTGATGAAGGAAAAAAAAAAAAAAGGTTTCTTCATCAGTTTTTCACAGTTCAGCAAGCAAACACCCACTTGTTGAAAAACAATCTTACAGTGAATAGCTTTCACAAAGCAAAATATTGTTGTTTGCTAGCTGTAAATCTAAGTGATAAATCTAAGCCTATCCTGTACTTAAGCACTTCAACCAAAAGAAAATATGGCCTTTGGTGTATCTATGTGTTTCAGAATCTGTATTTCTTAAGTACCAATGTTTTACCCTGCCTCTCAAGCTGATATGCTTAGCTGTACTATTCCGGGCTAATGCAAGAATTAGGTTAGTCACCAAGAAAGGAATCTCAGTGCAGACCATCCAATCCTGAAAGTTACGATTAATACAAAAAGACACTCACAACCAAAAGGAGAAGAAAATCAGCTGCTCCATCTTTTAAGAAAACCAATTTCTACTAAGATTTTACACGGAAGAGATTGTTGGGAAGGATTTATTGTTGGTCTTTTGGAAGCAGAGAAATTCTTTTTCTCTAGCTTCTTTTTTATATTATTATTATTACTATAAAATTTCCTATCTACCAGTTAGAGGAACTAAGTATATTTAGCTGAGATTGTAGGTAACTTCAATATAATCTTAAATAGCTACCTGAGAGAAAAATCTCTCATAAAAATTAGAAAGGATTTTGCACTAATCTGTGGGAATGGACATTTATCTTCTTAATCATAAGCCTTTTATGTGGGTTACAAAACAAACAGCACATTCCTTCTCCTTGGCATAATTCAGGAAAGTCAGTTTCTGCTGTTAGAATCAAACAAAATTTAATTTAATGCTGAAAACTACTAATATGTCTAAAGCAGTGCTTGTTTCAGGCAGTCCATTAAAGATGTTGACAGCTATTATCTGACAGAAAATAACAGGCTTACAATTAACTAAGCATTGCAGAGTTCAGACTGTAAAAGAAAAATTGAAGATATTTTATTGGAAAAAGCTTTTCCTGAATGTTTAAAAAAACCTGTCTAATTTACCAAACAGTTAGGTGTCTGAAACCCACTAGAGAGATCTTCACTTTCTGGTGCTTGACACTAAACAGGATTACAGACATACTAATTCTATTGAAGTTTGTGCAAACATAAGGGATCGAATTAACTCCAGCAAAGCAGAGTTCCACCTATCTGACCTGAAAATGTTGATACTTAGATGCAAATAACCACAAACACAGTAACACTGCAAGGAACCCTCACAAAACCCAACCATGGTTGTCTCACAAACCATTTGGCAGAGACAGCAAGATTTCCACACAAGAAGCAAGCTCTAAATTCAGTGCTCATTTCTGCATGCTATGATGTTTTTGTAGAACATGGAAGCCTTGCTGTAGAGATCAGGGTCATCAGCAGTGGACTCTGTACCTTCAATCAGTCATTGAGAAGTGTTTTTTTGTGGGTATGGTAAAAAAACTAACTCTGTTTTAAGCTGGTTTATATTTGTTGGTAACAGAGAACACCAAGAGTTGTAGTAAAAGTGTGGTAAAATTAGCTGTGGTTAAGTTTTGTAAAATTGAGTCCTTCAGAAATTGATATCTGGCATTTTTATTGAAATAAGCCATGACACCTGTAAATTTCAACTCCTTATACCAGTGGAAAAATGATGCCCTTAAATGTTTGGAATAAGTCCTGTTTTATTCTATTTATATTTATTTTATGACTTACAAGTCTGACACACAGGCAAGCAGACAGATTCTGACATTGTATCTGAGAGTATGTCTGTAGTGTTTCTCAAAGTTAGGATGAACTTCAATGGTCAGATTTCCATGGGAATACACAATGCCAAAGCTCCAATCCCCCGAAGCCCTGAGATACATGCTCAAAATCAAATATCAGTTTTGCACAGTGGAATAAATTGATAGATGCACTTACATTTAGGCGAGTGCCTCAGTGAGGGGTTGAGGCACTAGGGTTTGGGGCTTTTTTTTCCTTACTGAGGACGCTTTTTATTTCAGGATATCACTGATAAAAACCTTATCTGAGCAGATTTTTTATACTTTTCTATATGTGGATTATGCTTAGATAAGTAGACAGATAGACACATGTAGATAAGGTATTTTCCCCTAAGAATGACAGATACATGATACACTGTCCTGTCAAGCTCTATCCTAAGCTAATTTCTTCTGACTACCATCAAATATTAATGATGTAGAAGATGCTTCATGAGAAAAGTGTATGTGTTAAAATTCTAGGTAGAAAACATCAGAAAAATTGACACCTTTCAATTAAAAATAATGAAATATTAATCTGTAGGGAGAATGTCAAGATTTAGTGACTCAGAGTATACATTAATGAAAGCAAAACTACCTAAAAGGAATTGCTGAGCAATCACACATAAAAATGACCTGCATAAACAATTTGGTAATTATCGCAGAAAGCACCATTAAAATGGAAATCTGTAAAAATAATTTGTCTGAAGCATTTCACTGAATTTGCATATTTACTGTCTCTTAATTACCTCTGAATAACAGGTTTAATTTTCACCTAAAAATGGTTTATGTTTATCTACAAATATAATTTAATTATTATCTTTGCACTTCTCGTATTAGCTACACAGAAAACCAGAAAATCACCATGGAAAATCTATGCAAATTACATTAATTTCATTGTACTTATTGTTAACACCTGTGGGCTAGTTTCTCCACGGATACAAATTGGGATAGTTCACTAATCTCAATTGAAGCAGTCTTTTGCCAACTGAGCAGCTAGCCTTGTTTTGTTTCCATAACCACGTGGAGGTAATTTGAAAGTGCATATACGAGACTTCTTAGAGAAATTATTCACATCACATTATAACACAGCTGTGTTTTTAAGCTGAACTGTAAAATCAGCCATGAAAACTCAGATTCTGGAGTGAACTCATTCCAGACTATGTCTTTAACATACAATCCACTTTCATATTCCCAAGGGTTTCCTACAAACTCTGCTGTCACAGCATATCTGAAATAACAGCTAATGTCTGGATAGTACTGTAACTTCATTTCCCTAACAAGATACAAATTCTTGGATAGAGTAGAAAAGCTCAAAACTATACTCAGTAGTGTGAGAGGAACTAATAACTCAAGGAATATGACATTTTTATTAAGCACCATGGCCTAAGTTTCCTCGGGAACCAACTTTAATAATTTGGTAGTACATTGCTCTGAAGGGATTAATATTATTTACTTATAAGCATGGCTGGAAGCAGGACTGCTAACACATCCTGTACTCTTTCATCAGCTCTGTATCCGATTTGGGCTACACATAACTCAGAAGAATCATCACAGAGTGATTTCTCAACTATCTGTGTGCCTCCAAGCACAGGCAAGGGAAAACTCTACCATGCATAAAGAAATGGCCTTTAATATCACAGTACACCTTTTAAAATACTTCCCTAAACTAACTCAGGAAAGCAGATGAGCAATTCTGTCTGTTTGTTCAGGAAAATATTGCAAATTCTACACTGTCATGTATAAGAGGATCAAACTGGGGCCATCATCAGTATTAAACACTGTTCTCAATACAGATTTTACTTTGCATTCTCCATAGGTTTTTTAAATATTTGATAATAGTCCTAACTGCTCACTGTTGATAATCAGAGGATGGCAGACTTTTAAGAAAATGGCATAGCTGTAACACTTCAAAACAGAGCATTAAGATAGAAATAATATATTCAAATGTGTTCTTAATGTGTCATTGATGAAGCTAATCTTATTTAAGTTATAATAACTTCAAAATGCCTTTATAAATACCTAATTTTAAAGGTATACCAGCATCAAATTCTTACAGAATCTAACATGCAGTTATCAAACATCTACATTTATGACAACTGAGTAGAATCAATGTCTTCCTGTTTTGAATTCATTTAATTTTTGTTTGACTCTCAAAGATTGATGCCTACTGGGGTTCAACAATATGTTTAAGAATCCCACTATTAGGCCCTTTAAGACTTAGGAAAGGTGACTGATCTCCCTATCTCATAGTGGGAATTCAGGGAGGAATTTTATGTTTAAATGACATAAGAAAAACTAAAATATGTCTTATGTGGAGTGTGTTTGGCACTTTGTGTGAGCAGAAAATGTGAACGTGTTCATGCTGTAGTAGCACCAAAAGAAGCCCAAAACCTGTGGAGGGAAGGAAGGAAGCCACATTAAGGGCAGGTACAGGAATACATGTAGACAATAGGAGATATCAAAATGCTCCCTCTTACAAAACGGAAAGTTCCTTTGTGTTAATAATTATCTCAAGCATTAGGAGAAGGAATTAGCTGGTCTCAGCCAAGAACAAGGGAATCAGCTATGGCTGATTGGCAAACAATTCCTTCATTTATGTCACCTCAATCTACTTCAGAGAGTCACTCACATGATTAACTACCTTGGGTCTGCTGCTGATCATAAAAATATTTTCCTTGACACCTCAATAAATATGGTTTAGAGATTACAAATTTCTGAGATTTTCCAAAGTAGAGAGACAGAAATGAAAGAGATACTGTCATACTGTCAGGTCAAAAATAAGGGCTGGTGGCAACTGCTGCCTCTCTGTATTTAGGCTGCAGACACACCCCTGCAAACTGACACTGGAGTAGGCACTTTTTGTGAAAAGAGGATGGCTGCTGCCTGAGAACACCAGTAACAGAGTTCAGAATACTTCATAATGTTGCAAGTAAATAAATCCTTACACAGTTATCATAACATCAAAACACTGTGTTAATGCACAACACGTGGAAAACAGGAAAAAGGATGGGAAAACAGCATTCTAGGCCTCCAGGTTTAGTACAGCCATTAATGGATCTGGTTCTATTTCGTCAGTGAAACATTTTGAGATGCACACGAGGGTGAAAATGCTTGGTTTGGCTTGAGTCAATATGAGAACATAATACCACCCAAAGATGAAGACTCTGCTCCTCTTCTCTGCTTTTCCTACCCAGCCACAGAACAGATCTTTAAGCCAGGTCATTCCAGTGATCCAGTTTACTGTGCTTCCTAAATAATACTATCCTGGCAGATCTGAGGAAGCAGGCAATTTAAACACAGGACACATGGAAACAAGCCACTGAGGGAAGATGACAGTTTCCTGAGTTGGCTTTCTTGGGGGAAACCAATGTCTGGCAGGCCTGCACATTTAGCTCACATGTATTTTCAGAGAGAACAGAGTTTAATTACTTCACTGGTGGCATACCTTGGTGCTCATTAATTACCTATTTTTGCAAAAGAAACTTTACTAATTACCCTTCTTTTTCTTTTCTGAGCCAGCGTAACATCATTCTGCTACCTGGAGGGGCTGTCTTGCTTCCTTTGTCCTTATAGTGTGAGCCCCATGAAAGGTGCTTCAGCTCCCTCCACATCACAGAGAACAAGTCACTTCTTTTGCTGGGTTACATTTGTCTGGTTTAGTGAGTGGAACCAGGTTATAGTAGGATCAAACACACACAACCAGCAACAAGGAAGCAAACTGGAACATGTGGCCAGGAGAAAGGGGAAATTGAGTTGATCAGCACTGCAAGCCACTAAACCAGTTCAACATCAGAACAACAACAAAGCCTTCCTCTGACTGAAGATAATAACCAGTGGCTCAGTTACTGTTGGCTGTAATATTTGCCCAAACAGCTAAATTTAACAGAGAAACTCTTGTCACTTTTTTTTTTTATTTTCTTAGTATAAAGGGTATAAGTGAAAAGAGCTGCAGTTCTCAGTAAAATAAGCCCATCTTCTTGGCAATGAAAGCCAATAATCTGCACCACAATAGGCAGTAGCAGCAGAGAGTATCACTGGTGTCCTTTGTAACCCTGATAGCAATCGATGAGGAGATACAGCTAAGAATGAGCTTTTTGTGCTAAGATCACGAGAGAGGATTTCCTCAGTTCCTCTCCCTGCCCCGCTGCCCCCTCACTGAACTCATCACCCGAACTGCCTTCTAGGACACACAAACCTCCACCCCCGCCAAATGTGCGGCGGCTCAGTGCTCTTCCTGCCCTCTCCTTGGGAAAAGCAGCACGACTCCTGGCCACGGGGCAGGGAGGGTGAACATTTCCATTAGAGAAAGACAACACGGGGGTAAGGAGGACCCAGCCCTGTGAGGAGGCCAAAGGGAACAGGGAAAAGGCAACAGGGGCACAGTTATGCTCAGAGCCAGACCGTGCAGGCTGTGACAGAGCACAGCAAAATCGAGCGCCACAGATACAATCCTGGCACGGCAGGAACCAGCAACTGTGCCGTGTACATTTAGAACTGAACTATTGCCATGTCTCACCATATGCTGAAACCACCCACTGCTAATAGCAAGGATCCTTCAGATGTTGTTTTCAAGCATGAGAAAAGGGTTCAGAATCGGCTGGGCTCTGTCTGAAGATTGTGGGAGGATAATGGCCACAGGAAAGAACCACAGCTGTTCCCATCTTAACATCTGCAGGTTTACTTCCATTATCGTGTGACTCCTCTGGGCATAAAGAGCCAACCTGTTTGAAGGGTGCCCTGCAGATACTTTTCTAAATGCAAGATGATTTTACATGAGCTGTATCCTGGGGTTTTCTTAAAAAGAAGGATCAAGCAAGCCTTAATCTGGTTAAATTTTGTTATGGATCCAGACTGATGCCAATTAAACCACAAGCATATATGGTCTGACTTTTGTGGTACAGCAACATGCCACGTGAGACTACAGCAAGAACCAGCAGCCCAGAATGCCAGAGTGACAAACGAGTATTTTCAGACCTACTAAAATATTTAATTTCATGTAGTCGTGTGTAATTCTAGAAAATCCAAATGTAGCCACAAAAGGATTTATTTTCTAAGGACATCATCTTATCGGGTGTATTTGAAGCAAAGTGGCTGTTGAGCCCTTGGGAATGAGCACTGTTTAGCTCTGAGGGCTCCAGGCACTCAGCAGTGCAGGGTGTGCTGCCACCTCTTGGCCATTTCCTCAAAAAAAAATTCCTCATCCCCATTTTTAAAACCTCAGTAGTGCATAACATTGTTCCTTTTTCCATAAAATCCTTCTGTTTTGGAAATTCTCTCTACCTTCTTTTAACTTAGAAGTAACATATTGGCTATTTAATATCCTTTGTCGTATTTGATCATTAAGCCATTTTCTTTTTTAACAATGCTAAGAAGACTTTGTGCTTGATTAATTTGAAATAAAAACATTATTACAGTTTCATTCACCCTTACAATAACACTGATATTTGTGTCTGCAATCTTTTGATATTTCCATCATGGAGAGCTATTAAATAGGTCTTTCGTTAAAATAGGTGTCACAAATAATAATAACAACCAATAATCCTGCTGTGAACCATAAGACTGGAAACCAATATCCTCAGAAATCGACAGCTTTCGGTATGAGACAAAAAGCTATTCAGTCCAACAGCTACTTAACACAGGGGATTGATTTTCTCCAGTGAAAAAGACCCACAGCTTGCATTTTTCTGAAGTCAACAGGAATTCTGAAGGAAAAGTGCCAGGTTGAAACTTCTCAGATCACATTTGCCACTTCCCTGTATGAATTACTGAATTTCACTTAACTTCCTACTCACATGTAAGACTTACACACAGCTCATATTCTAGGGAGAAAAGGCAAAATGCCAGTTCTGAAAGTTTCCAAAGGTCCTACTCTCTGGAAATAAGAATTGAAGGAGAACAGACAACACCTTGCCCTGTCAGGCAACAGGAGAGTAAACAAGCATATGTACTTTCGTAACTTCAAATCTGTATCAGTTTAAACTGTACAGCATTCCAAGTCACCACTCATTTCTCTTCTCCGGGGTCACAACCTTCTTAGCAGGACCTGCTGCAGTAGCTCAAGAGTTAATTACTGATTTTGCACTAAAAGAGGGTAGATTTCAACTACATATAAGGAAAAAACTTTACACGATGATCATAATGAAACAACGGCACAGGCTTCCAAGAGAGGTGGTGGATGCCCCATGCCTGGAGACATTCAAGGTCAGGTTGGATGGAGCTCTGAGCAATCTGATCTAGTGGAAGTGTTGGACTGGATGAACTTTGAAGCTCCCTTACAAACCAAACCCTTCTAGAATAACACTTCTGTAGAAAGGTGGGAAAACTGGGGATTTTCAGACAGGTTAAGAAGCTGGCTTGAGTTCCTTCAATAACTGCTCTTTCTCCTCCATTTCCATAAAGATCTTACATCCTTTCCAGCCACAAAGAGAATGTTCATGTGAGGATTCCCCAGGGTACAGGACATATTTTTAGTTTAGTGACAAATTTTTTTGCAAAATTGTTCCTTTTCCTCAGAGGGTAAAAGGCCAGGGATTAATTACTCTGACTGCTGCACTGGACCCTTATTGTTACATTTTCAAAGCTATGCTTGTGTTGGCAACACAAATCCTGTTATTGTTACAGGATTAGTGTGCATAACTTTCCAAATGTAGCTTTGAAAATGGAGCCAAAGAACATAATTTGTGTGTACTTTCTGGAATTAATGTAGGCTCTGATTATTGGCCAGTCGTTCAACAGCACTGTTGTACATGCATCTTCTGATGTCCTATCTCTAAACACTCACTCAGACTTGTCTGGATTTCTTTAGTAGTGGGATATTATTAAATAAAAGGAATGATAAGATATCAGTTAACACATACCTCTTCATTTGCCAGTGATAAATACAATTTGTCTTGACTCAGCTAACACTATTCTTGGCTTTTCCTTTTTTAAAAGTCTCTTAGGAATAAAGAAAAAAGTGAAAATAATTAATATCATTATCTTTATTATTATTTAGTTACACTAGAAACTTTAAGCCTGTGCTGCAGTGATGGAAAAAATATGGCACTGACATTGCCAATTCCCTGGTTCCTTGAGTCTCACTGAACTTTTTCTGCTGTTCTAAACTAAAAGAGGTTTTGAATCTTATTACATTACACAATTGCTTCAGGTGAGATCTAGTTTTCTCCCTCTATTACTGTGCAGCATCTATTGCAATCATCGTGGTACTTTCAAACTATAAATGCTTAAAATTTTTCTATGCCTGTGTTAGCAACTTTTAAATGAGAATGGGCTTTTTAACCATGGTTTTAACCATTGAAATCATTAATAACGGCCTTGACAGGAAAATAGAGGAAAAGAAAAGAATTTGTCTTATAACAGAGAGAACATCTAGTTTCTGTCAGTGGATTATATTGAGGCACAAAGTGCACTATCTCTCCAGCACTACCACTTCTCAAGCAGTTCCAGACATGCCTGGTGATGTATCATCAGACTCCTGGCACACTTTGAGGAAGCCTAGAAATTGGTACCACTTTAAGCAGGCATTTTCAGGTTTCTAATTTTGGCCTTAAGTGCCCTTATTTTGCATGTGTCATACTACAGGCTTATACGCTTCTCCAGATTTGGTTTTTATTCCTGACATTGTCATTCTTTTTTTCCTGTTTATACAATAAAGTAGGAAGTTGGATGCTGTTGGTATTCTGTGCATCAGCAGGGTGAGAGGGACTCATTAGGGAAGTAATTCTGTTCCCTGTGGTGAATCCTTCTTCTGAATTGCCCTCTAGGTGGTAGAAATCTCTTCCTCCTAACAATTTCGGAGTGTTCTAGGAAGGCTAATCAACCAACACAGGCACTTGCCTGGAAGTGCCTTGAATGAGGCTGTATGAGAAGCCCCCACATTACTAAATAACACCACCCTTGCATGGGTCAAACAGCAATATCTGCTTTTATAAAAGAAGGGAAATTGTGGTAGTTGTTTTATCAGCTATTGGCATGCTCACATCTAATACAGAGCTGACATGCAGTCAATATAAAAAAAACATTTATCCCACAAACCACATTTCAGGGATAAATCTTCCATTGACCTTTGCTTTCATCTTTTGTCAAAATTTTTCAGGATTTAAATATAATCCAACTAGAAAGAACAGAGCTTATTTCTTTGGTAAGTAATAATAATTTCTCTTGCATTGGTGTGGTATAAATACAGACAGCATTCAAAAGTCTTACAGCCACTTGTGCAATAAAGTTCTTTTTCAGTGTGATTTAACATCAAATAGTTTTAAGGAACCCATTTATAAAATTTGAATTTCAAATGCTTATTCCGCTGTCAAAAATCTTGTATTATGTTCAGACAGCTGAACTATAAATCCTCCTAATTTTTAAACTGTACTGGCCAAAGACCTATATCATTCATTAGATAAGGATAGTGACTACCTCACTTAAAATGAATCCTAGTAGATGACAGGCTGTGGAGGGAATATTTTTGAGTGTGACGTGAGCCAGAAATAGTTACCTAAAGGAAACAGCATTGAGGGGTAGTAGATATTAAAGAGGGAAAATGCCTACATGATGATGCCTATAGGAGGCCATTCAGTGTTTCCACACAAGCAATATTTCTTCCAGTCTTGACTACAATCCAAGACTTCATACACTCACACACACACATATATATATATGTATAAAAAATGCACATCCGATCCTGGGCTATATAATTTAAAACATAAATTAAAAATCCTTACATATATTAATCCAACAGCTGCGGACCACTTACTATGTCACTCCACCATTATACATTAGAGGAAATAATATTGCTTACAATACTGTATTGTTTTATTATTTTACAGTATTATTGTTTAAATACCTTTGTCTTGCAACGTATAGAAAACTGATGGTGTAAATCAGTATCTTATGTCTCATCTGGCAAGAAACAGACATTTCTAAAGGTTTTAATCCTCCGAGGACAAAGTAATAATTCAGCTCCAATTTTTGCACATGCCTGTTGTACACAATATAAAAAAAAAACAATGGGAATGTTCACATGAATAGATTTAAGGCATATTCATAAAATTGGAAGAACTATGGCCTTAGTAGGTACATGGATTATTGGAAGCAGAATGGTCTGTAATGACTACACATGTAGGGTACACAAAGACCTACCTGCACGTGAGCAATCACTTTTTAAAGCAACTTAATTCACAACAGCAAGATGGAGGGAGTGGTATGAGATGTTCTTCCCGTGCATGGCTAAGGCAGGAATAAAAAGCCGAGTTCAAATTCAGCCTGGAAACAAGAAGAAAATGCTTTCAGTTACGTTTTGGTTTTGCCCACAACAGTTCTGCTGCCATTCAGTATGCACCCACAAATTTTAAGGTATGGGGTACCTCTCATCAGTTGTTCAGATGCATTTCAGCCCAGAATGCATCAATTGGGTCAAGAGAAGTTTAGAATTTATAACAGAGAAGATTGCTGCTGTGGGACATCTCTGGCATCAAGCCCTGAGAGCAGCCCCCTGTAACTGCTGGTCTACACAACCTCCATTGTTCTCTCAGGTTTCACAGCTGCAAAGGTTGCTTCCTCTTCCAGAAGGCAAGAGCTCTCCTGCCACTCTCCCCCCTGCAAAGCTGCACAGCAGCTCCACGACAGGAAGGATTTTGCTCTTTCTGTCTCACCCTGGGGAGGGAGGGGTGCTGGCCTTGCTCATATCACCCTGCCCAGAACCAATTAACTTGGCCTGAATAGCCCAGTGGGTCTCAGGTGGCCAGGACTTGATAAGGCATTTCCTCTCCCTGTGCTGGTCTGGAGAAAAGTTATTTGAAGGACACACCTTCTAAATGAGATAACCTTTACTTATTTATTAAAAAAACAACTTCTGCCTTATAGATGAGAGTCTGAAGATAGGCCAAGAGCATATGAAGTGAACATTTTAAAGTCTTGTTTAACTGACTGCATTTTTCAGACACTCTTGTGGGTTCCTAAGAGGAACCTTCACCTAACAGTTTCCTTTCACACAGGGTAAGCACATTTCCCAAACTCTTAAGTAACTTGATCCCTTTCTACACTGGCATTCCCGTGTCCCCTAGCAGAAATCCCCTGCAATTCCCAGCTGATGACAGTCTGGAAGGCAGGATATTTGTGGCATAAGGAAACAACAGTTTGAACAAATATCTGGAGTGGCCTTAAAAGGAGTAATTCCTTAAAAAGGAGTCTATCCATGCTTAAGCTTATAGGGCTGATGTTCCAACACCCTGCTATGGCATAGTGCCATCTTGTGGGCTACAGCTGCTCCTGGCAGAAAGCAGAGGAGACATGGAAGATGGAGACAGAACAGGTGTTTCAGGAAAGAAACCAAACCCCATTTCATCTGCTCTGCTCCTGATGTAGCAGAGCATTCAAAGCAACCTACAGGCATCTAATTACCATAGCATACATTTACCCTTGAGTGCCTTCATGGCCTTTTTAAGCAACATGGGTGTGAAATTGGGGTGTGACCAAATCCAGAAAGCTCAGACATAAAACTCTTGTCTGTCACTGTGAAGAGCAGGCCCAAAACCTGAAGTTTAATCATGAGTAACTCTACAAAACAAACACAGTAAAAAGAAACCTGTTGCAGCAGCCCTCTTGTTAGAGGGTAGATACAAGCCAAGGCACAGACTTCTTGTTTATCGCAGCATGAAAAGGTTACAGCTCAGCCATCCTGACTCCAGCCATTCACTGACTCTGCCTGCAGCAGCTCCTACTGTAGGTTTCCCTGGCAGCCTCTGACTGCTGGTTATTTCCTGCTGAACTCTGACTGCAGGGATCAGTTTGCAGACTCTGACTGCAGGCTTTTTCCAGGCTAGACTGTGACTGCAGGTTCTAACAACAGGCTCTGACTGCACACCCAGACTGACCTCACAGCAAGGATTTTTCTCTCCTCAGGATCCTTCTTCTTCATAATTCCCTCTCACCACCTAACCCACTCCCTTTTATCACACTTATCTTTGTTGGATATAGCTGTGACTCATTGTCACAGCTGTACTGGTAATTAACACAGCTGTTACTTATCACATCAAGGTCCTCTGTATTCCCTTCTTCTACAAAACCCTTCCAAAAGAAAAAAGATCTGAGGCTAATATAATCCTTCCATATAATTGCTATCATCTCTTACTATTTGTGCACAATTGTTCATATTTAATGCAGTTTAAAATATTTCGTTTACCTACAAAACATCTATGTAAACTAGGTACCAGAAAAACTTGGAATTTTTTTACTCCACAAATTTGGTAGCCTGAGAAAGACAATATATCATTGGTTTGTTTCTGATGCAGTGCTGTCCAAATGACATCATTCTGCTCCCTATCCTGCTCCAATGGGAAGTGAAACAATTTTGATTTATAATGTTTTAAATTCACAGACTTTCATTGGAAATGTAATCTGACATGCTTCTGAATTCTCACTCTGGCTATGCACACACATTATTTTGTCAGTACGGTAAGTTTTTAATTACTATCCTTCCCAAAATAAATGCATCATTCATCAGAAACTAAACAACTAAAACAACACCCAATCTGAATCTAACCTTTTATAATGAAGAAATAAAATATTATCCAGATTAAGAACCACCTTGTTTTCTTAAGTAGATCACAGTTTCCTTCACTGCTTCGCTTTTTTTTTTTTTTTTTTTTTTTTTTTTTTTTGTTTCTGACATGATTTGAAACTCTTTTGCTACAGGAAATGTACCTGCCTTGATTAGATGAGGATTTGGCAGCAAGCTCTACGTTGCTAGGTCTGTCATATCAGATGACACCAAGGCTTAAAACTTTTCAATTCCTTCAGTTACACATTGTAGCAGAGCTCTTCACAACTTCTCACACCTGAATTTTTAAAAAGCCTTGGGGTTTGCTTTCTGCCTGATGCTGAATGAGCACAAAAACTGGCACTTTATTTTGTGGAAGAAACTCAGTTGTTTTTAGAGTAGAAAAAAATTACCCTGGCTTACTTCCATTACTGATGCATGTGTTAAAATAAAATTCACTTTCTTGAGACGTGCCCACAATCCCCATAAAATGCAGGAAATTCAGGCATTTAAACAAGCAAGCTTAACAGACTGACACCCAGACTACCAGTAAAAGATGCCCCACCCCCAAAAAAAAGAAAAAAGAAAGAAAGAAAGAAAAAAAAAATCTAATATATGCTCTCCAGCATCAGTTAGGGGCCTAGCATTATCCAGGATTCTTAGCTACTGGCTCTCTTCTAGAACAACTATGTCACATCAGCCCCTTCGCATAAAAAGAAAAAAAAAAAAAAAAAAGACAGAAAATTCACACTGTTTCCCAGTTTGCAATACTTAGTAACTTTGCTTTTTTAGGGGTAAGGGCTTGTTTGAATTCCTACTCTGGAAAACTTGAAGCTTTGTTTTTTGCTCTTCCATGGTTGATGTGAGTTATCTGTTTCTCAGGATACGCCATCAATGTTTTCTCCTCTCCCTTTGGCTCCAAATATAGAGAACAAGAGATTCGGAGCCTCAGCTCCAGGAAAAAGCCCTGACTAGTGTGCTCTGGGGAGACACATAGAAAAACTTGACACTTATTGTTTCTATTGCTCTTAAGTATCGATGGATCTGGAGCCATTTGCCATTAAAGAAAACCAAAACCACACAAACAAAACAAACAAAATACAAAAAGCCCACCCATAAATCCACAGACCATCATGTAGTATTTCCAAGATTCCTTAATCTATAAGTATGACATCATTTCAAGCTGGTTTTGTGAACATTCTTTATAAATAAACTATTTAATTTCTGACAAAAATACAGACTTGAGAAGGTTATTTTCTCTTTTTCTAAGAATGGAAAGACTTGCTTGTCAGACTCAGAAAGATTTTAAAATGCTAATCCACTAATCCACTCTTGGAACATATAGCTGACACTGACAGAATGTTTTATGATGTGATCTCTCGCACTTACTTCCAGCTAAGATTAATAGAGTCCTCACCTCCCCTTTGGCCTCCAGATCTTATTCCAGCAGGAAATCACACCTTAAAGTAACTGATCCTGCCAAGTACCTCATCAGTTTCCACTAAGAGGGAAAGTGGAAGGCACGTTCCATCATAGATCTTCCCAAATGTGTTGAAGTGAAAGACAAAAAAAAATGAGATATGTTCATCTTGTTCATCTACACCTGTATCTTCTATTGTTATAATGAATATCCTTTATCTTTAGATAATATACATGCAAGAAGTTGGTCTACTCTGAAGTTTTTAGGAGTTTCCTGTTGTATGTTTATTCTTGTATTGCCACAGCCAAATTTCATTAGACTTGTATTTTAAAATATCATCCTAATATATATGCTGGAATACTCTACACAGATAAATTTCTGGGCATTACTGCTCAGTACAGTACAGTGCACAGTGCATTTCTCTGAAATGCACCTAATTCCAGAAATATTAATGTAATTATTAAAGCGGGTTTTTAAAGCAATGTATTAAAGGGAGGAAAAAAGCCCAGTTGGAGAAAGATTTTACAACAGATGAGTGAAAGTTGTCGAGGGCTCTCTTCTCATCAGGCCAGACCCAGTGATAGGACGTATTCAATGCCATGTGGGACTGCCAATTTCAAGCATGGTATGACAATGCAGACAGTCACGTGCTCAATCAAGGTTTTGCATTATCTGGAAAGTGATATCAAACCTGTATTTTGTAGGCTTTTTTTCCTTTTTCAACCAGTAACATTGCCCGGATATAACTAATTTCTTGTTCTACTCTGTGAGTTATTATTCTAGATTTCCAAGGGGAAAGGAGTGGGATTTTTCTCTACAGGGTTGCTCTAAGAAAACACCTGCATTTAGAGTAAGAAATTTTACAGAGCTATGAGATATTGTCCAGGGTGCAAGTGGAAATATTAAGTTATATCCCATCCGTGACTGAAATGAATGTATTTTAAATTTCTGTTTCACTTTTGCACATATGGAATACGTTAAATATAATTCTCAGTGCCTGTAGACTTCCTTAAAACCTGAGATGAATTTACCATCAGAAGAAAGAGCTGTGCAGTCACACAGAGTCATTACTTTTAGTCTTATTCCACATTTTAGCCTGCAATCTAGTGAGCATTTTTGTTATCACCACAGAGGATCAGACATGAAGAAAGCATCTCAAACAATAATCCCATAACCTCTAACTTACTTCCATGCACACCTGATTTTCAGATACCCAGACTTTTGCCAGGGCACCATATTTTAGTAACAACATCAGAAAATGTTTTCCAGTTTTATAGAACTTTAAAAAGGATAGGAAAAGATGTAGAACAGAATAATCATGTCCTCCCAATGACCGTTGTCCTTAGCTAATTTTTCAGATTTGAGATAAGAACACTATGGGATTTTGATAGATTATTGGGTTATTTCAAACAAGTTTTGGCAGATAAGACATAATTTAGCTGTGCCACGAAGGTAATTCTGCCTGGGGGATCTTCACTGTTTCTAGACTGCCCCCACACTGAAATGTTAGATGTTTTGACTGGCTTTTGATCCAAGAAGACATTTGGTTTTGATCTAGACCTTCAACCTCTGAAACAAATGATGCTGTTTACATGTTTAAAGCTCCTTCAGACCAATTACGGGAAATATGCAACATCCTTCAATGCAATCACAACAGGTTTCTAAGGATTACTATGAGGCACAATGTGAAAAATAGGTATTTATATAGAAATCAAATCGTTATTTGCTGTGACTGAATTTAAGCTTGATATGAGCTTTGGCTCATATACAGGACATGCTGTTATTTTGTCTTTTTCATTCAGACCACAACTCTTCCTGCTCTGACTCAGAAGCATATACAGTTGGGCATTGTCACACTGATTCTGCCAACAAGTTTCAGAGTAATCTGCAGTACAATTTGCAAAATATAAATTTTTTTATTACTGAAGCCTATGGATAATTCTTCAAGAACAATTTAGGGTTTTTTTTTCTGATTGTCACTGGCTGAGATTATTCCTCCTTGGTTACCACTGATTTTACAAAAACCTTAAATTATTTGTCTTTAAAATTATTTTCTGTTGCATTGCCATGAAAATAAATTATCCTATTATTCCTTAGTATATAATATATACTCATTATCTTCCTCATTTGCCTGCTTAAATCTGTAGTGTACTAACATTTGTTCTGTTTTTATACTTCAGTTTCTATACCAACAGTATTTTAAAGTCCAAGATTGTTCTTTGCAATATCCAACAGCCTCAGAGGCAGGAACTGAAGTACTTTATATTTATTAGGTTCAGAATTCCTGTTTGAGCTACATCCATGAAACAAAACTGTATGCACGTGTTTGTGGCCATGACAGAACAAGAGATCCTGTAAAGTTTTAGTGATCACTTCAGTGTCTAAGTTCTCTATTAATTACCATTGGCTTTCTCTTGCTCTTTATAAAGGAACCTTGCTTCACAAGGTATGGAAAAACAGCAAACCCAAGCAGGACACTAAATTCATCTCAGGGCTCTGCTGACATCAGAAACCACTCAATCTTTGCTCAAGAGACTCTTCACATATTTATAACCCTGTCATTTACAGCTTCTTTCCATTTACTCCCTGCATGGGTGACCTACCAAATGTAGCACAGCAGCCAATATGCATCCCTTATACACTGACTGCAGGCTGCCTGATGTCAGTACCCACACTCCAATCAGGCCTGAAAATACCCTGGACAAAAATATTTATTGTGGAGCAAAAATGAGAGGAGCTGCCTTTTAAATACTATCCACAGACACAAAACTATTGGAGGGAGAGCCTGACAAGATACAAGCAAGACTTCAAAGACGAGAACAATATTTGGGGTTTGCACAGACACTGCTGCTTTTCTTAATTTATTTCCCTCGGTTACATAAAAACAGAATAATTTTCTAATCTTATCCATAGAAGAATCCATTATTATTCATGTTGAATAAAATCTTGTTTTTAAATGGGTTTGACAGAACAGTTTCTCTTAACACTTGTTCAGAAGTAAGCTAGGCCTTAGAGCAGGAATAAATCAAATGCCACTGGACCTTTTTTGTACTCTGTTTGGAGTAAGATTTTTCTAGATTGTTCATTGTATTAAAACACTCTTTAGTTAAAATAATCCCACTCCCATTTCATTGCAGTCAGCCTTTCTGCTTCAAAGCTAGTTTAATTCCTTTGGTTTCTGCTTGTACCCTCTTTGACACAAAGTTGCCCACAAAAAAGATGATTAAAGGATACCAAATAGTCCTCCAGCTCTGTTAAGAGATTAATTCAAGGGAAGGCCAGGAGGCAGCAGCTGCAGGACCATGCAGGAGCAAGCCTCCAAACTGAAATAATTAGCAACCAGTTCATGACTCTGTGTTATGCTGTCTCTTCAGTCTGTGCTTCATTCATAAATAGATGGACTATTGGATGGACTGTTAATATTCATGAAAAAAAAATTTTCAAAACTAACTTCTAACCTCATAACCAAATAGTAACTGGACAAATCTTAGTGAAAATATATTTGAAACAGATCTCTGGATTTAAGTGTAAGAAATATGGAACCTAACATCATAAACCTTGAATAGACTTTTAAAAATTATTTTAGGATTTGAAAAACCCAGTTTTGCAATGACATTTGACAATCCTTACTAAATTGGCCCCTACTGTGCACAGGAGAAGACTTAAAAGATTAGGACTGCTTGGTTTAGAAAAAGATGAAAGAAAATCTGGCCTCAGAAATATAAATATCATATTTTATTTTTATTCATAAGGCAAGAACAAATGGACAACCATAATTATGACAGATGAACATAAGCCTGTAAGCTTTGTGCTGACCTGTAAACTCACTTCTGTGACCATTATTATCTCCGAAAAGCTTCTAATTTTGTTCATTCTTTCCTTCTGCATTTTTCCACTTTGAATAAATACACATACAATAGTGAAGTCTTTCCATTCAGCAAGAACATATTAATGAGAAGTATGCCAAAAGTGGAAATTTTAGTAATTAATTTGCGTTCACTCTAGAAAAGGAGGCTGCCTACAAACCCCAGAAAACTGCTTCTCCTTGTTTGCAGTTGTTGTGAAAAGGCAAAATTGAGGTAGGCAATGGGTCTCATGACTTCTGGAAGTGCTGGAGAACTTTGAAAGAGAAATTAGATTTTTCCTTTTGCTAGACAGAGCATGGATTTTTCCACACTGATGTCTCTGTAATAACCTATCATCTGAGGTCAGGATTAAGGGTGTACTACAAAACTCGCTAAACTATAACTAACCCATGGGCTTAGTAAATTTTGTGAACCCTCATAGGAAGAGTTTGGTATGCAGATGCTTATTAATCTTGTTTTGTTTAGCTAAAAAACTATGGCTGATTTGAAAACAACTTTCTAAATCTGTAAATTCCAGTTTTACTTGCAACCTCCCCCCTGAAGGAGTTTATTAATCAGCCACATCACAGAACATGGTAAAATGCAGAACAGAATGCATTAACAGAACACTGTAGGATTAATATTCCTCAGACAGAAAGAATGGAAGTTGTCAGAGTCCAAAAGTGGGCTCTGCTATGGCCCCTGTAATACCTTTTGTGTTCTCTTCCCATGTCCAGTAAAGAGCTCAGAACAAATCAGAAACACGTCATGTGTATTCCTTGTCTTCTAGAGGAAAATAGTTCCCTATATATTTAAGGGAACAAATACAACCAAAACAATATCCTGGACACCTCTGGAAAGATTTGCAGCTGTTGTAATGTAACGTACTAAGGAGCAGAGTCTTTTTGGTTCTTGTAAATGAGATAGTCATAATTTACACCTGCACAATAAAAACCCAACACTGGCAAATGCAAATAAAAGAAAATAACCAACTGATACTCTGGTTGTAAGAAAGGATAGGACAAAGGCAGTGTTATAAAGACAGCTTTTGAGGCCTGATCAAGCACACAGTATTAAAATAAACACCCAGCTCTAAGAAACCCTATGTTATGCTCCAACTAGAAATATGCTGAGAGTCACAGCTTATAGAGAAAGGAAAAGGAGGAGCTCATTCAGTGGTTCTGTGTTACTCAGCTCTTTACCCTTACAGAGGAAGGTGAATCCCTAAGATATCAGCCAACTATGTAAAGTAGGAACCATGCAAATTCTGCTGGAGTGGGGTCCAGAGATGAGCTGAATGCTTCCTGCATTCATTTTCTGCAGACACCTGATTTTAACTCGAAGTCCCATGGAGCCTAAATATTGGACTCTGTTTTCAGGTCTGGGAAGTACTGAGGTTACCAATTGAGGTACAAATTTATGGTGGCCCTAGATAAAACAAACAAAAAAATAAATCCAAACTTGAAAACAGTTTCTGTAGCAGAAAAGATTCAGTTACATTGTATCCTCAAAACATTGACATTCTCTTTTTCTATAATAATCACTGCAGCAGGAAAGAACTGAGATATTCTAACTTTAAACTCTATTACTAAAACCAGACCTCTTGTTGAAGAGAAGCTGCTAGAGTTTACTACCACAGCAACCTCAGCAGTGGCAATTTTAGACAGAAAATAATGAAGACCTGAAATGTGCAAAACCCTGGAAAGGATTATAAAGGCAACTGTTGTACCACAGCATGCAGTAGTTATTATACGGTTATTTCACCATGCACAAAGTATCTTAGACACACTTCTGAAACTTTCTAGGGTAAAATTTATTTATGCAGATAGAAAAAATAAAGCATCTGATTATTTTCTTTTTAAAGCTGGATTTAGGCTGGTGTTACAAAAGTCATTCTCTATTTATGCCTCCCCAGCCTATGCTGAAGCAGGGCACCCCTAGGCAAATTATAGGCTATCATGTAATTGTACACTGTATCATAATGTATTCACTCTAGAAGGCAAAATTAAAGATACATTTACTTTCACGGGAAGAAAAAAGCCAGTAATGATGGTGAACATTTTAGAAGCCTTTGTTTGCTAAGAACAGAGAATTAAAAGGCTTTTAGCAAATGGACTTTTTCTAACTGGTAAAAGTATTCCATTGATATTCTCCACACTTACAACCCCAACAGTGGTAGCAATAATGGAAGTGATGTTAGAATTAGGGTTCAAGGCACTGAGGCTCAAATTGCTGTCATCATCAAGGGGAAATGCTGCAACTACTCACAGATTCTCAATCAGTCAGCTGGCCTGATTCAGTCTGATGACCCATCAAGACTGGATAATGAACTTAAGCAGGATTTTCTGGAAATGCTTTGTGTATAAATTCTTAATATGACATCTGGAACACACTGGTCAGATCTTGTCCTCTTTACATTTAGATTTTAATTACTTTTTGTACTACCTTATGCCGTTTGACAAAAGACATATTTAATAATCAAAAGGTGTAACTTCATGGAGGTTTGCTTTAGTATAAACCCAAGAATGAGATCTAAGAGGACAACTCACAAGAGGTAATATTCACAATGCCCCCAGCTGTCTCAGGGTCACAACGAAAATTAGCTAAAACTTTCCACCCAGCAGGTTTCTGTTCCTCGTTCTAGTAGGTAATTAATTTAAATACTAATAAATGCTCATAAACTTTTATCTTTTTCCTGTTGCTGGAATAACAAATCAACTCCCAGTATTATTCAAAGGATACTTCACTTATCAGCAAAGGCCAGGAATATTTCAATTCTACATTTCAGTTCATGTTTATTTCCAGTAATAGCATCAACTACACTTCTTAATAAACTAAATTGTACAAAACTGGCATTTACCCTTGAAAATATGCAATTCCCATATGCAGCCACTGGATGGACTTACAGAACCAGTGAAACCTTTTGACTGTAGACAAGATGCACAATTAAGTGAGCTACTGGCAAGTAATTTCCCTTCTGGCCAGGAGAAGCTTTCTGCAAAAGAGGGTTTAAGCCTAAAAAAAGCAAGGTACAAGCAGGAATTTTAGCTTCTCCTTTTCAGTTGAGTACTTGTTTTTCAATACATTAGTTTAAGAACAACTAAGTTGTTGAAATGAACCAGAGTGGTAAGAAAATTGGTTTGTAGAACATACAGGTCAGTTCCAAATGTGATTATTTGGCATTAAGATTTTAGGCTAAAAGCACTAAAAATTGTACTGAAAAGAAGCTAGGGGTTTTTTCATAGCTCAGTTTGCAAACAGAAGCAGATCATAGTTATTTAAAATACTGCTTAATTTTTTAAAATTTATAATACTTTAAAATGCTCATGTTCTTTAAGAATTAAGATAGAACAGTATTTCCTTAAGCTCCCTTAGCATTTTCTGGAATAGGAACCTACTACTCTACACAGAAAGTGTAAAACAAGCCCTGCATCAAGAGTATGGTCATCCATGAATATAAAAACTCTATTTCCTTTTTTACTGCAGGTGTTAAAATTACTCCTGAGTATTTTGCGTGTATTATGTTTAACTACATTACAATTAATTTAATGCACTTTTCTAGTCCAGTTACCATTTCAGTGTATACAACAGTGATAAAATACAAATGTGATTCCATTCAGTGTTCTTTCGTTGTGCAGGTAAGAGCAGCAGGAGGTATCAGCTGTAGCAGGAAAACTCAGTAAATTCTCCTCCAAGGAAGCAAATGGGGTTGCTGTGGGGAGAACCAAGAGAAGCTGGGGAAGGAAAGTATAAATGTATGAGCTCAGGAGATGAAGAGCTGTTGCACCAACCTCCCCATACCTGCAGTTCTCCATCTGTGGGCAGTGACAATAACAAGCATGGCCCTTTCATTCCCCCTCTGCAGACACACTCAGTTACAGGACCTAAAAGGGGATCGTGTGGTTTTGTCATTTTGTCTGTCTGCCCTCACCCTATTCTGTCCCGAACAACTCAGAATGGCACCAAACCTAACTCCGCATGCCTGGGTTTCTTTTGTCTTTGTGTTCTGAAGGTCATATGCAAAGTCTGTGTAGTGAGTGAATGTCCTCTGACTCTTTCTTTAATTGCATGGGATAGTCTTACTGGGTACCTATTATAGCCAGGATGAATGAGAGACAGTGAGAAAAAGGCACAGGCAAGGAAGGCTGGGTCAGGTTCAGTGCTGCTGTCTATTGCTTTCAGTCCTCTTCTGGAACAAGGCATGAAAGGAGACTGCAGACATTTGTCAACTAACAACCCCTTCCCAGCCTAATTCATTTCTTCACTGTGTGTAACAGCAACTCCGTGGATAATAAAACACCTGCAGAAAAATCTCTCTGGATCTCACTGGTTTTGCTGCTTTTTAGCATGTTCTTTAAATACCTGTATTTTTCAGAAAACAGGGCCCAAAGAAACTAACTGAGCAGCCACATTTAAAGTTATGTGTGCACTTTAACCCCATTCTAAGTCAGGGGCTGATATCCACGAATTAATTGCCTACAATGATCACACAAATCATGGAACAGAATGGAATGACACCTCTTACACTTAAAGTAATCATGGTGCCCGTCACTGGACACAAAATGCATGCAGTGTGTCCCTGGCATGCCAGGACTCCTGAATGCCATATGCTGTCCTGACCTCAGATGGGGGAATACCATCTGGCATAAAAGCCCTACAGTTGGCACTGCAGACTGCAGGCTGCAGGCTCCTCTCTCTTCCACCCCACTTCTCACCCTGCCCCTCTTGACAATTACAGAAACAGCAATCTTGCAGGAATGAAGTCAGGCTACAGGAATATTGAATGCCTGAGTCAGATACTAGGAATGGGGCTGGAAACTCCAGAGCAGCCTGATACATATCATTGCCTAAAAGCAAAATTGTGACAAATCAGGTTCTTCTGTACCATTCACTAGGCAATGAGATCCCTTCCCTGTTCTCCCTACTATACACAGTGTCATGTCACAGGTGTGCACTTCCCTGCTAAAATCTTCTCAGGAAACATCATACCTCAGCCAGGAATGCTTTCCCCTGTGAAGCCCCTGAGCATAACTTTCTATTCTTGGCTTGTTCTGACCTCCTTTAATTTCTTGACCTTGTTCTGGAACTAGGTGTTGGTCCACTTTTAACCACGCCAGACCAACCAAGCAGCAATCTTCCCATACCAGTGTCAATTTGGAAAGCCTTTGCTAAGCTGCTGCACTGGGAATCTTCCACCTAACAGAGATTAGGTCACAGACTTCCTTCCAGGGTAGGTGGCACCAGGAGCTGCCAGCTCCAAGCTAGGACAGTGAAATGGGTGGGGCAGCATTCAAATATGACACAGGGAGATGTAGACAGAGCCTATGGAATTAGTGGTATCACTAATCTAACCACCTACATAAGCAAATCAGGTGAATCATCTGCCTTACTGGTCTATCAAGCCTCCGGCACACACATGATACTGTGCATATAATGGGGGACTGGCTCACATGAATTAAATTTTTAAAGTGCTTCTAAATTGCATGTTACAATTCAAGTTGCTTAGAGACACAAGCTCAGTTTGGGAGTGGTCCTCCTTCAGACAGAAAATCTCAGCAATTTCTTATTCTGCATGAACCACTGAACGCCAAACTGTTTATTCCCATGAACAGAATATTTGTCTAAAATTCTAAAACCAAAGAATTGCAGAATAATTTCATTTTTCTACTGCTATGCCAATTTTTTTCAATCTACTCCAGCTGGAAAATATGAAGTAAGTACCTATACCTATAATGCTGCTTTAATGTAGAGTTCTGTCAGGCAATTAGCTGTTAAGTTCACAAATTACAAAGCTGATGCAAAGCTCGGAATCTTTAAACTGACAGATTGTCTGGTAAATTGGTTTCTTTGCGTTGGATGCACCACTAAAATCATCCAAATTAGTAACCAATCAGTTCCTGTTACTGTACACCTGAAAGCGCAGTAGCAAATCTGTCCTGTTACAGCCAAATGACAAATATCAGGAGAACAGTTGCCAAGGCTGCCTGGTTTGTCTGTGTTGAGGCCTGTGGATTCCCACCTGTTCTGTGCAATGCCACTGCGTATATTAAGTCACAGCACAGGCTAAGCACAGCTTGGAACGCTGCAAGCGCGGACAACATATGACATTCAATATGAATTCTCCTCACTTAATTAACATTGTGTGCTTTCTTTGACACACACGCAAAAAAATTTAGTAGCACATCCTTAAAATTTAGAGATTTGGCTTTGATTTCTCTTTGCCCATTCCTGAGTGCCACTCTGAGGGAGTACCAAGATAACAGTGCTCACAGTGTTCAACCCGACATTTGAAATGTCTAACCCTCATGCCAAATTATTTTTTGAAAGTCCAGAGTGCTTACATACACTCATGCTGATAGGTATTTCTTATCTCCTGACATTTCAGATTAGCTTTTTAAAGGTACAAACACTACCAGGACATGTTTCCATGTGTTCTGTAACACATTTCTACACAGTTCAGACTTTAATTTCTGATACCACATACACATAGCCTTTTCTCATTGAAAGCAAATTCCCATGCAAATGTGAAGGAAAAAGAAGAAATTTGAAAAGAAAAATAATAATTTGCAACTCCTGAAAAACAGATGAAAAAAACTGATAAACCTTCTATCCCGGAGAACAGCTCCTTTTATTTATGCATAATCAAATTCCAAAGGCAGAAGGTGGTTAGAATGGATTTGTCACCCCACTGTCTAATGTGTATCCAGAGCTGACCAATTTAATTCATAGCCACAATGAAGCAGGTCCTGATCCAGTGTAACCTGACCCTTATTTTTCTGCTCTTCAGTGACTCCTTATCCTATGTCCCTGCTATCCATGCCTGACTTTGACCCTCACTGCTTTACAATGAGGTATGCCTTTTTATCCATCAGTACTTTATTTAAACTCATGAAAATCAGATGTGGAAGTGTGTTGCACAGTGTATTTGCCCTTAGAAATGCGAGTCTCGCCGATTATGCTGATATGCAGATTGCAGGCTGTAAATCCACCCTCATTAGCCAGCCAACCCAACCCTAACAGGGGAATGGATTCCTTGAAAAGGAGTGGGCAGGACAATGCAAGGTACTAATTTCACGTACCAATATGCATTGGTATGTACCAATATATATTCTAATTTCACGTACCAGGATGCATTTCCTTTTCTGCCCTTCAGAGCCTCTGGATGAGCTCAGAGCCAATGATGACTCTAAAAATCAGTGGAATGGTCTTTATAGGTACATTTGAGACAAATATTGATGGAAATGGCGGCCACAATTACAGAGGGAAAAGGTACATTCAAGTGCATGGTAATTAAAGAGGAATAAAGTGGTTTAGCATAAATTGTAAAAATCAGTACTAAGAGAACAGAGAAGTGTACTGTGACCTTTCTTTGTAAGATGCTGTTCTTGCATTAAGTGACTGCTAAATATAGCAGCATTCTGTAGCCAGACTACTTAGATAAACTGGAGTGGCAATGCTATTTCATCTAAAAATAGAGAAACACTTCTCCCCTGAAATACCTAGAGCCTGTACCTGTGGTCTCACAGGCAGCTGAAGGCAATGTGTTTGCACAGTCACGGACGGCAGCAGTCCTGTCCTGTCCTCCATCTCTGTTTGTAAGGATCTGCTCATGGTGGTAACACTCCAATTTACAAAATGATATTCAGCCTTGGTCAGAGGCAGGAAATTTTGCTATATTTCTTCCTTGGCCAAATGCAGTTGAACACAAACCTCTCTGAGGTATGCTCTGATCATCAGGCTAACATTTGCTCTTGGATGAGGGCTGGAGCAAAGGGAATGGTCAGGCACTGGTGGTACTTGAAGTTGTGCTACTTGAAGGGAAAACAGAATTCCAAGCTCATTGGGCAAGATGGAAAGCATGACAGTACTCCTCTAATGTAAAAAGAAACAAAGAAGGAACTCATCCTCATGACATGATGCCCAAGTGTAGGTATGGGAAACACAGTGCAACAGATGAACAAGGGGAAAAAAAAGATTTAGTTTTCTCACGTGTGAGCTGCTAATTACTGTCAACTAAAATCAAAGCAAAAACCCCAACACAAACCACAGATTTGTCCTCTAAAATTTTAAGTCTGTTTTTTTTTTCATACATCTAGGTGGAACCTGAATGCTTATTATTAATTTAATTTGCTTTATTAATTATTATATTATTAATTTAATTTACTTCATGTTCATTTACTTTATCAACAGTGCAGTTCCTACTGCAAGGTAACACTCATGCAGAAGCCACAATTTCCATCTCTGCAAAGTTATGTGAATAATGATGAACAATGACAGGTATTTCTAAAATGTAGCTTATATTGTTGTCCACACAAATTGGATTTGTTACCCAGTGTGCAACAAGCCTGTAATTACACACTCGAAAGAGATGTTGATTATTTATTTCAGACTTGCACAAGCCTGGGTGCTCAGTGGCATTCCACAAATGAAGCACACCAACTACCAAAACTTCTTTACAATTTACACATTTCAGCAAACAAGGGGATGAGCGTTCATTGGTTATAAGGAACATAGTTCTCTTATTCATTAGTATTCTATCTTCTATTGGTTGATGATTCTCTCACTTCTAATGCTAATTAATCTGCATGCTCAGTCTTTCTCTTTTTTTGGGTCGGTGTGTTTCTTGGATTGGTGGTCTACAAATTGGTGGCCCCAGATCTACCCCTGCCAGAATTTCCTTTGACCCAGCTGGAGCTGATTATGGCACAATTGCTCTGTTGGCTTTATTAGTTTCTTCCTTATTTTGTGGGTTCTGCCAAACATCCTCATAGCCCCTAAATTCTGTGTTCTTTGTGTCATCTGTGAATGGTACATCCTTCTATCCCAGCTTTGTTAACCTCCCCCTAAGCCTGAGATCACTGAAGCATGTCCAGCCCTTAACAAGGCAATTCTACAACAGGTAATTTGTCTTTCTAACACCTGGACATCACTTAGATCTTGTTAGCTGCTACCTGCTTCAGAGATTAAATCTCCTTTCTTGCTGTTTAGGCTTGACAGTATACAAAGATCACACATACAAGAACATGCTCTCTTAAGCAAATTTTATACATTCCACATTTTGCAACCATCAGACTTTTTGAAAAGGTACAGACATCGCTGTTTCTATTTTTGGGTTCCTCTCCCCTGAATTGTAGAAAAGAGTGATGAGGCTCCAGAGCAATTTCTACTTTTTTTCCCTTCCTTTGGGCTAAAATGATTGCCTTTCCTTTTCAAGATGCTTCCAATTATTAATCCCAAGGGAAAGAGAATTGCTGTTATAAAGATCGTAAACAAGGAGACTCCTTGAAACCCTGTGTCATGGGGCCTTCTGACATCTTTCCTCAGACATCATGCTCAGAACTTTCATCCTCAGCCTCAAAAGCACTCAAAGCCACCTGAAGACTCTTTCAGATTGGACTGTCCTGTTAAGCCAGTATCTCTGCTGCTCTTTACCGAAGAGCTTTTTCATGAGCTGACATTCAGTCACCCGAGTCTTCAGTTTAAAGAGCCGCCATATCTTCCCACATCCACAGGAACCCACACACCAAGGCAGAATATCTCACTCAGATGAACTCCCAAGAGCAAATCAACAGAGAGGATACAGAAGGAAAGAGCAAGGATTAGCCACAAACTCTTCTGACCCCCAGCAAGACAATCATAAACCGGCCATTCTAGTTGAACTCTGCAGTAAGACACAGAGTGTTGTTTGCTTTTTTTTCTGGATCATGAAGAGCAGTTGCAATTGCAATGTTATTTCTAATCCACTTTCAGGACATGGAGTAGGAAGGTATTTAAACAGGGAGACAAGGCTGTATCAGCTGCTCTTTGAAGCTGGCTATAAAAAAGGAGTTGCAGCTGCCATAATAAAGCAACACTTCTATTCCTACCTGTAAAATGTCTGGAATTCAGTCTGATTTGAACTTTGCAGAATGTCTGCAAATGTGGGTCAGTTCACAAGGCAGGACACTTCAAGTTGTTTGTTGTATCTGAGAGCTGTATTACAGGTCAAAGAGAAAGAAATAGAATGTTCAGGGAGGCCAGGTGGCTGCTGGTGGCTGGGAAGTGCTGGCTGAGAGGGTATTAGTGAGTGACACTGCAGCATCTCAGGACACACAGAAGTGTTTTCCAAAATAATCTGTTTTACCTGGGCAGGAGGAAGAAAAGGGAACTGTTTGCTTTTCAATCTGCTGCTCTTGCAAGGATCTCGTTCTGCTTGTTCACTTTTAACTGTGATCTACTTCAGAGTAGAGAAAGAGTAAATATAATCAGCTATAGATGGGACTCCTGCAGTTCAGAAACCTGCTATTGCCTGCAGCACAGCTAAAGGCATAGAAAATTTAGCTGAGATGTGAGATTTTATGATTGCATTAGCAAATATCGAAGTGCCACTGAAGACACACACTACATAAGTGGGCTGGAATGGAACTATTCACAGCTGATTGCTGGAGCAGCAGAGGGGAGGAGCACAGGTACAAATTAGAGCAAACTCAGCTCTACTGATGCATGGAGGGCTGTAGTCTTACCAGGCTAGCAGGTGATTACTCCCCTTCCCCATCCCATTTTGTACAGAGGGAGAAACAGATCACAGGTACCCACGATGGCATATCTCCAGCTGGGCTTTTTAAATTCAAACTACATCTGATAGCACAATTAGAACTCCTGATTTTTCATGGGCAAGAATAATTTTTAAATGTTCTTGCACTGAACAATGCTTTTCCAAGAAAATGTATATATATTTAAAATGAAATCAAAGAAGAGTATGAAAGGGTGCCATTAATGAAGCATTTAACCTAAGAACTCTAGTTGTGCCTCATTATCCAAGATTAATTATCAAAAACTTCTAGGATCCTGCTAGAAGAAACAGAACTCTTTTTTTTTATACTAGATCAAATATTCTTCCTTAATAATTCTTTTCCTTAAAAGAAGAGTGGTTTTTCTCTCTTCTTCTCCTATGTGCAGCCTTTAATTAGTCCGTTAGACAAAAGCAGTATTAGCTAGACTCTGTCACAATTACCCACATTTGGTAGCTAATTACTCCTTGAATAGTCTTAAGGCTACCAGCAATTTTAGTACAATTGGCAGCCTGGGGCCCCCAGGAGCTGTTCCAGCAGCCAAGAATAGCTGGAACAAGGGGGCGGGCCAGCCATGACCCTTTCTCCTCAGCCACAACCTAACATATCTACTATGCCAAAGGCAAGAGTAACACAGAAATGAAAATATTCCCAAGTGGCTAAATGTGCTCTCTTTATAGCCTTTTTAAACTAATGGAGTGGCATAAAGGGACTACGGGGAAATAGAAAATAGGACCTTTTAAATGCTAAAGCATTGGCAGGACTGCTAATGATTTTTCAATTTTGCAATGTTCCATTAAAACAACAGTACTAAACACTTATATGGGATCAAATTCTGACACGAGGCTTTTATTCCAGTGCCATTTTATTCACTGATGCCTCATATTGCAACAATTTACATCACTGCAATATGGGTGTCAAGACAATAAAAAATGCTGACTTGATTTAGTAACATTTCATATGCATTTTACACAGGTAGAAATTACTTCACAAGGGACACAGCAATGTCTGTGATTTCAGTAAAATTATTCCTGCTGTACACTGGTGTGACATCAGTGGAAGACTAAAATTAACATAAAAATTTAAATGGGGACCTGAGTTTTAAATACACTGCTAATTCAGATTCTATTCCACAACTGCGAAGAGCATTGCTCTGCAAATTCAGCAGCACCGTGCTTGTAAAGAGCCAGGAATTCCTTTTTAAAAAAACTTCACAAATTTATGAGGCATCCCTTTCCACTACATTCTTTAAGTTTAACCTTTCGCTCACCACTGTTGATGAGCAAATTGTTCTGAGTACAGGGATGTGCAGCATTGCAGAGGCTGACTGTAAGATGGACACAGGAGCAATAGCTCAGCTCAGCTGTCAGCAGCAGCATCACAAGGCTGTAAGTTTGGAGAGACATTGCCTTAGGCAGAAGGATTGACTTAAGGTACTTCCAACAAATTTTCCTTCCTTGCTGCCTGTCCTGTTCTCTCAAGGGCTATATGACTTTTATCAACACAACTGTCTGTCTGTGAATCAGTACCAGGGAACTTAACATGTATTAGAGAAGAACTCTAAAATAAAAAAAAAAAAAAAAAAGCATTGTTAGTCAGTTTAACCTGAATCAGTCCCATGATTCAGTTCCCAAACATAAACACATACAGCTGTGTTGGCACAGCTGAAAGGGTTTCAGGAACAAGAAGCTGGCTGTTGACCTGGGTCCTGGCAATGCCTGGGAATGCACTGCTGCTGGCAAAAATGTGCCTGGAACAATCCATACACTGTTGTCCATCTTGGCATTGCTTACCTGCATGTGCACTGGCTGGTTACAGGGCTATGATCCACAATTTTAAGTACTACAAGAAGTTGAGGCAGCTGTTATCCTTTACCAGTGTTTGTGAGGGAATTTGCCTGCCTTTCTGGGAGCAGAGCAGGGATTGGAGAAACAGCAGTGTTCTTAGCACCTGACTGCAATTCACCAGCCTAAGGGAAAACAAAAGTAAAACGTATCAAATTTGGGTTCCACCGAAGTGCAAATCTTGACCCTCCTGACTACCCTTAGCAAAGGGTGCTCCCCAGCTCAGATGCTCAGTGGGAGTTACACTAAGACCTTGTCTAAAGCACTGCACAAAATCCTCTCTGGTTTTACAATCCAGAAGGATTCCCAAAATAACTCTACGGTGTCCTGACTCGAGATTTCCTGCCAGTTGTGCTCTGTGAACATCAGAGTCCAAGACATGAAGAAGAGACAAGTGCAGAAGATTCTGAAGAGATAAAATTACTTCCTAAAATGATCTTGGTCATCAATTGGATAGTAGGACAGATGGATTGTAGGACATCCAGAACAGCTACTGTGGGAAAAAATATCAAAATAAAGACAGTCCAACACTAGAGTAGGTTGTCCAAAGGTGTCTCTTGACTGTCCATCCTTCAGAACTCTAAAGGACAAAGCCACAGTTAATCTGATCTCAAATGGCCCTGCTCTGGTGTGAGATTGACTAAGTGACCTCCAGGATCCCTTCAAATTAAATTATTCTGCAATTCTGTCACCAAGGAGTGCCATGTGCATGACTGATGAGGCTCTAAGGATTTCAACTAGGTAATATCTCAGGGACAATTGTAAAAAGCTGTCCAAAAAAGCAACGTCTCAGTTGATTCCTTCCTATCACTTATCCATTTCCTCAAGTTCTTAAGGTCACCAAAAAAGCCCCTTATTTTTAACTTTAATTCCCCACTAAACTGTGACAGGTAAGCACTTGATAACACAGGTGGTTTGGAGAAGCTCAGTGTTTAGAAGCAATACCAGAAAGGTGAAGAGTTCTGTTCAGTTTCAGTTTTACTAGTAGCAAAGGTTTTGATCTTGGGCTTTGAGCCTCTTTCCTGAGAATGGAGATCACGTGTCTTTTCTCACCTCTTATATCAAACGCTTTGAAAATTAAGGAAATGCCTATAGCTCTGACACTGCTAGTAGCATCAGAGCAGTGAGGAAAACAGCAGCTTGTTTGTAGCACAGGAAGTGCTCTCACTCTTTCTCAGGATCTCTTATAAGAATACAAAGCTTATGGGAAACCTTGACATTAGGGAAGCTTAAGTGCAATTCACAAAACACTGAGAAGGGTAAGGATAGGTAAAAGGCCTTAACTTATCTTTCCAAAACAAAAAAAAAGAATTAAATTAATACTTATTTATAAGAACAATATTATTATTTTCTGTAGGGCTAGAGGACCTTAAGAGACCCACCCAGGAAATCAGAATGTGGTTTTACCTCACATTAGAGCCTTTTCAACCACTTTTCCTTTGGGGGAATTCCTTTTCTATCATCTGTGGGCAAAGCCTACATTAGGTGTGTCATTATCATTGCTGTGCAATGAGATCTAAGCACACTGGGAGTTAACAGCATAGCAATTATAATACTTGCATATAATTATAAATTGTATGAAATGCTTCTGTGCATTTCACCTCACTAGTGCAATGTGAGAGCTTTGAGGTTTTTAGAGATTTGTATCTAAAAAAGGCTAATTAGACCTATACAAAACCTGAACAATAAATAAATAAATACTACCTGTACACAACATCATTTTTGCACCAATATCTTACAATGGTGAGAGAAATGGCTCTTAATAAATTCTTCTACAGTGCACCTTACAGCCAGAGTATTTCTCTGACAGATCAGATTGCAATAGAGATGTTGGGAGGAAGGGAAACAGGAAGGTGGAGGAACACAGGGCTACATCCATTCCTGAGAAATCAAGTCTCTGCATACCAAAAATCCCTTAGTATACTCCTCAGTTACATCTCACTAACTATTCTCTCCCATATAAAGAGTAAATTGTCAATGTCTTTTTAAAATATCCTGCATATTCTGAACTCTGATAAAGGCCCAGCACTTGTGAGTTTTCCTTTTGGATATCTTCACATCTTTTGCTCTAATGAGATGTTGTCCCAGAGCCTGTGATCAAGCTCAATTCACAAGTGGTCTCAAAAAGTTTGAATTCTAGTCCTCCCTGTACTTTTTGTGGGAATTCTAGGCACTCTCTCGATATCCCAATACTTTTGCGCCTTTTCTGTGCAAAGAGCAAGAACGACTTAGGGGTTCAGCACAGCATTTATGGGAAGAGCACAGAAGAGGCAGAGGAAAATTCTGACTCCTAGAGTGAGATGTTACACAAATTTGCCACTGTTTTACAAGAAAATGCACCAGCAGAAATCACATGCATGGTTTGGTTTTGTTTGGTTTTTTTTCTCATGATCCTGATTCCTACCTGGTCTACCCTAAATTAACAGGCCCTATCATTCAAGGAGATTGGATCCTCTTGGAGTATCTGGGCCAGCCATACTCAGTAATCTTCAGCAGTTCCTCTACTTCAGGATTTGTGGTCAGTCCTGAGACTAAGCATCCACAGCAGCCTGTCCAAGAGAGAGCCTCTCTAAGGCCTGCAGCTCAGCAGCTGCATCCATTCCATCCCAAAGGCACTGGAATCACAAACAGCACAGCAGGTGTTTCTCTTGCAGGTAGCAGTCAAATATATAAATCACTTTTTGGGTTAAGTATCCTCATATGCAGAAAACTGTGGTTTAAGGTATCATCAGACCTTAAACTTGGTATATTTCATCAGCTATTGCCAGGAAGTGTTTTCTGTTGATGAGCTTTTGGCAAAATTCAACCCCAAAGGATATTTTAAGTTCTTGTATATCTTCAGTACTTGCATGTAATGTAAAGTGATTGCAGCTAAGATAGCACTGCTGGTGCAGATTGCATTGGAATGATCTGGAGTCCAAGCCTGTGTCTGGAGTGAGTGATGGGAGAGCTTTGTAGGAGTTGAATAGCAGTGCACTGCCAGGAGCCCAGGTTATTTCTCCACAGGAAACTGGGTTAAAAATACCAATCTCTCCGTACAATCTGGTCCCGTTTGGAGAACAAACACAAGCTTTTAAGAGGGAACAGTGGTAGAAGTAGTAGCAATGGAAGAATGCTAAAGATGCTTTAGTTGTGCCAAGACTGGTTTTGGAAAGTTCACCAAAATGTATGCAGGCAGGTAAAATGGCTCTTCAACTTCTAAAAGGTAACTTCTGCATTTTCCCACAGTGTTAGCTTAGTAGAATAACAGCTCTACAAACTCAGACCTGCACAACAGGAATTCTTGTTTAATTGGGGTATGCAACGTTTCCATTAGATGGGTATGTTATTTATTGATCACTGATTTGGATTTTTAGGGGTCTTGTACCTGTAAAAGTTTTATTAGCATCACTCTCTCAGTTAGGAGGACATTTTTATTAACACTGTTACACCAGCACCATTGGTATAGATGCGGTCATACCAGAACAAACCTGACTTACAGCCCCCAGTGAATGCTGTACCTTTCAAGTGTTCTTATGAGTATCCATATGAGTGCATCTACTTCAGGTAATCTTTTCCTGCTGGGATGAAGGTGCAGGTATGCTCTTACCTCAAGTTTTTCAGGGACAATACTCCTTTCAGTTTATTCCACACTGCCAACATACCCTTTGGCCAGGTCTGCTCTTAGTTCCCAGATCCATTTGTTTTCACAGACTATGTAGTTTGGAGGAAAAACAAACAAACAAACAAAAAAATCAGAGGCCGTGCCAGCTGTCATAACCCCTGCTATTCTTCAGTTAAATCAGTTCCATAGGCTGGTCTAGCAAGCACCCAAAAAACTGCTGTTTCAGCCCAGTAAAAGCTGCAGTACAGGAGCAGGCAGAACCAGCTGGCCTGAACAGAGCTAAGCAGTGCTGCCATTGAATGTTGCCTTCCAGTCAGACGCCATCCCTGGCCAAGGACTGACACTGGTGCAGTGACAAAAATAAGTTAATAAATTCTAATGAAATTTAAATGAAAGGTAACAAAATCCCAACAAAAGTCTTACTGGACCTCAGCCAATTTTATATCAAAACTGGTAAAACCTGCATACACTTACTAATGGGCCCTCCAGCTTAGGAGATCTCAAAAATCATTTGGTTCACACCATAATGTTCTGGTTTGCTGTCTTTACTTCCCACAACTATTGTCATGACAATTCAGCTTCAGAATGAAATGCCAAGGATTCATAATATGACACAGAAGCTACATATTTAAAAGATGAGACATGGTGGGACACTCAAAATCAAATCCTTTTTCTTTCACAATATGGGCCCAAACCTAACCAAATAATTTCAAGAATTATGTTTCTAACTATCACCATGACTCATTTTTTTTCCCACCTCAGTATTTACATTTACACGAGTACACTCAAGATTTCTATACAAATCATATTTGGGAACGTTTCTGTACTTGCCTTAGGTGTAAAATAAAATGTGAACTTGTGACTTTCCCCTTCTTTCCCTCTGAGGAAAAAGTTGTCAGGCTATTTACAGCTAATCAGGTATAGACATGGTTTGACTTGCAACAGATTTTTCTAAGGTCTGTGCAGGGTTTATAGCATATTAGGGTGGTAGGCTATCATTCTATGTGATTGTAA
Source organism: Chamaea fasciata (assembly GCF_029207755.1). Lineage (NCBI taxonomy): Eukaryota > Metazoa > Chordata > Aves > Passeriformes > Sylviidae > Chamaea > Chamaea fasciata. Next base: position 65,313,121 of record NW_027094091.1, read on the forward strand.
ATAGCTTGAAGAAATAATTTTGTCCCAGGAGAGGTCTTATCAGATGAGATACTGTCTGTTTGTACCACTCTAACTTTGTGCTGGATCAGGCATAATTTATCCAGCTCAATTGACAGAAAGCTGGCATAAACCCTGAATAAACAATGTAACATATGCTCTGGCTCATTTGGTAAAAACGCAGTCCTGTGCTCACACCAATACAGATCAAATTTCAACTGCCAGGAAATCCCACATTCACAAATTTGAATGAGTTACTGCAGAACCACAGCCTTACATTGCTTCATTTTCTTCTACACATTGAGTTTTAATTATTTTATAATCAGCATAAATAAAGAATACAGATATTTGAAAAGATATTTGAAATCTCCCTGACAAACACTTGTTTGGCATGAGTCTACTGCAGCATAATGGTTCTTCAAGTAGGGAAAAACATGATCTCCAGAGAGTACCAATGTCCCTTTCATAACCCTGGTGTACATGATTTTGTACCTTTATGGTCTGCACAGAAATTACCTCACACAAGGCAAAGCAGGCTGTAACATCCCTCTGCAATAAAGATGTTGGACTGGCAGTATATCTGCACCACTGGAGACAAACTCATGTGTACTCGTGGGCCACTTTTCACCACTCTGCAGCCATTAACAGCACTGGAATAGAGGAAACAGGTTACTCTGACTTCCATCAGCTCACAGTCCTGCGCAGGCTTTATGCTGTCTGAGCTCTCCTAGGCACCTCTGCATAGCTGAATCCCTTCTCAGCACAAATTACTACAAGTACCTGGTTGGTTGCTCTTACCACTGGAGGAAGAGTTTAGGCTCTGAGATTGCTTCTGCAAGTCTGCATCCAACACAGGTTTTAACAGCAAAGTTCCCAAATGCTTACCTGTGTTAAAGACAACCTCTCTGACTCTCCCCAGGCTGTTTCTGTCCATCCAGTTTCCAATTCTAACAATTTGATTGCTAAATTATAGTTTAGCATGGCTTTTTTTGGAACATGGATTTCTCACTCAGTTTCAGCCTAGTCCTGGTCATTACTCAAAATCAAAAGGAAGACATAGGGCTACAGAGATAACAGATGGATATACACACACTAAGCCTGCTTTTCCAGTGTCTTGTGTTTTATTTAGTCACACACAGGCCTGCTAGGTGAGTGCAGAACACAGGACAAGGGTTCCTATGTTAATTTCTTAGTATTATTTACTTACTTGCAAAAAGGTTTTAATAACCAATGATTTGCAAGGTATCTACCTCACTTGCGAATTAGAAACTCTGAATCTAGCCTTGGATATTCTCAGACTAACGTGTACAATCAAGAAAACAACAAAACACAAAAATTATGTTCTTCTTCTTTCCAGTTGTCCTTCAGATCTTTAAATACTTAATGTATTTATTATATGCACTATAATTACACTCCTCTCATCACAGGATCTAGATTACTCCCAAAAGGATATGGTTGTCGCTTCTCAAATAAGGCTTGTCTGCATCAACTACCATAGGGAGTACTCCCCACCCAGAAAAAGTTGGGCCTAATTTTTCCTCCCAAAAGTTTTAACACCAGAAGAAATATAAGTCCAGTTCTGAATGTCTTGAGGAATTTGGTCACACCTATGCCAAAACCACTGTTTTCCAATGTCAAGCACTGAAAGGACAACCTGGAACCTTGTGGCATTGCCTGCAGTGGATTAGCAGTTGTTAACACACTTGGGTCAACCTCATCTACCTTCTCCTGACATTATTTTAGAAGCAAGTCCCAGACAATATGGGACCTGCACAGAAAAATCAGCTATTGTTCTCAGCCACGGGTTTGGCAGGCAGGACACTTCCTTTTATGCTATCAACAGCTTACACTCATTGGTAGCACTTGAGAAACTGAAAGTGAGGACTCTGACAAGGTTTGGGTCTTGGAAACCTTTTGCTAGGAGTTGATTTGAGCTGACTCACACTTTTGGGAAGCATCCATGCTTTTGAAAAGAAATCAGGAGGACTAAAATTAGAAAAGACGGCGTGTATTCAGATGAGGCCATGTTAGGGAGCAGTTTATTGCTGACAGATAGGGTGGTTTGGTGCTAGAAAAACGGTTTGGAACCACCATGCCTGTATGTTATGAGACTTTATAGAGGCCTGTGGTGCTTATTCTTTAACAAGCTTTAGGTTAGGTGGCCATAAATTTCAGCTTTATAGTGCCAGAATCATTGTAAGGTTTCCACGGGGTTGATTGCTTTTTTAGATGACATGTCAAATTAAACATAAATTTTGGTGTGTGCTTTTCTGTGAGCACAGGATGCTGTTACAGCTGATGTTACAGGTTGGCTGCTTTACTCATCCTCGAAAATTCTGAAAACGGCAGGATGGCCTTTTCCTTATGATTAAGTAAACAAAAATGTCTAAACAAACAACTTCATCAATATTAAAAACATATAAAAGGAAACATTTTGGAGCAAGTCCATCAAACCTCCTGTCAGCCAACAAAACCCTGGCTTTAACTACCTAGTAGAGTTTGGCAGACCAAACAGAAATGTGTGAAAATAAACTCTATAAATGCACTGTCATAACTTTTATGTGCTACACTATACAAGTCATTGCTCAGGGACCTTGTGATTAGTCTTGAAAGAATTTGTGTCTGCACATAAACTTTAGATGCTGGAAACTCTTTGTTGCCCTTCTAGCAAGTGCCTTCTTCCCTCATTTTTCCTCCTCATGCCATTGTCAGAGTTTCTTATCCTTTGTTCCTGTTGTACCTGCTGCAAGTTTGGAATTTGGTGTTTCTCTTGTGCATCCCCACAGCAATGACACTGGGAATGAGACACAGTTCCTTGCTACCTGTAGCAGTGGCTTTGCTCAGCCTCCTCACTAGCCCTTCCATCCTCTGAGTACCTGCAAAATTGGAGAAAGAGGATTTGTTGAGCTGAGGTAAAAAAAAAAAAAAAAAAAAAAAAAAAAAAAAAAAAAAAGTTGTCAGACCTCTCCCTGATAAAGGGCCCCAGTTTACAAACTCTAAGACAGAGGCTGTGCTAAGAAATGAAAAGGTGTGGTGTTCTAGTACACGAATATCTTCAGCCAGTGAAAAGGTTTTGTAGACTCTGGTGACAGAACCATGTACCAGGGAATGTGAGTCTCAATAACAGAAGTTAACCAGCAAAATTCACCTTATTAATCATACCAATCAAAATTCTGGCTGTGCAATAAGTTCACAGGTAGTATTTATGAGAAAGTGGCAAAGGCTACTGATGAGTTGTTGATATGAATGATCCTACCTGATAAATCTGACTGTATTCCTCAACTTCCTTCCTTTTCTTCATCAAAAATAGAAAAGTACAAAGGGCAAACCCTGAAATAAACATGGACTTTGCCACAGAGGACTTCAGCAGTTTACTCCTAGCTATGACTGCCTGCCAAAGAACAGGAGCTGCACGGGTGCAGTTTTCATACACACCCCTCCCAAAAAGGAGAAGGAAACAAAAAAAAAGACTCACAAGGACAGACTTTGAACCCTGACAGCTTTGTCCAATGAAGAGGTCTAATTATCATGACAACTCTATCTCAATCTGTTTGCCACCATGTGTGAATGATGCAGTTCTGGATTATGACATTACACCAAAAGAAAAGGCATCTAATTGTATGAATGGTGCCTATTTAAAATTTATAGGTCACTACTGTGACACATTTACACTTGGCTGTGTATTTACCATTCTCCCTTATCGAGGGGGACTTTGGGATGGAAGAGAGGCCATAAAACTCGTGTAAGCTGCTCAAATGGCTTTTGCCCTTTACAGAAGCCAATCTCTCCAGGAAAAACCAACACTGTAATAGATAGGGCTAAAAAAAAATGGATGTTGGCTTGAGACACGGGTTCCTTCACTTTGATCATACAAAACAGTATGCATGTGTAAACACCACGGCATTTTACAAGGATAATCTCAAGAGAGAGGTAAAATTAAAAATACAGTTTAGAAAGACCAAGAAATAACAGTTGATTTTTTACCAATGAAAATTTGAGCCCTAGACCAGTAAGTCTGAAGAATATTAACTCTCTCCCAGCCCAAACCAGCACAGTGGGCCAATACAAATTTTGGTGATTGTTCATACTGCATTTTCAGATTTTTTACATGAAATTCCTGAGTAATTCAGCACTCCTTCATAATAAGACATATTAAACAATTTTTTCCTAGGTTTACATGTAGAACTTAAAATAAATGTGAAGTAAATATGTGCAAAGGGATTCAGGCAGGTACTATTTTGAAATAAGACATCAAGTGTTGCACTGACCTCATCAGTGTTTCCAAGCTGTATCAGCTTAAAACAAAATTGTCAGTGCATCTCATACATTAGGCCGGGTTTAAAAATACCCCAGATCAATGGAGCTGATTGATTGTTCTGTGACTCCAGATTTACTCAGAAATCCCCACATTCCTCCACACACAGTCCACCGGCTAATCTACCCTAAAGGTAGCCTGTCCTTGCACAGTAAGAGATGTCTCTCCAGCTTCAAAATCAATGGAAAAAAAGAGGCCTCAGCCATGAGTGGTTGGTGTCAGAGTTCAATTTCTGTTCATGAAGCTGTGCTCTCCTTGTGCTTTTCCCTGAGCTGCCTTCTTTCCAGAGGTTGTAAGAAGCAGCGTTTGAAAAGTGACCAGCATCACTCTGAGTCAAGGCACTCCTTGACTCCTAATGGATAAGTTATCCAGAAGATGAGGAAGCAGAACAAGGTGAGACTGTGTGTGAATACAGTGATGAGTTATTCACTCTCTAGGTGTTCTCCGAATTTTCTCAGGGGAAAAAAAAAACCTACAAAGTTAAATAATTACTCAAGAACAACTGAAGCTATAACATCTGTAATTAGAAACTTCTTTCATACATTTTTTTTCTGGGCTTACTAAGCACTTTATGGGAAACTGTCATAGGTAAACATTATTACAATTTTATTTGCTCTTCAGATCAAATCGACATGAATGAAGTAGCTCTGCATGGATTTCAGAATCTGAAACATTCTGAGGGCTTTTTCTCCCACAGATTACCCACAGTGCCCAACTTTCCTTTCACTCCTTTAATCATATTGCTGCAATTACTCCCCTGACACTGCAATTATATACATTAGCTATTCCTGGACTTCCCAATCACGGATCAGGATCTATGACAGCTGGCTGTCACTTAGATCAAAATAAGATTTGTTCACACCTAAATAACCACTGAGAAGCACAGGTAAAGAACAGCAGAAGCAGCATGGTAATGCTGAGAGACTTCTGGAGACCATTTATCAGTTGTGTAACTCCTACACTGTACAGGGACAGACATTTTGTCTCGGCAAACCAGTCGGGCAAGGAAGAACGCTGGAAAAAGCCTCAGTGGAGAAACTGTGTTTTCTGGTATTTCTTTGGCAGGTCAAGTTATCAGCACTGTAACAAAACTTGACAGGTTTGGAAACAGTCTGATCCAGATTTATTTATTTATTTACTTGTCTCTTTTCTAGTGTTTAAATTCTTTCAAGTCCAACTCTTCTAAATGTGGTCTTTTAAATTATTCATGTCCTTAGGGGAGGTTCCTGAAACTCGTCTTGGTTTCCAGCTCTTATCTGGAAAATATCAAAACTAGCCACCATGGCTCACAGAACTAAGCCAAGGTGTCCCAACCAAGTCCAGGTAGCAATATAATCTCTCCATCCAGAACAGAAGAAATGAAGATTAAAAGGAAAGGTTGGAGTTGCCACACCAATTTCTTAAAGTATCCCTGCCAGGATTTACCACTCCACCACATTCATGCAGTGGGAAACAACAGGTTTTCAAAGAAAGATACAGAATGATTTAGCCACTCTGGATGGATTTAGAGGCAAGATCTTTCTAGATGGGTAAAAGCACTTCACACATCTCTTTCCACTTGTTTTTGTTTTCTGAACCCATCTTTGAAATACAAAGGAAATTAAGAGAACACTTTAAGATGATGTGAAAAAAAAATCTGTACTAAACTTAAGAGGGACGAAAATCCAGAGATAAGACTGCGACTGTTGTTTTCTGATCTGCACCATAGCTGTGCCCAGACAATTTAAACATGTTATAATTCTGTAATAAAAACTGTTGTTAACCACAATCAAGCTGTGACTTGTTCAGATAAAAGGACTTTTTTAATAGTGTTTACTCACACATCTATTAAATAGAGCCTGCTGGGTTAAGGAGAATAGTGATAAGTATTTTAATTGCAGGTCTTTAACTAGCAAGAACTTTATCCTGTTTCCTCACAGAGGTAGTCATTACTGAACTGGCTCAGAGGGCAGAAGATTAAACACCTAATCATTACATAGGGTGTTGAAAACTCGGGGCTTCATGAAAAAGCCAAGTAACCTTAATGTCATTTCCCACTGGGTTTAGTCCCTCAAGATCTGTGAAAACATCTGAGTTTTCCAAGCGAGTTACGTGACTGTGAATTACTCCTAAAGCTGGTATTAAACAGGGATGCTTCAGCACCACGGAGTTACGTGGAGTAACAGCGTTTCTCAAGTCCGAAGTACTCCCTGTACCACATTCCAGCCACAGGGAGAGTTGCAGAGCCAGGCTCACATTCCCTAAGCCCTGTTACACATCCATGGAGTGGTTCTCCTCTATTACCCGGCGAGATGGGAACACGTTCTCAAAGAAGTGCAGAAGGGCTTAATTCTGCTTCCAGGTCTTTGCCTTCTCTGCAGATGTCCTTATACTGAGACGGTCTACACGCACCATCTCTCCCCTTGGAAATAATAAAACCTCTAAGAAGTCTTTTTCCTCACGTAAGTGAGCAAACTCACTCGCGAGGAGCACGGGTAGTACGTAACGAGTTATCCTAGAGCCACCTCCGTGCTGCCAGTGATGCATTTCACAGCACCGGAGGCGACCCCAGTGCATCAGCCCTCTGTTAGCAAGCACCCCGTTTTCTGACAGACCAAAACGGAAGAGTACGTTCACCCTAAGCAGCGATGCGCATCAAGCAGCCCCCCTGAGCCGCCTCCGCCTCACAGACCGGCCCTGTGTCACCCGAGCGGGCAGCGCCGCCGCCTCAGAGCCCTGCGCAGGCAGACGTGTCGCTCACTCCGCAGCTGCCGGGCGGGCGCTGCGCGACGTGGCCGCACCGCGATGGCCGAACGCCGTCGGCTTTCGACCCCCTCCCCGGTGGCGGGGTGGGGCGCCTCCTGCCATCCCTGCCCCCGGCCCCGGCCCCCGGGTGTAACGCGGCGCCCCCAGACCCTCCCGCCGCTCGGGGCCGCTCCCGCCCTCTACCGTGAGGCGGCGGCGCGAGCGACCCCGGCCCCGCCCCCCGGGCGCCGCCCCCGCCGCTGCCGCCAACGCCACCTGGGCGCGCGGGAGGGGATGGGAGGGGGCAGCCGGGGAGGGGGGGGCGGAGGGGGCGTCGCGCGCGCACGCGCGCTGGGTGCCGCGGCGCTTCTCGCGCGAGCGGCGCGCGCGCGCCGTTGGGCTCGGCGCGGGGCGTGCCCGCGTCCCGATTCGCCGGCGGGGCGCGAGCCGGGCGGGGGCGGGGCCGGCTCGGGCCGCCGGCCAATGGGAAGCGGGAGGGGCGGTGGGCGGGGGCGTGGCCGCGGCCGGGCGTGTCCCGGGCGGGCGCGCGCTGTCCGGGCAGCGATGGCGGACGATGGGCAGGGGCGGCTCAGGACTGAGGGCGGCCGGGCGGGCGGCGCGGCCGTGGCGAGCGGCGAGATGCTGCTGGGCGTGGGGCTGCTGGCCCTGGCGCTGCTGGCGGCCTACCGGCTGTACCTGCGGTGGGGAACGCGGAACGGGCCGGGGGGCGCGGCCCGGCAGGGCGAGGCCGCCGCGCTGCCGCGCATGAAGCGCCGGGATTTCTCGCTGGAGCAGCTGCGCGAGTTCGACGGCGCTCGCAACCCTCGCATCCTCCTGGCTGTCAACGGCAAAGTCTTCGACGTGACCAAAGGCAGCAAGTTCTACGGGCCCGGTGAGACGGCGGGGGGATGGGGGGAGCCCCGGCCTGGGAGCCAGCGGCGGTGTTACACTGGTGATGCTCAGCGGGTCTGGGTTCTCCTCAGGCAGCCGTCATTCTCCCGGATGCCTTGATTTGGATGTGCCGTGGTTAATTCTATTTTTTTTTTTCCCTCTTCTGTCTCTTCTAGTAGGTTTCCCAAGTGCAGCTGAACAGTGCTTTCTTCGTTGTAGAGCTTACGGCTCAGGAGAGGAAACCAACCAGCTGGTTATTTATTTAGGTGTAAATGCCATACTGATTGGGACTTCTAGTCAGGATAGAGATAGGCAAGGAGAGCTCAGGGACTAGTATGTTGCTGCTGTTGGGAAGAGTGCAGAAATCAAGCCAGTCTCGTAAACAGACAGACAGTCCTCCTCTTCGGAGAGGAAATGTGTATTTCAGAGGTTCAGAAAATCAAGCTTCAGAGAAACGTTCTGGTTTTGCATTCACCTTGCACACTGTGAAACTACAGCCTATTTTCTCATGATAAACAAGACTTTTAATAATGAGGTGGGTGAACTTACTGGCGAGCTCTGTGTTTATGAGTGATGCCGAAGGAAATGAGGTTTATGACTGCTGATAATTTTCTTCTTTAAACAATGGTGGTTTGGAAATCTTGCTCTAATCAAACTATGCAGGAGTTCTCATAGTAGGCACGGCAATCTTCCTTGTGAGAGGGTTGGAGGGGAGAGAGGATACTTCCCACTCCCCCAAGAGTTCGAGTTAAGTAATCATTTATTAATATTTAATAATTGAGGTTACAAAAAGAAAAACACAAAGCTGGCATGTTACAAGCCCTTGGCTCTTAGCAGGGAAGGGACAAGCAGTTCTGTGGTTGAACTGGGCTAGAATATTGTAACTACTTTATTCTCAAAGTTTGTGATACCAGTTGCAGAAGGTGAAAGTGCTGTAATTGAATTGAAATGCTTTTTTGGCTGGGTTCTGTAAAAGTTCCCAGTGGAATCCGAGGTACCTTGCCATGCTTTATGTTGTTTATTAACCAGTAAAGCTGAGGAAATGCAGCCTGGTGAGCTGCAGCTTTCATGACACTTAATCAGGCTAGTTCTTCTGTCTCTCTTGTTTAGGGATTTTTAAACTGAGACCTGTGTGCTGGCATAAAATGCAGGTAACAAGCATGCTGCACGAAACTTAGAACACCCGTGAGCTGACAGAGTGCTCTGTAAATAATGCTGAACCGTGATGTAAACACGCACTTTCTCCCTTTTGTGTTTCAAACTTCAGTGAAATGTTAGGCTCTCCTCTCCAGATACCATCAGTAAGTTCACACTGTCAACCTTTGGAGGCCTGTTATTGTGAGGAAGCTAAAACTTAATGTTCTAGGACATCAGTCTGCTTTTTGATAACTGGTAGCAGCTGGTTTCCTTAAAAGCAGTGCTTCTAGCTTTTCGTGAGAAGGACAAAGGCTTTTTTTTTTTTTTTTTTTTTTTTTTGTCCCTGTAGTGAAGGATTGGGTTTTTCTAACAGAAGTGCCACCGTTTTTGTCTGTCAGATCTGTAACTTGGGATGTTGCATGTAAAGCTCAGCCAGTGCATCATCAGCTCTGTGTTCTCTCTGCCAAACATGATGATTTTTGAATCGTGCTGACGTGGTTTCCCTTTTTGGATACATATCAGGGAATTTTTTTCTTGCAACTTTTTTGTGGCTGAAAAGAAAAATACTAGTAAGTAGTTTGCAGGCCTTAAAAATCTGAGAAGAGTTCAGGTGGAAAAGTCTCCTACAGCTGGGTGAGATCTCTTCAGAAAGGCTTCAGCCAGAGTAGCCAGATGGCCCCAGCAGTTCTCATGGAAATTTTGTGCCTCATAGCTGGAGTGGGGCAAGGAAGTGCAAAGCATGCCAACAAAGTATGGCCAGATTTTAACAGAAGAAAGAGTTGACAGTGGTCTTGCTGATATTTCAGGCTCTGACTGTGAGCCTTTAGTAGCATGTTGAGGTGCTGATGTGGAGAGAGTGCTTCAGCCTTGAAGGCAGTGGAAAGCAGTGGCTGAGGACTCACTGTCAGTCTTCAGCAAGTCTGGAGGGCTGGGTTAATGTTGAATAAGTGGCTGCCTCAGGTGGCTTCTCACATCTTCACAGTAAGGTCTGGGTTTTTTCCTTCAGTGTAGTTTGGATGCCAAGGTGTTCCAGAAAGTTTAAAATGCATGAAATTGTCACCTACTCCAGATCTTTGTCTAACAGCTGAGATTCCATTAAAGTTTCCACCAAACTTCTGATTTTATTCAAAGTTCTCCTGGTGTTGAGTTTCTGTCCAGCAAATCCTGTTGCATGCTGGTCCATTTCATCAAAGAGCCCTTTACATACATACAGTTCAGGTAATTTTAAATAATGCTAGAGTGTTGAAGCCATCCTTGCAGACAGCCATGACTTGAAAACTTCATTTTCTCAAAGATTTAATCTGAATTTTTTTTGTTTTGTTTTGTTTTGTTTTTCTCATGTTGTCTTCTTTAAGCCTTCCATAGTTTATCTCATTCCTGTTAGTTGTTGGTATCTCTTAATTTATTTTAGCTAAGAGTAAAAGGCTACACTGCACATGTAACAGTCTGTGCCTCCAAAAACCACTTCGCTTACATTGAACTCTTAATTTAAAACTTTACTTGCCAGATTCTTTCCCAAAATGCTGCTCTGTCCCACAAATACACCACTTGTTTCAAGAATTCACTTAGGCGTATTAAATTCCACTTCTGCTTGTGCCCAGGTGAGTAAGTGACCTAGAATGCTTTGACTGATTATTAAATCTAATTAATTGCCTTTCTCTTTATCATCCACAAACTACAAAAGAAATAAAGTAAACAATTAGGGGATCTCTATTACAAATACCACATAACCAGACTGTCAGACAACCTCTACTGGGACAATTTCCCATCTGTAATCACATCTCATGACTTAGGGTCTAGTCATTAATACCTTCTGTGTGTGCTGTGTTGGTTTTATAACTTAAAATGAGAGACAGTTTTTTACTTTTCATTGATTGTAATATTGAACTTTGTGTGTTTGTTTGCATCAAGATTTCTGGTTGCATATTTGTCAGTAGAAGAGCATAGTAAGAGTGAGTGTACTTCATGTCATCAAATTTTAATATTTAGCAGTTAAATTTGCATGCAAGAGTAATGCTGTAAACAGGTTTTGATTGATGTAGTAAATACTTGGTGCATTTATGAAAAACACCCGTCTTTGAGCATGACAGAGCAAGATTATGTGCAACCCTGAGTGTGCAACTGTTCACGTCACTTCTTGGTTCTTAAAGTTTCATGATCTTAAAGAAATCAATTTCCTGACTTTCCCTTCACTCTGCAGTGTGTTGTCGCTGTCAACTCACTTCGCTTTCCACTTGTCTTTCACCATGTCATGAAGATTTCTGATTTTCCAAGTTTGCCAAGAAGAATAGATTAGGTAGTAGTAGTTCCTGCCACAAAAAATATTCCATCCCAGTTCATTTTCCGTGAAGGGAAAACTTGCCTTCGTTTCATTGGAATAAACAGCCGTCATTTTTTCCCGATAATTTGTATAAAAATAATCGGGTGCTGTTAGATTTTCTTTGGAACTGAGTGCCATAAATTTCACTGCTGACCACATGGCAATGGTGCTTTTCCATACATCCTTTCCAAGGGTATGGTTGGAGTGAAGTGTTGCAGGAGGGACTCTGCATAATGTTGTATTTGGAGAATACTGTTAAGGGTGGCCTTATCTGAAGAGCACAACAGGCTGAGGGGTTGCAGATAAGTACAGAGGATAAGACTGGGGGAAAGAAATGTTTTCTGTAGAGTGTGAAAGGTCTTCTCAGTGGTTCTGATGTTTGTCAGCTCTTTGGTTGTCTGTAGTGGAAGTGTCTCTCACCCTGGGATTCAGCTTTTTGGAGAAATAGCATTTCTGGATAAAGAAGTGGAGTTCCAGCCAGAAGCAGTAAAACTAAAAGGTGTATACACGCATATTGGTGAGAGATTGTTTCCATACTTCTGGTTAAAGGGAGTAGTGCCTTTGCTACCAGGGTAGAGGTTGTTCTGAGCCTCTAGGCCATGCTTGTGGAAAGCAGTAGAGTGGTTTTGTGCATGAGGATCAGCCCTCTGTCTTCTCCTCTGCTTCCCCTCTCTGTGTCTGTCAGCTCTCTTTCTTGTTTTTTAAATTTCTTTTTCCCTGTTTCACAGCCTCAGTATATTCCTTAAAACTTGAACAACTGTGTGTTTCATAAGAGGTCTGTGTAAATTCCTAGTTCTTGTTTACGCCAATCATGTTCCAGTCACAGAATTGATTAGGCTGGAAAAAACCTCTGAGATCATTGAGTCGCCTGACATTTGAGGGGCCTGATGAAGCAGGTGTGCTCAAAGCAGGATAAATGAAATGTGATAACATCATTTTTAGTGACATGTAGGTGTTAAGTCCAATACACAGGAGCATTGCCCTCATTGAACCAAAAAGCCTGGCCAGTATTGCTTGTCTTACTAGGAAATAAACTGGTGGTCAGAGCATTTCTCACTAAACCAAGATGTGGAATCTAGGGCCTTCTCAAGAATGCAGCTGTCTTCCAGAAAGCTCCTTACTGCTGGACTACAGGCTCTCTTACCAGTGCTAGTTGTTTGCCCCTTTAGTTGAAATTGGGTCATTAATTCCTGCACTTTTTTTTCTTTTTTTTAACCTCAGAGTTAAAAAGCAAGTAAGCAAAAGAGAGAGAGAGAGACTCTCTGGCCTTGTGTCTGAGGAATCAGGTTTAGACCCCTGTTTCTGGGCAGTTCCCATCTTAGCATGTAGGCTTCGCATCTGCAGAGCTCACATTTAGCATGTGGATTGGTCTCCTAAGAACACATACTTTCCATGCAAGTTGTAACTTAAAATTGACCCACATCTTCCCTTTCACGTAGATCTGGAACAGTAAAGTTAAAATTATGTCACCTTGAATTCCTGGTGATAAATGTTATTAGAAACCTTCTGCTTTCAAGCTACATCTCCAAATGGCATAGTCTAACTTTCAGCTTTTTCATTCTCATGAAAGATGCAACACTGAACAGACATGTGTCAGGATTCAGATGGAAAATCTGAAACAGCCAGTGAAGGTTTCACTTCAGTTTGGAGTGGAAAAAGAAGGCAAAGTGATAGAATAATGCAGTTGTTAATAATTTTGTAGCCTGTCCCCTTTGCCCTACGTCACATGAAATGGGAGATTAGTCCTTACTCTTTCTTGTCTGCACAATAACAAGTGTTGTCCATGAATACCTAAACTTCAGACAAAACTGGGATTTATTTCCAGTAGCTGTAGGGAGCCCAGAGATGCAGATTTGGTGGTTGCTTTGAAGTGCTTTTTGAGGACTTGAAGAAACCAAAGCTGCTGGTTTAAAACTGAACCTTGTTGTTAACCTGTGTGGCTTCTTTAGAGGAATCACATGGACCTTATGATAACGAACACAATTCTCAGCTCACCTATCACTTCATTAGCTATAAAGTCCACAAGTGGCTATCCGTGGTGTATTCCCCGTGCTGCCCCGTTGGAGCGATCCAAAGTTCAGTGTACAACGTTCACCTTTGTTACTGGTGCTGGAGTAATAGTCTGGGATGTTCCACAAAGCTGCCCCCAAACTGAAATGGTCAGGGAGCCTCTCTGGCAATCAGGGATATACTCTGAAGTGGGATACCAGCATAGGTTTTGCTGCAGGAGCTATTGGCCAAACTGGCTGAAAATTGAAACGTGTGCTGTTCCAAGATCCAGTTTACCCTGTTTTGGAGGAAGTGACTAGAAGCACTGCTTCCAAATAAAAACTTCTTTTGGAATTTTTAATATGTTGCTTTAGGTTGAATAGATTGCAAAGAGAAATTGTCTGCAAAGAGAAATTAAATCTTCATTTGAGAACCAAAACAGTGCTGGGAGATGCAGAAATCTTCAATGCGTTTTTATGGTCTGAAGAGACTTTGACTTTACCAATTCTCAAGGTACCCAGTTTATTGTGAATAAAGACAAATGTCAGGCTGAACAGGATGTCAAATTCATCAAGGCTGCTAAATTCTTAGCTGGCTTCTGAGAGCAGGTGAGGCTCTGCAGGTGGTGGGTAGCAACGTTTTGCATGTGTTGTAGCTTAGAGAAGGGTGTACTTTATACGAGGTGAGTTGTAAGGTAGATGAGGACTTTACACAGGGGAAATGCAGTGTATGAACGTGGAGGTATCCATGTGGAGATAGGCAGGCAAATACGTGGGCTTGATAACTGGTCTCAGGGCTAAAATAAACAAAGGCTCTGAAACAGAGTTCTTTAAATGTGAAAGCCATGATGGGCAGAAAAGCATTCTTCAAGGAACAGCTTTCCTTTATGGAAGAGTCATAATTCCATATAACCAAGTAACGTGTAGCAGACGTGGTTTAATTGATTTTGACACTTCCCTGACTCTTGTTGTTGTACTATGCCAAATAAGAGTGGGAGGAGAATTTTTTTTAAGGCATATTTGACTGTGAAATGGCTCATTTGGGGATACAGCGAAAAAAAAAAGCCACTGAAATTTCGTGATACGGTCTCAGAAACTTGCTTTGGTTTACATACCTGTGCTGCAAGCCGCCCTTCCTGCCCTCCCTTCAGCGTGTCTGTCATGTCATGCTGCAATCAATTATTTACAGCAGGAGCCAGGCTAAATAGGTGGGCAGACAAAAGGAAAGAAGGACTGTGGGTAGGGCTTGCAGAGTAAATTGCATCAGGCCATGAAAGAACTCCGTGGGAGTGTGTCTAGGATTGCACTGATGTCTCTGCCTCAATCATGTTCCTGAAAGATATTTTCTCCCTGGGATTTTGTGTGCTGGCACTTTCCTGGACACTTCTCCAAGTGCAATGAAATCTGATATGCAAAACAGCTTTTTCAGACTGTTGCACCAGTTTTTTATATAAAAGTGAGTCATAGACTAGGGCTTAGAGCAGAACCCCAGACCTGTATGTTTTGCATTAATATAAAATACTGTAGTTAAACTGCGTAGAGTTTAGCACCTGAATGGAAGCTTTACATCTTGAAGTAGGTTACTCATACTGAGATCTCTGAACTTCTGCTTTAGGAACCAAGGTGAAGCCAAGCTTGCACCATTTATTAATAATCACAATTCAATATTTACCTTTTCATATAGGATTAAAGAATAGAACACAGTTCTGAGTTAGTTTTGCAGAGCTGGAATTTAAAATGCTGTCTGCTGAGTCCAAAGGTTGGTTTTTACAAGTTGGCATTCCACTGAGTGCTTGGACCTGGCTTGATGATTCCTCTGTGACTTCTGAATACTTCTGTAAAAAACATTCTGGAATGTTAGTTCAAATTCAGTTTTAGGAAAGAAAAAAGATACTTGCAGAAATTTTGCATCCATTTATCTTAATGCAAACTGATGTATTCTAAAAGTGTTCATGGTTTCAATTAAGTGTTATTGAGACTTAAGAATGCTTGATACATATATAATGTAATATAATATCATTCTCTTTTTAATACAAGTAATTGGAATCAAGCTGGTGGACCAAGAGGTGGCATCTCTACAGGTGCTGTGGAACTTCACAAACCACGAAGTGCAGGGTAGAAGGGAAGGGGAGCAGGGTGCTAGTCTCTGATTAGCCAGAGTTTGGAAAACACCTTGTGCAAATAGTAGGATTTATGGCCACATTTGCTTGAAATACTTCAGAGAAAGGAAAAACTTGGGACAGAATACTGTTGGTGGGGTCACTAAGTAACAATTTCTAATTGCTTTTAAGGATTTACTAATTGTGGTGTTTGTAAGAACTGTTTATAGCTCCGGTGTTCTTCATTCAGAACATCAAAAACGAGATCACTTGAATGCTTGCTGTTTGGCTTGAAGCAGGACTTTCTGTTTGAAGAAACTGTTGTGTTGCAGGTGGTGGTCATTGCTGCCTCTTTGCCTGTCCTGTGGAAGTCACTGAGCATGCAGAGTGCATTTTTACAGGATTGATTTCAGTGCTTTTCAAATAAATACCTAATTCAGGATGCAGATAGGAGAGACAGCCCTCTTGACTTTGTCTCCCTGAAGTACTGTACCTGTAGTCCCTGATCCCTGAGGTAGTTCTCGTGAATGCTGTTCTTGGAGCTAAATACCTGAACAGATGAGCACAGAGATGCTGTTCATCATTATGGTCAGGCTGCTACAGTGCAAACTTCCAGCTGATTGTTCATTCTCTAATAGCTACTTCTTGTGAAATCGTGTTTTGGGATCAGATGGTTTATTTCCAGAGAGACGAGGGAACACACAGGACAACCTTGTGTTCTCAGGTTTGACTGTAAGCAGCTTACAGTGCCAAGCACTGTGATTTTGGAGAGACGACACCAGTTGTGGTGAGGGCGTAGTTTCTTCTAATCCACGTGGTGCTCGGGTTCCCCGCCTCAGGAATTGTCCCTGCTGTGCCAGTGGCCGGCAGGAGCAGATAGGTGTGGTGGCTGGAGCCTTTGGGAATGATTCCCCATGGCTCGTGCTGCTGCAGAAGAGGTCTGAGGTGCTCCAGCAGGCAGTAGAGGGGGTGAAGGACAGCGTGTTGCCACTTGCCTGTGTTCATTCTTGCCCATGGGTGCTGCCTTTTCTTCAGGCTGATGGCCTCTGTTGAGAGGTAAGCCAGAGAAGGGTTCTGGCCTGTTCACCACCAAGGAGGGACTGCTCTGTAGCAAGCCTTGGGTATCTCCGTGGTGCTAGGCTGCTGCTGTTTTCTCGTGGGTTTTCTTTTGTATTGGTTTAGGTTTTTTTAATTGATCTGAATTTAAGGTATTTGGTTACAGGTCAAAAAAATCTAAGAAACGATATGTTTAAAGTTCTTGCAGTTAATTAAAATTCGGGAAACCTAGTTACCCTGCAAATTGTTGGTTTACAAATCATCCGTTTCTCTTGGTAATAATATTTATTTCACAGTCATTGCTCGAAATTTTATTGGGGTATTTCTGCTGCTTTGCATGGGTGAAAAAGCGCAGAGGAAGCAGTTGCTTTATATTCCTAATGTGACAATTTGTGCTGTTTTCAAGAGCATTACAGGCTAAGGGTATAGGGGATCTGCTGCCCAGAATAAGTGGGATGATTTCCTCAGAAGTAAGAAATGTCACAAAGATATAGAAAGTTCTTGTGATTCTGTAAGTGAAGTGAAATCATTAATTAGCCCTCTTAAGTTCTATTTATTTATAATAATGGATTTCTAATTAAGATGTCTGTGCAGTTTGCCTCTGTTCATACCTGACTTGTAAATATTCAATGTGTTGCTTAATGGAAGTGTATTTCTTTTGAATTCCAGCCTCTGGTCCCTTTGGAATTTGCATCAACTGGCTTGCATCAACTGACAGGGATTTTTCCAGATACCCCTTCAAAGCTGTTTTCCTGGTTCTGCTTCTCTCAGCAGACTTTATCTCCTAGTGATATTAAAGATTGAATTGCAGTGCTGTTGAATGTCAAACAGCCATGGCATTGAAACTGCTGCTGTTCCCATCACTGCAGAAATGTAATGTATGACTTTGGCAGACTGTGTAAAGAACTGAGGTTCAGTCACCATAAACAAAGACGTGAAGGTGTCAATTTTGTCTTTTTGTTTTCAGAGGGGCCGTATGGAATATTTGCTGGCAGAGATGCCTCCAGGGGACTAGCAACTTTCTGTCTAGATAAAGATGCACTCAGAGATGAATATGATGACCTATCGGACTTAAATGCTGTACAGATGGAAAGTGTAAGAGAGTGGGAAATGCAATTTAAAGGTAAATTCTCAAATTATCAGCTTAAGGAAATGCTTTTAATAAAAATGACTGATTTGGGCTTGGGGAAGCTTTTCAAGAGGTGCTGACAGTAATATTATCACAGAATATGCTGAGTTGGAAGGGACCCCGAAGGATCATCGATTTCAACTCCTAGCCCTGCACAGGACCATCCCCAAAAATCCCACCCTGTGCCTGAGAGCATTGTCCAAATGCTGCTTGAACTCTCTCAGGCTGGTGCTGTACCCTGGGGAGCCTGTGCCAGTGCCCAAGCACCCTCTGGGTGAAGAACCTTTCTCTAACACCCAACCTAACCCTCCCCTGACACAGCCTGGGGATTGTGTCACTGGGCACCACAGGGAAGTGTCTGCCCCTCATAGGGGAGGTGTAGACTGCACTACTGTGTGTGGAATGCAACTTTGTTAAGACCAGACCAGGGATTTCAGGCCTTTCTTCACAGAGGCTTTCACTATATGTCACTATAGCTTTTTTAACCTTTTAATTTTCTACAAGGAAACTGTTCTCTTAGCTCTTTGGCACAGAATTTCACTCCCAAATCTCATCAGCTTAGCTGGTGGAATTCCTGCTCGAGGTTGTTGGCTTTGGAGGCCATTAATTTATCATTTGGACTAAGAGTTGTTTTAACATAAAGGGTTGAACGAGTTTGTCTTGAAATAATTTCTGACAAATGTGGAACTATGCCTCTGGAGGGAGGGGGAATAATTTTTCACACTAATTGAAATCAAAGCAGGCTGAAGGATTGAAGAGCAGTGGTTTTTGGCCTTTGGGTGATAAATCTTGCCTGATCAGCTAGAGGAGAATGGAAACAAAGTACTCACAGTAAGAGAAAGTAATGGTAGAAAGACTGCTTTAGGAGGCTGAGCTTGCTGCTAAATTACCATCAACTTCAGTGATTGAGATTTAGAACTGTAGTGTGTAGGAGAAAAAGTGAATTTGCAGTAGTATGGGATAGCAAGCAAATGCAGCTGTATTTAATTGTAATGGAATCATAAATCTCTTTCAGAAAAGTATGACTACGTAGGTAGACTCCTAAAACCAGGGGAAGAACCATCAGAATACACAGATGAGGAAGATACCAAGGATCACACTAAACAGGAATGAACTTTGTAAACAACCAAAGTCAGGGGCCTTCGGAACTGCAACCTCTTATTCCCCATCACAGAATGTCCTGCATCTTTGGGTACAGTTCATCTGCTGCGAAAAAACATTCAACAGGTTTTGTACAAGGAAAATAATATACTCACAAATGAAGATTTGAATACTAGACATTCTTTGTGCTGCCAAATTTTTTGTTGCAGTTTATTTGTAATGTCTGGTTAGGCTTCGTTAGTGAAGAGGGGCCAGGGATTTAAAGGCAAAAATGCTATTCCTTTTTATCAGTAAGCTGAAGCCTTCAACTAGTGTACCTTACAAGCTCTCTAAAAGACGTGAGTCTTCAAGCTCAGAGGAAGGTTTGAATCTTGTTTCATGTGTGTCTTCTCCTTCAGCATTAAAAGAAAGATGTACTCATCCACATCAGCATCAGTAGGTTAGACTACTGAGGCCGGTGTTAAAAATGTGAATTTCCAATTTTGTTTTCTATGTGGGCGTTAGTAGCCCGGCAGAATTCTTCAGTTCTCTAAGAGAAGTCCATGTAGATTAGGATGGGGATAAAAGTCATCCTTTTCTCAAAAGGATTGGGTAAAAAAAGTTTCTTCTACAACAACTGTTATCTGAAGCCTGCCTCTCCCCCTTTTTCCCATCCTCTAAATCAAATCCAATATTAATTGTGCCTTATTTCGCTTACATAGACTTGAATTGTTTTAAGGGACAGCCCCCAAATTGCGGTTCCATAGTCACTACAAGCAGCAGTGAGACTGAATTGGAATGTTCTGTTGACTGGAAAACCTTGATGTCATTCTGTGTATAGAATGTAAAAGAGGAGTACTCAGTGTTACTGCCATATGTTAATACTACATATACTTAAATTAGCATTGTGATGGCCAAATGCATACTCCCATGCTTCTTTTTAATGAATTACAAACACACAAAAGAAGTCTCCCTTCCTCCTCTTCCAGAAGCTGCCTAACTTTTGGGAGCATAGCCTTCACACCCCCGTAGAGTGAAGGGGCGTTGCGCGCGTGTGTCTGTGTGTGTGTCTGTCTGAATGCAAGACTTGGGAGGGATTGTTTCTGCAGATATTGTAAATATGAGTACCATTTTAATAAAGCATGTACAATACCACACGTGCTGTCAGACTTTGTCTAGAAGCTGCTGAGCAGAGCTGGAATATGATGCAATAAAAAAGGGGAGAAGTCTTGGATAGATGAAGCAGACGCTGCTGTTAATACTGCTCTTTTTCCTGGTGGAGTTATTTTCCCTTTCAAGTGCCAGCTGTTGAAGAATCCCCAAGACTTACTCAGGTAAGCTGTATTTAAGAGACTAAACCTGTGCCAGTGAATTTATGATGGGAGGGGAAAAGTGATATAAATGAAGCATTTTAGTAACTGAGTGCAACATAGAGTACAAGGAATATGTCACATGGCATTAACAGGACAAGAACAGCAGCCTTCTGGCTTATGTTTGTACCTCTGGTTGCAGATTTCACCTGTGTTAAGTCTACAGTAACAATTTTTATATATATACATTCTGTTGAACTGTAAACTCTGAAATTCCAGGGATGACTACTTTTTTTATTCCTACTTGACTGAATGAGATTCATATTGATGTAAATGAAACAAATAAACAAAAGCTCCTCTGTGAAGTCGTGTGTAACTCACCTGTCCTAGAAGGCAGGATGAATTCTCTTTCTTTCATATCCAGCCTAGAAGTAGAATTGTTTTGGCATGGAAGAAGTAACAGTAATGGAGCTGTTTCTCCATAGAAGTTGTGTTTGCAGGCTCCTATAGAAGCTGGGCACTCCTGGGAGGTGTGAATTCAGTAAGCACTGGCTTCTGCTTGAGTCACATCCTTATAAGCTGAGCAACGGAGTCGCGTCCAGGCTTGGATTGAGTGTCTGCTAATCATCTAACTCTGCTGAAATGCTGGGCATGCTGCTGTAACTAACCACAGAAATATGCGGTTCAGATGGAGCAGTGGGAACCAACAGCATAAATAAAAGCCTCCTTGCATAGGACAGGGGCTGGGAGTAATTAAACACCAGTTCCTGTATCTGGATGCTTCACTAGGGATTTTTTTTCTTTTAGGTAAGTGTCACTATAAAAGGTTTTACACGACGTTTACAGTTTGCCTTTCACTTTTAGCTATTGCACAGCTGTTGCACCCCAGCTTGTCTAGTTCTGGAACAAGAAAAGGCAGCTTGCCCAACTATCCCTTAGGACAGTCGGATAAGTTGTTTGTCCCCAGGCTTCCCCATGAAAATACATGTATGTGTTACAGCTTCTGCTATCCAGAGTCATAGCTGGAAGTTCTTGACACTTGCTGTGAGTTTCTCTGCTCTTCACTCAGTGCAGCTTGTTGGTATTGCTAAATCTGGCACACCTGCTCCTCATGCTTGTATCTGCTTGATGGACTTAACTTCCTACAGGTGAAAGAAAGACAACTTCTGAAGGAAGAGTAGTTTTGTATCTGCTGTGACTTACTAGCCCAAGTGCAGTCTTTTCCTTCCTCTTGCTATCAGGAAGGCAGTGAAGCTTAATCACATTGAAGTTAGGTGTAGTTCTGTTGCTGGGGTTTTAAAATCGCTTCAGAAGGACAGTGCTTAAAGTTTAACTTTCAGGATTAGCTGAACAACAAGAGGGGTAAAGGGTGAGTTTTGCCTTGAAGCACCTTAATGGTAATTATGAAGAATACAAAACTTGTCCCATGGCAACAGAACACTGCATAGCCTTAATCTCTATGTCTAGTGGATTTAAATTAACCTCATCCATCCTACATACAAAGTCCCTAGTGATCTAAAGCTCATAACCTAAAAAAAGTGCTTTAAAGCACACTGTAGCTTTCATGTTTATGAAAAGTTGACACACAGCATAATTTAGCATCACAGATCCATCCAAGCTTCAGTGCAATTATAAAAATTTGATGGAGGCACTCAACCTTGGAACATTTGTGTCAATCACTTGGTCAAAATTCAGTGTTAGGTAAAATGACAGGCACGTTGATACTGTGGTAAATTTTGTTTAAGCAACATGAGGGTCTTGATGGAAGAGTATCTCATCTTCAGAAACAAAATATATCTCCAGTTTAATATATGACTTGTTTTCCTAGGCTAGACTTGGTGTTAAATTAGTTTTAGTCATCATCTGTTTTGACACTTCTGCCTCATTTTGTACACCACTTCCCAAAAATGCTTCATTTTGGCAGATGTATTTTCAAACCTCCTTGGTTTAAAAAAAGAAAAAAAAAAGTACCATGTTGTTACTTGCTCTGAACATTTTGAATTTACAGTAATGACTACAAAATTATCTCACATGCTCTTGTTTGTATCTTTTTATTGAGCTAGATCTACTTTTCCTTGACTAAGGCTTAAATTTTCTATGGTTCAGAGTTCGACACAGCATATGAAATCAGTGTGGCACTCTGCTATGGATGTTGTTTCAGTATCTCAGTTCTGAGCTATTTTCTAACTTTTTCTTCCTCAAAATCAGTTTGATTTTACTGCCTTTGCTGTAAAGGGCAGGGAGGAGTTAAACCTTTCACAGGCTTTGTTTGAGTCTCTTCGCCAATATTCTGTTCGACAGTAAGAGTTTGTGGGGTTTTGTTTCCTCTAAGAGGAGGTACTATTGCTCTGTAGAGAATAGTACAAAAGATTTGGCTATTTATTCCTTTTCCCCTTAACGTGAGTAATAATGTAACTCTGGCCTTCCACACTTGCTTACAGATGGAAAGCAAATCCTTCTCCAGGCTTGTTATTTATGGTTAAAGGTGAATGTTTCTTAACAGGTGCTCACAGACTGGGTTTAAGCTTGCTTTGACAGAACCTGTGTGCCAGTCAGGGTTGGCTGAAATGCAGGTGAAGGGTTGTTTACCTGAAATCCCAAAAGCACAGAGGCTGAAGACAGCAGAGAAGAAAGCTCTTGAGGTGACAGATCGAGCCTGATGTAGCTGTGGGATTTGTCAGGAAGAGATCCTCAGCCACTCTTTAAGTGTCCTCTCAGCCTGGAGCCAAGGGAGTGGCATTTGTCACCTCAGCAGTGCCTGAAGCAAAGACTGCAGCATGGAGGCTGCCATGAATACAAACTGTTTTCCATCCATTTCTAATGCTTTATCTCCCATAGAAATCCAAATCCCTGTTAAAACACAGACAGGCTACTGCTGCCCAGTGTAGGAAAACGTTATCTGGCCTCCAACAGAACAAGAGCCAGCTTGAATCTTCTGTTTTAAAAAGCTGTTAGAACCCAGTATTTTGAGCATGACAAAAATCTGGTTTTAGGCAGGGTAATATTTTAAAGTGTTTGTATGGTTATTTGTCAACAGAAGAAATAAAGACAAACCTGGAAATCCTTCAGCAAGCACATGGGAGAATTTTTAGACAAGGTCTAAGACTTGCAAGGTGGTCAGTTATAGACCACTGTTAGAACACAACCAGTCTTAAGACATAGTTAAAGTTGGAATAAATGGACCTAAAAGGCTTGGGAAAGGATGTTAGATACACAACTGTGCATGTTCAGAGTTCTGGCCCTGCACCAGGGTCCATCAGTTACTGAGAGGTGATGAACCACTTGAAGCCAGACAGTGAAACCATCAGTAATGCAAGGATTGTTTTTTTCCAAAAAAAAAAAAAAGAGGGAAGATTCAAGCCCATGGGAAGTGAAAGGGGCATTCCTGAGAGGCAGCCAGAGCTGTGGATGGACTTGGGTAGTGGTTTTGTGCAGCTCACTAAAGGGACACTGAGCAGCTCTAGACACCAGCAGGTGAAGCATTTACTCTCCTAGCCTTGCCCCATGTTTATCATTCACCTGTTTTTGACAAACAATCACATGACAAAAATAAATCAATATTCTTCTTTTGATTGCTCTTTTTGAAGAAAGCTGGCTTGCATTCCAAGATGCACTTCCACCTTTACCAGGCTGGGTTTCCCCAGCACCTCAGTGCAGCAGAAATTTTTATGCAAATCTACAGCCTTACGTTCTTTCAAGTTGTTTTTCTTCACACTTCTGGGAGGAAAAAAAACTTGATATACAACACTATTAGGGTTTTTTGTTGTTTTTATAAAATTTTTCAAGATATCACAAAATTACACACACTAAAAGCTTAATCTGCACATTTTCCAATTAAAAATTGAAATATCTTAAATTTATTACTTGTATATACAATTTCAATCCAAATTTACATTCGCATCATTTTCATGGGTAGCAAAAGGCATGGATCAAACACAGGATTGAGATGTGTCACTTCAGCATATTTATAGGATATTTACTTCAAATCTTGGTATGCATTAATTTAAATTCATGTAGAACAGGCCAC
The DNA here is from genome assembly GCF_029207755.1 of Chamaea fasciata. Lineage (NCBI taxonomy): Eukaryota > Metazoa > Chordata > Aves > Passeriformes > Sylviidae > Chamaea > Chamaea fasciata. The sequence continues at coordinate 65,337,194 of NW_027094091.1, forward strand.
TGACAAAAGGCTGCATTTTGTGCTGAAATGGTATAAACTGTGGGGAAAGTCATCCACTCCTTTCAATGCAAACATCCATCATTTGTCTCAGTGAGATTCACAGGACAATGACTGAAAAATTAACATTCATTATAACCTCTGACAGCTGGTAGTTTAAAGTTCCACCCATGGCTGTGCAGTCAGTTTAAGGCATCTGTGCTAGACATCACTTCATAACTTTAAAAGTTAACTGAAGTAATTCTACAGTCAACTAACAAAAAGATGGAATTCCTCTGACCTACCCCTGAAAGAGTAGTTACTCACTTGGTTCTTCTTGAGTCTTTAAAAACAAACTAATGAAGTCAGTAAGACATGACAGGTTATAAACATCCCCCCTCTTTCAGCTACAAAAATGGATTTGTATTTGAATAACTTACATTCAGTGAAATTGTCTTTAGACCTGTTTGAAATCATTTAGGCTTAGCAAGCACAATTTAAGCAGAACTTCATTCAGATATTGCAAAACAAAGCAAATAAAAATTAAAATTTACAAGGAATACTTTGTTTCCCTCCAAACTAATTATTACTTGAAATATGGAGAAAAAAAATTTCAAAATTATGCCTCTCCTGCTAGACTTCATGATCATAAGAGAATTCAAATGAAGACACCTCTCAAGCCCAGAGTATTAATAGTTGGCTATTTTAACAATCTGCACAATCTGTAGATACTGAATGTTAATTTAAGACACTATGAAATCAAAAGCTCAGTCTTCCCCTGTAGTTTTCTGCTGCTTGAGTTATTAAAGAATCAGCACTGAAGGAAATATCTGCAAAACTATCCCAGTTATGTCCACTCAAACTCCATACTTAATAAAATACTAACTATGGAGACCCTGAAAAAAAATACAAACTATATCTTTAAATAGAATCCAGAAATGCAGTTTCATATACAGCTGCACGTTCTCCAATGTGCTTTTGCAGAAAAACATACTTTTAGATAGTTAGCCTTGAAAGCAAACCAGTCACATAGATCCTTTCCATTTAATATTCTACATATAATGTAATCTTTTTTGCTTTGGTAAAGTACAAGTAATGGGGAAATATGGGTGAGGACAGCACAGTAAATAACATGGGTATATATCATACCTTTTTTTAAGAAATCTGAGCTGAAATGTAAGGCATCCCTCAAAGTTTTTTTTTTGTTGTTTTTTTTTTTTTGCATATGCAAGGAATGCAGTTCTTTGTAAACAAAAGCTTGAGGAAAGCAATACTGAAGCCAAAGAATCTTCCCTAGGATCCTTCCAATGATCCCATAACCAAGAGCAACTCTCCTAGGTCAAGTGTTTTAGAACTATATCCCGTGAGAAACAGCATCCCATCCTTTGTCTCTCCATACATTTTTAATCACATGGTAGAGATTGCCTCGCCTTGAAGATCTCCAGATCAGGGGAGTGATGCCAAAGTTGATTCTCGAGGACACAAGCTCATCCAAAGTCTTTATTTTTCTGGGACATCACTTTCTATAGATTTTGTGGCTGCATTACTATGGCCCACAGAGGAATTGCCACAGGAAACGCTTCCCAGCGCCCGGGACTGACAGGCAGCAGCAGCTTTGGAGAGGCTGGAAGAGTTGGACTGATGTCTGTGATGACCTGAATCCTCACCTGCTCTCCTCCTGCCACATTCTTCACCAATAGGAGGCTGAAAATAAACGTGGGCAAGCTGTTAGGAGTTTTGCCGTAAAGCCAGGTGGTTTTGCCTCTCCACAGACTTGTAGGATTGAAAGGATTAAGCCCTTAGAATTTATCAGGCTGCCTTCTCATGAAATCAATGCTCTCAGATTACCTTGCAGTGAAAATATCAGTACACTAAATGTTATTTAAAGTAGGCATTGAAACTTACATCCACCCTGAAGTCCTCCAGTCTCTTAAATTGACTCAGGTATTCTTGCAGTTTGGGGTCAACAGCTGGAGTCTTGTGCTGAGAGTATTTTAGGTAAGCCCAAAATTTTTCCAGTCCATACAGCTGACCTAGTTAGAGAAAAAGGTAATTTTACCGCTTTTCAAAGGTCAAATTTAATTATAAACTTAATTATTCACTGGTAACTATATTTTTAAGAGAACTGAAGATAAAATGAATAAAAGCTGTTCGTGGTTAGTTAACAAGTCAGTGCCAAGGAATTGGGATAATTTTCAACTAATGTTGCCACAGTGTGAGCAGTGACAGGCCTGTGATAATTACCAGCTTCATAGTCCCTCTTTGTCTCTTGCTGGAAATCCTCGAATATTTCTTTCCTGAATTTCTTTTCCAGGCCATAGCTGTAAAATCTGAACAAGCATTCCAAGCCGTACCTGGAACAGAACAGAGAGGTACAAAAATCCACCTTGTCTCTTTGGCTCAGAGAAATAGAGGTGGGGGAACTGGGTGGAAGGAAAGGAATTCTATCCAGGAACTGAAGGGCAGTGAGAATTTCCTTTGTTGTCATTTTTCTGGTATTTTCGTAAGGCAAGAACCAGTTTGAACAAGTAAAATGAGCCTAAGAATGTCTTCACCTACAGAAGGAAGAATCCGAGGAGTGTTAGCACAGAACTGACTCATCATGGTCAACACGTTACAGGATTTTGTAGAATTCAGGACTGATTGCAGGTCAGGAAATGCTGCAAAGTCAGTCTTTTATCTGCAAAGTGTAATTATATACTGATTTTTTTCTATTTAACTTATACACACTGCTATTTTAAATATTTACAAAAAGTCAAAGGCAATACTGAAAATGTACTGTTCACTGCAGATGTATGTATACTTCAGAGTCATTAAAAGGAATGGTAAGGCCTCAGGAAAAAATACCTGTAGTGTTCTTTTGCATCCTCTAGAGCAAGCTGTTTGAATTCTTCATACATTTTCTTGTTGAAGTGATCTCTCAGAAAAAAGGACCAGAAACGAAAAAGAGTGTTCATTTCTTGGGACTGGCCAATTCCCAACCGTTTCCTCTCTAGAAGGAAAAAAGAAGTAAGGGAAGAACAAAACCACTATTTTAATTTTTCACCAGAATATTTTAAAGTACCTTGCCTTTTAGTAAAAAAATCCACACCAGATATTCTGGTAACTTCTGTTCAAATTTGAGGGTGATTTTTTTTGTCAGGGAATGTAAAGTTAAATGGAAAGCAGGGTTCCTAAAACAGAGGCACCAAATAAATTTTGCTTGCCTTTCCCAAGAAAAATAAGGGATGAGGAACAATGGGAAGAAAACTGGTATCAGACAACACCTGGAAGCTTCAAAAAATTTTAGGAAATGCATGGAGCAGCTTACCTGTTAAACACCTCCGCCGGTATTTGTGGTACACCTGCTGAGTAAAGCCATTTTCCTTTAACAGTTCGTGAGATGGGTGCTGGAATTTGGGAAGAGAATTTGGAGTACAGCCATAACCTGCTACTGGAGCTCCTTCTGAAGGTGAGGCATTGGAACTGCTGGAGAAAAAAATCCCAACATAGTTCTGCCCTGTAAACAGAGCTTTTCTGCAGAATCAGTTTTCACCCACCCTGACCTATGCAAGAGCTGAAGTATGGTCACCTGGGTTTGGGTGGACCTCAAGAAAATCAGATTTTGTGCTCATATGTCAAAAATAAAACAGTTTTGGACAATGATAATTAAACATTACTGTCCTGCTTGATTTTATATGACCACTGAAGTGAACATCAGTGCCTCAAGTAACATTGCTGCTGCAATACCATGGAGCAAACAACACTGTGAACACCAATCTGCCTGGCTTGTTTCCAGACAAACTGGAATTCTAATCTGTATTCCAGATTTTTGTCTTTCTTGATCATTCTTTTCTTGCTTCCGTTGTATCTATAAATTGCCTTTTATAGCCTGCTTCTCCAGAGAACTACCTGCAAATAAATTTTGAATGACAGCAACAACATTTACCTCACAGAGGAAGTTCTTGGCCTGTGGTCTCTGGAATCCATCACCCAACCAACGTGGCATTCTAAGGGAGGATTTGTACTGTGGCGCGTTTTTCTTTTCCTCGGAGTCTAAGAGAGTAAATAAAGGATTTGTTTCCCTAATTTGACTTCACTCACTCACTCCCTTTTAAAACAGAGATCTAAAAGTTTTCTGCTCTGTTTTCTAACAAGTTACAAAGTCACAAGACCAGAGTTTCATAACCTGAAGATTAGTCTTATGTAACTAATCAAAAATCTTAAGCACAGCACTTCTTTTAGTAAGGACTTTCAAGGAAGAAGACTCAAAAATCATTTGATAGAAATAAAAAGTGAATATGGTAAATATTTTGGAGTTAAGCAATAGGAGTACAAGCATTTTGCCTTTTCATTCTTATTAAACTGTATGCACAAACATGAGTTTTATAGGCCCTCTGCTGTTTTGTTGTTTATTCTTTTTAAATATGTTTTTTCCATTTACCTTTACATCAAAGGATCGTGCTTCTTTAACAACGGGGTAGAACCTGGGTGTTTTGTTGGGATCCTGGAGCCTTGGGGTGCGAGGTGTTCGTGGGATGAAGCCAGGGTGGAAACGGGGGGAATCTGGGACTGCTGTTGGCAGCGATCGAGCCATTCCTGCTGCTGCAGGTACTTCAGTACTTAAGAAATTACAGGCCAGCTCCTCTGCTAAATATGGAGGCAGGAAGGAGAAAGGGAGGTGGTTTTCCTGAGCTGCTTTAGAGATGCTATTAGCATGTAACCCAGTAAATGTTAATAGTACCAGAAATACCACAGGAGATAAGATTTGGACGCTGTGACTGCTCAGTAATGGTATGATACAAGTAGTAAATTCTTCTAATCTCATTTCCTTCCATCCCTGTAGCCCATAAAAAATGCTGGTTTCTATAAAACGTTTCACAGCTACAGTTTAACTTTACACACTGTAAATTCCAAGTCACACAAAGAGCACCTGGTGCTGGTGGAGAGTGACAACAAAGCAGAACAAGTGCCAGCTTGTCATTCAACTGAAACCACGCTACCCATGAACAGTTGACAGTTTGAAAAATTAGCGAAGAAAAACCCCCTCAGACTGCTGACTGAACCAAAATTAAAATACTGCACAGGCAGAAAAGAGCCAAAACACCTACAGAGTTGTTCTTTATTACAGAGATTTAACAAAACAAATACTTTCATACTTACCTTTCTGTAACCTTGGAGGTCTTGGAGGAACTTCTTGGGCTGGATCAGCAGTTTCAGGTGCAAGACTATCACATTCATCCTTATTAATGAGGTTTAGCTTCTTAAAGTTCTCAATCTCTTGCTGAATTAGAGAAAGCAAATTGTAAATGCAAAGCAGGGTAATAGATACCATCCTGAGAAACAGATGCATTTCATGAAGAGAAAATAAGCCAGAACTGACACTCAAGTACCCCCACACACCCGTCTCAGGTGGGACATGCACATGCTGTGCATGAAAAATCTCATCCAATTATTGTCAAGTCCATAACAACAACAAAATAGGAAGTACTCTCTCTTGCAGTTTGCTGTTTTTCACTGCCCTCTTCACGTTTGCTGGTTTTCTCTGACCATTCTAATCCATATTCTAAATTCTACCTTTATTTCTTGCTCTTATTCTCAACAACCATTTCCACCTTTATCATCTTGCTTTTGCACATGCTCCTTTCATCCATGAAGCTACTTCCCCCTCTTTGGGCACAGATGAAGCCACCTTCGCTCAACACTAAATTAACTGAAGTTAATTTAGGTAACTTCATTCTAACTATTGTTCTAACAAACTACAAGGCAAACAGAACCTTAATATAAAACTACTTTAAAATGACTGTATTACTTCCCTCTCATCATCTCATCTCCGACACACGTACCCCCTTTCACCTCTGGGTGGGGGTTTGCAGTTGTTACGAAACAAACTACTCATAGAACAAGAAAACATTGGAAAACTTGAACCATCTCCAAAATACTACCAAAAAAATTCACTCAGTGTTTTTGGTGAAGTCTGGGACATGAAAAATTTGGGTTTGCTTTCAACTTTAAAGACAATTCAGCAGATCTGCAAATTACTGTCTCGCCTGTAGCATTTTATAACTACATAGCAGAAGGCTGAAATTGATTTGGAAACTGTTTGGACAGGCATGGTTTTCAAGTCAAAAATTAAAGACAATTACCTTCATCGCGGCATCATTTTCACTCTGATCCATCCACAAATCCTGTTCATAGTAGTACAAGCCATCGTTAATGACTTTAGCAAGTTCTGATGTAATTTTTGCACGGCACACGCGGTTGCCAGCACGGTCTCCACAGGGATGTTTTTTCACATACGGTGGTGTCTGTGTTACAATTAAAATCTTGTTTACATCCTGATCATCAATTTCATAATCAGAATCACTATCTGACCAATCAGTAAACTTATTCTTCCGACACTGATTTTGTTCCATCTCTTCATCAAACAAAAATTCAAGTTCTTCCTGTTCTTGTTCCTCTGGAGGTGGGGGCGGCTGGTGTTGATCTGGTGTTTGCTCAGGTACAGGAACAGTCTCCTAAGTTGGAAGAGGTTTTATATTTGAATTGGATAATGATTTTCCAAACTTTATTGCATTGTCAAGCATCACATATGTTAAGATGTTTAAACCTTGGTTTACAGTGTAACCTCAAAGTTGGTTTTGCACTTTTTTTAAAAAACATAAAGGTTTTGATTTTACCTTTAGCTTGACAGTGGATGCACGATGCCTCTTCTTCACTTCTATCCAAGGTTCAGAGTCCAAATCAGGCAAACTTGTAGACAGTCCTTTAGACATTGTCTGAAAATTACTCGATTCAGCATTTTCCTTTGGACTCAGTGGGCTTCCCACTCTTGGAGAACTTGGTGCAGACTCTAGCAGTAGAAAACAGTAGGTCAATTCCTCTTATGGATAGCTTTGGTTCTATTTTGCTTGTTTTACAATTTCTTTTAACCACAGCTACCATTTTTCTACCTCTCTAGATAAACATAACACTGCTCAAAGAATTTTTCATTTTTAAGAGACAGCTTTTCACAGTTCACTCAACATTTCAGAATAAAATCAATTCTAAGATTTTATCTCCACGGAAAGTTCCTTCACAGCCCGTGAGACATTACGTTTTGTTGAGGAGAAGAAAAAGAGCAGCATCATTAGGATCGTGTTTTCTCTGTGTCATTCTCTAACTCTGTGGATGGGTGCCTAACTCCATCTTCATTCTTCCCATTTAATTTCAGCCAACAGTTTAGGAAAAGATTCCCTTGCCAAGGGTTGTCAGCAAACAAATGCATCTCCCTATTAAAAATGTGAATGAGTTTCCCATCCAAAACACGGATGCCCCAAAAAAAGAACGAACTCTCAGCTGCCACAAAAATGAAGCAGGTTTTAGGCCTAGTTTAGGATTGCTATTACTAATTCCACAGGACTGTAGTCTACCATTCTATACTCTGGAGAACTGTCACAGCCATAAGACACAAGAGACATTTCCATCTACTTCACATCAGCCATGTGACTTGGCAAGTGCAAGGCTGGCAGGCAGAGCAGCTGAGTAAGCCATTACCAAAAGTACAACTTCTATTATGAAATCAGTATCAGAAGGCAAATTTCCTAAGCTAGACAGACAGCCTTAAACTTATGTTTCTGTAAAATAAATCCTTTACCAGTATGTGAGCCAAAAGTTTGGCCTGGTATGAATTCTGGACAATTGATGAGCTGAGAAAAGTCAGTTGGAGGCAGGTTGCATGGAGGAGGACCTGGAATTGGCCACTTTTCTGGATCAACCCTTTTTCTTAGTTTCTGATCCACAGTTTCAACTTCTGTACTGTCCTTTAGGGCCTGTGTGACAAACATATCATAACATTAAAAACTGTCCAAAAAAAAGAAAAACAAACAAACAAACAAAAAAAACACAACCCAAACAACTTGGCACTTTATAGCACCCTTGTCATCATAAACAAAAATTTTTCTTAACTTCATAGCTCTGAAGCTATGGCAGCCCAGAATTAACCAAGCAACTTTTCAAGTACATCCTTCTGAATGATTTTACCTCCAAAATGAGTGCAGCATTCGTAGTGAGAGCTTGCATCCGACGGAAACTGGCGATCAGTGACACGGGCAAAAACCCTTGTTTGTCCATCTTCCTCCTCAGAAAGAAGTCTCTCTCCAGATTTTCTGTGCTGAAATAATACTCACTGCAGAACGAAACATACAAACCTGAGCTTATTCTAGGGTTAAAGAAAATCCTAAAGCAGCAGCCTAAATTCCTTGTTAAAGTCTTCCATTAAAAAACCAGAGCATTTTGACATTAACAAAACCATTCTTCAGCAGAAGACTCAGAGAGCAGCAAGCATGCTCGACAGGTTAAGACAGACTTATGACTCAGTACAGCACAGAGGGGTAAAAATCAAAGCCTTGTTACATTTGCACAACCAAAAACTACGCTCCAGCTTTCCTTCACCCACCCCCTCCCTCATTACTTACATGGACAGAAGGCAACAACATTGTCTTGGCCTCCACAGAGATGAAGGACAAGCACTGCTTACAGTCAGAGCATAAGTTATATCCCACACAGCAGTACCAGCTCATCCTGAACTGCATCTTTTATTGCCCCAATCTCCAGTGCATTGGAAGTATCCTATCTGAGTGCTGAGGCACACATATATACCCTGAATCATCAAGCATGCTTGCGGGAAGATGAGAGAATAAGACCAGTAATGTTGCATTTGGCATGAAACTGGACCAAAAGCAGTTCATGGAGGAAAAAAGTCTGAAAGAATAGATGATGTTGAAGGACAAGGACATTTCAGGAATCTGGTGATACCACAGAGACGAGGGACAAACAGCAAGAAGACAAATTTTCAACAATGACGCTGCTCTAGGAAATAATCCAGGTGTCAAGAGGTTTTATACTTAGTGAAGACTAAAAGTAAGGAATTCAAATCATGAGCTGTCACACAGAGCAATGGAATGAGAAAATGTCCTGTGAAAAAGAATGGAAAACCCCCTCAATTTACATGACTGAAATCTAGGCCTTTCTTAGAGCTTACACATCATACCATGATTTTGCACAGCACATCCAAGGAATCCTAACTCCTCATCATATTCAGAAAAATGCAGGTAGAGAAAGACTTAATGGAAAGCAGTTAGAATTCTATGACAAAAACAGAGGTAGCACGAAAAAGAAATGAGGGGGGTATTAAAATGCTGAGGAAAAAAGTTGCACATGCAAATGTAAATAAAGATCATTCTACTTTCAACAAAGAATAAAACAAGTCTCTCCACTGAAGCTGGGATCAGGGCCAAAGTCTCCAAGAGCAGGGCACTCAGATGCCATCACTGACCCAAGCAGCACCTTGATACCATTTCTTTCTCTAATTTTTTTTGTAGCTGAAGAAATTTGAAGCAAAAGCTGGCTCTATGAAACACATGGAATCACACACAGAATATTCTGAGCTGGAATGGACCCATAAGGATACAGAGTCCAACTCCCAAGTGAATGGCCCATGCAGGGATCGACCCTGAGACCTTGGCAGTATCAGCACCATGCTCTGACCAACACTCAGCTCCAAAACAGAATAAATTTAAAGTCTCAATGCTGGACAAGACAGGACAAATGGAAACACTGCTATTAAATCAAAGCAAACAGAGGAGAGAAGAGAATAAGGCTTTTGGAGAATTAAGCTCTTACTCAGAGCCAAGTATGATCTGTGAAGCAACTGGGCACAAAGAGATAGTTTCTATCAGGAATATCCTGTCTACTGTTCTGAGCTGCTAGATTCCTTTTCCCCTCCCAGTCTAGAAGATGAGCAAGCACAAATGCCATATACCAACATTTTACTAGTGTTACCTTTACAATCATACAGTAAAGGTAAAATCCTGTAACGATTCACCTAGTTAAAAATTCCACAAGCAGAAATGGACAATGACTGAACTTGACTCAAACTGCCTCACTTGATGTCCATCACTCTAGAAAAAGGAATGTGAAAGACCATTAATGATAAATGAAGACAATGCACAAGTTTGCTCCAAGCAGAGGGACAAACCTAAACACACACATCCCCTCCAGCTTTTCCCTTCTTCCTCAGAGTCCCCTTCCTTATTCTTGTATTGATACTCCAACTTTTATTTGTTTATTTTCTAAAGGAAGAGGACTTGTTAAATAGAGTTCTGCCGCACGCTGCAGAATGAGGAGTTGCTAAGCACTGAAACTTTTCAGGCTGACAACTTCAGCCCGTGGTTAAAGACATGGAAGATACTTTTGTATGCAATACAAATATTACTCTCTTGTGTATCAAGCTGGTTCTTGAGACAAACATAAATTGCTTGATAGCAGTGTGTTTCTTCCTGTAATTACACATCAACTCAGTCGGACGATGTCTAAGACTTTTCTCTATTAAGCAGGTAAACTTTTAAAATTTATTCATCCACTAGGATTCAGTCTCACTTCTTTAATATATCCTGATTTACCTTGGACTCTAATAGGAATGTTGAGACCTAATGATTTTGTGTACCTTTATTCCATATATACTTCCTTCTCTGGCAGACTCACTTTAATATTTTATAGCGAAATTATGAAAGGCAGACAAAGCCATCCCAGTTTAGAGGCTAATAATAGGTAACTGATGAATAAAGTCTGTTTCCCATCATTATTAATGTGGTAAAAGAAGGGAGTAAATAAAAAACACTTTTTTTTTTTTGTCTAGGGTGAATAAAACTAGTGAAGCTCAGTTCTAAATCTGCTCAGGAATCTCCCTCTCATGGAAAGCAAACTCCATAACCAAATGCCTTAGGGGTTCACACCAGGCAAGCAACCAGTGGCTGTGGTTATCCAGCCATGCCAAGTCTTCTACCAACACCTGCCAAGCTCTCGGTGCCAAAAGGGAATACAAATACAGAAGTCAGATGTGACCAGTGCTGTAACTGACATTTTTCTCAGCAGAGGGGGACATTGTCATGTCCTACCTTAGGAGGTCTGGATTCTACACTGCATGCCCAGAAATCTGGCCAACAGTGGAGTGGCTGTGCTCCTCCCCCACTTGTCTGAGGACAGTGAAGGCCGATTATCCTGACATGGGGGTACATGTCCACTGTCAGGTCTCATAGGGGCCTGGCAGCAAGAGCAAAAAAAGACTGCAATAGAAGTTTTGAAGTTGATAGCCACATGTCAGATACTTTCTGCCCTTTAAAGAGGCTTTTCTCTTCCTTTTTGCGTCAACTGTAACAAAAGAAGCGAGAATAAAATAAGCAGGTTGCTGTATGGAACACAAGGGCAATCAAAAACCACCACAGAGGCGTCGCAGAGAAATGCAAGTACAGAGGATGAAATATCTGCCAGTGGTGGAAACTGTCTCTTTAAAATGAACTAGTGCTTTCCAGGCCCTTTTTGACTTGTCTCCTGGTGATAATCAGTCTTCCAGATGGTTTCTCATTGCCTAATGGTATATACGAGAAAGTAAACATTTCAGATTATTGAAAAATCAAGTATCATTGCAAAACTACTCTCTCTCTCTCAGTTACATGTTTCAGGCGAAACACACTGAAAACATCAAACTAACAGGACTTCTCAAGGTGAAATTGAGAGCAAATAGGGGAAACATCACCTAAGAAGAGCTTTACAGGCAAACAGACCAACAGTACTCAAAAGCACAAGCTCAGAGACATCCATATCTCAATTACATGACAACATAAAGAGGGCTGTGTACCATAAATAAAGCAGTTCTACGAGTTAGAGCCAGACAAGATGCAGAAACAGCTTCCATAGAACTCCTCCCCATTACTCAAGTTTTTCCACCCCACCAGTGAATAAATTGGAGCTGACACTAGTAATGGTCAAAATTAACTCAAAAAGTTAGGCTGAAGTGCCTCAGTCTCCAACTTGACATGGATAATAAGGATTCAACACTGCTTGAAATGAGTAGTTTCATCTTAACTAGATCTCTGAAAATATTTATTCATTAAGCAATCTACTTACATTTGGTGTTTTATATATTCCTTGAGAAGCGCTTCATCCACAGAATACATCTGCACTCCTGTTCCGTCACCATAGTAATAAATCACACCAGGGTTAAGCTCAGGCTGAAACACTTGGTCAATTCCTTCACCATACAGCTCGTGATAACCAACTGAATAGTCAAAGTTCACTTCAACATGAAAGAGAACATAAAAACAACAATGTTAGAAAATGCAAACAGCAACATTATAACCATAGTTATGAAATAACTATGTTTCGAATTTTTTTTTGCCAAGCATCCATTTCTTTGCATACTGCTGGGGTTTCCTTTGCCTCGTCCTCTTCCTCTGCTCCTGCCTCTTCCTCTGCCTCTGGAGAAGCCTCGGACGCTGCCACCCTCGCTCCTCACGCTGCACACCTCGTCATGGTCGTCTCTCTTCTCTCTGTCACGACGCCAATCTTGAAAAGGAAAAAACCACAAAATACCTGCAATCACAGTGACACATCCTGGTGCCTGAAAGTCCCTTAAGCCACCAGAGTTCTCAGCCTGAGCCCAGGCAACCCACAGCCCCGGCCGTGCCGAGGTGGTCAGAGCTGAAGCTGCAGGGCAAGAACAGGAAAGGTCTGCCAGCCCTGAGGGGTCAGCAGCAAGGAAGCAATCCATGGACTGGCAGTCCATCCCAAATGCTTCTGAAGCAACTGGACACCCTTGTGCCAGCTCAGAGGTCACAATATCTATGATCAGCTCGGGGCAGGAAGGAATGATCATGGCAGTTCAGTCTCCTCCTGTGGACAACTCTCACCACTACCCGAGTGAGATGAGAATCACAGAATTGCAGAATTGCAGCTTGGAAGGACTTCTAAAGACCATCCAGTTCCAACCCCCCCATCATGGGCAGGGACACCTTCCACTAGATCAGGTTGCTCAGGGCTTCATTCAACCTGCCCTTGAACACTTCCAGGGATGGGGCATCCACAGCTTTTCTGGGTAAACTGGGCCAGGGCCTCACCACCCTAACAGTACTTTTCTTTTTCTAATATTAAATCTAAACCTACTTGCTTTCACTTTAAAACCATTCCCCCTCATCCTGTCATTCCATGCCCTTTTAAATAGTCTCCGTCCACTTTGCAGGCTCCCTTCAGGTACTGAAGGCCACAATTAGGTTACCCTGAAGCCTTTGCTTTTTCAGGCCAAACAAACCCAGTTCCCCCAGCACAGGAGAGGTGCTCCAGCCCTCTGATCATCTTGCTGGTCTCCTCTGGACTCACTCCAGCAGCTCCATGTCCTCCCTGTGCTGGGAGCCCAGGGCTGATGCAGCCCTGCTGGGGGGCTCTCACCAGGGCAGAGCAGAGGGGCAGAATCCCCTCCCTGCCCTGCTCCCACGGGGCTCTGGATGAGCTCAGGACACGCTTGGCTCTCTGGGCTGTGAGTGCCATGGCCGGGGCACGTCCAGCCTCTGCTCCACCAGCACCCCCAAGTCCTTCTGCGCAGAGCTGCTCTCCATCTGCTCATCCCCAGCCTGGACTGACACCAGGGATTGCCTCATCCAAGTGCAGCACCGGCAGTTGGTCCTGTTAAACCTCATGAAGTGCCCATCCTGTCCTTCAGGCATGTCAGCTGCAGCACCCAGCTTGGGGTCATCTGCAAATGTGCTGAGGGTGCACTCGACCCCTTTGCCCAGCCCTTGATGACAGGATCCCACAGCAGTGGCTCTCTGGAAACTCCCTTCTGTCCCCGACAGCAGCTGCCAACCACTCTCCTGACTCCGCCACTGAACAGCAACTGTCCAAACCAGTCCCCAGGGACCTTGGCTTCATCCAGCCCAAAACTTAGCGACAGGTGTAATTCCCACGTCACTCATGAGAGGAACTGTGTGAGAGAGAGCTTCATTTTCCTTCTCTTTTCCCAACATTCACAGAGACTTCCATGTTCAGTCAGTCACTTTTGCTGACAGTTTCCCTAAGTTGTAATTGGATAGTCCTTCAGATGCCAGGGAGACCACTCTGCCACAGGGATTCCTGGGGATACAGCCCCTACTGGATCAAATTTGAGAGCTGCTAAGCTTAACAAAGGACTGACTAAAGATTTGTATTAAAAATCTTGGTTCAGCAACGATTTTTAGTGAACCCTACAATCACACATGTATGCTCACACACTCAAGTCCTGTCAAATAAGACTGCATTTACAGAGAATATAATCTGTATGTGTGTGGTTTTCAGTCATTCGACCTTGCTAAGGAAAAACTGCTGAAGTAAGTGATAACTGGTAAGAATCCTCCCCCCACCTCTATCCATCCATCAGACATCCAGATCAAACTCTCATCCATGTTCCTAAAATGACTCCAAAAATTCCATGTCAGTAGCAACCAGTACTTATTGTAACAAGCAAACATTCAAACTGTGAATGTATATTGCAATTTTAAAACATAAACCAACCAACTTTCACTCAGCCTATGATTTCTGCCACCTAACCAGCTGTGTTCACAACACCTGAGGACCAGAAGCAGCACCAGTCGTGGTGTTAGTACAGCTTTTTGCAGAGCTGTGCTGAGAAATAGGTCAGGGAGCTGAGGAAATCAGTACGGCTCGAAGGCAAAAACAACATCACTGGAACTGCCAAAGCAGAGTTCAAAGTGTAGCTCCACAAGCAACTGCCCTGGTAGCAACAAGCTGTGGGAATAGCAGCAGAGCAGGACTGAGCAGACACCTTCTGAGGCTTTTTACAAACTTTCTGCAGTTTAGAACCGTGGGACCATGAAGAGTGAATATATACGCTGCTGGTCACTGGCAAATATAAACACCAGGTTTTACCTACTACAGGTAGAGTTATGTTTCAACATAAAACTGCCAGATCATGTGATATTACACTTTATTGGCCACCAACAGCAAGGCCCAGAGACTGAGAGCTACTTACTTCTTGCCTCATTCCTTCTGTTGTTATGAGGTATTAACTTGTTTGTTTCCAGCACAAATCTGGAGCTCGTTCGAGAGCCTGCTCTGTCTTGACTGTCTGACCTCACGTCGTCCAAGTGAAGCGGCACCCATTTCTGCTTGTTACCTTGAAAAGTTAATGTATTACTCGTCATTATACTAACACTTGAGGTTTCAGCTCCTGAAAAGACTCTACAGAATCTCCCTTGTAAAACTAGCAGCAGTTAATTTCAAATTTTAACAAGCGGGAGAAGCTTAATGTTGAAATTTTAAGATATTACGAATGATTAAATTTCTGAATTTCTGAAACTGAAATGTAACCTCACCTAACCTTCAAATATAAGAAATAAAAGGCAAACCTTTCATTTAATGGATTTTTAGATGCTCCATGATCAAGAATTTGCAGTTATGTCAGTGTTAAATACAGACAGTGAATTCCTTGCTATATAACTTTACAATTTGTATATGAAACTTTGAGGTAAAAAAATTACATATAAAATTAACCACCACAATAAAGATTTCCATCACCAATCACACAAATTTTCCTGAGAATTTAGCTGTGGTACTGTAGATATTCAAAGTTGATTCACATGCATCAAAAGTTACTAGCAAAGCTTTATTTTATTTTATTTGCAGGCTGGCCTAAAGTATCTGCCAACAATTTGTTTAAATAGAACATTGATTAGGGTATTGTGGGCTCCATTCTTCTGTGGCTAAGAAACATAAGCAAGTACATAAAATGTCTTCTCTGCACTGAGGTGGAAAAGAAAAACACATTTTATCTGTGGAATGCTTTGCTTTAGATTTTCACTTAGATTGAAAAAATTAAAAGTGGTACAGGTTTTTTAAAGATATATATATGTATATAGGAAGATTAATACATCTGAACAGAAAAGGTCTATAGGATCTGGAAAAACACCATCAGGGAAGCAAGACAAAAAAGCAGCTGATCTTTAAATAAACTTTTTCTGCTGTTTCTCCAGCCTGTTCCAAGCTCCTGATCAAAAGACGTACAGGTTTACTTCCCATTTTTAGTGTAACAGATTGGCTCAAAAGGAAGCAAACAACCTGGTTTAGTTTTCAAATAATCACTACAATGTGCAAGCTAATAGTAGAGCATGAAAATGGAAGTGCTGGTGTATATGCAGTAACGCACACACACATATATGTATGAAGTTAAATTAACACAGTGCTACTTATCCAGGGAAACAAAGATAGCAGAGACAGTAATGGCTTGCACAGCCAGGACAAAATCTTCCAGAAATCATCAGAGCTCCAAGGACCATCGACAGGGCATGAGCTGAATTCCTACCTGACGGAACAGAATGCTCCAAACCCTGAGGGAGGCAGCCTGGCTGAGGCCAGAAGATACTCTGTATTCACCCAGCAAGTGCAAATCAGGAGAAGTTTTATCGAGTCACTCAACTGGAATCGATGCAGCTGTATCAACAGTGCATTACACACAGTGCCTAAACTCACCTTTTTTCCTTTGGTTATTAGTTTGAGCTTCATCTTCACTAGTATTATCTGCTGGACCATCTGGCTTTGCCTCCGGGTTGTCCTTGATTCCATTATTGCTTTTTTGATCAGATTTCTCCTCCTTTTCTCTTCTATTTGTTGGCTTCTTGCTATGACTTACAGTCTTACACTGTAAGAGACACAGGTAATTATTTCTGGCAGTTCAGCTGCTGATAGCAGGAGGTGCACATTTCCATTAGCTATTAAAATTCCTTCTTTATTACCTGTTCTCAGCCTCTTCAACAGGGTGAACTTTTAAGAATTGTCTTGTTTTGTAAAGTCTCTTTTTAAATGGTTTTATGTTCTGCTAGCACAGCAAGAGCATGAAATGAATTTTTAGATTAAGAAAGTTTTTTAACAGAAGATGTAAAATGGCAGTGTGCACAACAATCATGACTTCAGACATGAAAATTTACTGCATAGGAAAGAAAGGAATATTCTCATTAGTACCTACTGTTCAGACTTATTACCTTTAAAAAGCTGGGCTCACAAAATACTGGGAGGGAGGGACAGAGGGAGGGGATTCTGCCCCACTCTGGTGAGAGCCCACCTGCAGTGCTGCCTGCAGCTCTGGGGTCCCCAACATGAAACTATGGACCTGCTGGAGAGAGCCCAGGGGAGGCCAAGGATGATGAGAGAGCTGAAGCACCTCTCCAATGAAGACAAGCTGAGAGCTGGGATTGTTCAGCCTGGAGAAAAGAAGGCCTCAGGGAGACTTTACCATGGCCTTTCAATGCTTAAAGGGGGATTTTTAGCAGGGCCTGTAACAACAGGACAAGGGGGAATGGTTTTAAAATAAAAGAGTTTCAGACAAGGTACAGGAAGAAATTTGTCACGATGAGAGTGGCGGAACAGTGGCACAGTTGCCCAGAGAGGTGGTTGAATTTCCCTGGGACATGCTGGGAAACATTCAAGGCCATGCTGGATGAAGCTCACTCAATCAAGTGGAAGATGTTCCTTCCACTTGGGCTGGCAGGGGCTGGACTGGAAGACCTTTCAAGGTCCCTTCCAACCCAAATCATTCTATGATCAGATAGAATTTCTACCTGCAAAATGGGGAAGTTTTGCAGACATTTCTTCTAAAGAGAAAGAATTTTCCTGTTTTCTGGAGACAGCTTTGAACCTGCTGGAATACACACAGTAGATACTGCAGTACTGTGCTATAATTAATTTGAACACAAAGCCCTCCGCTAGACAAATAAACTAAGTTTAAGTACAAACCGAATGTTATTTTGTTTTACAGACAGTACATGAATTTAGACACTTTTAATTATAAAATGCATATTGTTGGACCCAAATGTTGTGGTTTCCCTGACCAAGAACACAGTAAAAGCACCACAGGAATGCTGCTGCAGAGCTACAGCACAGTGAAATGGCACCTCACCATTAGCAAAAATCTGTGCTCTCTTCTTGTTTTAAATAGCAGCAGAGAGGTCTAAAATACATTATGCACTTATCACTGGAGATAAAGGAAGATAATTTGACAGAAGAGATGTTAACTTAAAACCCAGAAGGGGAAAAATCCATCAGAGGAATAAGAAAACTAAGAATAACTAAATTGTGTTCAGACAACGGGCACAAAGCACTCTGAGCCACAAGAGAAGGCAGCACGTTCACAACTCCAAAGGCCTTCTCATCGGCGCACAAACAGATGAAAACAGCAGAAAAGGTAAATGAAACTTCTTAAACAGTGGAGTTAAAAAATAAGGCACTATTTACTGTACAAGCCCGCGGCACACCACTAACAAATTCCAGTACCAGTGCAGACACAGTTAAGCACATGCCAGTATCCTGAATTACTGACCAAACTTCTACTGAAACCCTACAACACCCAAAGCACATTCTGGGGGGAACAGTATTAAACAGATAAGCCAACACGGTTTAAAAAAAAAATCCTGAGGATTACAAAGGACACTTACTTCATTGTTTGCTATCTCGCTCGGGGTCGGCCAGCTTGCGATATCTCCCAAATCATCGGCCTGCAAAGGTGACAAACAGTTTATATTCCTTCCTTGATTTAGCCCTTTTTAACACAGGAAAGATGTCAATCATGGCTCAGAGAGCCAGACTACTCCCTGGAGCAGAGCTGTTAAAAGTAGCAATTAAAAAAAAACCCCAAGAAATACAACGGAAAACAAACATACAACTTTTGAAAGAGTTTTGAGCTCACATCAAACAATTGTCAGATTAAATGCTGTCTTACACGTATGAGATTTAAAGGCATCTACTGCTTAAGGTTTTAGTTTTTGGAAAACCTTAACAGCTATTAACCAGCCTAAAAAGGGGGTGGCTGTACAAAATATTAGGAACTTAATGTTCCAATAAAAAGACTCGGTGTCTCCTTTGGGAGACTGGATGAAAAATCACCACATAAAACGGTGATTTTATGCACATAAAGGACACTCATCACATAAGATGCAAAGAGGATTTCCGAAACAAATCTAGCATCACTTGTGCTCAAGTGATGCTGTTTCTTTGCAGCCCCTTCACAGTTTTATGCAATCTCACTGATCTTTAAGCAAAAATACTTTTCTTTGTCCCTTGCGCATACACCAATTCAGCAACTCTCCAAATTTTAATTTCCCCCTTTTTTTTTAATTTGTCTCTGTGTTCAAAATTCCCTGTTACCAAGACATAACATAACACTTCTGGCTGGAACTCCAAAATACCTTCTATCTTTTTGTTAGGGCAGTATCAGCTATTTATCATACTGAATATTTACAGGCAAAAATACAAACCTTGCTGCTTTTTCTTGTCCGGGGTTTTCCCGCTTTTATCACTTTAGTGGAATTTTGTAGTTCTGAAAAGGAAGAAAAACATTTTTAGGTGAAGAATTAGGCTGCACTTTAAATAAATAAGGAAGGTGTGTGTTAACAACTCTGCCATCATCATATTCCACCAAAGTGTTTCTGAGGGCTTGATATCAAAGTCAATGAACTTTTTTTTTTTAGTGAATAGAGTCACTAAAGTGCATGACTCTGAAAACTCTCATTCATCGTAAGTGTAAACCCTCTTGCAAACCAGGTGTACAAGATGCTGCCTTACTCCATATTTAAGCATTTTTTTCAACGAAGAAGGTCTAGGGTATGTCAAAATGCTGGTATTTTAACCTAACAAGTGGCAAAGAAAACCCCTGATACACATTTAATAAGTTCTCCCATTAAAAGCTCTACTTATAAGGCAGAATTAATGAAACCTATAATTAAGCAAGAAAAAAAAATAGAAACAACTATATAGTCCCAAATTTGTAATAATTTTTTTTTAATAAATAATTACTCAGATGCCAAACAGAGTTTAGCCATGTAGATCAAAATCAAGCCAAGGTAAAAAGAAAACAAACAAAGCAAACAAAAAAAGGAAAATATGAAAAGAGAAAATTACTACTTAGTTAAAGCCTAAACATTATAATAATGATCCCATCTGATCTCCGGAGCAAGAGGAAACCATCTCTTAATTTTTTCTGTTAAGCCCTGGTTCTCCCAGTGCATGTCTTCCCATACAGATGGGAGTCACAACCATTCCTTGAAACTTCTTATTCAGTGTTTTATTGCAAGACACGCTTGAAACACTGAACGTGTCTGAAATCACAAGTGGATTATTTTATAAGGGGATAACATCACCTCCTCAGCCCTTATCTCTTTCACATCCAGTGACTAATCTCCCTTATCAGGGCTCCACACTGGGAACCCCACCCTTGCGCCCCAGTGACTCTGGAAAGGCTCTGTCTGCTTCCTGGAATGCACAGCGAACGTTAGCAGCACAAACTAATGCTTACTGCACATTCCAGTCTAGATTTTAATAGCATTTACAGCCATATAAATGATGAAATTCGTGTATATGCTTTATACAACTTGGACATCTCACCAGACACGAATCTCGTGAACCCTGACCACCATTTGCCAGCAGGCTTTTGCCTCCCCTACAGATCTGCTTTTTAAAACAAAGACAAAACTCACATCTCAATTAACTTCAGACCCAGGGCTTTAAGAAACACACAGTGACCGACCGTGTAACCCTAATTTTCACTTGCCGCTCGGTAGTAAACTAATTGCCCTTTTACAAAACAAGACAAACGACTGCTGGGGTGGAGCAGCAAACAAATTTGTAATTCTCTCCGAGAGAACTGCCAATTACCCGTGCAGGTAAACTGAGTGGCCACGGCGTGGCTGTAAACACACAGCCTCTGTCCAATTACCTGACTGAAGCCCTTTTTCCATCTCACAGCACTTTTACTTAAATTGCTGCTGAAGGACTGTTCTGCCAGAACTTCTGCTCTGTGTGTCAGCAGGGCGTAGCGAGGCACTCAGAAGTGCAAGACCCATTGTTGCCGCACTGTCTTAGTCATGGGATATAATTTATTCCAGGCGGCAGGAGAGGCTGTCTGAATGGAGCAGAATGAGACCCAACTCGTTTTAAGGAATCTCTCTTATCTGAATGGAGTAATCCACGACTTGGAAGATGCATTTGGAAGCTAAACAAAAAGAAAATATTAGGCAACGCAGCGCCTGGTGGATGATGCACTTTTGGAACTCAAAGGGCTCGAGATCTCATCTCACCCTGCACTTCCCTACCTGGCAACACCTCCACAAAGTTCCTTGTCCTCCCAAAACAGCCATGCTCAAAACCAAACTTAACAGGTCCTTCCTGGCCGGTTTTCTGGGCCTTATCACGTGGGAGCTGGGCTTCAGTGTGAAGCGTGAAAGGGAAGATAAAGGGGAAGGGAAAACAAGAAGGAGGGTGGGAGAGTAAAAGAACGTAACAGGAGACCACTGAAAGGTTTTACCCAGGTCACACCTGTTCTGCTGTCAGGAACAGGCCTAGAGCCACTATTCAGGCAAGCACACGTGTTCAGATAAGAGCCCTCTGCTTAACATCACTCTGGGGTTTAACAGTGTTAGGCACATCCCCTAACAGTGTTAGGCATCCTGAAATGGCATCTTTAGTTTCAGCAGAACTCAACAAGGCCTTCCAAATAAACTATTTCACTTGTTAATTCCAACACAACTGCATTAAAATGGTTTATCCCGTGGTACGCTACGAGGAACCTGCTCGTTAGTGGTATGCTGCGTTGATAAAAGAATTCACTGATCTTCAACGATTTTACTCACTGGGTTTCAGAGTTTGGAGGGTTTGGGAGAAATGAATAAAGTATGAATTTAAACTGCCTCAAGGATGAGGCAGTTTAATTGCCAATGATCATCTTTCAATCACTGAACTCCATGCAGTCGAGATGGCATTCACATGAAAAGAGCAATCAGCCTCCAAAACCATTTTTTTTATGGTTCTTCTGCTTTTCCTAACAGACCACATCCTAACAGGAGGTACAGAAAGACAAGGCTGTACAAACATGCCACGTGCAGCACGTCAAGATAGAGAAACAGGTCTGAAAAATGAAAGACGAATTTTAGAACCACTAAAACTGCAGCAATCCTCTGGGACAACGGCGACAGAGATGGAAAAGCAGACTGGATGGCTGAGGAGCAGAGTTTGTACATAAGATCTCTCACCAAAATACCCCTGATCACAACTACAAGAGGGTCACAAGACAGTAGGATCACAAGTAATAGGACTTCAGAAAGAATGGTTTGAAGCTCTGCAAATAAATAGTCAGCAAGAAATTTTTTCTAATGGAAAGGGAGGGATGATATTGCCGATTTCTTCTAAAAGCAAAGTCTATTAATATAGGTGGAATACATTCTAATATTTGATACAAACACTGTTTATGCTGCAAGGCTTTCTAGACAATATTCAGGTTTTATTTTTATTTGGACTGCACGTGTGTTCCCTTTTGTGGAGGAACAGCATCACATAAATAACAGAAGTGCTTCAGGGAGCAGATAAAATCACCCAGCTCTTCACAACTTAATTGGAGCCTGTGTGTTGAACTTGTACCATATTTTCCTTTCAATGCTCAGTCTGAAGCTTGACAGTATATTCCATTTTTAAACAAGGTAAGCTACAGTTAAATCTTTTGTTTTAACACATGAAGTATTGCAAATGTAACAAAAATTATTCCATGGAGAATATAATTAATTTAAATCCAGAGCACTGACTTGGAGCAGAGATTCTGCAAAACAATCAAAAAAAAATCCCAATTACTATCCTAACATTCTGCTCTACAAGACTTCCAGCATTTTATCACAAAAACTACATAATTAGATTGTCAATCTCCACACTACTTGAACAATTAACCAAGGCAGTGGTGTATGACACCTGCACCCTGCCACCTCTTCAATTTTTCAATACAACAAGCAATGGGGGAGGGAATCCACAATACATGACTGATTAACCATGATGCCATTTGTTTTCCTTATATTTAATTTCTCAGTTCGTTGTTTCCTTAGCTTTTTCATAGAAAACTGCAACCTGTGACTCAATTTCTACCAAAGTTTTCACAGTTAAATGAAGCACATGCCGTAGCACAGAGGTGTTTCAGTTTCATAACAGGTCTCCAGTTTAGAAACAAAAACCCCAGACAAGAAACAACCATACTGTTATGCACAGTACAAAAACCAACACGTGCTGTTATGCACAAGTCAAATACAGGTAGCAGCTTTGTAAGGATAATGTTTTAATCCCTTTAGGGTTGGGGAAATTGTCAATGCTGAAACTTCTGATAATGCTTTGAGTAATTTTTAGACTATGCTATTAAAACACTCCATGAATTCCTAAGAACTAATGAGAACACCTGCCTTAAGTACACCCAAAAAATCTGATAATCAGATCATTTATGAATTTACTCACCTAAGGTTCACTATTCCTAGCAACACAGTGTGTCTTTACTAAACTGCACCTTTACAACCTGTTTTACTATCACACTAAAGCAAATTGATTCATACAACAGCACTACAGTGAAATGGTTCTTCTACCAAAATACCAAACAGATAAAATGTATTCTTTGATGCCCAGAAATAAATAAAATAAACACAAAATAAAAGAATGAAGTGTACACTTATTTTAATTAGCTATGTCATTCAAGCACATGCTTGCAGGCAAACCCATTTTAACCACTTCAGCAGCACAACAAGTATTTTGCTTCACTGACTATTTTCATGAATTTCATGAACAATTTTTGAATAATCATCTAATAAATCATTAGAGACCCACATCAGCTATACAAATCACAGGAAGGCTTGAGAACTTGTCATTTAGATTCCCTTTCTGCAACCTCACAAAAAGGGCAGTGCCAAAGGTTTGATCAAACCAAGAGGTGGGAGAACTTTTGAAATAAAATTATTTCAACCAGTCGATTCTTGGTGAATTATTTATGTGGGGGATGGGAAGCTCACATTTTGTGAGTCCTAAAGAAATGAGGACTTAGTACCATACTGCTTGGCACTACAAGGGGAGAGAGGCACATCACAGAAGGCATTTTCATCACTTGGCAGCCTCTGCTGAAACTCACTCCCTCTGACCACAATCAGCAGGATTAGAATCGTGGAATCACTAAGGTTGGAAAAGACTTTCAAAATCATAGAGTCCAACCTTTGACCAAACACCACCTTGTCAACTAAACCCTGGCACCGAGTGATTTCTTGAACCCCTCCAGGGACTGACACTCCACACCTCCCTGGGCAGTGTGTTTCAAAGCTTACCCACTCTCTCAGGGGAACAATTCTTCCAGAACTAGAGAGAAGCCTATTAATTTCACTAGCAATTTTATACCTGATATGAGCCTTTCCCCACAAGTTAAAAGCAGACGAGGATGTTAAAGCAGCTTCTGAAGTAATTCTGAAGTTATTCTGATTAAAAGAGAAGTTTAATGAAACGCTTGGTCAGAAACACTGAACTCTGGTAACAAACACACCATGAAAAGTTGAGATATGTTCGCACTGGGTGGGTGGTTTACTGTAATGACTAAAACCTACTCAGGTATCAGAGACAAAAATATAATCAGTCGTACTAACAATGCTTGGACCAAATTCTTCTGCCAAAATTTTGCATTTTCCCAGTAGTATCAGGTGACATTAACAGTTTGTTTCAGTACCAAGAGCCAGGTTTGCCTCTATCACAAACCAATCCCAGGATAAATTGAAAGTCCAAAGATGACAGGCTGGAGCCAATTTTTTCAAGTCTGTAACTATCACTGAACATACCGTAGGTGCATGTCTCAGGAAACTTTTAACAAATTATGCCAGGATCAACAAGTCTAACAGGATCCAGCCGCTGCTTTGATGTGAGATGCTTTTACATTTTATTATCCTCTTTACGGATAGTTCTACATTCCATCCCAGTAGTATTTCTGCTCATCCACTTATTATTTCACATGACTAATTTCCATACTACAACATTCATAAGGGCCTAGTGTGACAGATTTTGCTCGGCCAACGTGCAATTAGTTCCTTCCAAATACATCCCTTGTTGCGGGTGGAGGCACACGGCAATTTCTTCCTTCAAACAGGCAGGAAGGATCAGCTGCTTAGCCTTTTACAAGGGTAAGAACGGTGGCTTCCTCACGGTGCTTCTGGTGGTGGCCAAACCAAAACACACACCCTGCTGTGTGTTCCTCACCCAGTGCCACTGCCAGCAATGCTGACTCCCATATTTGCTCAGTTATACACCTGGCCACTGAAAATTATGTTCTAGTACAACTCCTCAGCTTAATTATTAATTCCACGAATGGTAAGCACAACGTCTTGCAGGACAAAAACAATATAAGGCTCTCCAAAATCATGAAATGAAGGAGACAATGGCCACAGCGTACGAATGCACCGCTTCCTGCCTCCACCTTCCTTCAACAACTATTTGTGTGCTTTACCCTTGCAGGCAAAGCAAACTTGACAGAGGAGAAGCACACAAGGTGCTAACAAAAGCAGCTTTCCCAGTGCTTCTGATGCAGCACTGTTGTTACTCCTGCCACAGCAGGGCAAAGGAGTGACAAGTCCTCTTTCATGCACGAAGCAGACCACAAGCTACTGCCCAGCCAGCCGGATTTTTGGAAGCTCGGCACAAACTGCTACTTAGGAGCGCGTCAGTACACATAAACAAAACAGGCCAGATAATAAAGATGGGCAGAGATGCTTGCCGAAAGTTCTGCTCTTTAGCCAAGTGGAGATTTTGTGGTCTGGAATGTGCTCTCCGTTTATATGACCTGTATACTTGAAACTGTAAATTATATATTTCTCTTTGTCAAGGAAGAACACGTTTGATTCAAGGATAAAAGCGACTGTGAGATCACAAAAAAGGTTTGTCAGGTGCCCTCGGGAGCAAGTGCTGAGATTGAAATTCTCGGGAAGCGCTGGTTGAAGTATTTATTTTGAGGTCAGCAGTTTACTTGCAGCCAAGAACAATACTACAAGAAGCTACAAACTTCTAGGAACTCTTCGCTAGCCTAAGCATAAAGCCTGGCAATTTCAAGTTAGGTCCTTGACGACCAGCTCTGTGAAGCCCGTTCAGTCAGTGTGGTGCCTATAAAGCGGCTTTATCTTACATGTAGTGATTTAAGGCCAGGAAATTATCCCGTGGCTACTCTCCCTCCCATCTCTTCCTATGTAAACACAACAAATCCCAACAGCGAGCGAACCGTCCGCTTTTATCGGCGCTTAGAGCCTCCGCAACCCCATTCTGGAAACCAAACCCAAGTAACGGATCGTTCCGAGGGCCTCGCTACATAATTACCCCAAAAAAGAGCTGCGGCAAAGCGGCGCTTCTAGAGGAGGCGAAACGAGACGAGCGGGCGAGCAGCCCGCTCTGCCAGCGCCAGGGGCCGGCCGGAGGTCACCGCCGGGCCGGGGTGGCCACTCGCAAGCCCCGGGACGTGCAGCCAGCCCGGCGCTGCCGTCCCCGGCCGCGTCCCCCGCCCCGAGCGCTCCCTCCCGTGCCCATGTATGTCAAACCCAGCGCGCCCGGCCCGGCTCCCGCCGCGCAGCGCTGCGCACGGGCCCGGCTCCGCGGCCGCCGACAAACGCGCGCTCGTCCTTCCTAAAAAACGCCAAACCAAAACGAAAACCCCAAACCCAAAACCGCTCCGATGCCATCACGGCGCCGCGCGCACGCTGCCGGCCCCGCACCTGGTTCCTGCGGTCCGAGGCGCCCGTCCGGCCCCGCGGGCGGGGAAGGGCTGTCCCGCCGGGCTCTGCGCCGCGTCCACGCGTTCTCCTTGGGCGCCGGGGCTTCCCTGCTCCGGCCGCCCTCCTCCGCCACCTCCTCCCCGCGGGGCGAGCCGGGCTCGGGCTGCCGGGGCTCCTGGGCCGGCCCCCAGCCCCGCCGCTCCGACACCTGCGCCGCGGACATGCCCGGCCGTGCGCCCGCCGGAGGGGCCGCAGCCGGGGCGGCCGAGGCGAGGAGCCCGCGGCGGGGGAAGGGGAACCCGCCTCCTCTCCTCGCCGCCCCGCCCCGCAGCCGCTGCCAGCGCCCCCCGGCCGGGCCGAGCGCCGCCGGCTCCCCGCTGCCCTGCGGCCGCTCGCTGCCGAGACGCGACAAGCGACGGCCACCGCGACCCGCCGGGGCCACCGCCGCCGCCTGCGGAGGGACGGGCGGCGCTCCGGGCGCGCTGCCTCGGCCGGCCCGGCCCCGCCCGCGCGGGGGAGGGACCCGGGGCTCTCCCGTGCGCCGTGACCTCACGCGGCCGGGAGGTTTTCCAGCCCCTTTCGGACATTTCGGCTCTGCAGGCCTCGCCCGCACCTGCGCCGCGCTCTGGGTGTGGGCAGCGGGGGGACGAGCGCGTCTCGGTGGTGCCAAGCGGGCTCCGCGGGGCCCAGCCCCGAGAACGTGTTCAACAGGCGCGTGGGAACGTACTGGAGGTCCCAGCAGCGAGGGAATCCCGTATCGTTAAATCATTCCAACAGACAGGTACCTCTGCCATCCCACCGTCTCTCCTCTGACAGAAATCCCGCAGAAAAATCACCTCACGGCAGCACGAGCGCCCATTCCACGCTCACTGGTTATACCCACACCCCTGCCTCTGCATTATCCTACAAGCGCTACGGTCACAGGGTGAGGAAAGCCACCACAGGACGACATTAATCACCTCTTTCCCTCTTTGCCAGCTCCTAGTGCTCCCACAATTCTCCTTGATTACACCTTAAGACACCTGCTCCTCTCCCATTTCTTTCATTTCTCTCTCAGCCATGTTTTACTCCTTTTCTTACAAAAGATCTCCCAAAAAAATAACGCCAACACTTCTCTAATGAACTGAGCAAATTCCCAAATAGGCTTCTATAAAGCTAGTCAAATATTTTTGAAGTAGTGTCACAAATGAACAATTTTCCTGTGTTTTGCAGCAGTAAAATATGTTCTGTTCAGGGTAATGTTGTTCTCCGCGTAATGAGATCCTGTGGAGTTTTACCCCTTCATCAGAAAAAAAAAAAAAAAATCCACTGCAAATCAACCAAAAACTCAACAAATTCCTACCACGGCTGACACTTCAAGCACTGAAACATTTTTAGGATTATTCTGGAACTGTGTATCCAGTAGCAGATCAGATGACCTGGTGGAAGTCCAAGCTTACCTCAAAGCAAACCCTAGGTGCCTGCTGCTTTGTTCAAGGCTTTTGGAAATCAATGATGTGTTGTAGTACAGGCTTGAAATTAAAACATCTGCTACAATTGTTATGTGACAAGGAGCAAACCACATATACGTGTTAATGCACATTCCTCTAATTGCAGATTTCAGCTCCAAACATTAGAGGAATTTTCATAAATAGAGAAAAGCATCACTCCTGCTTCTAAGCATTTTTTGTACCAAAAGTGACAGGTGTTTTCTTTCAAAATTCAGCTCAAGAAAGACTACAAAAAGTAGAATGATTAAAATTAAAAAAGAGCAAATCTTCAAACCCTTAGAGGTATTTTTCTTTGATACCAAGAAATCCGATTTTTTCGGATGCCATAGATTTACCAATCAAGGATGTGCTGATTGCATGCATTCCTGAAAAAGGGAGAATCAGTCACACTAAAACAATTTCCATTTCTTTCATTTGGTCTCCCAGACTCAGAAGTTAAGCAGAGGTTAGAGTGATATGAAAGTAAAGAGGCCCTACCTATGTGACAGGTAAGAAGGGGATTAACCTCTTGTTTCTCTTTTTCCCATACAAGCGTCAGAAGATGAGGAAGCAGAGGAGTAGGCCAGCCAGAAATTTAGGAACACTACAGTGCAGGAACCTAAACAGAGCAGGAAACTAATTAAAGGCTAATTAGGGGGGGGGGGGGGGGAAGCACTAAAGTTGATCAGTTACATGGCACTTGAGAAGTTTTTGTCCACACTTGCTTTGCTAACTCTATAGGATGGAGGTTCCTGCAGACTTTGTTGGATGGAGTGGGACTGAAGAGGATATAAAAAGCTTTCACAGTTGCTAGGACTCATCCTTCACATTTTGTCCACTTGTATTATCCTCCTTGCTACTTTCTAGCAGTGTGAGTCAGACTTCTTTGGCAAAACTCTCCTTTAGGAACACAGTACTTAAAATGCTGGTGTTTCGAAAAGGGGCTGATTTACACCAAATGAAACCAAAATAATAACAATTCTTATTTATGTTTTAATGCTTGTGTTTTATCTTGTGTGGAAGCATCCAAGGCTACCAAGGAACACTGCAAATTCCAGGATTGCATGGAATAGCAGCGTTTTACTCACATTGGGTAAAAATTCAGGAGGAATTACATGGTTACAGACCTCCCCGAAGGAAGCTCCTTTCCATTCCTTCTAACTTATCATTAATGCCAAGCTGGCAGAGAACCTGACAGCCTGAGATAAAGAAACTTCCCTGCCCAACCAACAGCAATTCAGATCAACATTTTAAAAAAAACCCAACACAATTAAGAGAAATAATAAAAAAAAATACCTGCCTCAAAATGTTAGCAGCTATTAAGCAAAAATAGTATTCCGAGGATCCAAGGATTTTCACTTTTATACTGTTTACAGTATCTCCATTACAGGCATTTGACATTCCAGTAAGAAGTAAGAAAAAGCAGCAAGACTCCATTCCTTCATATAGTGTTTCCTTTCTGCAGACCTTTCTGGAGTAATAAAACACAAGTGATCTATCCCTATATCTATCTATCTATATATTCCTCAGTGGTTCCTTTTAAGTTGTTTGGGGGGGCGGTTTATTTGCCTTGGGGAAAAAATTAGAAAACGCTCCATCTGACAATTATTAGATGTGTTCTGCACTGGCAAGTGTAAAACTGGACTCACAATGGTATCTTAATTAGCTGACACAAGTTTGTTTTCTTTACTAGGTTTCTAGGCATGTAGAAAAACATCAAAGCAGCCCCAGTGTTTGTTGTGTGAAGCTTTTATCGTGTCCTGTAGATTACCTGCTCTCCTCGTGCTACAGCTCTGGTAGGAACAGAAGGGATTTCAGGATGACAGTGGGATGCATTTTGAACATCTATTAACAAGAGAGAAAAAAAACCCGAAACAACAAACCTCACATCTAAACGTTTTTAGGACTTTTATTGAAAAAATTTAAAACCAAAATATTACCAAGGCCAGTTTTACAATAAATTTAAGACATACAGAATGGTTTACCTGCTATAGGGAAGAAACCTTATTACAATATTTCTCTCATGCAACTCCTGGATTAAAACCACATTCTCATTTAACACCAAAATGGATTATTTATATTTTCTTAGAATTTAACCTTAAAATATGATTTAAAAAGTCAATTTTCAAACGGTTAAAAACATGTACACAGCAAGATTCCCCCTTCAAAGACCAGCTCCCTATGTCTGATAACTGGCAGAAACAGACCACTGAACTAATTTTTCCTTTTTTTTTTTTTGTTATTCTAACCTGAGAAATTCCTTAAATAATGCTTACTGGGCTTTCACATTTGGCAACACGACTTCAGTTACAGAGCAAAGTGCAACTCCTTATTCTTGTCAGAAACCAGCCTTTCACTGCTTGTCCCACAAGACCCTCTCAGAACCAGGAGTAGAATTTGCCCCAAAAGCCACTCTCACAGCAGGAGTGGTGTAAGGCCAAACCTCCTTCTGTGCCCTTTTGGTAAGTTAAACCTTGTTAGTAATACTATGGGGACACTAACCTCAGGATGCAGAGTTCCCATCAGTTGTGTAATTCCCAGTATTGTGCGCTTTGAAAATATTGACTTTGGCATGTTATACTTTGTAGCACAGTTGATTTTTTTTTGTGCTTACTCCTGGCCTTTCCAAAATCTGTCTTTTCTCTCTTGAATTTATTCAAGCCCTTTCCCTTGCCACCAGTTATCTCCCTTTCTCATAGCTGCAACAGAAGCAGGACACAAAGCACACAATTACATTTAAAATGTGAGAGCTACAAAAGCTGCTGAACAGCAGACTGGTGGTAAAGCACTCTTAGTTGATGAATATGCTTGTAAAGCCTGTGAATCTTTCAGTACGCCAGTCAAGACTTCAATTTTAAATTTGTAAACTTACTAATATTTCATTTCAAACCCTCCAAATATTTGGTGTTTAAATGTGCTAGTCACTTCACACTTGCTCCCCATATATAAAACCAATGCTGTCCAAAGAAATGATGAAAAACTATTTTGAAAGAAGCAATTTAACTCCCAACAGATTAGAACCTCTTCTGCACATTCATTTATTTTGTATGTTACATCGTTTGAGTTATTCAAAATCGTTGCTCTTCATTTTTATCTGAACACACCTTATTTTCAAATGAACAATGATTTCTTCACAGTTACTAATCCTGTCTACCTGATTAAAATTCAATAGAATATATAAACTGATCTTTGTTTGCTCCATACTCTGCCTACTAAAAACCTTTACTGTAACCACGGAGATCAAAAGTGCTTGACTGGGAAGGTGCAGAAGTCACACATCCTGAGAAATGGCTGGATTTTTCTGTTTGTTTCAGAGTAATCCTGGTAGTGACTGTACTAAATACTGAAGTGTTTCAGTTTTCAACTTCTCTGCAAATTTGTTTTAAAAGAATGTCATAGGAGATTACCACCAAAAAAAAGAAAAAAAAAAAAAAGAAAAAAAAAAAAAGAAAAAAAGAAAAAAAAAAAAAAAGAAAAAAAAAAAGATGTGGAGAGATACCCACACAGTTGGTATTTGACAACCTTTTATTCTACTCTAATTTGTTGGCTTTTTTGATTGCAAAAGAGGAAACAACAGACTTTGGATTTTCTTAAATGTGTTCAAAATCCAAGTTTCTTTATTTTTCCACCCAATTAAAAAAGACAAGTGTTGAAAAATAAGGAGCAAACCTAACTGTTGCAATAACCTTTAGTCTCACGTATCTTTTAAATTATACAGTGCAAGTGTATTTTGCATATCAGTGCTGAGTGCACTTTAGAAAGGACATCTGTTGAAGTATTTCCAACAGGTCTTTATAGCACCATATAATCTGCTGTCAGTTTAACTGCTTAGAATCAGCCAGTGCTTAGAAAGTAAAATGATGATACTCCATCTATCATTCCAAAAAAAGAGAAAAGAAATCTGGAAGCTTATGTTATTCAACTGAATGAATGTAAACAATTAATTACCAGACACTTGATTTTCACTTATTCCAGTTTTGTGAACCTGGTTGATGAATTGCTACATGAACCTTCTGTAATGGCACAGTTTAATTCAGTGGCAGGAGAACTTCACCGACGTATTGAATGAAAACGTCTCTCTCTCACTTTTCTTGCAATTGTCAAAGTCTCTCTTGGCAAGATGTGATGCTGAGCCTTCTGCTAAGGCTCATTTCCAATTCATAATTGAAGAGAAAAGCAGTGACAAACAGAAGAGGCTGAGTGCTGGCAAAGCCACGGTACAACACAGTAGGAAGAGCAAGGCCATGACGAAGCAAGAGGGAACCGAGATATCTGGAACAAACCAAAACGACACTAAACGCAAGAGAGCAGCTTAGCCCCACAGCACGTTTTACATTCTTCCAATACTTGATTGGTCTGTTTTCTACTGGCACACGATTCAGAATTTATTCAGAACTGAAGGAACACACAATCTGATTAGGCATGGAGTACATGAACCATTCATGCACTGACAGATGCTGCTGTTGTTTTTTCACAGGTAACGCTGAAGCAGCTGTGTCAGAATGGCACTGGGTTGAAATGAAAGCAATGCTGGTACTTTACCACTTCTGGTAATTGTTACCTACAACAGTCAGTGACCATCTGCTCAACACTACAAGAGGCTTGTTTTCCAAACATGAGTTCCAGTAAGCTGAATAACAAATGAGATCAGTCTGAATGCATTAGAAAGATCACATGGTGTATTTCTGGAGGAAGCGGTCAAACGCGTCG
Source organism: Chamaea fasciata (assembly GCF_029207755.1). Lineage (NCBI taxonomy): Eukaryota > Metazoa > Chordata > Aves > Passeriformes > Sylviidae > Chamaea > Chamaea fasciata. The sequence goes on from NW_027094091.1 coordinate 65,369,712, forward strand.
TAAATCGCTTGCCTGGAACAACAAAAAGACAAGAGATTTTGTATAATTTGGGAAAGGGCAGAGATAAGTGGCATCTTTCCTTATATCTACAAATATATCTACAAAGCTAGCATCACAATTTCAAAACAATGTTCAATAAAAATGTGGTATCAGGTGGTATTTTCCCCTTCCTTTATTTCTGGGATCTCTCACTTCAATCTAGTAATGTATTTACGTTTCAGGAATCAGTGGGACCATTTTCCAACTTTAATGCAAGTGGAAATGTAGATGGATTAGGAGTTTTCTACTCAAAACACATCAGAGACATGCAGAGCTTGAAACTTTTGAGCAACTATCATAAAAGTAAGGCTGAAGTTGTAATAAACTACTGGTCAGCATACATTGACCCAATATAGCGCTATTCTTTTTGTTGTTCCTTAGACTTCCAAAATGGTGTGTATAGTCTTCCTAATTCCCTGTATTTTAAAATTAAGAGCACAAGTATTTAACGTTTTGAAAACTAGAGAACTGCATTCATAAAACTGATTTACATAACTGTCTTTAGAAAATCAACACCTAATGTTACTAAGGCACGAATTCATGCAAGTACTACTTATTTACAGTCAAGCTCTCATTTTGATTCAATCTAAAATTTAATTTTAAACTTTTCTGTTCACCTTACCTGAAGAGTCCTTGTTTGAAGAGGTAGGCACTGACATGACCTCCTTCCAGATACCTGATTTCACACCCTGGCCAGATCTCCTGGAGGCTGCGCACGCCGGTGCGGGGAATGTACGCGTCCTCCTTGGCTTGTACTACTATGATTAAACTTGGGTCAACTGGAACTAAAGGAAAACAAAGCAAAAACTGAATTCATCTGTGGTAAGAAAAATAGAAAGACAACAGCTGAGATGTCTGTTGCCAAAATGCTATTTTCACCAAAAAAATAAATTATTAGAAGTTTTAATTAAATTACATGTTCTAAAGTCTCCAGCAGAATTCATCTGGTTTTTGATGTTACAGTAGTGAGGCCATCAGTGGAAAAACAAACTAACCTTACCCTTCCCACCCCTAGAGCAGAAATTCCTCAAAGACTTGTGAAGTTGACAGGAAAATTCTTCCCTCTTATCAACAAAACTCTATAGCATTCATGTCAGTGCTTTGAGAGTCCTTTTTATTGGCAAAAAAGAACTATGAAATTCAACAGAGTAGAAGTTTCATATATTTTTTTCCCCTCAGGGAGAAAAAAAGACAACTTTTCATACAAGAGGTCAGAAAGTACAGCCTATGTTCACTTTCTTTCCTGTTTCCTACATGGTTTACTTGCAACATAAAAATCCCAACATATTGCTATACATATTTATTACTCATAACCAGACCTGCACCAATCAGATTACTAGCAGGAATAACACCAATATGATGTTGAGAAAAATAGCACCAAAATCACGTTGAACACAGAACATTTCTCCCTTCAAAAAGAAAATATGTGGTATGTTAAAGAGTGACCAGCCAAGACGTCTGGCAGTGGGGTGTGACAAATAATTTAAACCCTTCCTTCTTTCATACTAAATTAAACATAGAGAATATGCAATGCTAAGATAAATTCAAGTCTTCCATTCAATTTTCCGTGAAATCTGAGCATTAGGCAGATTTTCTGAAGCTCCTCTCTGGCCTCACTCCAAGGATACCCTGGCAGGGGATGCAAAGTCTCCCAGAGAATGACGAGACCTGGGAGACTATTGACACAATGGGCTCCAACACTTTGACAAGTGCATCAGGATCACTAGATCCTTTTAAGTTTCAGGAGAGATCAGTGCTTAGCTAAGTGATACCTGGATTAAGTCTAGATAAACAAGAAAGTCTGTACATAGAATAAAACTAACAGGGCTTTTTCTGTCTACTGGAATAACTTTAAAAGCTTTAAGGAAAGCACTTCACTGGTACTCATCACAAAACATCTCTGACTAGCAGTGAAAGAATCTACACTAGTGTAGATTCCTTTTGTTGTGTGTTTCCTTTTATTTTTAACATTTGTTTGAACTTAAACACTTGTACCAATGGAGTACTGAATGCCAGAATTAAGAAATGAGGGGGCTCAGTATCAATAAAGCTTTGACACTAAAAGACAAGTCTGTCTGAAGTCAGAGCACGTTGTAGGAGGTGCCTTCAGCAGGTTCATGCACAGCACCATGAACTGCTACAAAAGGAATTCCGAGCCCCCACTCCAGGGGAACCTTTTAAGGCGGCTCTAGGGAGCAATCACTTGTTTGCCTTGCTGGAGACGGTTTGTCCTGAACGCCAAGGAATGCTGGACTACAGCTCCCCCTACATGCCATGTCTCTTCTGGGAAACAGTATTCACCAGCCTGCAGCAGCGCAGAAGGACCCTCAAAATATTTTTACTGGCAATACCATTCAAGCTTGGTGCTCAGCTATGCAGGCGACTTTCCATCTGAAGTCAGTATCAGATTTCTGCTTGAAAATCCTTATTAGCAGAATAATTAAGATTAAATCGACCTAGGTATTACTTACATCACACAGGTGTTTTCTTCCTTTAGAAATTTGCACTAACTCGTATCTGAAAAAACCCACAGCAAGGCAGAGGAGAAAAATGTGCAAAGATACTGAGAGGCAACCTTTTAATTAACTTTGTCATTAGTTGGCCATCAAGAAGGAACAGAAAAACAATTAGGAAATGGAGCAGTAAATAGATGCGACAGAATAATGCTCACAATATTTCCATATTTCAGCAAAGCTGCCAGCAGGTTTACACTTGGAGAATGAAGAAAATACCTTTCCCTCCACTGTATTTTATTCAGCTTTCCAAAGTGCACATTGAAACGAAGAGGTACATACCTGGGAAGTTAGCTACGTGGGTACATTCATCCATTACTCCCTTCATGAACATTAAGGATTCTCTTTGTAAAGTGTCACTCCTCCTGCTATTTATCCTGTGTCCTTGTGGGCTGGTTAAGTTTTTATTGCTGCTGCTACTGGTGGAAAAGGTTTGATTTATGCACGGCATTTTAGGAGCATCCTGCATTAAGAGTCTTTCTGAAGAGGCACTTAGAGCACTTCTGTTTGTGGCAAAGCTGTGAACAGATTCCTTGGATACAGTGTCATTCAAGGACTCAAAGCTGAATATTCTGGAAGTCACATCCATGTCTGCCAGACTGTCCACACTGTCAGGGAAGTTCTTCACAAAGTCTTGTCCCATCTTGAAAGAATCCGTCTAAACAAAGACAACAATTAAGAGTCTCTCCCTTAAACCAGTTGGTTAATTTTAAGATAAACTCATAACAATAATTTTTTAAAAAAATTAAAAAATACACTACCAGCACTGCTCGCTTTTATTTTCAGCTTGCAAGTCATTCAATTAAATTCTGATCATCATAACATCTTGATAATTTCATTCTACCTTTCTGTCAGTTTAAAAAAATGCAGGAGGTACTTACATACAAAGAAGCTTGCAATATAAACTATTGTTTTTCTTTCTATATTAAACTCTGAATTTGTAATTACAGTCATTTAAGCTTAAATGACCTAATTATAATAATAATAACAGAAAAATGAACATATGTGACCAGGTCTAATGTTATGTTTAGGACTGAAAAACTGACAGTCTCTAAATACTAGGGAGACACAAGCTGAACTTCTTTAAAAATGTTTCCTCTTTTCATTAGTGTTGCTGGAGTAAATAAGACTTAAAAATGGCAAGTGCCCAAGTAACAACTATCTGCAGCCCAGGTCCTCTTCTCCTGCTGTGAGGCATTAGAAAAAGAATTATCACAAAGGAAATAATCTTAAAGGGGGAAAAAAAAAAAGGCATTTCTCAGAATTTTGATTGAATACATTTTATGTTGTAGATTACACTAAGTGTGATCAAAGGAAAAACTTGTAGCAAGGGCTGCACTTTAAACTTGTTATACAACCAGAATATTAGTTTTGTTTCTCAGGTTTTTCCTTCAAAGACTAAATTTACCACAGCACAAAGAAACAACATGCCAGTATGTTCTAGCTAACAATTGTCTACTTTTAATGGAAGTAAAAAGAAGTTGCATTATTTGCAAGATTTGCACATGTAAATATTAACAGATAGGTAAAACAAACCATACTTACTCCACAATATTCAAGCATTTGAATGATTTCTTCTTCATACACAGTTTGTGTAAAATACTGTTTCTCCAGCTCTCTCCAGTTCACTGCCTTACTCAGCACACCCTGAGACAACGAACAAAAGCATTCAGTACACAAGTGAAACCCAGAGGTCATTCTAAAATAATGATACACGCAGGAAATTGACCTGCTCCTCTCCTGATTTTTTCCAGTGGAATTCTGTTCCCAGACAGCTCTCAAAATTATTGCACTCAAAGCACAAGCACATATTATAACACAGGACATGGAATGCCACCTCCCTTGTGGCCAGCCCAAACCTTTTAACTTATATTTCTGATCATAATCTAATCTATTAACAAAAATCTGGTTTGTAATTTGTTAATTACCGTAGTGAAGACTGCAGAGGCTGTTGACCAGGAGAGACAAGGAATCAATGGCAATGGTTTAGGCCAGTTTGTCACTGCCAGTGAAGCCATCTAGAATCAAAGGCACTTATTACACATTTTTATATTGAATTCACAATATGGTAAAAAGAGCTCTCTCCTCTACAATTTCTTTGTTTACATGGTATTTATGAAACAAGTGGTGCCAAAGAGTTAAGGACTGTGGCAGCTGGATATACTTTCACCTATTTAGAAGTTACTATCTAGTCTCCAGTGATTTTTTTAAAATAAACATTGCTCTGGAAAGGACTCACCTCAAGGCTGAATGGGATTTGGTTATAAGAATTCCCAATGGGATATTCACTAAATATTCCATTAATTACAATTACAATTCAATAATTTTATTTGTAATCCATTAATTATTATTATAATTATAAAACCTAATACAAGCCATTAGTTGTTTAAAAACATTATTAAAAAAACTTCTATAAAGCTTTCTACCAAGCTCTTGCAGGTTTATTTCAAGGCAAAGCAAAGAAAATCTATGAGAAGGACTATTTAAAATTTTATACTTCCAAAATCTGTATACAAGAAACAAAATTTGAAGGAAAAGTAATTCAACACGTTAAACACTTTTTCTGTCCTTTAAGTTTGAATTATTACTTTTGCATCAGTTCTCAGAACAGATTTTTGTGACTGTTCTGTTTATCCCAGAAAAAGCCAGAGCAAGTAAATCCGATGTACAGAATTCCATATATATGCTCTTGACAAGTTTTATTAATACAAAACACCTCGTGTCTGCTCTAGATGTTCTAATAAGTGGATTTTTGCAACTGAACTATAATTGTACTCTAATTATTTTTATTAATAAAAACTTACAAGAACACCACACATCTATGTTCTGATTCTCTCCAGTAGTAGAACTGAATCAATGCTTACAACCTTCCACTGTAAAACACACTCTGTAGAGGATCAGCATCAAATATCACTTAGTTCACAGAAGTTTCTGATTCGGCAGGCTGATGTTGTTTAAACCAGAGGTGCTCTGTACATTTATGACATTTACAGTTAGAAAGCTGTGCTTTAGGGCAATATTTTCCTTTTGGGAAACACAACCATTACCAACATTATTTACACAGCTCCTAACAAACAGAGTAAGGTATGCTGTTTTAATAAGCTTTGCACCTGTGTCTCACAGAGCTGTGATAATCTGCAGAGACACAAGCAGGAACATTTTAACTGTGTGTTTTTAGTCTTTCAAGCACCTTAGTGATACACTGCTGGTTTGGTTTGAGTATGCACATTGTTACCCACTTTAGCACAGAAATCTCTGATCAGTACCAATGATCACTGACACCAAAAGTCACCTCAATTTTACAACATGCCTACAAAGGGGGGGTATTTCACACAATGCATTAAAAGACAAAGGTTTAAGCAAGAAGAAAGGAGGGAAAGAGGGAGAATCAGCAATCGATCAGCACAGACTTTCTTTCAGCAAACATTGCTGCCCCCCACCCTTGTGGAAAAAAAACAATTATGTGAGAAGTTTATATTCTTATTAAGCCTGCTGGGAGATGGCTGACAAAGGGCTCTGTGATTTGTCAGTACATATTAAGGATTACACTAATTCAGCACCACAGAACATGAGAAGTGCCAACAATTTGTTTCTCATGACTCTAAGCGTTTATTTTAAAGCACTTCTGAGATCAACGCTGTAAAACAAATGATTTCCGTATGCTACATGATCAGATGACAAGTTAAAACAGAAATTACTGAAGAGGAGATATAAAAGCTTACATGTCCTCCCATGGATATTCCAGTCATCCCTAGTGGTCCATAGCCTTCTCTCTCTAGCCAGTGCAAAAGAGCTGCCGATTCTAGAATTAGAGCTCCTCCCATCACAAACAGGTCCGAGACATTTTTTAAACATGACCGTCTTTTCTCCCCAGAAAAGGAAAAGAGAGGGTTTATTTTTCTAAGATTAGACTCTGACAGTTCTTATCATTCTATACATACTTTTATACACAGCTTCATCACAACCCCAGAGAATTCTGGAGCTGAACTCCTGCTGATTCAACAGGAGGAAAAAGCAAGCCCAGATTTTCTGGCACTTGTAATTTTTCATCCAAATGGGGACTAGAAATAGGCACCTGCCTATGCTTTAAATGTGGTATCACTGACAGCTTGGTCTTTTGGAAACGATTACCAACATTAGCTCTCATTAGTAGCAATATTCTGTCCTGTGAAGTTGTAACAGATATTTTAGAAATAGAATCAAAGTGATACAGTCCTAGGCATACACTAGCTCGTTTGCAGAAACAAGGTGGGTTTTTTTTTCTTATTTACCTGTTTTACATCATTGAAAAATTGCACACAACATTTGAAGAGCAATCAGTATGTCAGCTTTGGAAGCACTCATCAGTGTCACTGTGAGACTGAAACTGTAAAGTGGGAAGTTTGTCACGGTATTGAGAAATTCAGGCAGTGCACTGCAAAGCACTAAAACACAGAAGACACACAAAAATAGTAGAAATCTATTTGGCTGAGCCATCAGAGGGACTCTAAAACTAATAGACCTCTAACTAGGGGAGGAGGACTGAGTATTTTCAGTAGCACAGGCAGGTTACAAAGGGTTCCTGGCCTCTCCTGCCAGAATGCCACCGTCACATTTGTGACACTCTGAAGCACAAGGACAAAGCTCACTGTGAAGTCACACAGAAATGAACATGGCTGTGCAGAGCAGCATTTACAGCAATTCCTTCCTACAGCTTCATGAGATTGCTCAGCCCTCTGCAGCTGCTGTGTTTATTGAACACTGTAACCTGTTACACTGGTGCTGTGTAACCCTCTATTGGAGGGTGACAATCACCTGCTGGGGCATTAGACTGAGCACCCCCCACCTTGAAACACTCCTGACACACTGGACAACTGGGAACAGAGTTATTTAATTTATTCTTCTGCATCAGGTTGCCCATAACTGGAAATTAACCCACCAATGGATGTATTCCAGCACATGTTTTCTCCTGTCACTTTCCTAGAATCCTACAAACAATGCTTCACTGTATCTTCTAGCCATGTTAAATGTCTGAGTTAGGAATAAAAAGGATTAAAACACCAACTCACATTTGGACTTTCAGAAATATTGGGAGGCTAAAAGCTTTGCCTCAGACACACATCCTGTTGAATTCTGATAATATGTCTGTGGTTTGGAAAATGTAAGAAGTAAAAAACCAAGACTGCCTAATTAGGCTTCCAAATTCCAATTTAAGAAACTGACTGAAGAAACAAATCCTGTAAAATACTGAATATTGCATAGCATCCTAACAACTAATCAACACTAGATTTATTCATGTCTGCAAATCCTTAAAAAGATCTTGAAAAAGCAAAATCCTAGCAATCATAATGGAAATAAACTATCTGAGCAAAGATTATTCAGAGCTGACTGAGATATAACAGCAACACTTGTATATGCAGTTGTGAGTCAGGAAAATAAAACAGCCCTGGCTTATACCCACACAAGATATTTGTATCCCACTCCATACTGCAAGTCCATCTTGTGCAAACTCTCCTGATCCCTGAGATCTCCTAACACAACACCCAGAGCACTTTAGCCAAGAACAGGCAATTTCACATTGGCAGGTTACAAGTGGTTTTTGAAATGTTTTTTTCTTAAGAAGCCATGAAAGTTAAGACAACTTTTAGCTCGAAAGAGGAAAAGAGAAAAGCGGTATTTTAAAAACACGGTATCCATAAATGTAACAGGAATACTTACAATTGATCCTTAGGTTTTCTACAGCCATGTAAAAGGTTCCAGTTAAAGAAAGTAAAATAGGCTTTATCAAAACTGGTCATTTAAAGAAAAATAGATGAAATAAATAATATGCATAAATAGCATGAATTAATTGAAATTTGGAATTTAAACTCCCAGTGTTTAACTGTCACTAAATTAAATTCAATCTATTTCAATGGTGCAGTTTGCAACATTTTACTGTTGTCAGATATATGGGTAGGAAAAAAGTGTAACCCGAGCTCCTATTTAATGAAACAGAATAAAACTGTTGTACAAGATGACAGAACAAAACTTACTTGTTTTTTTAAAAAAACCCACCCAAATCTGAAGTGGTAAAAACAAATTTCTCAGAAGTTACCTGAGTTACCATAGAATTGTGTTTCACATAATGGTCATAATTTTTTTTTCTTCTACCCACTGGATGCCAAAAAGTTGGTATTTTATGAGTGTGGACACTAGGAATAGCTGTTGTGTTTTCCACAAAAGGATATAGTAAGGATTTTCTAGCAGCAGGGAAGCCATGCAGGCTTCTTTAATCATTGGCCGTGCCATTAATGTGCGTCTCCTCCAGAAGTGCTAAAGGCAAGATGTACAAACAATAAAGGTAAAAAGGCAAAATTTGATGATTGAATTTCTCCATATCCATTTTACATTTTGCGCACTCACATGGTCTCCAGTGCCTGCTAAATGAATGCACACAGGTCTGTGCTTGCCATTCCATCTTCTGGGTATGATGAACTGAAACCTGTGAGAAATGAACACCTATTTTAGCAGAGTAAGAATATCTGTTAACGAGCTGCATCAAGAGGAATTAATTAAAAGAAACAAAACCAAAACAACAGAAGTATTTGTAACTCATGCAGGCAAACTGCCAGCAATTCAGCAACATCATTTTTCATGAACAGATTCAGCAAACAAAGGAATCTGAAAGCAGGACAGAAGAAAGGCCAAACAAGAAAAGGAGCCAAGATGAAAGATCATGTTCCTAAAAAAGACTACTACCTCATCATCACAATTTAAACTTTGTAGAGTGGGGAAATGCAACTTCAGATAATGAGCAGCCTAAACAAGCATGTTCCAGCTCTCCTAGGCATCATTGCTATTTTTCTCCTGAAGGCACAACAGCTGAAATTGAAGATTAAGATGGGCAATTAAAAAAAAAAAAAAATTAAAAAAAAAAATCAAAGCCCCAACATACAAACCATGAAATTATTCTATATGCTCAACATCAATCAATTAATGTCTTCTGCTGCTACTTACATACAGTCTAAACTACTGAAAAAAAAAATCCCTTCTGAGCCGCCACTATTTTCCCCACAAGATGGAGCACTGTTACCTACAAGAATGTTACACTTCAGGAAATACATTCACACCATCTTGAGGAAAATTTGTACAGCTTTTTGAAACTGTCACAACACTGGCCAAAGTAACAATTATCATAACTTGGCTACCAAGCACAAGAGAACACAGATAAGGAAACAATGAGTATATTAATTAGTTTGGTAATGTTACCAGACAGTTTGTTTCTTTAAGCAGTAGAGAGGTGGAACAGAACTGACTTCTGGACTATCAACCTTTTTCTCACAGTCCTCAATGTCACATCCTTAAGCACACATGTGAAAAACACCAACCAGTATTACTGACAAAATTTACATCATCAGTATCAACTTGAGCTGATGAACTTCTATGTTTATGTGATTAAACAAACCAAGTCTGGGGAAAAAAAAAAAATCATGACAGTTCAGCTCAAAACTAAAAGCAAACAGAAATTCTGCTCCCTTTGCAAACCCACTCCTCATCTGCAAAAAAGTGTTAGTGTGAAACCAGCACTGTTAGGGAACCTCCAGCTTTCTGTGAGAATACTTTGTTTTGTGTTGTTTCCTATTATGTGTGGTTTTGTTTTTAATTTGTTTGGTTTTGGGTTTTTTTTTTGTTGTTGCTGCTGTTGGTTTTTTGTTTTGGTTTTGTTTTTTATTTGCCAAGTAAGAAAGGAACCAGATTTTCTGGCTACATTAAAATAAGCTTGTTACTTTATCACACACACAGTTTTTGTATTCAATGGGACTGGAAAGCTGGAATGGCTCCTTCAAACACAACATAATATGCTTGGATATAAACAGCTTTTCCTGCTACATTTAAAACAATAACTGCTGTTCTTCATTTCCAACATCCCCCTCATTTGGGAAAAAAAACCCCAATAATTCAAAAAACTCAAGGTATTTCACAGCTTTGAGCAATATGATTTCTAAATTAAAACAAAACAAAACAACAAAAGTAGTATTTTGCTAGTGGATTTTTTAAGACATATCGTGCACTATCACATGAATAAGATTTTACAGATTGTTTGCCTTACAACCAATTAGTTGCACAATAAAAGTACTTACAGACCATTATTTCTCTGCAGCACAAATTTCAGAAATACCTCTTGGTTTCTCTTACCTTGCTACAAGAGACTCAACTGGCAGGATTCCTGGGACACAATGAGCCAGGGGGGAAATGAAGTGCCCCTCAAGGATTTTACAGTCTGATTGCCCCTCAACCTGCAGAAAGAATGGGACAATAGCAATAAATATTATGTCAGTTTTTAACTTGCTCTGAAAACAAAACTCTTAAAGTAGAATTTGGTATAGGATAAAATACTAGCCTAAATAACCCCAAAGCTGAGGCCTCCTCTGAAAAAATAGGGACACACGGTATCAACAGGGTCAAACCACTTTTTTTCAACTTTGCTTTTATTAAATAACCTTTTACAGGATTCAAAGCAAGGTGGAATGCTGTCCCATTTTAAATATATTCAATACCACAGATTAGGTTTTGAACCCTTTCTGAGTTTTAACATTTGCCACCTCACTGCCCAACTATTGTACTACTGGGGAAATAAAAAGGAAAAAAAAAGTGTCTGTACAGGCACTGCTTTAGTCTCTATTTCCTCCCATTCTCTTCTAGTAGCCTATAAAAGTAGCCTAGTGTTAAGTACCAAGTTATTTCACTTTATATATAAATATATTATAAATAAATGTAGTTAAATCACATAACTATTTATTTTGAAGTACCTTGTCAATGAACACTGGGTAATCTTTTGAAACCAGCGTCTGGCATTTTTCTCTGTTCCCAATAATCTTTCTGAACTCAACTATTCTGTTGAAAGGAAACAAGTAGAGAAGATTCAACTTTTAATCTAAAAAAAAAAGAAGAGACATATTTATATAAAATTTCAGGAGCTAAAGTAAGCCACAAACAAAAGTTATGAAGCCAGTTTTGCATTCACAGATTCAATCGGGCCACCATGGGGTAGGTAGCTACCATGGGCTGCTTTTAAGTTATTAAAAAAAAAAAGTCTCAGGTACCTTGCTGGGGAACAGAAAGCCAAGAGGCAAAGCTGGTTGCTTTCTTCTCTTACTTAAACGGGCTACAGAGCCACATAGAGTAAATTAAAAAAAAAAAAAAAAAAAAAAAAAAAAAAAAAAAAAAAAAAAAACCAACAAAGAAACCTCTTTTCAGAGGTGTACAGTGAGAGGACAAGATTACTGAAGGACATAAACACTGAAGAGGCAATGGTCGTGTGCTGCAGTGTAAGAAATCCCTCCTGGAACAAAGGGAAAGATTGCTTTCACAGTTAAGCACATAAAAAATAGCCCTGGGAAACTATAAATGATCTTAATCCTCAACGGATGAAGTGCCTTTCAAGTGAATGGGGTGCCAAGTGACTTGAAGAAATGAAGTCAGCTTTGTTTTCAACAGGGATTTTGACTTGATGCCCTCAAATTGGCCCTTTCAACCTTAAACACTCCATAACTTGCTCATTCCTATGCTCATAAATACACACTTTGCCTGACAAGGTAGAACAGTTTTGAGTGGAAAGTACAGAGGAATGACCTGTTCACCTCCCTAATACCACAGAAAAACCAAAGAATGGAGAGAAAATCCAGTTCATCACCACACACAAAAATAGCTCTACTTTATAACCTTTGCTTTTCTTATAGAAAACAGCAAGTGCATTAAGTATTTCTGAGAAAGTAAGGGAAAGATGTGAGATGTGGGTGTGGAGGGTAAACTAAACAGAGATGTTTAGTTTTATTATAAATCTTCTAAAAATACTGCATTTATGTATTTTTTTTCTATAGTTAGGTGGATACTGAAGCTAAATCTTGCCTCTGCTAAGGAATTTCAACCCTTGCTAATGAGCTGAGGACAAAGAGTTAGGATATTAACATTCATCACATCAAGAGTGTGCACACAAAAATTCAGATTAGGCAGAGTAGTCTGTCATTCAATCTCAGATAATGCCTGGAGTATAAAAAATTTAATAATGGAGTTTCACAGTGATGAATTAACAAAAATAAAACCCCTCCTCCCACAAATGTGAGGAGTCAGGAGGAGGCAGCATTCTTCCTTCTTCATCCAGGTGATGCTGGGGAACAGCTCATATTCAGCCCAGCTAAGGGCAACACAGAACAAAACTTCCCCTTTGCAGACCAGCAAGCTTGCCTCCTGCTTCCCCCACCCCTTTTGATGTGGTGGGAGAGGGTTTTTCCCCTGCATGAAGAAGGAGGAACTGTAGCTGCTCTCAGTTACCAGCAGCAACACTCCCCTGTTGGCATTTGGTGGGTGTGATCACCCTGCAGAGCCCAGGCAAGCCTTGCACTGGTGAGCAGCAGCATCAGAGGCTCCCTGTGTAGAGACACCCCTGGAAGTGCACAGAGATGGAGATGGGACACTGAAACTTCACTGTGTCCCCCTAAGAGCCCAAAAGGCTCTAAAACAGAAGGGTTTGGTAACATTAAAATGTCCCATTTTGGATACACACATGGAATAAAATCCAGAAATGCAGGAATCAAAACAAACCCCACTGGTTTTGGTTATTCCAATCAAAGCCAACATTCTCATTCTGCAGGAAACTCTGCTGCTTAAGAGAAAAAATCAACTGAAGAGAGACACAAAAAGAATCCAAGTGCCATTTCCAGATCAGATCTTTCACGTGGACTTTAAAAAAAAAAAAAAAGCTCCCATAAAACTCCACTGCTATCCAGTGCACAAAATTTTATTTCAGTAGTTTTCAAAGTTTTCTTTATTGATTTTCATATACACAAGAGTGAGCTTATTATATGCAGGTTTATCATTTCCTGTTTAAATACTGCACAATGCAGAATATATATATTGTCACTCCATTTTTATACTTAAGAAATACAAATGCTCAACTTTCAGCTGATAATCTCAATAATAACTAATAAAAAGAATCAAATGCTTAAAAATTAAGAGGTACTTCCATTTCTTTCTTATTTTCAGGACATCTACAAAGCATGAGTTTACTGCTTTGGGCTGTGAGAGAAACTTCTGATCAAATCTTACACTTTTAAAACTAGGAAGTTACAGAAAGATAGCAAGAGCCACTTTAATGTTAAACAGAAACAAGTCTTCTGCAGAAATTCATCAAGTTCTGTCTTGGAAGAAAATGCTGTTTGAAGTATGTCATCAGATAAACATAAGTAAAAACATAGTTGGACACACAGACATTCTCTCAAGAGCCTCTTTTTTTAAATCCAGTTACTCCCTTGGCATAGAAACCCACGATCTCTTGAACAGAAACAACTTAAACACTTTTGGTATTTTAAATACAGGATAGCAATTCCTGTTGCTACCTCAAGGGTTGTTTTTTTTTTTCTTTTAATGTAACATATCATTTACGCTGTTACTTTTTAACAAGTCACCTTTTCAGATCCTCTGGCTTTCCCCATCCTCTGATGAAAAGTTTGGTGAGGAGAAGCTTTCTGTACAAGACATCTAATTTACTTACACCCATTAGCAGCACACTGTCATCTAGGGAAAAAGCAGAGGGAAAAGCAAGGCAATGAAAGTCTACATGAGTGGCAAATTCATGGATTGTAATACAAAGGAATGTCTTATTCTGGTTTCTGCATTAAGGAAAAGCCATCTAATGTATTCCAGGAAAGTTAACCTGGCTGTTCAGGTCAACTCTTTTCATTTTGGACAAAATATAAAGGCAGTTGATACAACATGCAGGAATTTAAAATGTTAATTAAAATCAGATATTCATTACACCACTGATGACAAGGCAAGACTACATCAAAACCACATCTTCAGCCAGTCCTAACTGTACTTTACCTGAAGTGATTAAACAAAGAGCAGCACTGATCTCTGTCCCCTCAACAGAGCCACGATGGCAAAACCCTTCAGTCAGTGTGGGCTGACATAAACACATCTCAGAACGGAGCTTGAAACAATGCCGGGGTTTAAACCACCAGAAGACTTCACCTCCTTCAAAATCCTTGCCAGGGTCATTTCTCTTTCAACAAATACACCAAACAGAGCTAAATCTAACAAGATTTTAGGCAAGCTGAGTATTATTTGTAAAGCAATACTTACTGAAGTGAACAGGGAGCCACTGCTGAGCTCTTCCAACGAGGAAGAAGAAGAAAAAAAAAAACCCCAAACACTACTAAAAAGGAGAATTTAAATCTGGTTTCTTGGTCAGTGGGATACAGGTTACTCAATTAAAGTCCAGGATCTGTGTACACCAAAGAAAATAACAGAATTATTAATCAAACACTTCATTAGTAAGTTCACTTCAGGCATTTTCTGGTATTTCCACATCTCCCCCATACTAAATGTACTCAATAATCTCCTCACACTCCAAAATAGTGTGATTTAATTTGTGGGTTTTCTGCAATTTTATTTTCATCCAAAAGCACTTATTCTGCCACACTCCAATAAGGCGGTTTTTAAAAAGAAACTTGTTTGACATTAACAAGGCAAAACCGTGGTCAGATTAACAAAAACATCTCTCTGCACTTCTAGAAAGCCAACATTTAAGAATCAATGTACAGAAAAAAAAAAACAAACCCAAAAAAAAAACTCTTTAACACCTAGAATAAATTACTATCAAAACAGAAATTATAGGCACTTGAGTTTTAGAACAAGCATGCTAGAAAGCCACAATGGCTCTGGGATGGTTCAGTCATTACAGGGGAAAAATAATTACATGAAATGAACAGAAAGTCATAGTGTTTTAAAAACATGAAGATGTAGATTTTGCTTTGAGTCCAAAGTCTGGCCTAACAAGCTCTCTGCTGCACCAAGGGAGTGCCAAAACAACTTTCTAGGCAAGTACATTATAATTGAATGTAATATTGATTGAGGCAAAAGCGTTGCCTCATCCTCTCTGCTGCTCCATTGATGGAATGGAGACTCTCAAGTAACTTGAGATATTTCAATTAATCAGAATTGAGATAAAAGTACTACTGGAAAGAGTACAGGAAACATTAAAACAAATTTTAAAAAAATATTCCTAGTGTGTGAAGTATGCTGCATAGAACTTCTCAGAAATACCATTGAGACAAAAAATTTGGGAGACTGGCCCCTACTGCATCTCTGTACCAAAAGGGCAGGACATGCTTCACTCACTGTCCATCCACGCCTACATGTACGGCAAGACAACCACAAACACTTCTACTGCCAGGAAAGGCAAATCCAGCTGCTGGAAGCTGGAATTTTATCATTTCACATCAACAGAAGTATTTCAGCAGCGAGGATTTGAAATGGGTGAAAGAATCAGGAAAGGGCTGTTGCAGAACGAAACTTGACAGCACACACGGCACATCCCGATCCCAGTGTGAGGCAGCTCAGCTGGAAGCAGTGACCTGACAAAGATGCTCTGGAGCTGTGTGGCCCGAGGGGCAGGATCTGTGTTAAGAATCTTGAATGAATATATTAACACAGAAAGCTTTACACAGCGCGATCTGTGAATGGAAACTGCAGCGGATACAAAAGCACACTAAGAAGAAACATAGAAACACACACATAAATTCATGCAAAATCCAGCACATAAAAGGTCAGCTGTTGCTTTTTACCCCTGCAAACAGCTCCAGTTACGAGAAAAACACCCCTGGAAAGAATACGAGGACTTCACTCAAGGCCCACAGTGTGGTTTCTATTCTATACATGGACGTGAGGAAGCACCCACCCAGCAGCCAACCTGGAAAAACCACGGAGGCTCTGTTTGAGAAGGCGGAGTTGCCAACCTCCCTACCCTCCCTCTCTATTTAAAAAACCTCTCTTACAATGAACGCCAGGTCCTCTTCTCATAGAAGAAATGACTGCTTGAAAATCAAAGCAATCATAAAGCAGTCCCGGCAGGGCAGACACAAAGCCCCGCAATAACTCCAGAAAACGGGATGGACACACAGGAGCCGGAGCATAAACAACGGGGCCTAAAGCAGGGCTGCGAGCAGCTCCCTGCACACCTGACCCGAGCCCTCGAAGGGGGCAGGTGGGACCCCCGATCCCAAATCCCTGCCATCCTCCCCTCCAAGCCCGCCCGGCGGGACCCGGCGCTGCCCCAGCGCCCGCGGGCAGGGGCGGCGGGAGGCGGGACACGGCCACGGCCACCGCGGCCCCTCCGCCCCCGTCGGCTTCCCCGCGGGGCGGGCAGTGCCGTGAGGGCGAGCCGCTCCGGCAGCCCCTGCCCTCAGCGGGACCGCTCCGCCACCGCCACCGCCACCGCCGCTCCCCGGGCGGGCGCCACGGCCACCCCGCTCCGCCCGGCCCGCGAAGGTCACCCGCTGCTCACCCAAAGCGCTGCCGGCGCTGAGACACCACATGGGGGGGCAGGAGCGGGAAGCGGAGGAAGAAGAGGAGGAGGAGGAGGAGGAAGGGAGGGCGAAGGGCGGGACGGGACGGGACAGGAGGGGACGGGACGCGCCTCACGCGCGCGGGCCAGGCGAGCGCGCGTGCGCGCGCGGGACACTCGGGCGTGGGGCGCGCGCGCGCGCGCGCGCGGGAAGCTGATGGCCCCGCCCCGCCGCGCGCCTGCCCCGCCCCGCCCCGCCCCTCCGCCAGCCGCGCGCCGCTCGGCCCCGGCCGGCAGCGCCCCCCAGCGGCGGACAGGCGGACAGGCGGACAGGCGGACAGGCGGACAGGCGGACAGGCGGACAGGCGGACAGGCGGTGGCGAGCGCGCTCGGGCGCCCCCCGGCGGCGTGCCTGAGGCGGGCGCGGGCGGGGCCCGGCGCGGCGGGGCCATGGCGGCCGCGGGCTCCGCTCCGGAGGCGCGTCCCGAAGGGCAGGAGCCGCTGCTGGGGTCCGCAGGGGCCGCGGCGGATGAGGACGAGGAGGAGGAGAGCAGGTAGGGGGTGGCTCCGCTGTGAGGCGGCGCCAGGAGGTGACGCGAGGAGCCGCCCGTGGGTGCCGCGTCCTTCCCCGCCCCGCAGCGGGAGCCCGAGGCTGGCGGCGCTGCCCGGCCGCGGTCCGGCCCCAGCCGCCGTTCCCGGTGCTCCGGAGCTCGGAGCCCGTGTCTCCGACCGTGCCGGGCCCCGCTGCGGGAGCGGGCCGGCGGCTGCTTCCCTCTGTGGGGAAACACAAACCTCACTGGCTTGGGAAGTTCCTAAAAAACGCCAGACAGGATTGATGTGGAGCAGAAGTCTGGGTGTTTAGTAGCAGCCTTCGTGTGTGGGCAGGTGTTCGGCGCTTGAGGTTTTTTTCCCCCTTCTGGCAGCAGAACGAGTGTCTTGAACTTAAAATCGCAGATACGCCTAAGTCTAGGTACAGCTTACCTACACAGCGTTTATAAACTGTGTTTAGGCATCTATATATCTGTAACCTGAGTCTACATCATCTGAATAGAGGTTACTTTGTAACTTAGTTTGTAACTTCTATTTTAATTGTTTTTCAGTCCTTGCAATCTACACCGATATCTTTTACACACGAACTTTTACGTTGTATATTTCTATTTTCTCATCATAAGAACAGACTGGCTGTAGCTTTTAGTCAAGTCAAGAGTTGCTCAGGTTTGTGGTTCTTTTAAGGTTACAACTGTGAGGAAATGTCTTGGGATTTATGGTTTAACAACCATTTTTTAAAGCTTTTATATGGTCTGTGATTCTCCAAAGTTTTTTATATGAATCATAAGATTCTCCAAGCTTTTATATGATAAAGAGTTTGCAGAACTGAAGACCTCCCTAGATCAAGATCTCTCTGTGTGACATTTGGGGTGTGATAGCATTTCTGTTGTTTTGTTTGATTTGTTAACCTAGTATTTTTCCATCGAAAAATAAATTCTTTCTAGTCTTTGCTGAGCGGAAATCCACTTCTGCTTAATAAGTTACACAACTGTATTGAGAGGTTGGTGGAGAGTGTTTTCAGTGGCATGTGGGAGCAACTGGAAGAGGATCTGATAACGATTTCTTTCTCTCTCTTGCTTTTTGTTGTAAACCCAGGGATGTTGTGGAAACACAGGAACATTATAAGAGCAGGTGGCGATCCATCTGGATCATGTACCTGACCATGTTTCTCAGCAGTGTGGGTGAGTAAATCCATGTGGAATTCGATGTTACTTGTTTAATTAATATGCTTTGGTTTGAAAATGACAGGGCTTTCTAAATTCCAACTGCAGATCTTCTTTAGTGCTGCTGTTCTAACCTCAAAAGAGGTGCATTGTTTGATTCTTCAGAAGACAATATATGAATCTAGCAAATCAAACGGAAAATTCCATCTAATGAGATAAATAATAAAACTGGTTTTACACAAAATGCTGTGTTACATAAGTCTGTGCCCCCCTAATAGTTTGGAAGTGGCAGAAGGTAGTGGCAAGGTGAGGGTATTGCTCAGAACTGAACAAAACAAAGGTTGCACTTTTATCATCCAGAGTGAAACTTCTAGGGAATGAAAACAGAAATAAAGTGGAGTTCTAAAGAGGTATATATGCTGTCTATTTCAAAACATGTATCAAAACTTGTTTTCTCCTACTGGACTTTGCATCTCCATTGCAAAACAAATTGAAATTTTATTCCTAAATGACTCCCCCCAGAAACAAGAATGCTGTTGATTTTTGACCTGTGATGACTTCCTGTGGGCCTGGAAATTATCTTGGTGTTGATAAGATACTTCACTAACTCTTTTTTTTTGTTTGTTTTGGTTTGGTTTGGGGTTTTTTTTTTGTTTTTTTTTGGTGGTTTTTTTTTTTGGGGGGGGGTGTGGTTTTTTTGGGGTTTTTTTTTGAGGAATTGAAATCTCTTTGACAAATGAATACAGATATGTCAGTATATCAAGAAATTGTTTTTACTTTGGGGATCTTGTTGTCTTTCCATTGGGAGGACAAGATAGGTGTTTTTTTGTTTAGTGTGTATGCACCTGTAAAGTGATCTTTTGAAAATAGTTCCTCCTGTTAGGAGGAACTACCACGCCTTTAAAAAAGCAGGAAATGCACAGGTTTATACTAGAATACATTTAGAAGCAGAAGAATGAACTTGTAATGTGTTTCAGGAAAGAAAATAACTGATAAAAATGGCAAATAAAATAACTTCCGCTTTTACTGTGTTACAGGTTTCTCAATTGTTATTATGTCTGTGTGGCCATATCTCCAAAAGGTTTGTAAATATGTTTGGGGTTTTTTTTAATAATTAAGACCAGAAAACTCCTGCTCAGAAAGAAGGTGATACAAAACCTGGCGTTTTATTTAGGAAGAGAAAAAGTAGAGGGAAGTTAGTGTCTTTAAGAGACTTTTGTTCTGCCATCCACTTAGACAGCTTTTGTTATTTCTTGCAAAATCTGTCAGTTTTTTTTTCCTGAGTTGATAAAGGTACATCATAATCCAGAAATGTTTGGTTTTCTAATATCATGATTTCCTGGAGACTGAATCAATAGAAGTCTTGTTATGAAAACATAGCAGACAAGACTTGTCTGTGCTTTGGGGAAAAAAAAAAAAAAAAGAAAAAAAAAAGAAAAAGAAAAAAAAAAGAGGAAACTGGAGGTAGAAGTGGCTCTGTAAATGTCACATTGTTGCACATAGATATTGATATTCCTAACAGGGGATTGCCATTGTTCCTGTATAGTGATTTTAGTTTCTTTGGGAGTTTTTCACCTCTTAGTTGCAATCTTAAAAGCAGCACAAAAATCTCTAAAACTTCAGTTTAATCTGTGGTAGGATTTTAGTGCCCCTGGAACTGTAGCAGGCAGTTTATTTGGAAGAATATAACCTGGGCAGGGACCTAGAGGTGTCCCTGCAAGTGAGGCTGATGCTGATTTCTTGCAGAAGACAAGAAAATGCATGACCAGCCTTGTAAATCAGGACAGATTCAGGCATGTGCAGAGACAATGGCAGTGACTCCTTGCCTGCCATGCTGCTTAGGTTCTGTCTCTAGCCCAGAGCACAGCTGCACAAAAACTGGAGTTTGCTGCAAGTGAGCCATTCCCAGGCTTGGAAGCAAAGCAGATTTTATTGGTTTGGTGCATTGCTGGAGAGAGTGAGCCAAGGTTTATTACCTCAGACAAAGCATTACAGTACAGAGTCCCTGGTGTCCCAGGTCCTCATTCTAGAAGGGTGTTACTGATGATATAAAATACTCCAGTGCTTTACCCACAGAACTGACTCACATGTTCCTGCAGATTGATCCAACGGCAGATGCGAGTTTCCTGGGCTGGATTATAGCTTCATACAGCATTGGCCAAATGGTTGCCTCTCCCCTCTTTGGATTGTGGTCCAACTACAGGCCCAGGAGAGAACCTCTGGTCATTTCCACTGCTATTTCAGTAGCTGCTAACTGTCTCTATGCCTACGTCCACGTGCCCCATTCCCACAACAAGTACTACATGCTGACTGCCCGTGCTCTCGTGGGGTTTGGAGCAGGTAAGCACAGCAGGATTCACATTTCTGGACATTATTACACTCTGTGTCTCGTGTAAGATGGTTAACATAATGTTTTAATTCCAGATTTACCATTATGTGAATGATAACTTAATATTTAACAGAGCAAACGGTTGGCCTGTAGTAGTTTGTAACAAAATTGTGTAATTGTGCTGTTGTGTAAAAATCCTAGGGGGAGTACTGGCTTTTATTGTCTTGCAAAATAAGAAGCAAACCCCTAAAATAAATGTCAGTCAACAGTTTAACAACATGAACTTGATCTTTACCTGAACACTTGCTTGCTTTGGGGTTTTTTTTGCAGGAAATGTGGCTGTAGTTCGGTCGTATATTGCGGGTGCCACTTCTCTGACAGAAAGAACGAGTGCCATGGCCAATACCAGTGCCTGCCAAGCAGTTGGCTTCATATTAGGGCCAGGTAAAGCAAAAGCTGCTTTCCTCACTTCTCTTGTTAGCTTGAAATTGGGCATTGGAAGTAGGAATCCTCAGCAGCTGTATGCAGGGGATTTTAAGCACAGTTTGTCAATGATATCACAACTGAATAAATGGGGTCCACTCATCTATATTTCTGTAGGCCAATATAAATGAAACATTCTTGTCCAATTGCTCTGCACCAATTTAAAATTTAATTTAAACACCCCCCCACCACTACATCTTTTCTCTCTGGTTTGCCCTTAGCACGAGGGATAATCCAGTCCCAGGACCAGGGTTTTCCGTGTAGGAGCAAGAGGAAAAAAGAGTAAATTGTCTGTCTGCCAAGAAAATTAACCATTGGTACACTTAGATTTCAGTTCTATAAGTGTCATGATGCTGTTTATACTGTTTATTTTATGTCATCAAGTACTTTCCTGGCTAGCTGAGATCCCACTGCTGTCCATTTTGTTTATTTAGAGTAGGATTCTCAAAATGTAAAAGATTTGACAGGTATAATACTTAAGTTTTACTTGGCAATTAGAACAACTTTTCTTACGTGTTCTAATGTTTTTTAATGGTTCCCAAGATTTTCACAGTACATTGATGTTTTTAAGTTTTTCAGACATGTTTTACACTTATTGGAGAAGAAGGAGTAACGTGGAAATTCCTTTGTCTTCAGCTGAACATGTACACAGCACCAGTTTTATTTGGAGCTCTCTTAGGTGTTATTAATATCATTCTCATCTTTGCCATATTCAGGTAATTAAGTGAAGAAAAACCTTATAAATACCCTACCTTGTTTTTGTGGGTGACTTGTAGCAAATAATATGCTGCTCAGCAGGAGGAGTAGTACACCTGAAATCCAGAGTGCTAAAACTTTAAGTTGTTACTTATTTTTTCTGTGTTTCTACCTTCTTTAATACCTTTATTTTTCTGATACTCATAAATGAATCTTGAGGATGTTAAAGTTAGAATGTAAACTGATTTAAAAAGTACAGATATTAGACTATAAGGCTTGTAATAGTTTTAATGTTGGTAGTTGCTGTCCGTGCTTTTTCTCCAAGGAGAAGTAAGGTTGGCTTGTCTGTAGGGATCTCACTGTCTGTGTCTTTCCTTTAAGAATCTCAGGGGGGATTTTTATTCATTATCCCACTGGTGCAATGCTTATGGATGCATGATATTCTCCCACTAGAATATTTCCTTTCTTGAATAGGTTGGTGTTCACTGCAGTCAGGTGTCAGCTTTGTAGATGATGTTTAATGGAGCTGCAAATAATTGTCATATAGATTATATAATTTACAATTATTTTAATAGAAACTTGATGCAATAGTAGATCAAATAAATATGTGTATTAATGAAAAAAGTTCTAAATTTCTAGGGAGCATCGAGTGGATGACATGGGACGACAGTACAAAAGTATCAATTCTGATGGAGAAGGTATCAGTGTTCCCTTGAAAACTCCTTCTGTGATTATAATTTCGAAGTACTCTCTTATTATATAGAAGTATTTAGAAGTATTCTGAAGTCTGATGCACTGGGAAGTTGATGTGGAAAATCTTTCCCTAGCTGGTCCAGAAATTGCTTCATTTATCATGTTGTGTCCATAGTGCTGTCTGGTAGCAAAGCAGGAAAAAAAATTTGGATCCTTCCATATTTTCACCCTGAGAATTCTGCTGTTTAATTTTGATCTTTGAAGAGAATGTTTTGGTTTCCATTGTTCAGATATTTCAAGAAGTTTGCTTATTTTGCTGTCACTCAGGACTCACTGGGAAAACGTGTAACCAGTTTGAAAATAATTTTCTCTAATTGCCAGCAGAATTGAAATTTCAACAACTATATTTTGATGTAAAAATTTTATATATTGACTGTCAAAGTATAACTGCCTAGCTGCCCACCAGCTAAATACTTAGAAGACTAAAGGAATCATGACTGTTTGTAATTTGTGGTGGTATAAGAAAAAGCTCAGTGTGCAGCTGAGGTAATTGTTTTGTGTTGCTGCAGGAAGTGATGTTCTGGATCAGAACACAGAAGGAAGCATTGACCACGTTGCTGTGGTAGCACTCAACATTCTCTTCTTTGTCATCCTCTTTGTGTTTGCTGTCTTTGAAACGTAAGTTTTGTCTATTTGCTCTCAAAATATTCACACATGTAGAGGCTTTTCTGTTCCACTCACCTTCCTAACTTCCTAAGCAGAAGTCCAAAACCACAGGCAATCAAGTTGATGTGTACTGATACAGTAATGAATTAAAGGTCAGTAATAACTAAAGATGTGTACAGTTTGTGGTATAGAAAACATAAATGTAAAAGCTTTTGAATGGAGGCAAACCCATATCCTCAACTTTTTAAGTATTCAAAAAAAAAGTTTAACTTGAGCTGCCTAAAATCTTCAGAGGAAATATGTTTTTAGCTGAGGATCTTGTTCTATATTTTTTGTTTTAGTTTTGTGTGATATCTTAGTATGACACTGATTATCTCCAAAAGCTTTAGTGCATCTCTTATTTCAGTGATGATGAAAACAATTGTTTGATAGAGTTAATGCAGTTGTATTCTGAAATACACTGTTTTATATGGCTTTTTAGCTTAAAGAGGTATGTTATTCACTGCCAAATTTTCTGTGTGTAAGAAAAAAAATGTAAAACATCATTATCTCAGGCTCAAATGTACTTCATTTTTTTTTGACTTGGAAAAAATTTTTGAGGATTTAAGATTTATTCTGCAAGTTTTTTTGAGCTCTAATGTAGTTAAAATTTGTTTTACAATATGGCTCTGTCATAAGTTGCATTATTTTTAGAAAACGGAGGTTCAAGAGATTGGTGGGTTGCTGAAACTTAAATGGTATCAAAAGTTTATTATTTTTGTTCTCTCAAGGTCTGATTTTTTTTTTTCTGTCTATTACCCTTGCTTGGCTTTCACTCCATCATCTTTTCATGAACTATCAGAAATAGATCAATGATGCTTCGGAGTACGGCTGCTGTAGTGCACTGATGTTTGGGATGATACGTGTGTGGACACCGATGGATGGAAGATTTTCATGATCACTGTGTTTTTGTTCTGTCATTTCAGGATAGCTACTCCACTGACAATGGATATGTATTCCTGGACCAGGAAAGAAGCTGTTTTTTATAATGGAATAATCCTTAGTGCCATTGGCATTGAATCAGTTATTGTTTTCATGGTGGTTAAAACACTGTCCAAAAAGTAAGTTTTTGGGATTTTGTGACTTATGTTGGCTAAATGTGAAAAACTTTATGGCAAGTCTTCTACTTGGTAATGAGTCTGGGTTTACTATGGCAATGAAATACTTCCAGTTTTGGCACAGCTTCATTGTTGTGGTTGTTCTTTATTCTGTTAACATAACTCTCTTATTTGACTGTCTTTTACCCTTGAATCACAAGAAAATCTGGTTTTAAGTTACTGTGATTTTGTAACTTTTCTTGCCAGTGTTTTGGTCAGATATCATTTCCACGAACTAATGGGCTGTGTCATTAGCAGCTACCCAAGTTTTATATTAATTAAATGATGCATTTAACTGCAATTTCATTGTTTGGCAGGACTGGTGAGCGTGCCATACTCCATGCAGGCTTACTGATTGTCTTGGTTGGATTCTTTATCTTACTGCCCTGGGGGAAGAAACTACCAAATATCCAGTGGCAAGGTATAGATCAAGTCTTACTAGACCACCTTTGTAGTGTTCTTTTGAAAGCCTTTTATTGCACTTTCGTTCTTGATGATGTGAATAATTTATTTTTACAGAAATAAAGAACACCACCATTCCCAAAACAGCCCCCAGTGAAATGTTGGCACCTTTCTGGAGTTTGCCAGAGCTGCAGCTGCCGTCCAACCACACAGCAGAGCCCGTGGGCTGCCCTGTCACACAGTCCTGGTGCCTGAACACTCCCATGATCTACCTGGCCCAGTACATCAGCTCTGATGTGCTCATAGGCCTGGGCTACCCCGTCTGTAATGTCATGTCCTACACTTTGTACTCAAAAGTCCTAGGACCAAAGCCTCAGGTCAGCACCAGCCCTAAATGGTTTTATTTCATTTGCTCTGCAAGACTTGCACTCTCTTTCTTAGAATGACAATATTTACCTATTAGCTAAAATTCCTTTTGTCATCAGCCAAATAATAGTGTGTTTTAAGCAGGGCAGAACTTTGCAGGAGCTCCAATCTTCTTTAAAATCCAAGGCAAGTCTGTAGGGGACTCACAAAGCAAGGCTTGTGCTGTTTATGCAGATTTTAAAACATGAAAATTTCATGACTGTTCTGGCAGAGTCCTTTTTGTACCTACCAATTACAGATGTGGAATACCAGTATGGAATAATGTCTCTCTCTTACTAAGTTTATTATATAAAGACTACAAATGCTACTAGACCTCCAGTATGGGCATTTTTAAATAGTGAAACACTATAGCAAACTTACATTATTCCTTAACAAAAAATTCTATTCCCCTTTTGCCTATTTTTTTTCATGTTATATTTTGGTGAAAGAGGCTTCATACTTTGGGCCAGAACATTAGAAAGCCCTAGAGTGGAGCCTTGGAACTAAGGCTTGGAGAGGCTGAGCAGTACTCTTGGAAACAAAGTAATCAGTGTCTTAATGAGTTAAGGAAGATAAGTGGTTGTTTAAATACTTCTAAATTTTCTAGTTAGGCTAATGGGTTGGAATTAATGGCAAGCTGAATAATGCCTGTATCACTTACATAAGCTTTTGATCTGCTCTAGGGTGTCTACATGGGATGGTTGACTGCCTCTGGAAGTGGAGCACGGATCCTTGGGCCTGTTTTTGTGAGCCAAATCTACACTCACCTGGGCCCACGCTGGGCATTCAGCTTGATCTGTGGAGTAGTTGTAGTCTCTCTCTTACTCTTGGAGATAGTATACAAGAGACTTATTGCATTTTCTGTCAGATATGGGAGAATGCAGGAAGACAATTGTTAAATACCTTAAAAAAAAAAGAACCCAAACATAAAACAAGCAGAAGTAATACTTAGTTTATTACTGCTTTTGAATGAGGAGTACCTAACCACTGACCTTGTTGGCTGTGACCTGTACTTACACATTGATAGAACACTTAACCTGGTCATACCCCAACACCTGGTTACCCCTGCTGCAGCTGGCTGTCATGTCCTGCTTTTCTAGCAGCAGAGGAAGGAATGTGACAGGTTAGAGCAATACAATGGCACATTTGAAGTGTGTACAGTTTATATGATGTACATGTGCACTGCGTGCAGCTGTGAAGGTCACAGGTTATGTGCATCCTTTCCAGAAAGAAGTGAAAGAAATATTATCTTGATTCTGTGAATCAGGATTAGTAACTCTTTTGTAACTACAAGATTAGTTGAGCTGCATGCACTTTGTGTGGAGACACCACTACTTGAGCAAACCTGATGTTGGGTTTCTTGGCTTGTAAGCACTGGTTAACACAGGCTATCTGGTTCTGGAGCCTGGTACTTCCCCTCCAGGATTCCAAATGCCAGGTGACAGAAGCACAGAGGAAGGTAGGTGCCCTCCACACAGGTAGTTGATGTGAGATTTTGGTCTTTAGGTTGACCAAGAGCCATTGAAAATCGGTTTCAGCAGTTGTTACTGGAACTCCGGTGACCCAAATGTGCAATTTTTCCTCTACTGTTTTGCTGAATGCCTTTCTCTAGCAAGAAGGATAACCTGCACCATTGAAACATGCACAGTTTTCTTAACTACAGGAAAAAACTCTTAAGCGCAATAGTTTACACTTTTGTGCTTGGTGAGAATGAATGCACTGTGCTGAGCAGTGGTGAATTAAATGAAAGAAAAATGGCTGCTAGGTGTTCACTATTACCTGCAGACTTCTATTTTTTCTGATACTAGGGTACAAGAAAGAAGAATTTACACTGGTTTAGTCATTCAGACTTTATTTTAAAAACTGGGACTGTAATTTCCCTTCGTAATGGGGCCTAAGCTCATCTGTATGGGTTTGTTAAGTTGTTTTAATGCTACTGGGAAAAAAACCTCTGGAGTAACTCCAGTATAAAAGTTGTGGCTGCTGTCTAATGTCTCTACTATTTGAATTTAATAAATGTGATTATGTATTCCTATGTACTCAACTGTTCAAACACTAAGAAACTACTGAATTAAAAGATGATTTTTTCAATACTGACTGAAGGGGATACAGAAGTTTTATTCCAGCTACAGAGTCACAAAATGTTGTGGAAAAGGACTTCACTTTTATAAGCTGATTTGTAGTAAGTGCTACTTGTATATTGTTCTCGATGTTCCTAGTGCTAAATTCTTTATTTGCAAGCTGACTTACTTGATTTGGGTATGACAAAGCAACCCAAGTTCCGTCTTTTAAAAACAGTAGCTGAGCAAGGAGAACTGGCTTGAAGCAGTTCAGCTGAGCTGTGCACACAGCCAGCACCAGCTCCTCTGAAACTCTTCATCCTCTCCCCTCCAGCACCATTTTGGATCCCAGTCCATTTAAGATCTTTTCCTGCCTGATAAGGAAGCCAGAGAGTATTTAAGTACAGATGTAAGCACCATCAGAAGTGTTAGCACAACTTGAAGCCAAATGCTTAGGAGAAAAGCTACTGTTAATGCTACTTCAGTTGCTGTAAGTATTACTCAATGTGTAAAACAAGGTAAAACCACCCAAAGTTTTTAACTTTTCTCCTTTAACCTTTACTTGACCATAAAACAAATAAATAGATCCAGACAATTACCACTGCATTTATTTATTTTTTTTTTTGTATAACATGATTGTGCAGGGAAGTTTTAAGTTGCTGCTACAAAAAATAAAAACAGTTATAAAACATATACATATTTACATATATTACTTGTAAGACATAAAAATATAAGTTATTTACAAATACAAATACTTGAACAGCACAGATGCATTTTCCTTGATTGTTGGCACTGAGTAAGCAGTGGAGTAAGCAAAAAAATAGAACAGATTCAGATTATTTCCAAAGACTTAATGCAGTCAAGAACTAAGTTCCTCAAAGTTTTGCTTGAGTGAGTTCATCCATCCCTTTAATGAAAAGTATGTTTTGTACGATACTTCACACACAATTTGCTACACATGAAGAGAGTAACCCTCCCCTTCCTAACTTTTTACCAGATTTTGGAAGAATCTCTGCATAAGCTGAGTAAGATCAGTCACTCTGCTGGGAAGTCAGTGAGTGAGTTTTTTTATTAAGCTCTTGTGCCGTGACAGCCGGTTTCCTTTAATCAGTGAGGACCAGCTGGATTGGTAAACATTACAAGAATAGAAGACAGACAGTGCAGCTTCTCTTTGATGTATTCTGGCAACTTATCATCTTCTCCATACCTAGAGTGGCAAAGCAGCATAGAAAAATGGAGATGCTAAAATAATTTGTTTTATTTCTTGACAATATAGTTACTTCAAAACACTACGTTCCTCAACCTCCCTGTTTTTAATACCATGCAAGAATAGTGGCTGTACTCTGGAGACCAAGTAGATGGATTCCCAGCTTGTTTTACTCATTTGTTACCCAGAGTTCAGCTATAGGTGCTTCTCTTTATTTAATAAGCTTACATTAGCCAACCAACTGTGAAGTGATGGCAATGCTAAGGTTTAAAATTTACAAACCAAAATCAATAGCAGCTGTGAAGTTATCTGATGTACAACAGCCTTGTACATCATGTACCTGGATGTTTCTATGGCGGGAGCAGACTCACCTCGTTGTTTGGCCATCTGGAGAAGTGTAAGTGATGGAAGAGACACCTGCTTGGGCTACCAGCTGGGATCCATCATTGAACTGAACCCATACTGCTCCACTGGTCAGCTGATGAGAAAAGTCACATTGTGGTTTGAGCATATGAAATACAAAATTACAAACGTAGAACTTTGCTAGTAATGGAAGCTGAAAGCTTTTCAAAATTACTGAAGGGACGTAGGTATTTTGGTCAGTCTTTAGCCATGCAAGACAAAGATTGCATGGCTATTGCTTTGGAGGAAGTAGTAGTCTCATGCTGACTTCCTCAGGTTTCAAATTTTAGTTATCCTTGTCAATGTCAGACAAATAATGAATTACCTTTAGCTTAACCAATCCTAAAGGAATTTTATGAAGGGCCAAACACTAAAAAGAGGCCCATTTGAGAGAGTTCACAGCTATACACAAGGTAGAGTTGTGTGTGTGTATATATATATATATATATATATATATATATATATATATATATTTATCTCAAGAGAAATTTTTCTGTTAGGACAGAAAGCTTACTTTATCTGGATTGCCAATAACAATGTTTTAAACCTAAAGCTTATCCAACAGAAAAGCAGAGGGAAAATGGCTTTGCAAGGAAACAGCTCTTCCTGTTGTAGAGGAAGATGGATTTCTCTTGTACAGATCTGGTAGATATCTATTAAAAACTTTGTCATGACACCTTTGCATCTGTATTAGTGAACAAAGAAGTTAAACAGTGTCAGTTTTTTACTAGAGTCAAATTTAAATGACAAAGGACGCTGAAATAGGCAATAATAACCACAGGAAAACTGTGGTAACTGAGATACTGAACTATTATTTTGGTTTCTTCCACTTACGTAGTTCACTGTAGTTTTTATCTAGGATACTTATTTAAAAGTGTCTTTCTCCATACAAATTTTAGACTTACTGTAGTGCACAACTGAATGATTCCTCACAAATCAAGTATAAAGTTTGCATAATGACTTAAAAACACATCTCAAATTAGTAGAAAAAAAGAATAGACATGCCTCCTTTATTAGTTTCTCACCTGAGAAGCCCAACCAACATTTTTCACAAAGACAGATTTGACAAGCTGGGCTGAATTTGGACTGCATTCCGTTTGATGAACGGAGGAGCACGTCTGTTCAACAGTGTTAGTCAGAAACGTAGGCTTTTCATAGGACACCACCTAAAACCCAGAGATAAACAGAATTAACAGCCTTGGCATTAATCCTCCTGATGAGCTGTAGTGGTCAATTGCCACCTGTTCATGCATACAGAGAGATTTAGCCTCTCTGCTTCATTTAACAGCATTACAATATAAAAACCCCACAGCGACACAACTTTTTGTTGTCTGTTCACTTCAGCCAGGTGGAAATGGTCAGATTCTGTCCTAGGGACACGAACTACACAATCAGACAGATGCAGATCCAACAAATGTAGACTGATGGATATTCAACAAAGCTCACAATACAAACTCAGTGTGCCAGGAGCCCAGTGTAATTCAGTCAGCTGAGGAAGTTTTATCAGGAACCAAAGCCTGGTGGGCCTTTTAAACAAGCCAGATGAAATTGCTCACAAAGCCTTATTGGCTACACGTATATTCTCACTTACCCTTGTTTTATAGACACCATTTGTTTAACAGCACCAAGGGCACATCAGAGCTCTCAAGACTGTGCTGTCTAACACAAGTAAGCAATTTTCAAACTCTGTTCCCAGGAGGCATTTGTGGTAAAGTTTTGGAGGGTTCTGATTTTTTAGGTGCTCTTAAATCCAGATATCAAAAGTTAGTTGAAATCAAAGTTAACATTTCTAGCCAGTATGCTCACAAATGGCTAATAAAAGCCTGTGCCCATACAAATGTAATCCCACTAATTCAAGTAAAACAGCAATAAGGGAGACTGGTCTCCATGGTACATCCTTGTGTACTTACAGGAGCACAGTCTGCAGTCTGAACTGGAATAGAACTGGCACTTTTACTTCTATCAAATGCCACAACTTCTTTTGAATAGTTTGTCTTGTCCAACAGTGGAGGTGCTACAGCCTGTGGTGATTCAGTATTACCTGGTTTTCTGGAAGAATAATGAGAAAAACAGGGAAAAGGTCTGTCCAAAAGGGGTTAAAGAAACAAGTGAGGAGATATAGCTCTTCCTTCATTTTACCATGGACCATCTGATGGCAGGAGTCTTCTGCACAACTGTTTTTCAGTTCAAATGTATTAAGTATTCAATAAGTATTCAATAAATACATAAATATTCAAATGCATCCATATTTTGAACTGAAAGATATTACCTTCCAACAATTATTGGAAAAAACGGAGCACTTCCACTCCTTTTCTCTTCTTCCAAAACAGCACATTCCAGTGCAAGGCATATACGATGTCCCTGAAATGAGAAGTTCATTAAAGTTTGAAATTGAGACTTGTGTAACTATTTCATAAATGTTTAGTGTGGCAAGTGAGCCCACACAAGGAAATTTCAATAGTACTGAATTTTTCAATTTGTATAAAGCAGCTTCATCTGTAGTGTTTAATCCTTTCACCAGACAGGCAAACCTGCTTTACACACTAGTAAGAATTTCCTCTCAGTCTCGCTTGTGAGGGATTGTAACCAGTACCTCTACTCTGATATTGGCTCTTCCAAAAAACACCATCCTCCCTCCTTAACAGAAAAACATGGAAAGCCACACAGGAAACACATTAATGAAAGCTGAATTTCCAGGAAGTTGCTTTGCACTGGTACAGGTAAAACACCTTACCTCATTTGCATGATCTATATAAGCCTGGATTTCCTTCTTCAACCCTGCTTCGCTTTCTCCTTTCAAAGTGAAGGATTTCCCTGACTTTTCAATCACACGAGTTATACCAGCTGTCTTATGGATCTTTGCTCCTGCAACAAAGTGTGGACACTTTCAGTGTGAGCGGTATGAAATAACAGTTAACCATGCAAGGCTTGGAGAAGGGACATGCCTCTTTCTAAGCAGGTTAACAAGTAGCAAAGGTAGATGCAAAGAAGAGCTCATGAATAAAACCAAAGTATAATAACACTTTTGCAACATGTACTTCCTGAAGAAGGTATCAGTAAGGAATTAAAGAATCAACTAATCTACAAGTGCTAGAATAAAGGCAGAGTGCCCAGAAAACTGCCTATAGTGCGCAATTTTCTTCAAACTGGAGTGGTGGTTGTTTAGTGTTAGGCAATATGATTTACCTATTTGCATAACTGCAGAAATGAATACATACCATCATAAAAGCAAATTTCAACATCTGCAGGGGGTGAATTTTCCATCAACATGCACTTGGCGTATCTTGTATAAAACGTCACTTTGGGGGTTTTTGTTCTCACCAACTGCACAAACTTAGCTGCATACTGGTATTTTTTCCAGTACTTTTCTAAAAAAGAAAATTTAAAAAACTTTAGAATTTAGCAGATTAAACACTGTGCACCAGCTTGAAGAGAAGTAATTTAAATTATTAAGTATTTGATAGCTGAAGGTTGTGAGTAATATTTAAGTACTTGACAGGTATGTTTAAAGAAACTGACCTATTTCCACCAACAGCTCCCAGTAAGAAGGAGGAAAAGACTGCAAGAGCTTTAATTTTAGTACACTACATTGTAAAGGGGAGACTCCTTAAAGCTTCCATATAAAAGGAATCAAAACCTGTGGGTTACACTTCCTTGTGAAGTTTCAAAACATTTTCCAGTTAAACTGTAGTTTGAATCTAATTCTGAAAGGAGTTTTACTTCAGAGTGATCTGAAAAGTAACAGATAAAAGCTATAAAGTCACAAGATTCACTTAAAATATCACATTAATCATCATAATTTTAAAATAAATTTCAGGTTACCTGGCAAGTTGTCAAAATTATATGTGCAGATGCCTTCAGGAGGAGCAGGAGGTCTGTCATCAAGAAGGAAACCTCTTCCTTCATTTGGATGATAAACTGCAATCTACAAAAAGGGAACAAAAATTGTGTGTCATTGCAACTTACTACAGCACTCTGCGCTTTTAACAGGTATGGAAATAACTCACATTTTAATTAATTACTATGATTTACCATGAAAGCTCTATTCCTCTCAGCAATTATTAACAGCAGCACTTTTTCACTATTCCTTCACCTATTCCAAAAGTCAAGTCCAAATTTTCCCTGAAATAATTGCTTGCCCCCTGTATTTATATGGCTTTATTATGGAGGGGTGACGTTTACAGCTGTGCATATATAAACAGTGGATTTCAAAGAAATTATCACTTCAAAAGAAAATAACAGTTCAAAGCACTTTAAGAACAGTGAAGAAATCACAAATACACTCACCACATTTCCATCACAAGATATTCTGAGAACTTCTTTCACAAGTTCCTGGGAGCGGTGTTCTTTCAGAAACTCCATACACACTTCCCCAGTATCTAGAATGCTCACCTAAATTATATTAAATGTAAAGTTAAACAAAAAGACCTTTACTTTCTGCAAAAGGTAAGATACCACTTTTTTTTTTCCCCACAAATGCTTTAATAAATGCTTTTCTTTTTCCTGAAGTGCACTTCAAACTGATAAATGCTTCTTACAGTAACTTTTGTTATTAGTGCTATTTTTTGTAAAAGAGAGCACTTCAAGATGACTGAAGGGTATCAGCCTGGTAAGTAAGGGTGAGGCTTCTTAAGTGACAAATCAAACACAGACAGGTCTGCTCTATTATTGTTTTTATGCTTCAAGTTATTATTAACTTAAAGCATAATAATAATAGAGCAGACCTGTCTGTGTTTGATTTAGTCCTAAATTATCGTTATGTTATGTTTAGTAATTATTGTTTACTATTATTTAGTTCAAATTACTGTATATGTTATTAAGTTCTATTATGTTATTAATATGCTTTAAGCATTCTCTATACAAAAGCTAAGATGCATCTTATTAATATGATTTTAAATTAAATTATTCTAGATTAAGTTT
The DNA here is from genome assembly GCF_029207755.1 of Chamaea fasciata. NCBI lineage: Eukaryota > Metazoa > Chordata > Aves > Passeriformes > Sylviidae > Chamaea > Chamaea fasciata. The sequence continues at coordinate 65,403,677 of NW_027094091.1, forward strand.
CCTATAAACATACATTTCTGTTTTACCAAGTGATTCTTAAGAGACAGTCACACTATATGAAGCACTTCAATAGTTCCCATTTTTAGAGCTGATGCTTACCACTGCATTTTTGGTTTTTTGCCTGATGGGTTTGAGCCTGTGAGCAGTGAGAGGTGACACAACATTTCTCAGTGTGGGTTTCTGCTGTGCTGATGGCTCTTGGCCCCAAGGCTGCTTTTGTTCTGGAGTTGACCAAAGGCCACACGTAGGAGATGGTTGAATTTTCTCGTTTCTGCAGACAACTCCAGGGATGCATTTCTTTGGGTTTCTCTGGTTGAAAGAATGTGGACAGTCCCCAGGTGCATCATGATTCCTTATGTCTTTTAGGGTGTTCCATGCATTTCTTGGTGCATCTTGCTGCACATCCAGATGGTACTGAAAACCTGCACATGCATTACTCTTGCCAGTCAGGTCTGCAGGTGGTCTCAGAGGAACTGAAAGCGTCACAAAGGGACATTGCAGATTCAAAGAGTCATAGCCAGAAGGAAAAAAATCTAGTATAGCTTTAAAAGCTTTTCAAAGGATTGTCTTAGAAGGCTTATTTAAGGGAAGAATGGGATTTCTTTAATCCTCAGTCCAAATCATCAGGCCCCTTAGTACCATCAATATCAATGCTAGCAAAATTCCAGTGCTACTTAAAATAAGCTGTTCCTGTATTTCAGTTAGAATGGTCTTCAGTTTTTATACATCAGATAATTTTTAAGAATAATTTATAAACAAAATACGAAGACTTCAAATAGATTACACAATGATTACAATCAAATAGATTACTAATTCTTCTTACACAAGAATTAGTTTAATCTATTGAAAAATAGCATATTTACCATTCAGACAACCACTAGTAGTAACTAGTATTCAGATAACCACTAGTTTATCTAACTAGTGTTTTACCATCTACCAGAGATTTTAGTACTCAAAATGTTAAATGCATACTCCAAATCCCTTGTTTTATTTTTAAAATTCTTGTATTTATTTCTTTTAAACACCTGTTTTTATATTTAACCTTCCTATAACTCCTTCCCTAGATTTGATATTTAAGCCCTTGATCAACTTTCACCTCATGCACATCGCTATTGTGCTCCTTCTGCTGTGTGGCTGAACAGTTGAGAAGGGACCAAAAATTAAATAGGATTATTCTGACCATTCTCTGATTCCAGTTCCCTGTAGACAGGAAGGGAAGGAGTCCAGTAATACCAAACTCCCCAGAAAGGCCAGAATGGATTTATGGTTTATTCTTATGATTAAATTACATTATTTGCCAATGATGTAATATGATGCACAACAAAGAACCCCTCCTTCCCTTCTGTGTCTTTGTCCTTTCCTCCACCCATCCTTCTGCAGCCTTATTATCTTTCCCATTCGTTGAGGTCCCATCTCCTCTTACTGAGTTGTATTTGCACAAATAAATAACAGGGCTTTCAAGTCACCTGCTAATATTTTGTCATATATTTACACTGAGACATTTACACAACTGAGTTGTTATGTCAGGGTCTAAAATTCTGGTTTCCTCTTTGGTTTTGGGTTTCTTTTACAAGATAGTAGTAGAAAATAAGGAGCTTGTTTTAGGAAACTATGCATTCAAATTCAATGTACAAAGAAATTTTAAAAAAATAGAAAACCCCACTGAAACTATTACAAGTCACTAACTTGAGTGCAAAAATACACAAGTGATGAGTAACACACCATTTGTCTGCATGCTTCCAAGCCACTGCTGCATCGTCTCAGCCTGGGACTTCTGTTCCAACAAACCAACCTGAGGCTTCGCTGGGCACAGGTAATTTGAGCTACAAAATAAGTTACAGACATAATCAAGATTGCAGCAAAGACACTTGCACAACAAAAGTTATAATGCTACAGCTGCAGAAACCACAACACTTTTAATACATTTAGGAAATGCAGGTGGCATTTTGTAGCTCTCGGCAGCATAGAACATGCTTCTTTCTCATGGGTTAAAGACCAGGAAAATAAAATAGTTTCCAAATGGAATGAAAAGTTATGCTAATGCTGCCAGCAGTAGCTGTTCTGACACCTGGCTCTTAATTCACAGCCCTGGAGAGGACCCAGTGATGACAGGACAGCCTTGACCCCCCGTGTATCTCACTCAGCATAACAAACATGCAGCTGAAAGATGCCAAGCCTACCACCCAAAATAATTTGAATTGATATAAAATACAGTCAATCCCAAAAATTATGAAGATTTTTTTTACCAGCTTTTTAGGTGATGATATATATGTAGTCACAGGTGAACTCAAGATATAATCCACATGTTGAAGGGTAAAGAATACACACACAAAACCAGTTACTGCAGAGTCACTGATCTGTTGTAAACTCACACTAAGCTCCTGTGAGGTTTTTTTATCTCACAGGATATAGCCTGAACCTGTTTGCACTTTCTTGTAGTGATGATGACTACTTCACCACTGGTAAGGGCTCACTTATGAAAACCACCCCAAACCCACAGAATTTAAACCATCTAATTCAAGTCTGAGGACCTTGCATTTAAGATTGCTGTGCAAGCTAACTACAGGTGTAAGAGGCTTTCCTAGAATCAACTGTGTAAAAAAGGTTGTAACCATTAAGGTAATCCCCACCCTCACATTAACAGTCTGTCATGTTTACATTCAGCATGGCTTTATGAATGGGGAGCAAGAGTAAACATTACAGTAACACTGGCATAAATTTTTGATTCATCAAACATTTCTCAAACTAGAAACAATGCACATGGCCACTGAACTTTGCTCATGTCAAACACTTGAGAACAGTCAAAAAAAACTTCTTACTCCATTTACTTTTTTTTTACAGGGAAAAGCGCTTGTTTGTCTTTTCCTTGAACTGATTTGCAAAGAGAAAATATAGGAAATTATGCCAGTTCTTAATGTGGAGAGAAATGCAGGAACTAATACATGGAAGTCCTTATATTAAAACAGAAGACAATTCTTTTGATATTCTACTCATGGAAAGCCTATAGAAAGAAGCCAAGATTTTCACAAAGAAGCTATAAATAAGTACAGAACTCAATTTCAGATAATTATCTATGATTGACACTTTCCTTTCTGGTACACCACCTTTATAATCTTTTATAATCTCTGCCTAATCTTTACTAAATTTTTCTTTTATCCTCTCTAAGCTAAGAAAAAAAGTCTCTTCAAGGGATCAGCAAGTAAAAATGTTGCTAACTGCACTTTGAATGCCTTCTTCCCTCATCTGTCTCTCCTACAAAGAACAATTAGCAAGGCTCTCCACTACAATTAGTGTGGGGAAAGAAAGAATAACTTGCTTCAAGTGGAAAGAAGACAATAACAGAGCTCTAAATTTCATCTGAATAAAAAACTGATTCTTACTGTGGTTGATCTTTTACAGGTGGAGATATCTGCTCTTCAAAAGAACCAGAAGTACTAGAAGTCTTCCCCTTAAATATTTCTCCTATATCAGCATAGCTGTTGGCAGGTGAAAAGTATTCTGTGTTTTCCCTTGTTCCTATTTTAGGCTTGGAAAGCACTTCCAAGGAGTGACATCGATCCACGATGTTGGATATGCCTTGGGTCTGGCTGTGGGATGTGGCAGACCTGTCAGAGGAGTGGGCTCTTCGGAGGTAGCGGGAATGTGGCCTCTCCTCACCGGCCTGAGCGCTTCTTCCCCTGCCACTTAGGCCCGGTTCCTTTCCCTGAATTCCCCACTGTTGGAAAGAACCGCTCCCATCTCCCAATGAGTTATTACTGCTGGAATTCTTGTTCGTAGGGAAAAAAGTTATTTTATTTGGGAGCGGCTGGCCAACTAACAGCTTCTTCTTTTCCTTCAAGCAGCCACTGGTGCTGATGCTGGAAGAGCCCGTGAAGGTTGTAGAAATGGTGGCGTTTCCACTGTCCATGGAATCTTCTGAGGTTCCCAGATCTCTGCTCCGTGCAGAGCTACCCCTGGACATGAAAGGATGATCCAAGACTGAGGAAAGACTCAGGCGATCTGCCGGGTTTTTGCGCAGTAACCTGTGGATGAGGTCCTGCGCCTCTCTGGACAGGAAGGCTGGCATCTCGTAATCTGCCAGCACCACTTTATTCAGCGTGTTCCTCACCGTGTCCGTGTCAAAGGGCGGCTTCCCAATGAGCAGAGTGTAGAACATGCAGCCCAGAGACCACACGTCCGACTCCAGCCCGTGCGGGCTCCTCGTGGCGATCTCCGGGGAAATGTAATTGGGAGTCCCGCACATGGTGTAATGCTTCTCGTGAGGCATCTTCAGCTGAGTGGCCAGCCCAAAATCAGCAATCTTCACATTCATGTTGTTGGTGAGCAAGATATTGGAGAGGGTGAGGTCCCGGTGCAATATCCCATGGGAATGGAGGTACAGCATACCCGTGATAATCTGGTGCAAGAAGTGTCGCGCTGTCAAAACAAAACCAGATGTTGATTTGAAATCACAGCTCTGATGATAACTCAGCTTTAAGACTCCTATTCATCTTGCTTCTATTTTTTTCTTATTTTTAATTAAAAAAAAGTTACAAGGCTGTTTAGGTGTCAGACTAGTGGAATTGGAATTAACTCTCTTCTTTCTACTTTAAGTAAAATGGCACAGCTTTGTTCTAAAACAAAGCTTTGTTCTAAAACATGAAAACTTATGGAACGCAGGAAACAGGACCAGAAATATTTTCAATTGGTCCAAACTTTCTAAAATCAGGTTCTTAAGAATTAAAGCTAAGTTGCTCATCAACTTTTGGAGACAGATACAAGTGAAACTAATGATACCTGTATAGCAGTACACCATTAATCCAGTCCTGGGGCCTGGGTCCCAAAAAATCTCTATCTATATCATGGAATTAAATTAGAAACTGATAGAGAAGCAGGTAAGCTGGAAGAACTGAGCAAGAGGTGAGCCTGGAAGCAGTAAAGGCAGTAGTTGCCAGTTTTCCTGTTCTTCTTTCCTCTTCCCAGTCTTCACCAGCATTTCAACACAATTCTAATGACAAAGGTAAGCTCTAGCTTCTATCTGTCTCTGCCTTCTAAGATCACCATCTTTTTGTACTCCAAATAGCACACACAGAAACAAATGTATATAGAAATGCAAGTGAATATATGAACAATAATAATTAATCTCAAGATTATCACTTACACAAGATTTTAAAGTATAGAAACTGTGATGGCAGCTTTAAATACTCTTCCTCTAGAACTAAGTATTTATTGAGTGAGCCAAAACATTACTGCAGAGGGCTCCACAGACCAAGGAAACCTCACCTTCATCCTCTGAAAAGGGTTTCTTTCTGTTCTTTATGTATCTGCTCATTTCACCATTGTGACAAATCTCAAGTATCAGGTACACGTAGTTGCTATCTTCAAAATAGTTATAAAGCTGGAACATAAAAGAAGGAAAAAATTAAATTCCATTTTGTGTATGCAGCAAGTCACATATACAGCTCTCTTTACAGATGCCATGGTTCTTACCTCGAGTATAGATGGATGCTTTAGCTGACAATGTATTTTCACCTCATTCTGAACCCTCTGTACCATTCCAACTTTGTGCATGGCTTTTTTGTCTATCTGTAAGTGGATCACAGCATAACTTAGATGGTCAGTGCATATTTGCCTGGCAGTATTTAAGGATAAGCATGTTTTCACATAGCTTAATATACTCTTTTAATGAACAAGTATAATAGATAATTGGAGGGACACAACTGAAAGCAGTCAAGTGTTAACATTATCAATATTAACATTTATTAACTTTTTTTCTGAAATACTTAAGCAGAGAAACTTCAATCTGATTTTGCTATGCAGATAGGCTAAATGTAGTCAACACTAAAAAGCATTTCTGTTAACTAGCAAGCCTGTTTGGTTGTGGAGCATCTTTCAGGATCGATATATGTCCGTTATATACAAACATTCAACTCAAACATCAGTGCCCAACTGCATAACCCCAGCCTGTTGCAACTTTGCATTTGGTCTCCAGGGAGACGGATAACTTCCTTGGCCGGCTGCCTTACCATTTTGATGGCCACTTCCAGGCCGGTTTTCAGGGATACTGCTCTGTAGACCCCTGCGAAGGAGCCCTTCCCCAGGAGGTTCCCCACCTTGAAATCCTGCAAGACGAACAAACCACCCTCGTTAGCCCGGGGCTTTGTCAGTCAGGCTCCGCGGCGCCTCTCCCGATGCGGACCCTCCCACCAGAGCTGGGGAGCGCACACACCCCGGGGATGCGGGCAATCCCCGAGGCGGCCCGGGGGTACCTGCAGGGAGCTCTCCGGGGCACGGCGGCGGGCCCTGGCAGGGCCGCACAGCCACCCCCGCCGCATCCTCCTGCCGGCCCCGAACTGCCGCTGGCGCTGGCCGGGGCGGCGCGGCCGGGCCGCCTTCCCGCCGCCTCTCCCGCCGCGGCTCCCGGGACGCGGGATACGCCGCCCCCGGCTGCCATGGCAGCGCCCACGGAGCCGCCGCTCCCCACAAACACGTGGGGCCGGGGCCAAGGCGCGGGAGGAATCGCGCTCCCACAAACGCCCGCCGGCAGCGGGACGAGCCCGCGCCCGGCCCCTCCGCGCCCCGCGGCCCCGACGGGCGGCGGGAGGGGCTGCGCGCCGCACCTCTATCCTCTCGCCGATGCAGGTCGCCATGGCGCCGGCCGCTCTCCCTCGGGTCCCTCTACCGGTCGTGCCGAGGGCCTGGGCCGCGGTTGCCCATTAGGGCGCCCCGGGCCGCCCGCCCCGGCGCCGCGCCGCTCGCTCCCGGGCCCGGGGGCGGCCGCTCGGCGCCCCCCCCGCCGACATTTTGAAAAATCGCGCCGTTACCCCCGGGCCCCGCCCCGCCGCGGGACGAGGCTGCGTCTGACGCAATCGCGTCACGCCGCGACGCGCGCGCGGCCCCCGCGGCCGGGGGGGCGTGGCTGGGCAGCCGTTACCGCGCGTGCGCTCTGAGGGGCGCGCGCGACCGGCGGTGCGCGCGCGTCTCCTCAGCCCGCGTGTCCCGGGTTGAGGGAGTCCTGGAATATTGAGGGGTTGTCCTGGAAGTCATCCTGTCCCAAACCCCGCTGCCAGGGGCAGGGACACATCGCCTAGATCAAGTTGCTCGGAGTCTTACCCCACCTGGCTCTGAATATTGCTCGTAATGGGGCGTCCACAACTTCCCTGGGCAGCCTGTTCCGGTGTCTCACCGCCCTCGCAGTAAAAAATTTCTTCCTAATATCGAACCTATATTTCCCTCCTTTCAATGTGTACCCAGTGCTTCTTGTCCCATCACTACAATTCCCGATGAAGGGTCTCTCTCCCACTTCCTTATTGGCTCCCTTCAGATACGGGAACGTTACTCTGAGGTCTCCATTCAGTCTGCTCCGGGCTGAGCAGTCCCAGCTTTCTCAGCCTGCTCATCACTCCTCATCAACCTTGTGGCCCTCCTCTGGGCTTGCTCCAACAGTTCTATGTGCTTATATCAGGGACACCAGAACTATTAGCAGCGCTCCAGGTGGGGTCTCACCAGGGTAGAGGAAAAGAACCACCTCCTTTGACCTGCTGGCCCTGCTCCTTTGGATGCAGCTCAGGATTTCCTTGGCTTTCTGAGCTCACTGCCAGCTCATGCTGAGTTTTTTATCAATCACCACACCCAAAGCTGCTCTCAATCACTTCTCTGCCCAGCCTGGGCTTGCCACGACCCAGGTGTAGGACCTGGCACTTGGCTTTGTTGGACTTAGTGAGGTTTGGCTTGGCCCACCTCAGGGCTGCCAAGGTCCCTCAAGATGGCATCACTTCACTCCAGCGTGTGGACTGCTCCACACAGCTCGGAGCTGTCAGCAAATTTGCTGAGGGTGCACTCAATCCCATTGTCCATGTCACCGATGAAGATGTTGAACAGTGTTGACCCCAGAACTGACCTGAGGGTCAGCTGTAAGTCATGCTTTTTTGCAAACAAATTCCTCTTGGGTCTTTAACCTTTTTCAAAGGTATTGCAAGTCCCACTTCTGTTAGTGTGTTCCCTACTAATAGGAGGAGTTCCAGATAGGAATTGTGATGGTTTTGTGGTGGTTGTTGCTGTAATTATTGTTTGAATACAGCACAGCTTTGTTTTGAATTGTCTTCTCTGACAAGGAGGTGCAATGAGTGTCAGGCAAAACTGAGAGGCAAAGGCAGAGCGGCTGCTTTAAGCCTTTTGTGGATTTAATTCCCAAGTACCTTGTTCAATTTTCTGAAAATGCTATTTCCAGCTATTTTTTTTCTGCTGAAATAATTTCTGAACTGCGAGTTTATAAAGAAAAACACAAGAGAAGATAATCAGGAATGAACCTCATTCCATCACCTGTGCTTAGCATGCTCTTCTTGACACAAATCTTCCTTTAACCTGAGGTGCTAACACTTTATTGGGCGGACCTCTGAGTGATATGCCTGCATGTGACTTTAAAAGTATTAAGTATTGACTCTTTTGTAGTGTGTTTTATCTAAAATACAGGGTGAGACAAAACCCTGGAGCCATGTATGGGGATTCTCACATGTCCTTCAGTTCCTTCATTTGTTTATTTTGTCACAGTAGCAATTAGACCTGGTCGACAACACTTCATGACTGATGTGAAATAAAGCAACAGAGTTGAAACAAATTTATTTTTATGGGATCGACACCTTCTCTCCTATCTGTTTATGGGATGGACCTGGCTGGATGCCAGTTGTCATTGATGAATTTCCTTACTGTAATTAAGGTGAATTTAAAATGTGAGGGAACATCTTCAAGCTCCATTACCTCAGCAGGTTGATTACAATCTCATGTACTTTTCAATCCGTGGCTGCCCTATTAAAAATTAAATTTTTTTTTGGGCAAGCATGCCTTCAAACAATATTTAGACTCAATCCCTGTAGGGAGCTGGTGGCAATCCCGTGCACAGAACAAATTTTTCCCAGTTTTCAAGAAAATCTTTTTTTTTTTTCCCCAATTCCTTATTTTTCAACTGGTTGCTCAGTCTGTGTTTTTACTTCTTTCTTGATGTTCAGATGCAACTCTGTTTACACAAGTTGAAGCTCTGTCTTCTTTTGTGTGACAGGACTGTTCATGTAGCCACACAGTGAAGCAGATCAAGGAATTGGTTTGGGCTGGGGGAAAAGTTTTTATTTTTATTGGCTTCTATTTGTTTAGCCTGCCCTCTGAATTATCCCACCTCATAAACATCTTGCTGGCTCCTTCTGTACCAGGGGAATGCTTCCAAAGTTATTTTCGCCACGGCAGGCACCCAGGATGCAAGGAGGAGGCGGAGAGATGTAGCACTTCACCTTCTCTGGTGTTTGCCACCTTGTGGCTGTAAACTCGAGCAGTTCCCCCACGGCCTGCCAACTTTCACTGTTGAAATGAAATACAGAGGTGGCTTGTAATCAAGCTGCGTTTTCTCCTTCATGCACTCCTTAATGGGTGTAAAGTGGATTGAGGATAAGTGTTTGTGTCAGTCCCTGAGAATCCTTACAGGTAAACCAGGAGCTGTGTGAGTGATTATATAGACCCGGTTTGCGGAGCTGTGGAACATTAGCAGTCATCACTGGCTTCAGTAACTAGGGTGGAAGATTAGTAAAAAGAAGAGTTTTAATTTAATTTCAAGGCTGGACTATTTACCTGAAGAGTGATGAAGCTGCGTCTCCACTGATTGTCCAGCCTGCAACACGCGGTGAAATGGTGCTTTCCTCTGTCTCACTGGAAAGGAACTCGGATCGCTCTTCTGTTGTTGGGCCGCATTTATGACTGCAGGGGTCAGCATCTGCTGCGAGCAGAGCTTGTGAGACCAACCAGCGATGTAACAAATCCTTTGCTAACTCTTTTTATCAGAGAGCAGAGCTATCTAACCTTGTTCTCAAGGCTTAAGCATTGAAAGAAATGCTATCATAAAGTCTTCTTTAAAGAGTTTTTAGATAGTAATACGACTCCCTTAAAACAGTGCATGCAGACCTTCCTTCAACTTTATTGCATGACCGAAATGTGAAGATTTAGGACGTATTCATCAGGTGAAGAAGTCCACCTTTTTATCAAAGTGAGTTGCTGGTATTAAATTAACACTTAATGGGTGATGCTGTTCTTTTAATAGAAATACGTCTCCTGGTACTTGGGAAGATCACATTTTACTTTTTCAGTCCTGTTATACTCGTGGCTTGTAATAGTCTTCGTGACAATTGCATTCAAATCCTTCCTTTGTTACCATTTTTCAAGTTTAGAAACATCTTCTCATAGCATAATTATTTTTTATTAAACCACACATGCATGACTCTTCAATGTGTGTTATTGGATTTTATTTCACCTCTGTTACTGAAATTCTGAGAGTCATCTGATTAATCATCTAGGATAGCCAGCCCTCTGGTTTTATGATGCCTTCTAATTCTGTGCTGTCAATAAAGCCTGTTCTTGCAGCCCTCATGTTTTTATAACAGGGACATCGATGATCATCTAAATGTTCGATATTTTACACCTTTGATATAAAACAAATTTAAGCTTTCTCCACACTTCAATTCCAAAATCTTCATATCAAAGAATTGTATTTTTGCTGAACTGAGACATGAAGGATAGTTCTGTGATTATTTTCTGTAAGCAGGGATTTTTAGTGGCTGTTTTGCTGGTTGCCAGTCCAGATTCCAGGTAGTGCCACCCCTCTCTGTCTCTGTATCTGTGACCAGGACTGTCACAGAGCTTCTTTGAAACTGCTGAACTCTTTTCTCACACTGACACTATACTCTCTAATTTTTCTTCTTCTAATCACACAAGAACATTTCACCAATATTTAAGTCTGATTCTCTCTCTTCTGGACTTCTTATCCCACTGCAGAGGGGTGTATGAATCCCAGTTTGGAATCCCCTAGTTGATTTGACCCTGCTTTATTGATGGTAGTTCTGGTTTGTCTGTCACATTATCAACATGTTCTACAATCTTAACAACAAGATTAATTGCGTTGGGCTTTCTGCAGTAATTATTAAATTAGATTTGTCATTTGGGACCCAAAGTTTTGCATTTTCCCCAATATATGACTAAAATACGCTCAAACCAAGAGAGAAATAAAGAAATCTTTGAGTTACTCTGCTGCAGCTGCCAAGAGCAGAGAGTCAGTCAGGCTACATTGTTGTCTATGCTGAAGAGAAGGAAGAGCACTGGTAATGTGTTTACCTCTCTTTTTTTAAATTTTGCATAACTGCTCTCATTTGTGACTGCCTGAATATGTGAGGATGACAGAAATAACACATTCAGCTCGAGCTCAGGTGATGGGGAGAAAAGCACATGATCCACATAGTGCATCATTTACTCACTTATGGCAATTAAGGTGTGGCACAGGAAGGTGTTGGAAGGATCCCTGTCTGATTCTGCTTTGATATTTCAACTTTCTATTCTAAGTATTTGAATAAATGGTGCCTTACCTTCCCCAGCATCTGCTCAGGAGATGGCTGTGACAGGGCACGTGTTTCAGTGTCACTGCAGCTGGACAAGCACCCAGCAGTCCTCTGAGCCTGCCAGGTGTGTCAGCAACCTCAGAGAGTCAGTGCAATTCTGTGGCAAACTCCTGCTGCCAAGGACAATTTATTTTTAAAAACTGAGCTTTGTACTTATACAGTCCCAAAACTTCAGTGGGGTATTTTCATGCCTAACAGCACTGAAATGCATGTTTTGTTTTCCTGTTTATCATGACCACCCTGTGAATGAGGAGCCCATTCCAGGTGCTGTTATAGATTGTTTTCTTCCATATTCTTCATTCTGGATGGTAATGCTACCAAACTTGGTCCGGGAAGGAGTGATTTACCCAAACCAAAACTGAATCAAATCCAGATTATGTTTGCAGTGGGTTTGTTGTGTATTTTTTGTTAATTTGCTTTGTTCAAGGGAAAGTATGTGATCATGTAGACTTGGCTGCTTCTGTCATCTTTTCACTGAATTGAATTCTGTGTTTCTACAAAGAATATAAAATTTTACCAGATGAGAATTTGCTTTCATTTTGTGCTCACCCACACAAATGCTTTTAGAGCTCACCTTTCAGTTTTGCTTTCAGAGATGAGAAACCCTGCTCTTGTCATTTAGAATCCCCTGTCTGATAAAAGCTTGAGTGGTGAAAAGCAAAGTTTCTGTCAGTAACAATTCATTTCCAGGCACTTGTTTCAGTGAGGTATTTCAGCAGTTTGATGAGGAATTTGGGAACCTACTTGCTGGATGTTCCCTGTTTACAGTGGTCTGCAATTTTCCTACCCTGCTTCTTAATTTAAATGTATTAATGTCATAATTGCAAAAAGTACGTCTTACACATGAGCAGAAAAGGTGGTTTCCACTTATATATTTTATCTTAAAAGGAACTGGGTCAATATTTGTGAGAACAAAACCTCTGTGTCTTGATTATGCTGAAGCTTGGAGTAAAACCTCATTAAAATTTTGGCTCTGACTGTGCTCCATTAGGAGCATATGACCTGTTCCTTGTGGTTATTATCCACACCTTCACTGTCTGTAAATTTATTTTGTGCTCTACGTTACAATCTAGTCAAATAATTTAGTGTTCTTCTATGACTCAGAGGATAACCTGGGGAAAAAAAAAAACCAAACCAAACAATGCTTATTTTTTTGCTTGTGCAAGGCACATTTCACCTCAGACTTAATCTGAGCTGAATTCAGCCTAAAATATGAGGCGACTGCAGCACCAATTAGTTCCAAATGCATTTTATTCATGTTAAGGCTTCAGTCTACTATTTCTCTCTCTTTCCATCTGGAGCATCACAATATCCAGAGGTGATGCTGGTCTCCAGTTTAACCTCAGATGGAATTTTACCTGTTCATCTTCTGCTCTGTAAACCTTTTCACTTGTGTTTTCTTTGCCTTTTCTCTTGGCAGATGAGTGCCACAGTCCCTGGAAACACAACCCAGCACAGATAGGCATTGGGTGAAGTGTGGAAAAAAAGTGTAAAACTCAGTGTGGTTTGGTGTCTGAGGCTTCACTGATCCCTTGTTTTTATCCTTGCCCGATGTCAGCATTGTTTCCACCTTCCTAAGAGTTTATTTAGGTGTTGGCTGGGGTTTTCCTTGGTCTCCCTTGGTGAATATTCAATTGGCAGCAGTGGGTGTAGCTGCCGGTGTTGACAGCCAGTCTTACTTGCAAAGGTGGACTGCTCCCTTAGGCACAATTCCTGTGTTAATGGTGTTTCCGAGCCATATCCAACTGTGCAACAGTCATGACAGTAATTACTGTCTTGTGTTTTAATCCTTTTTCGAATTAGCATTTGTTCTCATGTATATTTTCAGAACTCAGGGGTTAGCACTTAGCTGTACACTGAGCTCACTGCAAGCACATGAAGCTTGCCTGTGTTCCGCAGAAAGCAAAAAGACTTCTGAATAAAAAAAAAAAACTGGATTTTGAGTGGCACATTAATGCCTCCATGCAGGAAGACACAGTAAGAAACAATTTTGATATTAAATAAATGGAGCATTCCTATCTCAACTGTCTTTTAGAATTAAAAAGCCCACACCTTATTGAGTACAGAGCTTCTTTTAAGACATCCTGGGTAAAAAGATTGAGTTAATCTGCCTTGGTAAAACTGTTTATTCTTCTGTCAGAAGAGAATGAATGGATTTACTCTGTCTTTATGTTTCACACAAGCAGCAAAGGAGAAATCATACATACCTGTCACATGCAGCACAGTGAATTTATTCGTCCTGTGAACATATGGGATTATTCCCTCAGCCATCAGGCATTATTACCTTGTGTCACAAGAAATGTAGAAGCTTTGTTGTGGGAATGACCCAGCTGAAGGACCACTGTTGTATTCCTGGGATCCCAGACAACCGGTGACTTTCATATAGCTGCTGGGCTATAACAACCTCAGCTTCCTCTTCCTCTAAAATAAGAGGAGTTTAGGAAAAGAGAGTAAGATTTTTGTCAGTTTTAGCAATAGCACAAATCACTGAGTAAATGAATGTGGTTATTTTCCATCATCTTGGCTGAAAATAAATTTGAAGTGCCTGCTCAGACCATGCAACTCCTCTGAAGCAATCATAGGACAGCATTTTCCAAGGGCAGAAACTGTAGTGGACTATTTTCAGCTCTAAACATAAGCAGCTGTAGTTCCATTGAAATTAGAGAAGTTGTATAGCTTTGTACATAGGTGCAATTTGACTCCTTTCTTAAGCAAAAGCCTATGCCAAGCTTTAATTATTGAGCTCTTAGTTCTCCTCCCTGATATTCTCTCCTACCAGGGAGACCGGACTGGTTTCCTTGAGAACTTTCCATGACATGTTTATTGCTTAAGTCTGACTAACAGTAGCATAGCTACAGTGCAGTTCAGCCTCTGTTTTCACTTTCAGTAGCCCAGGTTAAGGTTGGCTTTTTTTGAACTTTCTCCACTTCATTTTCCTCATGTAGCTGCTCAGCTGAATGACATTTCTCTCTTCAGCGTGCTTAGAGGAAATGTGCATTCAGATGGCAGAACCTTTGTGTTGATTCAGGCTGGGAGTTGAACAAATGTCTTGAGACCTGGATCACTTTTGTTGCTTTGCCTCACACAGGACAGGACTGCAGCTCTCACCTTTCTCTATGATGGCAAGTTCTCCAGAGGGAACAGGTTTCAGACAGAAAAAACTCCCTGAAAACTTCATCCTGGAGCTGACTGTGCCACTGCTGTGCTGATCAAGAAAAAAGATGTGGAAAAAATTGTTTCCTCACCTCCCCTACTTCTTTTGTAGTGAAATTCAGTTTATTTCAGAGAAGGAGTTTTTATTTAAATCTGGATCTTAAAGAAACAAGTCAAACTTGTTAGCCATGTGATTTAGTTTACTCATCTGTAAAGCTGACAACATGGTTCAGCCTTAGCTGAGGAGTGTGGCTGGAGGGAAGTCATTTGTAATATAAGTGAAGAAAAAAATAGTTTGTTGAAAGAATGATTGTTTCTGAGAAACTGGTTATTAAATATAATCTGTTTTGAGTAAAATCCTTGGTGTGGCAGAAGGCTTAGTTGCAGTGACTAACACATTTTTATGGACATTCCAACTTTGAACCCTTCTATGAAGTTACTGGCCCTACAGCTGTGGTGTGAAGTCTGTGCTACAGGAATCTTGTGTTGCTTGTGTTAATGCTGTCAAAGGCAGGTGGGTATTTTGTTTTTATTGATTGTGTTAGACCATAATGGCAGCATTTGGTAGCCCATTTATGCCAGCATAAGCTTCTTCCCCCTCAGATCTTTTGTCCTTCTTAGTGTAGTTAGAGAATTTGTAACTTTGTGTGGTATAGTTGAGCCTGTCTCTGCAGATACCAAGGGTGAGCTCAGTCAGTGGCTTAGCGCGAGAGGCAGGCTGACATCATGCCTGTGTTATGGAAACAATGAGGTCGTTGGAATGATTTGCTAATTCGGCTGATGCCTCTGTTGTAGATGTCTGTATTTGTTGCTGTATGGAACACAGCCCCACATTGTGCCCTGTTCCTGAGCAGGGCATGAACCACTGTGCAAGATTTTCCACTTGCCTTTTCTATGATTCTTTTGACTGTACTGCACTTGAGAGCACTAAGTGATAATTTCTAGTAGAGAAAACTTTTGCAAGTCAAAATAAATTCCATGAAAAAGGGTGGTCTCAGTATTTGAACTGTTTATTAAGAAGACCTATCTTGGTCTGGAATTATTAAATCCATCACACAGTGCAGAAACTCACAGCAGTGAAAAGAATTCCTCACCCCAAAGTGAAATTAACATTATCACAGAACAGCTGAAGGAGTTTCAAACCAGTGCAGATACTCAGGGTTAGAACTTGCATCCTGTGCCCTTATGAGTGATGTTCTGCCCTGCAAAGTGAGACAAACTGAAAAGCCAAGGACAGATTTGTCAGTGTAGCAACACTGCTATTTGCATACCTAGAGCTAAACCCCAATTTAAACACAAATCTAGTCAGTATTTTCTTAGGGTGTTCTGTTGGAAATCTTGATTGACTCCCTTTGAAGTAATTTTTGTAAATTTTTAACCGCAACTAGCACTTAGTTACCAAGCAAGCAGCTGGATTTGCAAAGAAGCTGAATCCCTTGGGTAATCATATCTGCTAAGCTCATTCAGGTGGATGTCAAGGTGGTAACAATGGATGCAGTGTGAGATTTGAAGGCTTCCTCAACAAAATATAATTTAATTGTCCTAAGTGTAACTAAAATACTAATTATATTCCCCCCCCTTTTTTTTTTCAGATCATACTCCACCAGCAGGATATGTGTCTGCTCCTCTGGCTTTGAAAATTGGCTTACTGATGTAATCCATGAAAACAAAATATCACCAGCATAAAGGTGTAATTTTTGCATTTTTTCAGTTGTTTAGAAAAGATTTTGATCAACAGTTTAGCATATTAAGACAAATAACACATTAAGACATTTCTTACTGCTGTTTGTGGGGGCAAGCGGGTTGTTGTGGTGTTTTTTTCTGACATGATATTAAAGGAAAGCAATAGAGAATACTTCTCTAGTGGCTTGTTCCACCCCCAGGATGATACTGAAAAATAAGTTTATGTTGTCTGAGCTCAGTTAGTCTGTCTTGAAAAAGCACTATCATGAGAATGTAGCAAATTGGACTGTGGTTGTTTATTTTCTTGCAAGGAAAAACAAATGCAAATACTCTGTGTAATTAAAAGTTGTAGGAAAATTATCTTTACAATTTCCATAGTCTTGGCAACTTAGTGAATTTAGATACATTTTATATTTCTACCAGTCAAATGAGATTTATGAATTTGTGTTTCATACTTTCTGTAAGGTGGAAGAAAATGAAAGTTTCCTGGGGCAGAAGCTTGCTTCTGTTTGACTCACTGAATACTTCCTCCACTGTCATTTTAAGGCCCAGAGGTGTCAGCCTGGTGAACTTTTTTTGGTGTTAGTGAACTTGATATTACAGGAAAATGCTTTTGAAAAAGCACAGAGAGATAAGCAGGGTTGGTTATTCTTTGTAAATCAGCACTCAAAGCCAGCAAAGGTAATTACAGTGACTTTTCTGAAATACCTGTGAGCTGGTTGTTAATCTTCACTTAATAAGAGCATGCAAGAGCTGGTGTGATTATTTCATCAGTGACTTTGCAAAGTACAGGTTTAGAAATGCCATCATAAATAGAGTGAGTGATCTTGGGATCTCATTTTCCATCTCCACCCTCTATGCTAAAATCACCATATAAGAGTATTTTGTCCTGCCTTGATATTGTAGACAAGGCAGTGCACGTAGATGATGGAGTAGGTGGAGAGTATTTATTGCAATAGGAGCATTTGAAATGGGTGAAAAGAGCAAGTAAAATGGGAAAGGTTAGTTTTGGTTGAGAAAGGAAGCTTCTTGGGCCACATCTTCCTGTAGTGTTGTCAAGACAAATGTTTCCTGTTTTGTCTTGTCGTTTTATTTTCCAGGCAGCAGGAACTCAAAGCTCTGGTCTAGGATTTTTGTGCTGATGTTTTGCCTTACTGATGGTGGTGGCTCCCTTTCTGGGCATGTAGCATGTAGATATTTTGTGACTTGAATGAATCACTTAATTTCACTGTCCTTCAGAGGTGTAAGTAGTATCTCACATTTACTTTTATCTGTTCAATGCTTATAAAATGTTCAGTTTTATTCCTGGAGTGTTCTCTCATGTGAGGATAAGGCTATTTTCTGAAGAAACTTGCAAGTAAAATGCTCTTGACCAGTAGTTTTAAAACGTTGTATTTGCTCTAGAAGGTGTCAATTTCTTCTTTGTAATTGCAAGTGCTTCAGCACTACTGAAAATCTAATTAACCTTATAAAAGGAAGAGCGCACTGATATTTGTAGGGAGAATGAAGAATGTAGGACACAGTTAAGCTGAGAAAGTAAAGAATAATATTTAGTTGCAGCCATGGCAATGATCACGGGGACACTCTTTGTTTCAGGAGCTCTGTGACAAACACAGTCCCTGGGAATAAATTGTTTTTACTCTGCAAGCAGCTCGTTTCTCCCTGAAACTGCACCGAGCCAGCCCCTTGAGGCAGTGTTAGGATATTACAGCTCAAAGAAGCTGGTTTGCAGGCAAAATTTGAAATCTAGGGCCTCACAATGTATTTCAGTATTTTGATGGAAATGCCATTAGCCTTACATGGTGGCTGTGCTATTAATTCCTTGAGATTTTTAGCTGGCTACCTTCAGCTGACAGCACCCGAGGGAATGGCTTAAAGCTGTGTCAGGGGAGGGTTAGGTTGGATAAAAGGAAAAGATTTTTCACCCAGAGTGGCTGGGCACTGAATAAGCTCTCCATGGAAGCGGTCACAGCACCAGCCTGGCAGAGTTCAGGAAGCATTTGGACAATGCTCTAGGATACATGGTGGGAGTGGTGGGGTGTCCTGTTCAGGGCCGGGAGTTGGACTTGGGTGATCCTTGTGGGTCCCTTTCAACTCAGGATTCTTTGAACATTCACCTTATTTTGCTAGAACAGTTTTTTTGGGGTACTTTTCCTGGTGGTGAACAGCCTTGCACAGCTGGTAAATCCTGGAGTGTGAAGGGGATGATTGAGTGGCCTGAGGTGCTGAGACAGCAGAGCAGGTTAAGGGGCAGCATTTCCCCCTGTACTGCTAAGGTATCAAGTTGATTTTTACATATGCACTATTTATGTGCACATATATACATGTAGATATATAGTTTTTTCAATAAGGAAGAACCTTTCCCCACCCCTAAATCCCAAACCTGGCCTGTGAAATTAATATAGCTGAAATATTTTATTATTTATTGAGATCCAAGAATGCAAAGCCTGGAAGAAATGCAGACTTTGAGGAGCTTTTGAAGTGTACTAAGGGATATAAAAATGTTGAATCATGTTGTTTTGGTGCATTATGCAGAGTTCTACAGTCTGTATATTTATGTATATTTATGTATATATATGTAGAATTCTATACAGAATTCTACAGCACCAAAACCATCTTGATCTTACCTGTGGCCTTGTGGGCAAAGTCACATTGTATCAACCCACGGCATCAGCCAAAGCTGCCTTTAACAACACCGATGGAAAAATGAGGTCTTGGGGGGTCACTTATGGTTCAAGTAGCGGTTTATATATTTATTATCATTATACACAACCTTGACAATCTATATTGCCATTCAAAAATAAATTGAAGTCTTGTCAGTTTGCACATGATCTGTCACTACTAAGAATCCCATTTACACACATCGTAAACATTTGCCAGACTTAAACACCGCTTGAGATTCTGACGCTCCCAACTCTTCCCCCCTCAACCCATGGAGATGTGGTTATTGACTATGGGAAGAAACTTTTCCAACCCCTGCAACATTCAGGGACTACCACCTTCTTTGATCAACTTTATTAAACTGTTTCAACACTTGGTAGAGCTGGCTGGTGGGTATAGCTCTTAATTGCATTTTTGTTTAAAATGGTTCTTGATGGATTTCAATGCAATGATTCCTGGTTTTCATTGCTTGACGTATTTCCTTCTGACCAGGAAAGAAGGAAACCAAGGTTTAACAGCTGTATCAAGTAAGTCATACCAAGCACATTCCTGGTTTAGTATTCTGCAGAGCCACCAGTCACATTTAGTTGCTTTCACTGTTATTTACATGTGTAGTAAGTGGTTGAAGTCTTCAAATTTTAACTGCGGAGAATTAAGAATTCAGCTAGGAGTCAGGCACCACACACTTTCTGTAGCTACTAAGAGCTTGTGTTTATACTCCAGCTATCTTGGGAGTGCAAAATTAGAATTTAGGAGGCATTAACTCCTTTTGCTAAGCAACATATTTTTTACCCCCTCTTTTAGGAGTTTCTGTCTCCTGGTGCCTGAAAGAGAAAACGTAAAGAATAGCAGAAGTGTAAGAGGCAACGGAATATTCCATCCAGTTAATAAACTCACAGCTAGTGGCAATTAATACAAGCATCCTTTGAGCAGGCAGACCTTGTACCAGCCCACAACTCAAGTTCAGTTGAGAAGGGCTCACAGAAGTGTGGAAGTATTACAGTGTGATTACACAGCAATGGAAAAGTCCTGCTTTGAGGAATGAGGTTCACGATGGCACTGATCTCTGGGAATTGAATTTAGCTGCTTTTTCTACGGCAGCTGGGCAGGTGCTTTGAACCAGCACATGCAGTGTGTTTGCAACACGGCCTCGTGTTTTGGATGCTAGCATTGGTTAACTGACCAGCACGGAAAACAGGAGCTCTGGGAAGTGGAGATTCCAAGTTTTGTTAAGGCTGTTAATTTTTCACACTGGTGTCAAAAAAATAACTGGGAAGAAAAGCCTCCTGCCAGCTCCTTGTTTCCTGAAATTCCACTTACATAATCTTTACAGGAAAACCCCCACTTAAATATGGAGTATTTGAGAACTGTTATTAGCAATCTGTAGGAGAGATTGGAGTTCAGCACACAGAGATGTTGGAAAATATTAAGGAATTTCAAATGTTGAAGAGACAAAGAAATCTCATCAACATACAGACTGGATGCTTTACATGAACAGCTTCCACTTGTATGTAGAAGAACCAAAACCTCCATCCCACACAGCACAAGGTGTCCAGAATGCTGGAGCTGCACCCCAGACACTGCTGTGCCACAGTCAGGGCACCTTCCCCCGACTCTGCCCCGGGGCCTTGGGAGGCAGAGCGGGAATACAGGTTGTGGAATCCAGGTTGGGAGTTTCCCAGCTGCCTCTGAGCACTCAGGACCCAGCTGCTCACTCCATGCTTTGCAAGCATGCCCCAAAGGGCAGTATTTGGGCAGTGCAAGGACACTGCCAGAAGCTAGCAAGGGAGGAGTCTTCATTCAAATTCAGACATACAAAATCAAAACCTTCATTCAGAATCAAGGGGTGTTTTGTCATGAAGCAGCAGCTTCAAGAAAGAAGAGCATAAAACCCCAACTTAAGCGTTACAAATCTATTTATGTTACATTCAAAGTTCATGTTAAATTCAAAGCAACTCCTTGGAGTCTGAAGTACCGTAATAAAAAAAAAGTGGAAAGGAACTCATGAATCAGTTCTAAACTAAACTTAGTTTAGTAAAGAAAACTAAATTAATTTTGAAGTCCTTTCTTGAGCAAGTCCATGAATGCTCCAGACAGAAGACAACGAGTCCTCTTTAAAGGAAAGAAGGAAGCTCTTACTGGTGAAATGAAACAATGTATTTATGCTGGTTTGCAACTAGATCTTTGATCTTTACATGAAACTTTAGAACCTGATTTACAAAACTTTAGTTTTTTAAACAAACTCTATGGCCTTTACAAAGATAGTGTTGTTTCCTTTTTTTCTTTTTGTGGGACAGAGGGCCAACAAAATATTCTAATACTTTCAAATATTAGAAATATATCTTGCCCTCAGCAGAAAAGTTTCAAGTAAGACATTATCAACAAGTATCTGCTGTTATAATATATAAAATGCAGAGCAGCAGACCACTGCTGGTTCCCTAACAAAACTTTATGTTGCAAAGACACTCAACTCTGGTGCTGTCAGGGTAGGCAGAGGGAACTTGCTTGTTGGGTCTGACACACCAAACCTCAAGCTGTGCATAGTGTGTAAGTACTTAAATCTGTCCTGGTAAACTCTCCTTTTTGTAACAGGAAACAGATTACATATGAGCAAGTCATGTATTAATGTGAACCTCACTGTGGAGTCCTGACATGGACCTCAGAGCCAGCTTCTGTGGGCAGCATTCCTCTTCAGCAGGGATCTAGAGACAGACCAGATGCACAGCAAAAAAACCCCTATTCTAGCAAGAAAACTTGACTACAACTGTTTGTCTGAACCATATCTGCTTTGAAGCGTGCAGAATTATTCTAGCCTTTATCCTAAGCATTGCCTTGAACATCTGTGATGTAGTATAAAGCATCTGATGGCCATGTGCAGAGGACACTCTGTTCTTGCACGTGACCTTTTAGCTACTGGAGAGCTGACACTGGAGATTTTTGCAGTTTTGTGCTCTTCTGCCACAGGTACCAAGAAGTCTACCTAGACAAATTATTGTGCAGCTGGATTTTAGGAAGCCAGTACTTGAGAATGCTACTCCTGACACTGCTGTGGTAAAAGCCATTAGGATATAAATGGTGTTAAAGGCAGCTCAGCCTGACTGAGAGGACAGCTGATGGTGCAGTACAGTCACCCCCTCAGTGCCAGAGGTGTGACTACCGTGGCAGAACTCAAGACTGAGGTTGCAGAGGAGCTGCAGAAGAGTTCTCCTCAGGGTCACTCAGTTTTTGTTCAAGGGCATTAAACATGTCACCTTACAGCTGAGTAAGAGAACAGGAATGAGAGCAAAGTACATGCACCTCAGTCACTTGCTGTCAGTCATGAAGATACAATTCCAGCACTTGAACTAGTCTGGCAGATTTATGTACAGCCATAAGTGATGCTTCTTTTTTCTGTGAAGATATGGGAGAGTTGAATTCACCTCTCCCAGGAGTCATGAACTACTTTTTGCAGCATGAACAGTGGTAGAAGATGAAGGGCACAGCTGAAGGTAGAACAGCTGCCAAACCCAGAAACAGGATTGTGATTCTTCACTTGTTACAACAGCAACACCTCCTATGGGAGAACTGCTGCAGCAGTGCCTGGTTAACATCTGCATTTGTTTATGGGACAGAGTTCAAGTCACTGAAGCATTACACTGCAACTTATTTTAGTTTCTGATGCTGAGTAAAGAAACCACTTCTCCTAGTTAGAGCAGCCCATTCCCACTCTGATAACAGGAGAGTGGTTTGAAGTCAACAGTGATTGGCTTTAGCAAGTGCTGCAGTACCTCAGTGACTGACAGAAGCATTTGGAATATATTTGGGACATACATTGGACCTTGACAACGTTTAAGACGTATGGAAGAAAACAGTGATTCTACTGTGTAATACATTGTAGACACTTTCAATAGAGAGCTAAATGACCACAGCTAAGTGGTAAGCTATGCAAGTTCATCAAGTAGATTCCATCTTTGGGGTAATAATATCCAGTTTTTAAGCTCTTTTGTTTTGGTCCTTGACCAAAAAATTTACATGCTGAGCATCATGGCTTAAATAAGCTCTCAGCATTTCTTTCAAGTTTGCACCAAACAGCATTTAAGCAACCTCAAAATCAAGGTGGTGATAACCCAGTTTGCACAGCACTGTTTCTGTTGTTTCTCCTCCCCAGGATGAGACACAATCAGGATGTAAACTGATTTCAAAACAAGATAAGTGGAAATAGTTGAATGTGCAATAAGACATTTTCAAGGGAAAGCTACGCAGCAGGCCTTGAATGTTCTCCCCTTTGATCCTGTTCTCCCCAGCATCACCCTGTCCTAAGCACAGCAGGGTATGTACAGCAATGTGCAGAGACCAGGAATCCCTGCACACAGCAGAGCCACCATGCTGGAGCAGTTTGTAATGGAGACTGGTAGTGGTATGGGAACCCAAAAAAAACGCCTAAGCTCGTATTATTCAGTTCCTATGAAAAAGACCATACAGTTCTCATGGTACATCAACAAGATGGACTGGTATGCCAACTAACCTCTATTTTAATATTTAAATTATAACAATACAATAACTAGAAAAGGTCAGTGCTTCAAGTGACAGGTTTTGCCACTTCAATTCCAATAGTTTTCCAAAATAAAGATGCGATTAGATCTACTCTTGAGCATCAGTAGTGCAATACAGTATCCTTTCCTGAATAAAGGAGCTGAGGTTTATCCACAATAAAAGCTTTAAATAAGGTAGATTGTTGCCATTTATATATCAATTCTGTATGTTTGATATAAAATATATTGGGAAAGCTTCAACTGACTTATACAATCTACATTTGGCTAAAGCTCCACATAAGCAGCATCAGTGGAAATGAACATCAGAGGTGTACTTAATATAAAACACTTTCAAAACTACTCAGCAACAAATGACAGAAGTTTGGCTAAGAATAACTGAACATCTGAGGTGTGTACCAGACAAAAAGAATGGACCCTGTGGTTACTTGCACTATTTTAATGAAGTAAAAGAAATGCAAGGTTTAGTCCACTTCCATTTCTCCGGGGGGTTTGGTCTGCTGAGGGTTGTCCTTGGCTGGTTCGGGTTTTGTTTCCGCGGCGCTCTGTCCATTCACGGGCCCGTTGTGCTCCCCGTTGGCTTTGGACTGCCCATCACTGGGAGCTTCTACCTTCGGCTTGGGCTTGGATAGGATGGGATTACAGAACCCATCCAGCTCCTGGGTGTGACACAAGGGAGACAGCAAGGTCATTGGGTGGCACAGCAACTGCACTCAACTAGAATGTCTCTACATTGGTTCTGGTCCGTAATAGCCTGGAATTTCATTGTCAAGGACCACACTTCTCCATTCTATCAAGTCTAGAAACTTCAAAAAAAGCCTTCCACTACCCGAGGAGCTTCTGATTTGTTACAAACCTGTAAGACAATCCATTCTGTAGAAACCTGGTGCTGTCACTCAGGGTACTTTAAAAAGGCTTGTGCGGAGGTACTACTGTAAATCAAGAGCCAGTACTGAAGAGTGTTATAACTGCTGCTCCCTCTGTATAGATCTTTTAATAGCTTTAAAAGTTCTGGAGATGTAGAGATTCTAGCTCAGACCTGGGCTAAAATCTGGTTCCGGAAAAGCTGATTAGAATGCAACAAGTACAATAATTTTTGTTTTACCTTAGATTTTGCTATTATTTCTGCCACTTTGACAACTGGATCCTGAGTTAGACTGAGCTTGTTCTGGGCATTCATTTTGCTGTTCAACCAATTCATAGCCTCATTAATGTATTTTTCAACTTTCTCCATCTCAGCAGGATCTAGGTGGTCATATTTTTCATCCTAAGGAGAGAGACAGGTATTTGTATCACCAATTAAAAAATGCTGCTCACTCAATTAAGTTCATCTTAGAAGTTACAGAAACACCAGTGACACCTGTAAATGCAGAGATCCACTACAAGTGGTATCAGCCACTATAAAAACACATAAATCTTTATGTTCTCATGAAGAAGCTCTTTCTGCTAACAATGCAGAACAGATTTAAAGTTCTCAGGAGCAGAAGCACAACGGCTCTTCTAAAGCAGTGTAAGAGGTAATTTTACAGGATTTGTTTAACAAAAAACACCTATACTCATTGAATAGCTCAATCATTTGACTTTACCTTATTTTTGTATGCTTCTACTGCTTTCATAAGGAGCTGAATCTTCTTTCCCAGTTCATTTAGAACTTTTGGTCTCTCTTCATGTTCCATGCATCTTTCCTGGATAGGCTGTCCAAATTTCTGGGATAATAAGCACAAAGATCTTTACAAAATATGTATTTCCTTTAGTCTGCCCTAAGAATACAATGAAGCATGGGAAGGAAGGCTGCCTTTAACTCCTTTTCTCACCCATTTAAAATGCCAAGTCTTTGCATATTGCTTTAGTCCAACAACAAAAAAAAATGCAAAAGTTTAAACACAGGAATACTGACTGTCCTTTCTAGGGTTGGTATTTTGCTGTTCTCTGCAAAGAGAACATTTGGAACAATGCATTTGGAACTGAAACCAGTTAGACTTCAACAGATGCTTTCATTTTCAAGTAGTTAATCTGAAAACTTGTAATTTTATCCAGTTTGCTTTTTCCTTCTCTTGAATACTGGTATCCAGGCAGTTGCCTGGATCTAACAGCAGTTTCCATTAGTTATTCCTCCCCCTGAGGAAATGCGACTGGAGAGTAAACAGCTGGAACCCAAGGGCTAGATACATACTTCAACTTACTACAAAGTAGGTAGTTATTCATCAGAACTCCTATTTTCACCATGAGATCATTAAAATCTGAAGCATTTAGGGGGTATTTGTCATCAATAATCAAAAGATACAATGAAAGCCACTGTTAAAGCATGCCAGAGCCTTTATTGTTGGATATTAGACCAAAAAATTGGTCTTACTATACATCTATAGGAAACCACTGAGAACAGGAAAAACAGAATATATATTCTGGAATGTAATTCTCATTACCCAGGAGTGCAGTCAAACTACTCAAAAGCCTCTTTCAGACTGTAAGAAGTCTGACAAAAAATTCCCACAGCGATTACACCCACTGTCATTAGTGACAGTCTGCTTCATTTCAGCCATTTTCAAATTAGGAACACAACTCACATTAAACTGTACATCTAGTTCTACATATTATGTTCATTTAATAACTGAACATACACAGCCTGAACACCCCAAACATACACGAGTGAGTTTTTTAGAAAACAACTTAAAACCTTACCTTTAATTCCTGAAGCTTATCCATGTATACTTGTTTTGGCTGGTCCTCTCCATCTTCATAAAGCCAGTTTTCTGTGTCCTCCAACATCAAGGTCAGCTTGTTTGAATCCTACAAAGCAAGTTATGGACACTCCAAGTCACAAAGGAACACATCAAATGAGATTCCTGTCCCCGGCACAAACCCACCCTACTCAAAAAAGGACTGCTTCATCAGCTTCAAATATTCAAAGTTATCATGAAGGAAAACAGTAATTAAGAGACTTCAAAGCCAAGATTTTACAGTGATGAGAGAGGCAGGACAGCCCTACTCATGTGATTTGCAGGTCAAGTTTATCAGAGTTATAAAATCAGTCCTGAGGCTATTTAACACAGTCCATGCACCTCTGAAGAATGTTCAGTATTATCTGTTCATTTCCTTTTTTATTCCTACCACTCATGCCATTCAGAAGCTCGTGGTGATGTGTCCTACTTTCCTATGCTGACCATAGAGCTTTTGCTTTCTGCCTGCATCCCTGATCCTTCCTTGCCACTGAGGAGCTTCTCAGGCAACAAAGAACTCTGCAAGTCAAATGTCAGGTGTAAGTGTTAACTGGACGTTCACTCCTGGAAGTCAAGCCATATCCTATTCCAAAACCAGTCCAAGAGACCCCTGCAGCCTCCACAAAACACACCCCCAGAATCTACAAATACAAAGGAACCTTTTCCAACAGCTGAAACATACAAGCAAGTTTTACCTCTTCAGTGATAAATTTCTCAAAGACTCCACACAGCTTGTCTCTGAATTCATACACATATTCTTCAACAGCATTCTTAGCATCATTTCGTTCTTTCTCAAGCTTGTCTTGCATCATCATCTTCCCCTAGGGTGGAGAAAGGCACACTTAAAACTGAAAGCACTTTGCAGTGCTAAGCTTAGTGACTACTCCTGAAACTGTACCAGAGGACCTGGCAGAGGCCTGATAACTCATTATTACTGATAAAAATGTTCACCTCTGTGTAAGTCATCACCACAAGCACAACCACAATGGGCTAACGTAAGTCCAGAGAAGCGGAGTCATTTCACCCAAAACCCAAACCACAACAAAACCCATTACAATTAAGGGCAACTTCCTAAAGAATTCTAAGGCAGCTAAGTCGGTAATTGCAAAGATTTTTTAGACACTTATTTACAGAGACATTAATTTGAGTGGTCACCTCTTTATGCTGCTTACCTCATTTTCTATATAGGAATTGATCAGATCTTGTCCCAGCTGCCTATAGAGGCTGGCCTGTATAGGAAGGTCAATACTCTTCACTTTTGTTTTAGCCTTTGGCTGTGAGGGATGATCTTGCTTTTCTCCAGGTGCAGCCTATGAAAAGAGTGACACTACTAAGAAACTTCCAGAAATCTAATTATTACTACATTTATGCTCAAAAAAGAGACACAAATGAAACTAATTAAGACAGCTACAAATTAATATTCTTATACAGATTCTTATGTAAATTAAGCACCTCATTGTTCCTCTATATACAAAATCACTATTACCTTAGTTTGGAAACAAACAGGTGAAATTTAATTTCTTTAAAGAACTGTTAAGAAAACTTGTTCAAAAGCTTAAAACACTGCATATTATTCTTCACAATGTTTCCTAATCTCCCGAAATTCCATCTTCATTATAAAACCAGGGTAAACCACAGAAACGTACTTCAAAGTCTTAATCATGCTACGTTAAAAATTGAAGTGCTATGGTAGGATTCCATACTTAACCGTCTCAATATAGCTATCCTCTAAACACAGCCCTATGATTTCCAACTAGAAAAATCAGTTAAGAATACTGGGCAAAAAATGTCTTATCAGTACTGAATACAAACCTTTGTTTCAGTTCCAGCATTTTCAGTATCCTCATCTGCTTGGTTCTGTTGTTCAGCTTGACTTTTCTGCACACCTTCCTCTTGATCAACCTGCATTTTATCCTGCAGAGAGTTACATAACTGAATGCAAAGGTTTTCTGTAAGATTTAGGAATGATATCAATTACAGTAAATCACAGACAACGTACGAACTTCAGAATCAATCTTAAAAATGTATGCTTCACCATGGTTAAACAGGCATTTTGGTGTAGTATTTGTATTTCCGTCTTTCAAATTAAATGAGAATTCTACTCTGCTTGATGTTGCTGTCTGTCCCCATTACATAATTACATTAAGCCTTATCAATACTCACTTTAAATTAGAAACAAATACATATAAAATGAAATCAAAGAACATTCTAGAAACACACCACCAACACAGGAAAAAACAATGGATTCTCTATGGAACAGCCAGAACTTTGACCTCCTATAATTTTTGACCTAAACTTTAAAGTTTGCAACCCAAAGCAGAAGAAATTTAATCACTGCAGTTATTACCTGCATCTGCCTCACAAGGCAGTGGAACCAATAAAAATTAGTTTCTGCAGTAGTAGCCTCTTGGGAGCACACAATTATCTTCCCTCCTTGCCACCCAAAATAAAGAGAGCCTCACTTACATTTTTCAGTAAGTTTATTACTTATGCCTTATTCTGAATTCAAAAATCTGAAAGATCCATGTCATCACTGAAAAACACTTTTAATGCCATAGTAATGGGTAAGCCTGAAGTTTTCAGGATGATTTTAATACTCAGAGATCCAGAGCGTTAATAACTAACAAGCTGTAACTAAGGTCTGAAAGGCCCAAGATTGCCTCCATCACAAGGAATTAACATTTCTGGATTCACAAACTACATATGCATGTAGAATAATTTACCAGTAGTTCTGCAAAGTAATAAAAACAATTGTTTAAGGATTTCAAACTCTAGTACAGGTGCCTATGTTGCAGTTTAAAGTGGAAAACAGGAAGGCCACTTCTACCAAGTTTAAAGTTTTGTCATCTCAGAGTAGGAAAAGAGTAGTATCGAAATCCTGCTGTTCTTACTGTTCACACAGAAAAGCCAACAACTGGAAGGAACTGCTCTGCCTACAGGAAATGGCTAGAGAGGGGAAAACAGGACACATAGACACCACAAACCTCCTCCTCAGAGTCGAGGGGATCATCCTCAATACTGAAAGGTAATTGCTGACAAGCACCATTGTAAAACAGAAGATGTGTTAGATGAATGAAGTGCTACAAATGGAAAGCCTAAGCATGGAAGCAGCTGCTCTCCCATTGAACTCAGCACACTCCCAGTAAGCTCCAAATGCCTCTTACACTAAATGCCAGCACTGGCACTTCCAACCTTTGCTCACTTGATTATGAACATCACATATGGAGCACTTGCCCACAAGGAACTGCACCATGCTCAGCGTTTCAAATATGCCCACATTCCTGGAAAGCAGCATAGTATTTAAGAAGTTGCTTATACCAATTATGTAAGGCTAGTTGTGTAACCATTTGCTCTAGTTCCTGTAGAATATCCAACTGAAGTGGGAGAAGCTAAGGCCAAATCTTAGGAGAAAGGCTGCTGGTGTCGCTGTTTCCAGCTCCAAAGTGTTCACTGACACCCAGTCCTCAACTCTGCACTGCAAAGGGGCACAGCTGCACCTCACAGGGAGCTACTTTCAGGAGGCAGTGCAGTTTTCCACGTATAAAGAAATACCAGATATTTTTCTCATTGAAAACATAGTTTGTGAGGAAAAGCCTTGAGAATTAATTTGTCAACAGATCTCATTAAATATGCTGCCTTTTGTTAGCGACACTAGATAATGCTAAGAATAGCAGAGACATGATAAAGAACAATGAAAGAATGACTTCATTTTTTTAGAATTCACTTTTCCATTCTTTGTTGTTAGTGCCACACTTCCCCAGCAGTTAAGCGATGAACATGAAGAAACATGTTAAATAACCAAAGAAATAATGTAAGGGCGGAGAAGCAGTAACTGTGAGAAGCGGAACACAGTGATTTACCCCGCAATTATGGGCTCTGTTGTCAGAATGACTGTGTAGATGTTCACAAGCTTTACATACCAGCTCCTCATCTCTGCCTTGGCTCTTACTTGCTGACTCTGTGTCCATGGGGGTGTCGTTGTGATCCCCCTCAATGCTCTGCTTCTCGATGATGGAGGCGCTGGCCACGCTGAACAGCCCGTGGATGTTGACGCGCACCTTCACCTTCACCTTGGAGTTGTCACCGTCGTGCTGGGGACCAACGTTCTGAATAGTGAAACGCCCTTGGGAACAACAGAGGGGGCTTTAATTGCTGTCCCAAAATGCAGAGGGAGAGGAAAAAAAACCCCAAACATGTTCCTTTAAGGGTGTTAATTTAAACAGTAACTTCACATATCTGCAACTATTTGGAAACTTTCTACTTAGTTGACAAATCCTACAGTGCAAGCTGCAGGCAGATAAACTAAAAGCTGGCTCCCCAGTTATTATCAGTTCACTGAAAAATAATAAGATGCTTTTGCTTTATCTGTATTTCATAAAAAAACAAGACAGTACTTTACTAGGTGTTCTACTTCTCTGTTGCCTTCTGTAACCAGCACACTAGAGAAACTACTCTGATTCATCTCAAATGGTTGCTTTTGTCCACGTAACTCAAACTTCACACTGAAAATAAAATGTTAACAGAGATAAAAGATTCTGTTTGAATTTGGTTAACAGGGCTGCACTACACTTGTTGGAGAATGAAGAGTGCTTAGCAAGGTTTCTGAAAGCAGTGGGGTTGATACTTTATTTTGCAACTTGCTGAAAATTTAAGTGTAGATGATATGCATATGTGAAGGAAAATGTTTCATCCTCAAGACCACGGGCTTCTTGCATAGATAGCCAAACAGATTGCAGCAAGTCTGGACCTGATTCACGGATCGGTGAATAAAATAATGAATTACAGACCCCAAGGAGTGTACTAATAACTGCAAGTAAGGCAGCATTAGCTAACAAGAAACCTATTTATGTAATCTAATTCTTTAGACTCTTACTACTGATGCTTAAATTGAGGAAACACCTATATTTTATGTTCTCAGATTAACAGAAAGAGACATGACAGATAGCATGAGATAAGTTATCTGTCCAGACAGGCAACAGCTCCTTTTATTTAATTTCTTTGAAAAATCCAGGCTGGCAGGTACGTAAGATCCTTATCAATTTTATAGAGACTGAAAGAACCAGACAATAGAGCACTAAACTTTTTGTGCCTACTTCTTTTGAAGCTTTCAGAAACTGTAAAGAATGCAGACAGATGGAAGGAAGAATGCAGAATTTTTTTCAGCTATGTCAAACAGAGATGTCAATATGGTTTGCACACCATATTTAAATCAAGAAGCCTGTGCTGAGCCTTTCTAAAGAACCTAAGCCTTTCTGTAAGCTAGAAAATATGGAAGTAATGTATCTTACAAGAAAGGAGAACCACTTTTTCCTCTATCAACAGGAGTTAGGGATGGGGGTTTTATTCCCATGTCCTTACCTATTCTGGTATCAGGATAAGGCACTTCATGTGGATGGGTATAATAAGCTTCCAAGTCAAAAGGCTCTTTCTTGTGGAAAGTAATAACTTTTGAGAATGGAGCAGCATGGTTCTTACTGAAGACTTCACACTCCCTAAAGCAATAAATGTTAGACAACATTAAATCTCTGAGCATAACCTCATGGACAATCAAAGTCAAGGTATGTTAACAATCAGCAGCCTTGCTAACCAAGCAACAGAGTGATTTAGTTTAAGTCAGTTTTTAGTAAGAGTTGGAGGTTGAAGGCCTTTCTGTCTCAAAAGCTAGACTCTGCACTTTATGTCACACTTATTAAAAGTTAGGCAACATTTAATTCATCGTATTTCTAACTGTTAAGCAGTAACTGGAACCCAAGAGGTAAAACGCTAAAAAAGAAAATTAAAATCTCAGGTGTACGACAGCTTCAAAGCCTGAAGCCTGTTTTTTTCCACAGCTCAACATTTTTATATCCAAACACACACTGTTTTGTAGGCACTGTACAACTTACCCTGTTCCTTCTTCATAAGATGATTTCCATCTCAATGTTATAGAGTAAGGAACAACATCTGTGATGGAAAACTCACGCACTTTAAAAGCTGGAGAAAGAATTGCACACTACGAAAAAAAAAAAAAGACCAAAAATTTATTATTTCCACGTAGTCAAATAAATAGCAAGTGCAAGAATTAATACTTATCATATAGGCCACATGGAGGTCCTGCTTATCACAGACAATTTTCTTTTTAACAGAAACTTCCTAGACTTAATTAAACTGAAAGACTTAACTAAAGTCATAGACGTTGTTTCCTCAGTGATTTTTAATAAAGACACCCAGCAAAGGTTCCAAGTGATGACACAGAAGTGGAACAGCAGAATTTGGGTCCTCAAATTTAACAGGTCTTTTTAACAACCGCGACACAGCAGGAAATTAATGAATGTAACACAATCATTTCTGACATGGTCACTGTCACCAATTAGTGAAAGAACAAGTAAGACTGCAGCTTGTTTCAGCTGCAGGACCTTCTGCTTGTGGTTAGCTGTATTTCATTAGTACATTATGTTAAAGAAGCAATTCCAAAGTTTTATTTCAGGAACTATACCTGCAAGGCACAGCCTCTTGCAACAGCTTCATCAGCATTTAGCGTGGTGCTTATCTCTTTACAGAAAAAGTTAGAGATCTGTTCCTTCACTGCTGGAATTCTAGTAGCCCCACCTACTATTTCTATACTGTAGATATCTTCACGCTGAAGCTCTAGAAAAGAGAGTGCATGCCCTTAAGTTATCATCAAGATACCAGAAAGCTATCTTTAGAAACAAAAAGTAAAAAGTTCTCTTATTATCTAGACACTGTGACAAGCACTGAATATATTCCATGGCTGACAAGATCTTTAAAACTCTTTGTCCCTCCTGTAGGCTACAAAGTTTTCTAGTTGCATAAACCTGGGAAATGCAGAAGCCAAGCATCAATGAGAACAGCTGTTCTTTAAAGTGTGTTGTCCATGTGCATCCACTTTCTGCTGTGCATGAACACAGAAGGGTGAAATTGGATCTTTGGCACTACTGGACAATACCTCTCCCAAACGCAACCAACAAAATGAAACCCAAATAGATCTCATTTTATGTATGTCTGGCTTAATTTTGCTTGCCAAAAGAGAAAAGAAAACCCCTTAAGCCAATGTAACTAATAAATAGCACATTGTGCTTGAATGTTAACTTTTTAATTTTGGAATCAGGTTATGTGTATGAAGTCATCTCAAACAACTGTCAATCCTTGAACAGCTCTGCTCAGCAGTTACGCAGGTTTTTAATTCCTGTATTTGCTATCTAGCCAAGTCACAAGATCAGCAGAATTCTTCCTTTTCTTTTAGTGGTAAGTGCTGGAACTGGGGGTAAGACCTTTCCTGTTGAGGTCTAATTCTCTCCTTTACAGTACATTAGGCAAAAAAAAAAAAAAATTACTTTGTTATTGGCACATGCTTTAGGTAATTCATTTTAAGAATATACTGCCAAATTTCCACGTCAGTGAGGACATGTAAGTATCACATGGAACAGGCTGGCCAGAAGGTTGCAGTGCAGAATAGTATCTTTTACCGTCATCATTTTAGTTTGGTTGTTTGGTGGTTTTTTTTAATAAATCCAGAGTGCCAACCTTTTCCATGACACAGGGTGAATGAGGGTCAATAACCAAGGTTGCAGAGTAGCATGTGCACTAAATGAGGCGGGAATGGGATCATGCATTCATGGCAAGCATATGAATGGAACTTACATTTAACTTTTCAGTATTTAGCTTTGCAATTCTAATAAATACAAAAATACATTGAAAAGATAATCATTAAAAAGATCAGGAATGACTGGATTACTAGCAGCACCTCAAGTGACTTCTACTTACTGGCTTGATCCATGGCTGCTCTTAGAGGAGGCTCCACTCTGGCCAGAAGGGCAGCACACAACTGCTCGAACTGAGCTCTGCAGGGCAGGGAGAGAGCTTGGTGTTACCAGGCTGCTCAGGGACCACAACCCTCTGCCCCTCAGTGGGAACAACACCCGGTACCTGTTCATCTTACTGGAGACATCCAGGTCATTCATGAAGCACTCGATGTTGAGGGGAAGGTCAGACGCGTTCGCACTCATCAGCTTCTTGAGCTTCTCACATTCCTGATACAATCGCAGCAGGGCTCGGGGATTCTCTTTTACATTCAGTTTGTATTTTGTCCGAAATTCTTCGGAGAAGTAATCTACCAAAGCCTCATCAAAATTCCTACCACCTACAAAAGGGTCAAAGGTAGTGGCCAAGACCTGGCAGAAGTCAAAGAACAAGATCACAAGTTACTAGACAAGGTTTGTTTCGTGTCATTTACCCAGCGCAGCTAGACGTGCCATCGTCGCCTTCAGATGGCATTTGGCTGCTAGAGACAGGCCCACAAAAGCATTCAGCCAGCAGCAGGTCACAGACAAAAAAAGCCTCCAAACCAGGAAGCAAACACTATTCAGCTTGACTTCACATCCCACTGGATTTACAGAATTATAGCATATTCTGAGTTGGAAGGGACGCACAAGGATCATCGACTCCAACTCTTAAGTGAATGGCACATACAGGGACTGAACACACACAAACCTTGGTGATTTTCTCACAAGGCTCCAACCAACTGAGCTATTTAGACTTTGAACTGTCATGGATGGCACCAAAAAAAACCCCCAACATCTTGGAGCAACTCAAAGACACTTCAAGAATCTCCCATGAGTGAATCAGCTGCACAACTACAATGCTTAGGAGGCTCCCTGAATATGCAAATATTTCAGGGATATGACACAGAAACTGTGCAGTGTCCTTAATTATCAAGCACTTTCCAAAACACACTTTAGGATGCTTCACTTCTGCATTTTACAAAAACTGACTTGATGAAATAGCCAAAATCTAACAGAAAGGTTTCGTAGTCCACGTTAAAAGAATATTTTCTATAGACGTTTTTTTAAAAAACTAATCTTTCCACAGAGCAGCATTTTGAGTTTTAAATACTTCAGGCTTTTAATGTATGACTTAAAAGATTACCTTCAGTTTTCCCTTGTTAAAAGCACAGATGGAAACCTGATATGCAGAATGCCCCATATCTACAAAGACCACATTTCTTGGCTTCTCTTCCAAGGCTGGCAGATCTTGCTTGTATATTCCATAGGCCAGTGCAACTGGAAAACACCAACCCATAGAAGCTGAGGGCAAGCCACACACAGCTGCAGACCAGGCATTAAAAGCACCAGCAGGAGACACACACTGCCCATGTTTAACCTTTATAAACATCTTCATAACTCTTATTAAAAAGTCAGAAACACGTTGAAAACACATTTTTCATTGTCAAGAGAGAAAGAGATGTCAAGTGAAGGTTTAGCACTCATGAAGACTCACCCTGCATTTCAATTCTGCTTGCAGCCAAATTAACACTGCAGTTTGTGAAACTGCACAGATTAAGACTCATGCCTACACCTCTCCCTTGAAATGCCCTACTTTCAGACTTTTTTTTACCTTAGCTTTGAAAAATTCAAGCATGCCCAAGAAATAAAGAAAATGTTTTGGAATACTAGTTTACATCAATCTAAGCTTTCACTACCAGCACTCATTTGGAAAGCTTTTTGAGACTTTCTAACAGCAAAGAGAATCAAGAAAAATAAAAATTACTGATTTAAGCAGCTCCAACTTTAGTTCCCATGAAGTATTACGTATTTCTATCCTCTGCCCTAGAAATCACCAAAACCAGAAGAGGGGAATAAATTACTTCAAAGAAACAGTGGTGCCATTGCTATAGCTGACATGATTGCCACAGCTTTAAGGACAGATCCCAAGTTTATTTCCAAAGCTATTCCCAGGTGTGACTGTGCTCAGGTGAGCAAACCCCAGCTCTCATGGTGCCTCCCAAGTGCTGCACACACCACCCCAGTGCTGTGTTTCCAGTTCCCAAACTGGATTGGGCAGTACCAGCCTGGACAGTTCTCTCCCAGGCTCCCCATTGTGTAAGAGCAGGGTGGCACCTCCCTCACATCCAACAGCCTCAACAGCCTCAAAGGATACAAAAGGACCTGGCCCTTTACCTGCTGTAGTTTCATTCATCAGCTTCAGACAATTTAATCCTGCAATCTGTGCAGCTGCCATTACAGACCTCCTTTCAGCATCAGTGAAGAAACTAGGGACCTGTTTCCAAAAATAATGACATTGGATATTATGGGTTATGGATTTTTTAATTTAGGGTAGTCAGACTTGCCCATCAGGCTAGCCTATAAATGTCATTACCACAAGAAACTGTTATAAGCTAACCTCAAATTAATAAGGCTGTCTGAATAAAACAGCTAGCTAATTCATTTAAGGGCATATTTTAATTAAAAGTTCTAAGAATGACAAAAATGAAGTGGCATCCATGGTTATTTTAAATAAAGCAGATTTTAACACACACAAAAAAGAAATCTTGAAAATGCTGTCTCAGATTGTTTTAATGAGTCTTCCATCTTAAAATCATCACCAGTTTCTGGAAACATTTGTGCAGGACAAAGTCAACCCAACAAATATTCACACACAGCCCCACAGTAAGTCAGTGGCAGAAGCACTGCAGCAATGCTGGAATCAAACTTGAACCTGTATCCAATTTTCAGATATCACTGCCACCACAGTGCCAGCTTACAGCGTGCTGCAAGGTTCAGTGCCACCAAAAATAGCCACAGCACCATCAGAGCCCATTTAGGATCTGGCTGCAATCAGCTGGCAGCTCTTCAGCAGACGTAGAGCTCCATTTTGTTGTGTGTTTTGTTGGCTACCACTGTGGGGAACTGCCAAGGATCCCTGGGTGTGTGGGAGGTATTCTCCCAGTGTCTCTGTACGCCGTAAAGAAGCACAGAAAAGGATCAAAGCAGATTTCTAACAGCTGAAGTACGCTGATTTCCAGCTCCCATGTCTCTGCCTGACAGAAAAGGGAAACTGCAATCCTTCATGCCCAAACCTCCCAGCAGGGCCACTAAACAAAGAACACGTGAAAAGCAGACACAGGACTTTGCATCCAACAAAATAAAGACTTTTTTAAACAAAGCCAAGTAGTTTGGGTGTGTGAAATTCTCAGCAGACCCTCAGAGCTCTAAGTTCAGGTGATTTTCAGCTGCACTACAACAGTGCTCACCCGTGTAACAAGAAAGAAATGTAACATGAATTTAGGAAGGTTCTTAGGAAGCAAGGAGGATATGCTTACACCTAGGACAGCTCCCATTTCTAAGAAGCACCACAGTAATCAGAAATACTGTCTGCAGCCCTTGGAGACAGACAGACTGGATCAGCTTAAGCACTTTGTGCTTTCTGAAAATACACTCTTGATCTAACAACTTTTTCATCTCCTTAAACGTGCTTCAAGAAGTATTCTCATGTGGAAAACCTGTAAAGAAGGGCCATT
The DNA here is from genome assembly GCF_029207755.1 of Chamaea fasciata. NCBI lineage: Eukaryota > Metazoa > Chordata > Aves > Passeriformes > Sylviidae > Chamaea > Chamaea fasciata. The sequence goes on from NW_027094091.1 coordinate 65,441,124, forward strand.
CTTGGGGTTATGATTTCTATCCACTACCTGTACCTCCTACCATTGCACCATGGTATAAATGGCCCTAGCTTGCACAAAGCTGCCTGTGGATTGCAATAAATGTACCCCAACTTACTGAAATCACACAGTCAGCCACTGGCTTCTTCAGAGCACTTTCTGAAGTCTCCTTCAGTTTGGCCAGCAGCATTCCTGTGATCTGCTCCACTGCAAACAGTCTCTCTTCATCCAGGTACCTCACCTGAAACAGAGAATTGGGATTCTGTGATCAATCATCTCAGCTTTGCTCTCGAGATGTGCAGCTTGGACATCACTCGTGATGTTGAGCGTTGAGACCCACTGAACACCAGCTCTAGACACAAGAACCTCCCTGTCAATTGAGCTGTGCTCCCTACAACAAATCTTCAACAGTTCAGTTTGGGGTTTTTTCTGTGGGAAGCTTAACACCTCAGTAATCTCAAGGGACTATTCAGGATACAGGATTTCTGCTGCTTGTGTATTCTGAATTTAAAAAACAACAGCAAAAAAAAAAAAAAAGAGCGTAATACACATAGGATCACATTGTCCTATAATACAAGCTAAAAATACAAGTTTTGAAGCAGGCTCAAGGAACATTTGCTTCCTGCAACAGTCACTCAAGCACAGGAGGCAGGGAAGGTGTAAACCAGGCAATTACCACAGTCCTGCCCTGCTCGGGAAATGCAGCTGAATCCTCAGCCTTCATGGGAGGTTCTGTGTCCTGAATTCCTAACAAGCTATCATCTCTCCAGCAATCCCAAGCACTCCTGCCATTTAGTTTGGAAGCAAATTAAAAGTAACCTGTTCAAATTTCAGACCATTATGTCGTTTTCCTGACACTTGGTCTCTGCATGTCTGATGGGGACTAATAATCTCACACTGTAATTAGAGAGATTTGAAGGTTAATCTAAAATCTAGAAAGGTCAAGTGAAAAGTTCCCATGACTATGGAAAACTGACATGACTGATGAGAAACCTGAATGGACACCTTGGAGAAAATACACAGGAATGTATTTAATTTTCTTGAGGAAAAGGTAAGTGACCACACAGGAAGTGAAGTGACAAGGGCCCAAAGTGCTCATCTCTACCACCAGAGAGGTTCCACCCAAAGCTCTCACTCACCTTTACTCCTACAGAGCCATTTGGCATCTTCTGAAGTTCATAGGGAAGTTTGGCCCTCTCAGCTTGTATGTAAGGATCTTCAAATGCTCTTCCATGCAGTTTTTTGAAGCCATGTACTGCATTTTTTACGTTTGTGACAATCTGTGGCAAAGATATTTTCATTACCCATGACATTCCGACACAGAGGACTGTGCAGAAAGGAATTTTTTATGCTGGGTTTAATGCGCACACTGACCTGTGTCAAGCCCCACACATTCACTGAAAAGTAGAGTGTGAGAAGAGAGGAAGAATCATCTACTTTTTAATCTATGGCCTCTATTAGAAAAAATCGTATGTCCTTCTCTCTGTAATATCCATTAACTTGCTGCCATCAATTTTCACTGTACTTTTTATTTTAGAGGAGCTTTCTAATACAGCATGAAATATTTAAGATCCTGTATTGCTGCAGTTGCTGCCTGCAGAAACTAATGAAGGTATTACCTACATTAACCTTAAATGAACCTTCAGCAAATTAACACATTTCCCTTCCTTTTAAAGTTCTCTTCTAATTCAGATCCCATCTGGATGTAAAGCCTTCCCACACCTACTCTCTCATCAGTGTTTTAACCTAGTTGTTTTCAGGACAGGTTTTTAACCAAAGAAAGGACCAAAACAAACAAATCCCAGTGAACACAATATTTAAGCTATCAAAAGAAACGACTCCAGGACAATCCCCCCCCAAGATGAACTTATTTACTAGTCAGAGAAGTTTTTGATCCATTTACCTGGCTCTTTGCTGCATTCCCAATGGCTCGAGTTTTGGATCCTAAAGATACACATGCTCTAAATTAAAAAACAAAAACAAAAACGAAACAGCTTTAAAAGAAAACATCATAGTATTTCCATGGTACTTTAGAATACCCACAAAAATTCAAGCAGAGTTCAACAGAACATGGATGTGTTAAGTAACAGCATTACTGCTCGGAGCACCAGAACCTGAAGTGGAATTCTAGCTACTTTGTTCTTTGTAAATTCGTTTAGAAACAGCAAGCAACTGCAAATGTTGTCATTCTAATTTCATTTCAGGAATTCTGATGAGCTTGAATGTTCTACAGATCTTACAATGAAGGAAAGGCACCGATATTTACTTCTGGGTCACAAGTTAAAACCTAAGAAGCCTGTGAGATTTAATTCAAAACCCTGAACTTTACCGGTCTGGTTCTCTTGACTCAACAACCCTTGAGTCTGACGGGGCCACGTTCACCTCTAAGAGCCCTTAGCAACAATCCTGAGACAACAATTAAAAAAAGCCACAAGGCTGGGGAGCTGAACGAGCTGTTAAGTGCTCCCACAGCTGAGGACTGCCAGGAACGTGCAGCCAACAGGCAGAAAGGGAGTCCTGGGGACAGCTCCCAGACACCCAGGGCTTGGGAAGCTCTACTGTAATCCACAGCACCCTGCAGGTTCTTGGCTACCCTGGATCAGCACAGGCTGCCTCAGGCCCCAGCCACCATCTGGCCCCCAGCATTGCCTCTGGAAATGTTCTTTTCTATTCTGGAAGTTATAACACCACATCTTCACATCACAGACCTGAAATACAACTCTTCCCCAAAAGGCAATTGATCTGGCTACGACCATTCAGGAGTAGGAGAGTATCCCAGATTTCATACAGCTCAAATGGAATCGTTTGATGAATGCACAAAGGTCACTCGAGCAGACTGCTTCCTGCTGCCTCCCCATCACTCAGGGCACTGCAATTTGATAGTATTTTCTCGAAACCTCTTTTCTGACATCCAAAACCTTTTCCAGATTTAACTGCTGCAAACACGCGAGGCATTGCCCCACATTTTCAAACATGTACTTCAGCTTTCACAAACGACCCTTACAATTTTTACCATCGCAGCACTACGGTTCCCAATTATGCCTTTTGATAATTAGGGCAAGTCAGATAAACGAGCAATTTCCACGGCAAGCAAATTATTTAAAAACTAGTGCTATTGCATCACACCTCTTCAGTGCAGGAATGTGCCTCAGCTCACAGACCTGCACATCACCCCATGCAGAGCACGAAGCTCCAGCTCAGAGCCAGCACAGCTCCTGCCAGGCGTTATTTCAATTACTCACGTCCAGCACAGGGGGATGGATGGTTTCTCCCTCCTGCTGCTGGGAAGCAGAGATGTCAAAAGAAACACCCCCATATAAATGTGCCCTCCTTGGCTTCAAAGAATTCAGCCGTTTCCAAGATTCCTCATTACATCATCTTAATTACAGTACGTGATCACATTAATCACACCCGGTGTGAAGTAAGTTATGGGCTATCAACAACGGTCCTGTTTTCCCACAAAACCGCGGCGGTGAGGCAGAGCACCTGAAAGGGCTATTTGCCAGGAGTTTAACGTGCCAGAAGCACTAGGAATGTGTTACACAGACCTGCTGAAGTCCCCAGTTCAGGGAAAGTCAAGTGCCAGTTAACTTTCCAAGAGATCCAGGGCCAAAGGCCAGGAAATATCCAAGTTCTACTGAAATGCATGGCTTGTTGGCAGAATCTTTTTCCCTTCATTGTAAAGTATTTGTGCCAAATCCTCCAGGATGATACATGGCTGTACTAACACTGACAATCCCAAGCACTGGATTACAGAATGTAATTAACTAATAGCTAACTCAAGTACCTGCATGATGTGAGCACCTCCACAGGGACATTCAAATAAGTTCATTTACTGTGTTGCTATGTGCAATAAGGGAAGCTTTGACGACTGAAGAATTAGATCTGCTACACGACTCAAATCCCACTTGAAGTAAAAATTTGGCTACTATGATAAACTTACATAACAGTAACAAACCTGTTACATGTCTATCTACCTTTGTTCGACTTCTCTCAAGACAATACCATTAGAAAAGCTGTTCCTCAAGGTCTTCTGTATGCCTACATCTTCAGACAGAAAAGGTCAATGAAAATGTCACTTGAAGTGTGACACGTTCTGTTTTTAAGTGTGTGTGCACTCCAGATGATGTAATTGCTAACTTGAACCTCTTTCATAGTCACTTTGCAAGTATCTTGAAAGTACAGTTAAATCACACATTAATTTGAAAAATATCAAATGCAGGTAAGCCTACCTGCAAGGAACACGCTCCAAAAATAGCTAAAAATTGTGAATGCTCTTCATCACAAGGGGGAAGGAAACTGCAGCTGCCTGGGGATTCTCTGGGCAACAATTTCATGGGACACTTTGCATTTGAAAGGCCAGAGAATTTCAGTTCTCACCGCGTATCTAGTGCACAAGGATAATTACTTCCTGAGAGCTAATACGAGAAGCATACTCTTCTAAACAGTAGAAAGGATATTCAAGAATATTCCCATTAAAACAGACGGCATGCTTTTCGGCAATCAACTTCTTTGTACTTTTAAAAACCAACTTTTTAGACAGCAAACCTCCATTTCTCCGAGAGCAGGGCAGCGGTGCTGAAGTTACTACAGTCTCGCACAGCAGAAACAGCTTTCTCTGTTGGCTACAAGCCCCTTTGTAAAAACGACAAGCACCAGCCAGCCCCCGATTTTTACGAGTACCGCACGAATTCCTGAATCCTCCTTCGAAATCATGCACAGATGGAGCTCTAAAAATCCTAGACGTATCCCATAGAAACAGAGGAGCAGAATCTCCACCTACTCTTGCGTCTCCCATCATCACGGACGCTGCCCAGTGCCCCCCCCGCTCCCCGCCAGACCTCGGCATTCCAGGGCCAGCAGACGCGGTGCAAGCAGGAACAGGTTTAAGGAAAGGGAACTCATCGCGCCGCTTCCCTGCTGAATCAACCTCCTCCTCCTCCTCCTCCTCGCCAGTCTCGCCACCACTCGTGTAATTGTTAATGGGAACGCTCCCAGCCCTGGCAGCCGTTCCGGAGTTGGGGAAACACGCGCGCTCCACGGGGATCTCCGGCTGCCCGAGAGCACAGCGCTGCGGCGACAGGACACGCCGAGCCCCCGGCTCCTCCGGCAGCACGGCGCGGCATTTCAAGGACACGCCGGCACCGCCGGGACGCACGGCCGGCCACACGAGCGCTTCCCAGCACACGCGTTCCCGGCAAGGGGCCGGCTCCGGGCCGGGCCGGCACAGCGGCGGGGCCGGGCCGTGAGGGGGATCCCGCGGGGAGCCCCGGCGGGCGGGGCCCGGGCGCGCCGGTACTCACGGCGTGCAGCGGTCGCTGTACTCGTTGGCGATGGTCTCGATGCCGCCGCTCCGCGCCACGCCGATGTAGCAGTTGAGGAAGCCGAGGTCGATGCCCACCACGGACATGGCTGCGCCCGGTGCGCCGCTGGCTCTGGGGCTGGGACCGGCCGCGGCTCCGCGCCCGCCGCTCCCCCACTGCGGAGCGCCGGCACCAACCGGCAGCGGGCCCGCCGTGCGCAGGCGCCGCCCGCGGGGAGCCCGCCCGGCCCCGGCGCCGCCTCGGCTCTTTCCGGCAGCGCTCGGGCGGCGCTGCCCTTCCAGAAGGATCTGGAACGGGAGGGAGGGAGGGAGGGAGGGAGGGAGGGAGGGAGGGAGCGGCGCCGCCCAGAGGGACGCCCCGCGCCCGCGTCAGCGCTGCGCAGGGACCGTCCCGCCCGCCTGAGAGGCCCGGGCAGCGCCGGGATGCGGCCTGTCGGAGGCACGCGGCCCGCGGTAATGGGATTATAACAATCCGGAGCAATTAGGGCCGAGCGGGGCCATTAGCACGGCCGTGCGGGGAGCGAGCCGCCACGGAGCCGCCCTGAGGAGGGGGCGGCCCCCGGCTCCTGGGGCAGATGGGACCTGGAGAAGCTCACGGACTCGTGGGCGCGGTGGGGGAATCCCAGTCAAGCCCAGCAGCTGTGTCCGACACAGAGGTGGGGATGGCCCCTGGTGCCTCCTGGTGCCAGGGACAGGCAGAGTTGGAGCCCTCTATTCCTTCATTCCGTCCCTTGCCAACCTGTGGAAGAGCCGTGCCTGGCCCACAGGTGTTGGGCCCCCTGTATTTCCAGAAACAGCCTCGTCTGTTTTCTTCCCCTGGGGAAAAAGTTATCTCCAGCCCCAGGTATATCTGCTTACCCCGCGTTCTATGGGTCTCAGGTATTTGGGGATTGAAACCCGGCAAAACAAAACTCTAGGCTGGAACAAAGTTCCCTAAGTATTTATTTGCTTCTAAAAATGACACTCTGCACTGTTTCACACAGCAGTGTGACGTCTGTGTGACACAGCATGTGACACTGCACTGCACACTTTTGTTCCAGTGGACAGATTAAAAATAAGCACAAACCGACTAAACTAGTTTAACATTCCTGTCAAGAGACTTGATTATGTCTCCCATTTGTCACGGTTTCAATGGTCTACTAAACAACCAGATTTTTCCTCATGAAAACATGTTCTTTTCCTCTAAAACCTCCAGAGGCAACAGAAACCACTGGTACACAGAATTATTTTTAACACAACTACTCCATCTGCCTCAATTACCTCGTTTTTACTTGCTGGGATTAGGATCAGAAAGGCAAACCAGGTCCAGTCCCATCTACAGCTGCCAGGGAAGCAGACCCCCCAACTCCAATTCCTGCTCTGCCCTTTCCACCCCTTTAAAAAAACAGTGGTTCAAGGTATGGCAGCACCACTCGAGGCTGAGTCCCGACTGAATAGAAACCTCGGGGGCAAAGAGATGAAATGTGAGTGCTCCTGTGTGGTTGTGCAGCCCAAGCCAGCTGGTTTGTGGAAACATTCCTGATGGTCACCAAAAAGTGCCCCGTGGACTTTCAGTTTCTTTGAAACCAGACATTTAAGTGCCTCCTAAAATGCTTCTTTGGGGTCATGAGTTACCAATATTCCCCAAGGCTTGGTCTTTCCCCTCTTGAAAATTATTACCTCAGAAATAAGAGTCTCCTCATTTATGTACATGCTAAGATTTATCCTTAATACTGAGAAGAATCCTCAGCTATTTTTAATTTTCTCAATCAATACTGTACTAAGTGTTTTAAGTGTCTAGGTGTTGGCTCTTTATATTTTTGGGCTGTGTTTTTGGCTTAAAATGCTGCCAGCCAAGTTATAGCCTTTTCAATATTGTTTTACTATGAACAAAATGGAAACACTGAGAATTTCAAACAAGAGGCAAGAAAGTATTTTCTTGGATTCACTGGTCCTTCTGTAGTAAAGAGCACCATGGAACTTTTCTCCTAATGGATCACTCCAAAAGGATCTGTTGACTATCAAATATTTATCTGGTGTCACGCTCTGTTAGCTGGTACCAATGGCTAAATTTAGAAAAGCTGTGATCCTTCTTTTAGGCTCTACTGGGCAAGTAGAAGGCTTAGGAATTAAATGAGGTCACTCCCATCCTAAGGGTGCTCTGAATTCTTTCAATGCTACTGAAACTTGCACAGCTCATTTTTTTCCTTCTTTAGGATGACTGAAATAGTTTTATACCAAGTAAATTGCAATTCATTAGTGATCAGTAGTGTCTTCTGAAATATATTAAGGGCTGTATTAGGAACCAGCACTGTTTTTTTTTGTCTTGACTAGCAAAAAAACATGCACACTTGTTTTTGGGAGAGACAAATCCAAATCTCTCTCATTATGTCCAATTCTAGTGGAGAGAAGATACTCTTTTTTTTTTTTTTTTTTTTTTTAAATTTAAAAAAAACCCCTAATACTGAAGACTTAGCTACATCTGAAATCAAACCCACTTGGAACATCAGGGTAAGGTTCTAGGTTCTCCACAATGGCAGAAAGACAATCTTGTCTACTTTAGGCCACTGATACACACATATGAAATATATGTTCACATCATCAATAAAAATAAGTGTCATAGCTAAAGAGCATTCAGCATATTTTGTTTGGATCAACATGAATATATGCAAATGAGAGGCTGTTTGATAGTGGTTGTTGTTGCTTAGCTGACAGAAACCAGTTTTGCTGAAAGCAGCAACTGTAGTATGCTTGTTGTTCCAGAAAGTTATTCCATCTGGAAAATAGTCTTAACCGGAGAAATAACAGGTGCTATATTTAATTCAAGGCCTCCACTTGGATCAGAATAAGCAGCATGATAAGAAGTTGTTAAAATCATACTAATCAGCTTCATTTGTACCTTCAGAACAACATGAATGAAACAACAATCACTCACAAAATACATTTATACACCCACAACACATACAAAACCTCTCATTTTCATATTTTGTGCTAGTAAACCCATTATCTTGCTCTAAATTATTATAATTTATATTTGTAATAATCTTGATATCTTCTCTATCCTAGTAATAAGTTAATGACCAGAAACAGAGGCAATTCTTTGGTAAAGCCTCAAGAGGCACAGCATTTTGAAATAAAACCAGCATGGAGTGCAGGCCTGCTGCTCAGATAAAGCATGAAACAGTGAAATCACATTTAGTCAGGAAGGAAGACGTCAGTAGTGCTCAAGGTCTGTGATATTTAGGACAGATTACCAGAGGTATGCAGGGCCTTATGTAAGAATTTAAGTATCCCTGGCATTTTCTGAAATGACCTAAGCAAGTTCTATGCCAACATTTATTCAGATTTTCTTTTGACTTCCTGGAATACCAGGAGAGGAGATCCCGGAAATAAAGCATTTTGGAACTAACAACTCTTTCTTGCCATTGGGTGGTAAAACTTCCTCAGGGATGCAGGGAACAAAGTCCTGGTTTCTCAAGAGCATTTTTGTGTTCTGTTTTTTAAATTATTTGTTTGAAGATAATGTTCACAGCAAGAATTTGTACTGTTAAATGTACTTCAAATGCTACCAAAGAACCTAGGAAAATTATTTTACCCACAAACCTGTCCCACCCCAAATACCTGGCTCTGAGTAGGAAAAGGAAAGGCAATCCTAGTTTTCTACTGAAAGCTTTCACCAAGCTGTGAGCTGAACATACTGTCACAAAACAACAGTGGAAGCCTGTACAAGTTCTGTAAACTGCACATCACATCCAGCAGGCAAGAAATGTAATTTTGATCGATTTCTGTACTGTTAATCCTACTGTAGCAAGACCTGGCTCTTCACTAATACTCTGTCAAGCACAAATAACTGCAGGTGGAAAAGCTGTAGCTAACACCCTCATTAGTGCATAATAAATGTGATGATAAAGATTTGAAAGGTGTTCACTTCTGTTTGTAAAAGCTATTCCTAATGGTGTCCATCACATCCAGAACTGAAGGCCTGGTGCACAGTGATTCCCTGTACAGGCCAGGAAGTCTATCTGTATTTGGAATTTCAATAAGCCAGCCCCCCAGTTCCTGGAACTGTTGCTCAGCAGCACCTAGTAGAACAGAAATTGCTGCACATTGTTGTGCATGCAGACTCCTTGCTTTTCAGTACAGACTGCCTGCACAACTGAAAACATCTAAACAGAGCAGATCATTGCTGTGTCTTGTTTTTAACAAAGCATGGAGATGTGGAGGGGTGGAGACAGTTAAAAAAGTTAAAATTATATGTGCAGATTTTTGATGTTTTCCAGCTCTTGGGATTCTCTACAGGTGAAAACATGGCAGGCAATAAACCACCTTTGAAGGAAAAACTCCACCCTGTACACTTTCTTATGCCAAAGGCATCCCAAAATTAGTAATTCAGCCCAAATACAAGGCATGGGGAGCAACAGGTGAAGCAAAGCAGCCAATTCCTGGGATAACCTTGCACAGAGAAGAACCAGAGTTAAGTTGTCCATTGCAGGCAAATCAGGAAAGCCAACAGCCCCAGAGAAAGCAGAGACTTCCAGACACACTTTTCAGGAAATTAATTTTTACCTCTTTGAAAGAATGAAATGTATCTAGAGACATAAATTACCCAAAAATCATCTCCAGTTGAGAAAATCTTCAGTCAATATGCTTGATACAGAACAAGGGTGGTCATGGATTCTTTAAATGACACCCCGTAACACCCTAAGTTAGGAAAAGCCAAACTCCTCTGGTTTCTGCACTCAAAGTTGGCAAAATTCAGTGAAGGCCTTTCCCTACAGAATCGAAACAAATGCAAAACTGAGAGCTGTGCTACAGCACTATTTCCAGAGAATTTTCTTTCACTCTACTTCATCCTCTTCTTCAAAGATTGTGCATTTCTTATTACTTTAATGCTTGTAATTGCACACTGGTAAATTTTTAAGTAACAGAAAGGATTCTAATACTATTGTGCATTGGTCTGCCTCTAGAATGAAGCACATAAAATGCCTGAGGCACATCAGGTAAGGCTGGCACTGCCACTGCCGAGATTCCACTGCCTTCCCCAGCCATGAGCACTGTGCTCTGAACAACTGAGCTGAGCTCAGGGGATCTCATCCTGCTCCTGCTGCTCTGCCAGCAGCCAGGTTTGCCAAAATGCCACAAAGATTGCTGTATACAGCTATGAAAACACACCATTACAATATTAGAACACTGACCTTTGTACTTCAAAGCATGAAGAACAAGATCCATCCAAAACACCCTATTTACAAAATAACCAGGAAACACAGCAGCCTCAGAGCAATTCTTACACTGAGGTTTTTTTATATTTTCACTTGTAAAAGCTGATTACTATGGAAGAAACATTTCACATAACTTTTTACAGCTCTGACGTAGCTGTGCTGGCTTTAACTGCATCAGGGGTACATCTTGTGTAGTAAATGCAGACCACGTGGGCATACCCCAAATCACTTTTTATTTGCCAGGTTGGGAACAGCTCCACAGCTGTGATATTCCATTTCCTGTCCTCAACAGAACATGTAAGAAAGCATCCAAAGACCCTGAGCTTCAACAGTGGATATGCCACTTTGCTAAATATTGTACTTCTAAGGAAATTAATCTTGAGGGTTATTCATGGAATGTTTCTCAAATTTGAGTCACGAGCTCATACACATGTGAACCATCTGGAAGCACTTCCAGGAGATGGAAGGGAGATTTTAAGAATTATAAACAATGTTATTTACACAATGCCTGTTCTACTTTTTTTCCACTGTAAGGAAAGAAAGAAAACCACCTGACACTCTTTATATACAAAATGACTGTAATTGAAAAAGGACTGCTTAAGAATTTGCATGTGATATCAGGAGATTAATCAAATTCTGGTGACTGACAGAATTCCTCCTGGTCAGCACTACCAGAAAAGCCTGTGGCAAGGAAACTTTCTGGCACTGTAGTAAAGAACTGTCAACAAGAGAAATCACAGAACACTGGATTTTTGTTTCAACTATCAAAACCTAATCAAAGAAATCCTGAAAGAGATAACTTAAGACAGAGACAAATGAAGCGGATTTTCCATCTATTTTCACATTAAATAAATCAGATACGAAGAATTTATTTTCCATTCTGCTGATACGAATGAATTTTCTGCAATTTACCAAATGCCAGTATCAACATTTCATATTCCAAGACCAAGATTTCTTCTAATAATTTCCACGGGTGTTGGCCTGTGTGCCTTTCAAGAATCCATCTGAATGGAGGGACGTTTACAGGCACCTCACAAAGTCATTAATCATTTAAGATCAAACCCCAGGTTTTATTGCTGCAACAATAAGCTCCACAGGAAACCCGCCTCTTTCTGCCACCACTAATTACCTGCCATGCTGAGGGGAAGAAGTGCACAGCTCTTGACCAGATCTAGTTCATTAAAATTAATATGCAAAAAATTATTTTTAACTGTTTTCCTTTATCCCCTTTGGACATAAAAATATGTTTGCATTTGTCCTTAAAAGCAACCTTTAGAGCCTGTATTGGGAAATACTGTGTAACATCTGCCAAACCACCAGTGCCAAAAATGCTACAAAGAAAGAAATGGATTTTTAAAAACAACTAGAGGTTTTAAAATTTCCCAAGTTTATACTACACCAAGGATATTATGCCATATCTGTTCTATTTGGCATGAGCTGCAAAAAAGGCCAAAAATCTTCTTTTTCAGGTCCTTTCTTTTTCAAGCACTTCTTTTTGTAAATACGGATTTATTTTGAAACTTACCAAGAGCGTATGAAGGTGATGTCAGCACTAGAAAAATCTCAAACTACGAGTGAAACATCAGTAATATGAGAAATTGCTTAGATTTTCAACTTCCTTACTTCATCCATTTCTAGGACTAGGGATACCTATGGAGAGTGCAGGAGAGCAGAGGATTTTCAGGACTGCGCAGACCTTGCTCTCCTGAAGCATTCTGGATGACAGACAAGGTGCTCACACTCATCTTACAGCAATGCCTGGCGGCTTATACAGGTATCAGAAACTTGGTGGCACTTTTAGAATTACATTATTTTTCTAAATTAAAGAAAGGGTTCTCCTGGACACGAAGATAAACAGCTAAAAGCACTGCAGCAAAGACTGCTTGCTTTTATCCACGTTCCTTCTTCCATCTATCAGGAAATCTAATACCCAAACCTCACTTATTTTAGGCTTTTGAGAGGTGTGACAGAGTAACTCTCACATCACTTGATTTATCTAGGGGGAGCACAGCTAACACAATGCTGCTGTGATTTGTCTGCCTCAGACTGAAATGCTGCTGCTCATCTGCTAGGAACCATAAATCCTGGAGAATGCTGATTAGCCAAGTCTTCAATCATACACTTGCATTTCAGGCCCAAGACTTCTGCTGCTTGGAACTAAAGCAACTGCTGAGTGATCCAGACAAGCTGTGAATCACCCTGTGAGCACTGCAAGCATCGATTGACTCTTTTAAGACTCCCCCAAACCGTGTCATTTACTCCTGAAAACAACATCTAAAGCTTTGGTCATGAGAACCCACAAAATCGAATTTCCTTTCCTGAAGACTTAAATGTTTTAATCCCCTTGTTTAAAATGCAATTCTAGTTACGCATTTTATGAAAAGCACTCGTGAAAAACAACTGGAATAAAATAATAAAACAAAAGAGAAAATACGTTAAATAAAAAGAGAATGAAAAATTAATGCTTTACTGTTCTTTAATATACATTTTTATTATGAAATTATGAATATAAAATAAGCCAAGTCCATGCACATCTTAAACCACCCTGCCCACCCCCCATCTTTCTTTGTGTCTTCAAAATTGCCTTTTAACAAATATAAGTATTATTTATCGTTAAAACTCACAGAGTCAAGTAAAACATCAACCACACTATAGTCCTCGAGTGTGCCAGGAGAGCAAAAATGGTAAGCCATTAGTTTTGTGAGGCTAAGTGCCAGGAATTGTCTAAAAGATTTCTCTCTGTTTTGATTAACAAAATACTACTGAAAACTTCAGCATTCTTCAGGCCCTCAGAGGTGCAAAATTTTAACTAACTCAAGGACTCTTTTTTTCCTGCATCAGCAGTTTCCATGTTCATAGAATACTTTGAGGATCAGCTTGCCATTTTATATTGCATATTGTACACTGAACAGCAGTGAACCTACAAATTATGTGGTGTTTTCATACAATAAAGTTGTGACCAGGATAAAAAAAAAGTGACAGTATATAAAAATAAGAACTTTGGTTCTCTGAAATATTTTAAAGTCTTCAATTGATGAGCTCACTAGAAGCCCAACTGAATTTTTAACTGCATCATACCACAAGGTATTTGATTTTTTTAAAGCATTTCAAAGATACCCCACGGGTGGCACCCAAATTGAGTTAGTTTCCATTTAAAAGGGATGCTTTAAAGAATGAACAGCACCATGCAGGATGCCTGAGTGTACAGGAAGCTCATCTATGCAGCTAAGCCAAAGGACAGTTTAAAGGCCAGTTCCACAGCAGCTTCTGTCACTGAGTCATGGAAACACACATAACACTCCTGAGGTTTGGGATGGAGAATGAGTCTCCTGGGGAAAAAAAGAGAAAGAATAAAAAGAAGAAAATCATCACAGGTGTTAATTTTTTTCTCCTCAAATGGTAGATTCTGGTTGTACTGTGAGGTTTCAAGCTGCTGTGTAAGGCATTTGGCAAATTTCAGTGTCTATCCTGCGTTACTTTCCCCCTTTCAATGTATCGGATTTTTAAATCAAGTTATTCTCTACTCAAGTTTTTTTAAGCTTGCGTAGGGAAAAAGTCTTCAGGTTTTCAGGATCTTCTGTGTTACTCCTCTGTTTGCAGCAATCCAAGTTTCTGGGCTACAAGCTGCAATCAAGGTCCTTGGGAGCAAGCCCCAGGATTCACATATTCACTAATTTTTAAATGTAATAACATCTGGATAGTTACATTCCCACATATTCATCCAATGAGCTCTTCCAGGGAAAGAGCTAAAATAGAGAAGTTGTTAATACATGTGCATTATAATTATTTTTAGAAGGTATCAACAGTAGCATAAGTATTTTTAAATGTTTTAATAAAGATTTTAATTTTTCCACACGAACTGCAGTTCCATTGATGGTGGGAAATGATTATTTTTCTTTTTTATCTTTAAACATTTTTCTTCCCAATGAAGAAGCTTCTCTTATAATATAACAGTAATTATAACTGTTCATGTCATTTGTTAATATCATTGACTCAGCAACTGTTAAAGGTGGAAATTCACATCAATGCAACTTCCCAGTCCCCTTAAATTAAAGCTACCTCAGTCAGTCAGCTCAAGAATTTCTGTCATGTGCTAGAGTTGAATTTGTTTTTAAAGAACAATTAAATTAAAGAACACATTATTAAATTAAATAACACAACTTAAAGAACACAATGGCACAGTCAAAATGAAAAACTGGAGGTGAAATTTGTCTTTAAACCTACCCCACAACCCAGTAGTTCATTGTAGGTGGTGGTTTCTTCTGGTCAGTCCAGTTTTCAGGAGAGCACTCAAACAGAAGTCCATGTTCTCTTACCACACCTGGGTCCTCAGCTGCCTTACTAAATTCTGAAATCCCAGTGCCTGCCTTTTTCTTTTTCTGTAAAACAGCTAGTGAAATGTTAGTAGAGAATGAGACATTTTGACATAAACACGAGCAAATATGACATGTGATTTGCTCAGGACTCTCTGATGGACGATTCTGCTGTCAAAAAAACAGGCTGAGAAGATATAACTCACTTGCTTACATGATTCTTTTCTCCACAGTTTTGTTAGCTTGGCATCAAAAGGCTTTTCCATTCTTACACAAGTTGGAATTAGACACATGCTCCCTTTTTTGACTTTTTTCCCTTCTAGCTAAACAGTTTTTCTACAAAGACATCTGAGTTACTACAGCACTTTTAAAAAGTGTGTTACAACAGCTAAAGCTCTCATCTTTCTTTCCCTGTGTGCCTCCCTAATTAAGAACTGTGATAGTAAGAGTCTATTGAATAAACTTGGCCAGGCAGGAATTTCTTTTTGTAAATAAACAGCTGAAGCATTTTGCTCAGAGCATTTTCTGACTCTTACTCAGTATGAGGGCATAAAAGCATAGAAAACAAAGACATTTTTGTGCTTTCTCCAGCTTTTTTAGAGGTATGTTTTGAGCAGAGCTTTTGAATAAACATTGCAAAAGTTCCAGTTCATCTCTGGATTTGCCAGTGAAGCAGCACCTTCAAAGGTGAGAGAAAAGGTTTTTTTAGAAAACAACTCAAAGAACTTCTGTCTGCCATATGCAGATGCAGAAACCACAGCGTTCAATCTGCCTACAATATTGA
Organism: Chamaea fasciata; assembly: GCF_029207755.1. Classification (NCBI taxonomy): domain Eukaryota; kingdom Metazoa; phylum Chordata; class Aves; order Passeriformes; family Sylviidae; genus Chamaea; species Chamaea fasciata. The sequence continues at coordinate 65,456,739 of NW_027094091.1, forward strand.
TGTAGGGACTGAAGATCTAGAAAACAGGGTCAAAACATATTTTAGGGTTTAAGACTGCAGAGCTTATTTTTGCTCAGTGTAAGATTTATTCAAGATTCCTGTATGCATTTCAAATGTAAATTGTGAATTTTCCGTTCTCAAAAATCGAGGCAAAATTAATTATTGATCAGTTTACAGAAAGTTTGCATTACTGGTGCAGTTCTCTGGATCCTAAACCATAACAATATTTAGCAGATGACAAAGAATACACAGTATCATAGTACATTTCTTTATTTGACCTTTTTTTGTCATGCACTACGAACAAGGCAAATTTCTATTTATTCTTTTATATTCTCCTTGTACAGCCTGCCAAATTCAGCATTAATTGCTGGAGCCAATATGTAAAAGGCTACACCAAATTTCACTGAAAGAGATGTGTCCATCAGTTATTTCTGATTCTCAGTTTTTATGGCTTGAACTATAAAATGTCTAATTAACGGCTGTTTTGATTTGATGCTAAGAAATACTCATTTATTCTCTCTGCTTGCTTTTGGGTTTCTACATCTCCCAGCAGAAATGCCCAAAATACACGGCTCATTGCTCACAGCCAAATCCCAGTGTCATGTGACCAATCCACCAAATTAACACTTAAATTTTTAACACTTAAAAATTCCTAGATCTACAAGGCACATGGGTATAGCCAGAAATGACTTCTTCAGCAACACCAAAGAAACATTAAGAAAAACTGGGCTGCTATTTGCAAACTTGCCTTCATTCAATTTGTACTGTTATTTCCCCTTTTCTCACTTAACTCACTTGAATTGTCACTTTAGGATCTAAAAATTACAACTGACAGAATTCCACTTCGGTTTAGAGTCTGCTGACATGCAAATACAGCTGCTCGTGAACCACCAAAATAATGAAGTGAAAAGAATCTTGAAACACTGACTTGAGAGTGTGATTGGACAAAGAGAAATCCAAATTTCCATACCTCTTTCCTCATGGACTGCTGGAAAATGGAACGAATGGAAAGGCAGCACTGGTAGAAATTCTCAATTAGCTGAGGGTGGATGGAGCCACCGAGCTGTGCTACTTCTTTGTGAGTTGGAGTAATAAAGATTCCTTGCATCGTCTCCAAGGACAGATAGTGGAAGAGGGCATTCTCAGGACCAGATGTCAACCTTAAAAATATTGGAGAATTCCTCTAATTAAAAAATTAAAATAATTTGCAGCTTTTGTTTCTTAAGGCAGAATTGTTTTTCTAATTACACTAGGGTACAAAATGGATACAGGCATTCAAAAGGTTCCTATCCCCACACCAAGGAAATCCTGCTAATTTTGACTGTAATACTCAATTTATAAAAACAACAAATTAAAAAACTGTGGTGCTAGTTAGGCATTGCACTTGTGTTCTCAAAAGCTGTCCCCAAAAAAGGGAAGTGAAATAACATCTTTGCTCATTGTACACCTACCTAGAGATAACATGCAGGCACAAGGTAAGTACATGTGTGGTCCAGAAACTTCCACTTGAAATTTCAAGGTCACACTGATGTGGGACAGGTGTTCACAATCCTGACATATTATTCAGAAACAGTTGTCTTTTATTGTATTATTTCAAATTTTTATGTTTAATTAAGCTCTCAGTTTCACAGATTCACTTCTGCTTGTCTTTGCATGGCAAAGCTTTGGTTGGAATAAAACCATGCAGGGACTTCCGTGATCTGTGTATGTTCAAAAAACAATCCAAGCATGGCCTAAAAAGTGAAACACTCAATAAAAAATAATTTCTTACTTGACAGCATTAAGAAGTTCTGTATCTTTCTCTGAAGGGCTCTTTTTAAGGTGTCCTGAATGAAATGGGTTGGGCAGGGTGTGTTTTTTCCTAGTGGCCTGAAAAACAAGCAGATATATGAAATAACAGAGAACACAAAGCTAAAGAAAGAACAGAATCCAACCAAACCAACAAAGAGGAGGACAATGTAGCATGTTTAGTAAGGCCCAGATATATATCAGTTTATATGAATGTATTTTATAGCCCATTTCAGACTAAATTCGGTTAGAAGCAGTGGTACAACTGTACAGCAGTTAGTTTTGATAGGTTATTTTGGGGATATTCTCCAATTCTATCTGTTTTTCTCAACACAGCTGTGCCCACTCCAGCCACGTGAAATCCCCAAATATTTACAAGCAATGATAAAATAAAGAAGTGTGATGGCTCTGAGGCTGACTCAGAGCTTCGCAATGCAACACAAGTATTTTCTACTGCATTGGAGGGCCTGATTCTTTTATAGTGTGCTTTTTATAAAAGTTACCTGAGCTTGAATGAAGTGCCTTCTCTCTCCCCAAGCCCCCCAGACCCTGCTGAATTCTCTCTGACCTGCTCCACCCCGGGCTGTGGATGGGTGCTCTCCTTGTCTCCTTGTGAGCTCCCTGCAGCGCTCACAGCTTTGCAGGAGTTCTGCAGCTTGCTCAGCATTGGCGAGGTGCTCAGGCTCTCCAGCCTGTCCCGTGCTGCAGGAAGGAACCAGTCAGCGCAGGCTAAAGGTGGGATGGAGGGAGAATCCAGCCTTTCCTCTATGCTGGCGTCTATTCCTTCCAGCTGGAGTATGGTTGCTTTCACCTGGTCTACATAGATACAGTCTGGTCCTGGATTCCCAATAGCTCTGGATGCACAGCCCCCTGCCTCCAGCAGGACACACAGCACAAAGTGTCTCTGTAAACACAGAGGATGCCAATGTAAAAGACTGCTTACAAACTCACCAGCTGTTTGCTTTAAAGAAAGTCCACATTTAAAAAACCAAAACCAGGCATTGCTGATGTGAGCTGTCTGAAAAGACAAGATTATGAAAGTAGAAACATTTTCAACTGAAGTGAAAAGGCATAAAAAGAACGAGAATTTATACTAAACTTTGCAAGCTTTGTAGATGTAAAAATAATACTACTCCCAGGGAATTTCTATCCCATGAAACAGCTACAGTTTGAGAATTTCGAGAAATTACCCAGCGAAATGCATGGGAAGTGCTGATCTAGTGAACAGACAGCTCACAGCAGCAAGAGAGAGCCTCAGAGAACAGGCATGCTGCAGCATGAACTCACCAAGCCAACTATCAGTAAGAAGTATCTTGCTTCAGGCTCCCTGTATCCTGTCAGACTTGCCTCTTCAGAGGGCTGGAGGTGATGCTGGGGGAACACTTCCCTCCAGATCACCAGCTGCCCAATCCTCTGCTCTGCTGCCAGCGGTAACAGACAGTAGTGCCGGCAGTAGAAACCCACATCAACCAGGTCCTCCTTGGGCAAGTGATTGCCAATCAAGTAACCCTTAATTAAACACAGGAAAGGAAAGGAAGAGTGCTCAGTGAGAAACAACACTTCAGAGTTCTTTTCATACAGAGATATCCCTGCCCCACATGTACTGACATCCTAAGGTTTCTGGGCACAAACTCTCTTTTTGGTGTGCAGTTGTACAACACTGAGCTTTTGGGCCACATCTAAGTAATCAAAACACTAAATATAAACAAATCAAACAGCAGCATACATGCAAGTTATCAAAGGTGAGCTGGGCTTGCCCAGCTTGCAAAACAGCTACAGTGTTAAGGTGCTTGAATTCTCATTTAGTTCTCTCTCCAAAAATAGTGAGTTTTCACTGGAATTAATACAATTTCCAAGGAAGATCCATAGTACAGTGGTTCCAGCACTAAGGGCTTTACAGCTGTGCAGTTCCAGTTCTCTGCTAACACTCCCAGCACAAATGAGAATTGCCTGATGAAATCCTTAAAATGCCAGTTTTCTTAAAGCAAAGGTTGTTACCTTCTTCTTTACAGTGCTGATTACACTGTCTACATTTACCAAAGCGAAATAAAGCTACGAATGAGGCCAAAGTGAAAAAAGCCATCAATACAATTTCTCAAGTCTTGGATTTGAAGACAGATTCAAGATAGAGCACCTGCTATTAAAACTTGGGAATGAACAAAAGAGTTCCTATTAGAATATCCTACAGTCTCAGTTGACCTGACTCTTACTACTTTCGTATTGCTTTCTCTTTCCAGTCCTTGGATTGTACACCAAGAAATTCCAGTTTTAAAGAAGTATTTTTGTTCTTGCTGTTCATACAGTACATATCATTTCCCCACATAGCTTTTTTCTGTTATGGTGTTTGAGCTCTAGGTCTGTTACTAGAAACACATGCTTTAATCAGTCATACATTCACTTCAGATTTGTGAGATTCTGAAAGACTAAATCAGATTTCTAGATGCATTTTCCTAATCTTTAGGTCTTAATCATTAATACTACCTTATAAAAGAGACAAGAGCCCAGGATCACATATAATCTTCTCATGTCATAATAATCTTCTGACTGTTGGGGAGAAAAATAAAGCATTGCATAATTTTGAATTCAGTGTTTTTATTTTATTTACCAAATCCAAGTGAACTAATTCTGGTCACTTGTAATCAATATTTAATACTTTCATATTTGACTACCTCTTATTACCAGTACAGCAGTTAATACTGAACAGTTAAGAGAAATACCAACTTTTTAGCCTCCATTATTGGATTTCATGCCATTACAATTTTCTCTAAAAATTTCAGCTCAAAATAACTATTTTATTATAACTATATAATTATGTGTTCATAAACTGTTTCTGTTAGGATATGTTCATTCTCAGTTAACAGTTAAGAGTAAAGTAGCTTTAGCATAACTACTGACACCAGGGGCCCTCCTAGAGTAAAACTTACAAGTCAAAGCGTTTTTTCCAGTCTTTGACATTTTACTCAAAATATTTCCATTCATTCATCTTTTAATGCCCAGTGCTCTCCCATTAGGAGCACTGTTTTATATATTATAATCTATTGTATTTTAAGTTAAGTAGGTGGAATCAATTTCTGTGCAATAAACTGTAACTTGGAAAAACTGATTTCTGTACGTAACCATCCAGGTTGTTTACTGCAGGGATTCTTTTGAATAGAATTTCAGATTAACTGTTCTGGAACATGAGCTCAAGAGAGCTCTTTCATTACAAAACAAAGCTGAAATGTCAATATGTTTACACCTGGCACCATCTTAACAAGCTAAGTTACTTAAGTAAATTATATTGCTATTACCTTCTTTAACAGCATTAAAACTAAGCAGAATTTGTAACTGCCTTCTGTAAACTGGAAGATTAAATTCTGATCCATAGATGTTTCCAAGTTTGTTCACAATTGCTTGGGAAGGAGACAGTTATTTACACAAAGAAAAAATGTAACAACAATCACCTCTGTTGAAATTAGTGTTTTTGTAGACATCCTATGGATTTAAATTATGTTAAATCATGGATTTTCAGTGACCAATCCTACAGGATTATAATACATTATAATATTCAGCATGGAGAGAAATTCAGGATAAACTGCTTTGACACCCACTTGATTAAAAGAAGTCGATGGATTTTGCAAATGGTGCTTGTTTACACCACTGAATGTGACACCAAGGGAAGGAGATACTGTGCAAAGCAAACAAAAATAACACGTTTACCAGCTCTGCAAAGTCAGCTGCTTCCAGATCACTCAGTGCTGTGTCAATTTCCATCTGAAATAGTGAAAAAAATACTTTCTAACAGAGATTCCCAACACAGTAATTTCCAGTAATAGCACATCTCGCTCTGTCTTGCTCCTCTCAGGTTGGGATCCACAAGAACAAAGTGAGTGGCTAAAAATTTGCGCCTGTTTTTTATTAGTAACAGCAAATATCAAGAACACCTGGAGATACCAGAATTAAGAAAAATCCTTTCTAATTGCTGCCTATTTCCCTGCTCTTTGAACTGTACAATTTCCCTGCTTGTGTGCCCGCTGACCCTGTATCTGGTATAAAGGAGATGTCACTCTCACTTTCAGCACGAGGTCTACAGACAAACCTGGCACACTACTGTATCCAACTGAGTTTTCAGAAAAATCTTTTATCCAATGGATTTAAGTTTTTTGTCTCTATGGAAGTTGCCAGAACCCTCTCACACGTTATTTTTGTTCTATTGAAACTACTTTAAGCTTCCTTATTTCTGTAACTGCGAGAGCTGTTGGATAAATCAAGTTTTACTAAGAGTACTTTCTTTGGTCCTAGGCACTGAAACTCATGACATAATTAATGTGGCTGCTTAATGAAAAGAACCTAAATCACATAATCACAAACTTCTTGGGCTGTGTTAACAGGCTGCCTCTAATTGAAATACAGCCAGTTTTCAAACAGAGAAATGTCAGCAAGCCTGTTGGCACTCAACAACTAGCCAGCCTCTCGGCTTTTCCTCACTCAAAATTTAAGTGGCTTTCTGCCTGAAGAAGTGACATTTGTAATTTTATATTCCTTATAGAATAGAAAGATCTTCACCAAAACACTAACTTGAAATGTCATCCTCTGCAACAGCAACACTCTTCTGGCAAATGGGAATGATCTCAAAGAACTCTGGAGAAGTGGTGTCTGCATTCTAAGTATCAATGATGCTATTTTCTAAAACTTACTATTTTGTATGAAAAAAGCAGCCTGCAAGCTAAACTGAAGACCGAAGCACAACTGAGCCTCCCTACAGAAACTTGGGAAATAAGAAAAAAGCATGAAAAAACCCCTGATCAACGAATCATAAATTGTAGTAAAAAAACTACAGTGCAAAGTGGAAAGGACTAAATAATTATCAGTTTGTGACTAAAGATAAAGGAGAAGACAATTCTCCTTTAGAAGAAAGCCACACTAGCAAGGAGAAATCTGTTTGGAAACAATGGCACAGACTGATGCATAACTTGCAACATCCCTGACAACGCTTCTTGAACCAGAGAAAACCTGAAAACATTCTGCAAACCCTGTCAATAGTAAATTGAAAGACTTTAACCCTTCACCCCTTCCCCTCCAAACACTCCCATGAAAATTAGACACTGAGGTCTTACTAAACACAAAAACAGAAATGCAGCAAAGTCCTAGTTAAAGTTATCTTCAAATTAAGACCTATAAATTACAGAATATGCCACTGCAGAAGAAAAGTCATTATGAATATCCAGACTTGGGCCTTTCCCAGAGCCATTCGGAGAAGCAGGTGTAATTTTCCATCACACAGCCTCTTGAAGTTCAGCAAATACAATGTGTTTTTTTTGTTGCTGTTGCTGATGCAATAAATTTGGATAATGGAGTTCATGGTCAGCTCAAATTAGAATAATTTTCTAATAATTAGAATTAGCCTTAACTACGTTATCTACAAACTTACAAATATTTTGGGCCTCTCCATGAAAGAAAACTCTGAATTTAAAATTTCCCAGCGGTTTTTATTTGCATTGCATCACAGCAGATACTCATTAAAAAACAAATTCTATCATGACAAGACTAATATATTTTAAACTGGAGTAACAGATATTGAAGTAATGAAAGTGAGCAGCTAAAATGTTATTCATGTTTTAATTTAATGTTATTTACTGTGATCCACCTTTTATCTTAGTCCTGCTAGAAGCACAACTCAGTTTCCAACATGGAGGGAACCTGGCACAGTGAAATGGTGCAGAAAAGCTGTACCTGTCTGGTGTCAACAAATGACATGTGGGTATTGATTTAAATTCTGCAACAGCCATTTGTAACTCTCCTAAATTATGAGCAATACATGGGCTTCCAGAGTAGTATTTCTTGCCTGCCAAAATACTTCAATGGCCAAAATCAAACATACAGCTACACACCAGGGGCTGCTTTCCCTACTCTTCCTAGAGGACTCTAAAGTCACCAAACTACACTCACAATAGCAATCCTGTGGGGATGGTGGTGTAGCTCCAAACTTGAATTTTACAGGAAAATGGATGGCCTGGGATAGGCAGGGCCCTTAGGTGAATCAGACAGGAGGGGCAGAAGACACCTGCATTGACTTTTTGGCCGGTCATGGCCAGGTATTCCTGGAGAGATGTGAAAAGGACATGACCTTGATTTCCTGAGGCAGAGTGAGCCAGCGCAGGGCTGGGAGGCTGTCCAGGAACAGGGCACTGCAGGAATGCTGCTGCTGCTGCTGCTGAGCACTGGGACTGCTGCTGGGCTGAAGCCTGGCAGGATGAAGGGCACGCTGGAAGAACAGGTTGAAAAAATGATCCAGGCGAGAAACATTTTCCACCTGGCAAAAAGCACTGGACAAACATGAACTCCAAGTTAGAATAACACTGAGAAATTTGCAGCTTGCTTATATAACCCTCAGTGCTACACTAAAGCCTCTTTACAGCACAGTGCTACATTTGGATGTATTTTTAACATGAAAAGAGCCACCAGGCTGATACCCAGGCAGTACCTACAAACAAAGAACAAACTAAACCAGTATGGGATTACAGTTGATGTCTCAGAGCAGCTTAAGGTGAGTGAAACATCAGTCTCATCCTTTTAGCAACTGAGATATTCTCTTTGTTGTTCACTATGACATGAACATATTAACCGTGAATGAAATGCAAGTGGGCAATTTAATTAAGGTAACAGTCAGACTGAAAATCTCCTGAGTGATTTTCAAATGCAGAGAAAGACACTCACTCTGCCAAATGGAGTTTGGCACTCCAGACACTCACTCTGGAGAAGTCCAGAGTGTTTACTCTGTTCAAAATGTAACTCTGATACACACCTACGTTTTACAGGCACTGAGGACAGCATTTGCAGAGTGCTGCTGACATCCACAGTGACTTGGATTACAGGAATGGTGTAACGAAATCGAGGACAAAACTTTCTGAAGTGACAAAGACTGCTTAAACTGTCTTACTATTGTTAAGACTGAAACCAAAAGGCAAGAACAACAGAATTTTTGGTTTTATACAAGTGTAAAGAAACATGCAAAGGAATTCCTTGGAAACATTAAAATTAATTCTACAATTTGTCTTTTTCAGTGAGCACCAATGAAAAATGAGTGACTGAAACAAAAATACTTCTGAAAGAACTCACCTGTCCAAAGAACTGTACATGAATGTCAAGGTCCTGACAATATCTTGAATCATGTTCCTCAGCTGAGAAAGTGGCACACTAACAAGTAAAAATTAAAATGTTCAGCTATGGTTATAACATCTTTATGATGAATAAGCAGTCCTCCTAGAACGTGTAAATATGTAATATTACTGATGTTATTCAGCAGTCTCTGCAAAGAACTTGAGTTTACCAAATCCTAGGATATTACTCTAACTTACAAATATTTCTGGGATCTTATTCTCTTCAGAGGAAATGAAAAAGAAACAACAACAATGGATATATGAAAGATGTGAATAAAGTCAATCAAAAGAGTGGAATCACAGACATAAAAACTAGTTACAGTAAAAGGAGTACTTATAAAGCTCTTTCTTGCCCTTTTTTGTTAGAAGAGTACACAAAATAAATTTGAGGACACAAAGTTTAAAGGAAAACAAAACCTTTCCTTTGAAACTCACTTTTCTTCAGGAAGGCCAATTACGAGCAACTTGTCAGATTCTTTCCAGTAAACAACTTGAACCAGTTTTTCACATAAGAAAAGGGAGGAACTAGAAAAATGAAGGCAGAAGTATTTCTGTTAACACTATGAAGTTATAAAGGAGTTGAACATCATTTCACTGAACTAAAAATCCTAGTCACTGCTACCCACTACAACGAAATTCCCCCAAATCAATTTACATCCAGGCTGAGCACTCCAACTTCAGGCATGCTGTTGTAGTTGGAAGTGTTACTGCCTAAACAGGTTGAGTTGCTCTGGTTTGTCTAGAACTTAGTGCATGACCCCTGTTTGCTGTACATGTATGTATAAAGTAACAAAAACAGTAATTACATTTCAAACACTTTTACCTGATAATCTCGGTACCAGTAACACTTTCCAGTATGTCAGAGAGTGTGAGAAATATCCCTCTCACACTTTTCAGTTTTTGGGATGCTTCAGATATGGGGTACTGATAAATAATTTCTTGCTGTGAAGAAAGTTAGCTGTTAGTTAAGCAAACCAAAACCAAAACCCCTCCAAAAAATCCCCACAGAAAACAAGATAATGATTTTTTTTTTTTTTTTTTGTGGTAACAGTTGAGTTTTTTTAAAACATGAAATCTTCCATATGACATTGAAACAAGCAGTGTGCTGTATGGGCATACTGGAAAGTTCTAAAAGGCACATGAATGTTTCTGACAGTTTTAAATTCTTTATTTTATAGAAAAGTGTGACTTGTTTAGAGTAATTATTACACGGAGAAACATGAAATGACAAACAGTGTGGCCACTGCATCCTACAGCTTTAAGTACACTGTTAATACATCTGATGCCAAGAGAGAGGCAGAAATTCTTTATTGTGAGAGTATTGAGGCCTTGGCACGGGGTGCCCAGAGAAGCTGAGGATGCCTCATCCCTGGAAGTATCCAAGGCCAAGCTGGATGGGGCTTGGAACAGTCTGGTACAATGGAAGGTGTCCCTGCCCATTTATTGCTTTCTGCCAAATCATGATGGGCCAAAAATAATGCATGTAGTATTAAGCATATTCACTGCAAAGATTATGGTAAAATATCTTTCTCCACAAATCAATGACACAGGCATGATTAACTTCCCTGTTAATGTCACTAAGCACATTCAGCCAGTGCCAACACCCATTAGAAAATTTTCCTTCATCAAGGCTAAAAGAATGCAAAATTTCATTACAGAAGGACCTGACAAACTCTTCATTCATATCCAATTTAACTAACTCTATTTATAAATACTCATTAGTGACAAGGATCTTTTTTCTTTCTGGAGTCAACCCGTCAACTGGAGAAGCCCTGCTGTTTTCTAATTGCAGCACTGCAAAGGGCTGGAAAGAGCCTTTTTCCCCCCTCCTCACTATGAACTGGGGCCTTGACACAAAATTTGTTTGAGAATTATCTGAACACATTCCCAGGGAAAGAAAAGCCAACTGAAACAAACAGGCAGAGCTGTTATCATGGATGGATATAGTGACTTAGCAAGGGCCAGCACATGCCACCAGATCAGCTGTCTCCAAAGCAAGCCCGAAGCTCACAGGCCAGTGACAATGGAATTAATAAATACAAGTGGCTCATTTCTTAAATGTAAATTCTCCCTCAACTCAAACCCCAAATCTGGACAGAGTCTTCTAGTAACAGCAGGAGGAACACGAACATTATTCCTTTTAAGACACACTATTGCCAAAATCAGGTCAAAGATAAAGATGTATGTGTTGTACACTGCTATAAATAATGTGTAATTGCAATACCCACCTTAAAGTAAAATAAAAAAAAAGGCAGGATTGACCTTACTCACTGAGAAACTGTTACCATGGGACACCCCCCACAGGCATACACACATCCCAAATGATTCCCAATACTACTTCCCTGTATAGCTGAGCAGACAGAGCTTACAGCTCTTAAAGCTCATTAATTCTATTTTAGGTGCCAAAAGCTCACAAGTGGAATAATTATTTACAAGTTCCAGTTGCCACAGTTGACACGGGTGTGATCTGCATACTGTGCCTCCTCTGGACATGGGTAAAGCAGCTTCTTCAAGGATCATTATATTACTGTTGTGCAGGATGGCTTTGGTGTACCAGAATTTAATTTAAAGTACATTTAAACTAAATCTGGGACAGTACATCTACACGAGAGAAGTTGCTTGAAGTTCAGAAAATGAAATTAAGACAAATGCCTTAAAGAAGGAGGCATTCTTTTGCAAGGAAATGTTATAAAGAGCTTCATTATATCAGCAAAGCATCTCTCAGCATATTTGCGGCTGCATAATTGCCAAGACTTCTCAGGAAACAATTATTCCATGTTGAGAAGGGACAACAAGGGCATTACAGTCCCTCTTTTACCTCTGCTCAATGTTCAGGATTAATCCCTGTTTTTTGGGAGAATGTAAAGGAACAATGGGGCAAGAAACCAGTACCCAATTTACTGTGAAGTGCAGAATTGTAATCAGGCATTTACATGTGTAAGAGAGAAGCCAGAGGCCCTGAAATTAATTTTTTAAATATTTCATAAAGTTTATGTGGTCAAGAAAACACTGGTCTTGGACTCGTTCATATTATATCATGTAATTTTCTAGGGTTCTCTTTCTGAGGCCTGCCTCTAGAAAATAAACTCTGTTTTGTGTAGCTTTAACACTTTTTCTCTATTACATATCACCAACGGAACGTAGACTTGTACCAGTTGAAAAATAGTATTAAAAAAAGTAAAGGTATCTCAATCTAAGGATAAATTCCAAGGGATAGAAAGCAAAATGTTTTCTTTCTGCTTCCCACTCCATCACTGCCCTGCCGTCTTAGTCCCTGGGGAGTGGAAAAACCTGTGCTTTGTTTGATGTCTCCTCAGCACAGAGAATGTAAGATCACTGGGACACAATGCTGAATTTGAGAATTCACACAAAGGCAGAAGAGTCTTTTCCCAATTGCCTGTTCCTAAGAAGTCCACTTTGTCCACTTGTCATTTCCAGAGTGGGCAAGAGGCCAACCTCAGCTCTGTGTCCCTGCACGGAGAGGAGTATTTGTAGCTATGGCTACATCCTGAACAACTACACAAACTTACAATGGCTTACATACTGCACATTGGCAAAATATTCCTGAAGAACACAAAAAGCAAAGAGATGAGAAAGAATGCTTTACAGGACAAAGGAAAAGTACTTCAGTGGCTCTAAAAACTGCTGCCCAAGCAAGAACCAGCAGCTGACTGCTAACAGCAGACATGCCAGAGCCCTCTAAGAAAAGGCACATTAGCATTTCCAAACAGGAGGCAGACAGATGATGGATGTGGACTGCCAACAGCTCCTGCTGGGGGATGTTTTTTTGACTGGGCAGATCCCGCGCTGCAAACATCCCCGTGAGCACCAGACACAGCCACACAGCCGGGCACTGGGGCATGGACGGACGGACGGATAGATGGCTGGATGGACCTCAGCTGTGCAGGCACCACCACGGCTGCTCCTCACCTGCTGCTGCTCAGCACCGCTCAGCCCAGCTCAAGGCCTCTGAGGAGTCTGGCAGCAGCGATGCTGATTTCAGGAATTAAGGCCTGGAATTTCAGGCCTTATTTCTGCCAAAATGGGTATTCTATGGCTGATTCACAACTCCAAACCGTGAAGAGGCTTTTTTTATTTACCCTTTTCCATCAAATGTCCTAGCAGCTGCTGTGGTCAGTGGTTATCTTTCAGCTCAGGTTTACTGAGCCAGCCACATACCTCATCCTTGGATGTCTCCGAGTCCAGTTTGAGCGTGAGGAACATGACAATGTGAGGCACGTCCTGCACAGCCTGCTGCAGCTCCAAACTGTCCTCTCCCCACAGCAGCCGAGCCAGGTTGTTCATACCTGACTGAGTCTGTTTGCTCCTTTGCTGAGAAGTTCCTTCAGGCTCGAACACCGAGGTTTCAAATGTCAGTTTAACCTATTAAGGTAATTAATTACTGTGAGAATGAGGCTGTACTTACAATTACTTCCTAGCATCAGATGAAAGAGATGCAGTTTGAACCCTTTAAGAGGTTAGGTTTTCTCAGCCTCAGCTTTACTGATGAAATTGTAAGCAAACAAAATTCCTGCTGTTTCAAGAAAACCAATTATACATTCAGCATTACATAACCATCTATTACAAAGGACAAAGCCAGCTATTACATGCTCTATGAACCATGTGAGTAAGCATGTGGTTTGCTGTGTTTTCATACTTAATTCTTATGGTTTTGAGGATGGAAAAATATACTTACTGCTCTGGCTTTGTTTGATCACAAAAAGCCATTACGGTGCCTTTGAAACACACACAGTGTTTGACTTCTTTCAAAATGTCAGCAGTTTCCTAAATACATATCCTGAAGGCTCTTTCTTGAGCATTTCTTTGCCATTTTGAGTGCACTGACACATTAGCACAGGGAAATCCATTTAAATTTACATTGGACTGCAAAACTGTTAAATTTTAATGGTAGCAATTCCTTCATTTTCAATATGTTAACTTCCCTTTTTTTAACTGTAAAATTGGAAAACAGAGAGTTTTGTTGCTGTATTTAATAATTAACACAACTACCAAATAGCCTAAAAATTGTTCATATCTCTTACTGTGCTATGTCTTCAGAAGAAAAAAGAACACAAACAGAACATCCTCTCTTACGTAAAACCTTAAAAGTTTGGAAGATCAAGGTTATTTTGCAAAAAAAAAAAAAAAAAGATGTTTACTGTCCTTTATTTCCCAAGTAAGTTTAAACCCAGAAGTTTTAGAATAAATGTGAATTTCCTGACACACAAACAACATATAATCCAAACTTGATGTGGAAACATGCTTCAAAATTTGCTTTACAAACCTACTTTTTTAAAGTAGAATTTAGAATTCTGTCAGTTGTAGAATTTCTGTCAGTTCTGAATTTCTAAATTCTGTAGAATTTAGAAATTCAGAATTCTGTCAGTTGTCTCAGCACCAATGAAAGTGATTTTTTCTTTTTTCTGTGAATGAACACATTATCCTAAGTATGAAAGGAGGAGATGTGAGAAACACCTATCTCTTGACTGAGCATAAAAATTGCAATTTCCAAGGAGAAAAAAATCATTTATGTTCTTGGATGAGACCATAGTTTTTTATCTGTTTTCAAAGCGACTGAAGATATATTTGGACTAAGTAGGCATGCTCTTAGTTCCCTCTTTCATATGTTTTTATTCAAGACTGTTTGTCTGCCTTGAAATACCTATGACATGCCTATTGGCTGGGAAGTTGTGAACATAACACATCACACCAAATCCTGCTTCTCTGTTAAAATCAGGGGCAGTTTAGCCAGAGGACTGATGCAACAAAATCCATTTTTATTTTCCCAACTGCGATAAACTTTGAGAAGCCCAAGCAGAAGTAATCTATACATTTCCAAACAGATCATTTTTGTAATTTTGTATGTGTGTACACAAACCTCAAGAGAGGAGTGCCAGCAAGAAATTATGCTTTAAAACACCCACTGCCTGTCAGACTAGCTTGGAGAGAAGTGCCGTCGTCAGCTCTTACAGCTACATTTATGTCACTGCTTGGCACCTTCCCCTTCCACTTTACTCCCTCTCCCATCACTTTCCATTAATTTCCTCCTCTCCTATTTGGGCTGCTCTCAGCCTTTTCTCTCTCCCTCTCCCCTGGCAGGGCACTGCAGTCAGTCCTGCTCTCCTGTGCTGCTGTACCACCCCTTCCTTTTCTGGCAGTAACTCATCCCTCTTCTCATCAGTTCAGTTCTGATTCCTGACACTGCACATGAACAGGGCTCCAGGAGCAGGAACACCCAGCCAAGAAGCAGCTGCTTTCTAAGACTCAGTAACCTGAGAGCTGACAGTTTCAGAAGTGTATGTTTTCTTCTCCAGCGTTCTGAGACTCAGTTCTCTTTCTTTGTCACACCATCTGCATAGATTGCAGAATATTTTCCTCATACCCTAACTTTTTACAGATTTCCTCAAGGCTCAATAGTTATTTGTCTTAACTTCTACTGCATCTTGTCTGTGGACATTTAGTCATGACACTTAGGCTACAGTCTCTACACTAATGACACACAGATGTCATTCTTGCTGCAGTCTATCTTTCAGTCTCTCAGTTTTTAAAAAAACAAACCTAGTCTGTCTTGTCTTAAAGACACGACCATATGATCCTCCAGGGAAGAGCTCAAACCAAACTGAACTGAACAGAACTTTAACTCTCTTTCAATCTGGAGGCATCCATGGTGCCTCTCACATCACTGTAATAGAAAAGGACCAAGAGACTGCATTTCTGCATATCCTATTTTTTTTTTTTTTTTGGTGGGGAAGAAATGATTCTTCATCCTGAGCAATGCATAGGATCTGATTAAATATGACTACTGAAGTCCCCTTTTATAAGTATTGACTGTGAAATCTTCCACAGCTTTGATTCCACTTCTCCTGAAGAAAATCAGTTCAATGCACAAGAGAGAACAGAAAAGAAAACAACATGAAGAATGGGAAAAGCATTATTATTCCACTCTATATATCATGCTCACATTCTCAATACTTAGACCATTTCTCAAAAAGAATTTAATCAAATGCCAAGAAGGTGATAGAAACAGCAAACTGTGAGGGACATGGATCATCATTTTCTGCTTAGGAAAGGTGACAAAGTGAAACATGACAGAGCTCTCCACAGCCAGGGCAGGGTAAGACATGAACAGTTAACTTTTCCTCATAACACAGGGACATGGGGGTATGACATGCACTTGATTAGATGGCAATTTGAAAGCCAATGATAATTAACAGAATACAAATCAGTTACATAAATCACTGCTCCAGGATGCTGTGGAGGTCAAAGGAATTTAAGAAACAAAGGAGAACATAGAAACCCTTAACTGATTTTACAGTTCCTTTACTGTTAACTGATGGAAGCTGGAAAGTAATGACTGGAAGGTCACTCTGTATTTAATTTGCTTCTTAATACTATTATACATTTCTCCATGTAGAAAGAGAAAATGTAGCTGTTGTGCCACTGGTCTGCCCCAGAAAGCCATGATTTCATCTGCAAGAAAGCTGCATGGCTTGGAAGATGGATTTTATTACACACAGAGCTGGGGGCATTGCCTGCCTTTTACAGACTGCCTGCTGCTTCCTGTTTTCAGTATCTGTTTGCCATGTGCTTATGGTCTACACAACTGTAACTCAAAATTTCAGGCTGAAATTTCTGATTTCTAATTAGATGTCTGCCTCAGGTGGGGCATTTTTAGAAAGTCTGGAGTAAAATGATTCGGCAACTTCTGAGTATCAGAGTAAAGAAGAGTATATTCCTTTAGCATATCTTGCCCTTCCTATTCTGTCTTCTGTGTCTTGTGGTGCCAAGAAACAGCAACTATTTCGATTACAGAAATGAAAAACAAAGGATTAATGTAGAATTTGGACTTCTCTTGCTCAGTAAATACACTAAGCTAGCCCTTACAAGCCTAGATCTAGTTGCCTAAACTAAGGTAAGAAAAACAAAGTTCTGGAAATACAATGAGGTATGTTATGTCACATATGTGCAGTGGAATCTAGGTAGTGAAGTTTTCGAAATTAAGTCCAGCATTTTTAATGTGAATCCAGAAGAGCAGGGACTTCACTTAAGTAAATACCTTATATGTAAGTAAAAAGGCTTTAAAGTACATCTTTTTTGATACTCTGCAAGGTAAGATGAATGAGAACAGAGTAACAATTTTGCTTGTATGACAAAATATCAGCTACAAGAACCCTCTATTCCTTCAGCAGCATGATTGCAGTGTACTGCATTGCAAAAAACCCAGAAGCCTGCATTTACATCTCCACTGGTCTATTCTAGCCACCGCTTGTCTGGCTTGACTCAACCTGCACAGCAGAAAAGGAGTAATTGCACTTTAATGAAAGGATTTGGAAAGCCACCATGACAAACTGTTCCACATCTCGAGTAAACTCCACCTGCTTGACAGATTCACTGACAGTGCAAACACTGACACTGCAGCATCACAAGGAACTGCTCTGTCAAGGGCTGCACTGCAACCAGTATTGCCTACACCCTCATCTAGAGAGGATGCAATGACACAAACTCTGCCTTGTTAATCATTCTGTATTTAATAACAGCTACAGCAACTCCCTATTTAGTCAAAGATGGACAAGAGAAGGTTTTTTCTGCCATGCAGCTCTGCCAGTACCTGACCACAACTCCAGTAGCTCAGGCAAACTTCAGGCTGTCAGATTATCCTGGAAAGCTTCCTGCACTGACATCCCCAGTACTCAATACAGCTGCAGATATATTTCCACAGGAACTTGCACTATACAAGTTGCAAGCAGAACTTCTGTGCTCAAGAAAACAAAAAATTTCTACTTTTAAAAACATCTGGACTGTAAAATATTTCTGTTATTATCACCACCTTGTCCATTCTACCTGAAGAAAAACTACCATGAGACGCCTTCATTTTTAACCTGCTCCTGCTCATACCTCTAAGTTTCAATTTTTATCTTGTCTTCCTGCCCATCAGGAAGTGGATTTAAGCAGAATAACTCAGAATAATCCATTTTATGCTAGTAACATCCTAGATGAGTAACACTCTCCTGTCTTAGCTCTGAAAAAGCTATCTAACTCTTCATTACTTATTTAATTCTTCATTAGAGCTCCAAAATTATTCAGCTAGAAGAAAAGAGATATGCAGTAGGTTTTGGGGAAAGAAACATTATTCATCAGGTCAGATTTTTTGGAACTTTTTTTTTGGTATCAATTTTTATTACTGATTTCTATCAGTTTCATCACAGTTGAGTTTTCAAAGATGTTAAAAGTAGTCAATCTAACATGTCTTAGAACCCCGAGAATTAATTTTTGTATTTAAATATTAAACCAGTATGAATTTCACCATTTAGATGCTTTTAAATATTTTTAATAGCACTCCTTTTAATTCAGGCTTGTTTTTACACTGTTGTGGTTTGTAAGTCTTGTTTGTATTGATGGAGACATAATTATTCAAGTATCTTCAGAGCAGTAATTACCATGTTAAATAGAGAAATTGGCAAAACCCCCCACTATTCTGCTGATATGTGTGTTTTTAAGCTAGACATCAGCACCTACCTATTTTCAAAGGATTTTTCTGATACTGGTTTTAATCAGAATTAAACTCTGAAATTTCTACTCTGACTGAAGTCAAGCAATGCATTGAAAAGATAACAGAGGAAGTTTTAAGGAAAAGGCCACCTAAATTTTGTTTCCTCAGAAAAAAAAAAAAAAAGGCTAGAAGCAGTACTAACTTTTACAGAGAATATTTGGAATAAATGTTCAAGTGTACTGTATAGCGTACCTGCATAGGACCTGGAATGCAAGACAAAACCCTCTCTATGTTTTCAGAATTCACATCGACATCATTTACAGCAACAAGAACATCTCCTGGAGGTGGAACAGACAAGAAACGAGAAATTCAGTTGCTACTGCATCACAATACAGAGCCAAACAGTGTCTTATTAAAAAAACTAATATGCCATTCAAGCTGTCACAAATGCCCATTTGTTACATTTAAGTAGAGATTTGCTACATGCAACATTTACCACCTTTAGTCTACTATTACCTCAGTGCTCTTAAGGCCTTGTGGCCACACTCATATCAGTTGACAAAAATCATAGAGATACAGAGTGGTTTGGGTTGGAAGGAAAACCTTCATGACCACCTAGCTCCAACCCCTTGTCACAGGCAGGGATACTAGACTGGACTAATTTAAAGTACAAAAATCAAACTGGGATTTCTGTATGAAGGGAAGGAAAATATTCTCAAGAAGTATCCCACTGGTAATTAATTATGCCTCCTTCCCCTCAAAAAGATGCATGTTTAAGCATGGAGTGTGCAAAAGGGATATGAGACCTGTGGAAAAGAAAACCAACTTGTGAAGCTAGAAAACACAGAAGTAAAATAACATCAAGAGATAATACTACATAGACCTGTCAAAAATAATAGAAATTGGAAAATAAAAACAGAAGGGGTTTTGATTATTCATTGTTCGGCCTCTCCTTGGAATGCAGGCGAGTGATCCCATCCAGACTATTCCTTAGAGTTCTATTCACCTGTGTTCAAGGAAAAAGAAATTAAATGAGATCACATAGACAGATGTAAGACTGCAACAACCATGGGAAATTAAGAATCTCTTGGTTAAAGACAAGGTGAGCAGAGCCTAGGTAAGAAAGCAGTTAGAATGGAAATCAGAAGATTTTGCAGACCCTAACCAGAGAATTTCTAAAAACCTTTCCAATAAAGGTACTTGGAGCAAACTACTAGATGAGGCAAAATAAATTTATGACAAGAACTGTAAGAATTGACTACCAGTGGCACCAGAATTTGATAGTTCATTATTTCCTTTAGAGGCAAATATTCAACTTTAGACTAACAAAAGGCCTTATTTTCTACTTGATTTTTTTTTTGTGGCACTTTCAATTGTCTCTGCTTTCTCTCCTGAAAAACCTAATTAGTTTCTAGCTTGTATCTTCTGTAGACAGGGAAATAAAGAAATTAGCTTCTTACTTAACACTGAAAGCGATTCCAAGGTCATTCTTATGTGTGAACTAAAAATACCAAGAGCTCCTCTGAAGGAGCAAATTGAAAACCAAGCTTCATTTTGCTTCAGCTGCACAAAGACTCCTCTAGAAAGCACCTCCACAGCCACTCCAAGGTTAGTAACATGGTGTTCATCATTCAGGCAGTGGAAAGGGATTAGAAAAAGGATATGGATTTGCAGCAGAAGTGCATGTGGAGCATAGTTATATTTTAAGCCTTGGCTTGGCTACAAAGATGTCACCAAGTGCAGAAATGAAGCATGGAACCACTGTAAGGTTCAGGGTGTTTTCAATTTTCAATTTTCCAGGGAGAAGACTTGCTCAGCTCAGACAGACACAGTGCTGATGCCATGCACACTATGGAATATCACAGCCTGAGGCTCTAAGGTCTCTCCATTCCCTGAGAATCTATTCAAGGCCACAGAATGTGCAAGTTCAGAAGAAGACTGACAGTTACCATTATTTCTATGTTCCACCTTGTTTTTAAATACCTTCAAATTGCAACTGGGATTCTTCCCAGGTACAAGGTCGATTGCTCCAAATCAGTGAACACACAATCAAGGCCAACAAGAGGCAGAACATTCTTCTTAACCAGCCATCAGTAAGGAGACACTGAATGCCTCCAAAATGCAAGCAATATTCCTCTTTGATACACCAGGCAATAATCAGTTGCTCACTCTTCTTTTACATTAAAGGGACATTCATTCCTCCTATTCCTGAATGCAAAACCAAGAAAAGCTAACATTTTATTCTACACATTAAAAAGTTTAAAGTTTTTCTTTCTCAAGAAATAGCCCTCTCTCTAACCTGTGTGTTTCTTGATGCACAGCACAGTTAAGTTTTAACCTGTCAAATCTTCAATACAAAAGTAATTCAAAGACTGAAAAGCTGAAAGTTAAACAGCATTTTAAAGGAACTCAATAAGTCCATGGCAGAGCCCCAGGACATGAAAATTAGTAATGAAAAGCAGAGCACTCAGGCTACAAGAATTATAAGCGGGATTACTATGTTCTTTGTTAAGCACACTGTATTAAAGATCATTATTCACAACTACAAGAGAAAGCATAAATTGCTCTTGTACTCAAAGTCATCTGCTTAAACAAAAGTTGTTTGTTCTGTTTGTTTGACTGGATCCTCAGGAATTCTGTTGTAAAGGCATTCAGAGGAGCTGCACACACTTCGTGAAGACATCCACACCTTAGCACTTGAGGGAATGTTTTAGAACCGCACCTCCCAGGGTGGAACAGACAAAGGCACTTTGAAAGGAGAAGAGCCATCAGTATTTACATGTTACATACTCCAAATGTTGTATTTATTCAACGCCTAATGTACACATGTAAAACTTTCATTGCAGCAGTAAATATTTATTCCATCCCATTGGTAGAAATGTAATCATGGACCATACATGGAACAGCTTTCCAGAGCACACAGCCCAAGCAGTCCTGTAAGGCTGCCTTCCTTTTGCCAGAAAACACTGTATCACTATCACAGAAGAGCAGCTTCACAGACAACAGAAAATCTTTACTGATTAGAATGGATTTTCCAGAATTGGGGGTGGAGGCAGAGAGGGTGGGTGTTTGCATTTTTTGCTACTTTTCTTTTTGCTACACTTAACAGCAGTCAAAGAATAGAGACTATGAAGGAACAGAATAAATATCATCACTGGGCAAAGTATGAGCTGTGTAAAATGATGAACCCAGAGGAGTCTTAAAGCAGGACATGACCACAAGATCTACTCAGTGTGATAATTAACTGCAGTGAAAGAGTTAATACATGCACATTGTACTTTGTAAGAGCTTGACATCTACATTTTATTTGAGAGTTGTTTTTTGCCCTTTAGCAGGCTGAAAAACTTAGAGGACAGACTGATTCAGGTCTTCAGACATTAATTATGTCATAAAATTAATGCAATTGTTTTAATTTTAATTTAATTTCACTTACCTAATGCTTAAACAATTCAGGTTAAATGAAATCAAAGTGTAAGTAGCTCTTGCAATTGTTTAAGTTGGTCTAACTCAATGGTCTGCAGAGTTAAGTGAAACCATCCCAATCTAAAACATCACTGAATTACAGATACAGGGAGAAACATCAGAACAAAGTACCACTCCGTTCCATTTTTAGAGATGCTGCCATAGAGGAAAGGAATTTTCTTCAGGCAGCTCCAAGATATCATTCCTTAAGTCAACAAATTTATCTTTAGGAAAAAGAAGATAAATCCTTCTGAAAGAAAGTACTTTAGATTACGTGTTAGGAGAAGATTCTTTCCTGTGAGGGTGGTATAGGCTGCCCAGTACAGCTGTGGCTGCCCCATCCCTGGAAGTGCTCATGGCCAGGTTGGATGGGAATAGTGTGGGGTTGGGACTAGACGACCTTTAGGGACTCTTCCAGCCCAAACTGTTCTGTGATTCTATCACTCTCTTTTAAGGAATGAAGTAAGCTTTACTTCAGTCTCATCATAATGAACGATCAAGCTTTTGAGTTCTATCACTTACTGTGGGAAGATTCTCAGTTCACAAAGAAACTGTAAGACAGCCATACATGTTCTCTGCATGATGTGAAGCAGGGCTGAACTTTGCTTGAGTGAGGAAACAGAAAGAGGCGAGGCAGGAATTCTTTCCATCTCATTTGTTCCCATCAGAAGAGACTTCTCCCATCCAGTCAGCAGCAACCAAGACCAGTGTGTGCTGATCTCAAACACCCAGTGTGCACACAGCTGATGGAATTATTCCTGCCTCTTTAAGGACAAAGTTTATCAAAGTCTTGGACACTGCCGCCATCCCTGGAATGTTTATTTTAGAGCTGCCCAGCTCTCTGCCACTTGAGGCACAAGAGCAGGACTTGTGTTAAGCATCCCTTCCCTAGAGATAACCTGCAGGCATCATTTCTAAAAGCAGATCCTCACTGGATTAAGCCCAGGGACACCACACTGTGATGGGAAGTGCACATTTTTTCCTGAAATCATGAGGAAAAGTTGTTCCCATGGGGGAGGATGGAGGACACTTTTGTCATGGAATCTGGATATTCTATTTTCCCTGTTATTGGTAATGACTTGGTGGGAGCACTTACAAAAGTTCCCATATGCCTTTCCAAAAAAGGCAAACTATGGAATGCATTCCTGCAGCAGAAAGGCAGATCAATTACTTGGTTTGTACATTAGCAGGCTGCTTTCATCCAAACCAGGGCTGCTGCGCTTCAAGAGGAGATGAAAATAACAAAAGCCACATCCCAAAGACCACAGTGAGAACACAGCAAAGCTTACACAAACTCTGGTTCCATCTTGTGAGCCCAACATTTCTGCTCCAAAGAGTCTTTTCCACAAATCCACCATGTGCAGTAATTCCACATAAAAATCTCAAACTCTCCCATATTTTGGTCCTTTCAAGGGCTTTTTTTTTCCTGACAGGACTCTAAGGATATGGACCTTTCAAGTGAAGTTTGCAACAGCAGCTGTAGCTTTTGCATGCACATTCAAAATGGGATTGTTGTAGCCCATCTTTACTATCAAACACAATTAATTCTTGTCAGTGGGGAGTTTTCACTATTTTTTCACAATTGTACATACTGATAAAGTGAGAAGATTCCTGCTGAGCTATTTGGTTACGAGAGCAGTAAGATACTTTCAAAAAGGATAACAACAGTATGCTTTGCTAGTGAGAAGAGCTTTGCTGCACTTTCAGTGTCACTGGAATCAATTTTTTATTTTTACTATGGTGAAGATGATGCTCATCAGCATTTACAAGAACTTTTCCCCAGCGTGAATCCAAAAGGTTTCAGTCTGAAGGGGGGTGGGAACCAAATTATAATGGCATTACCTATCACAACCCTTATTTTCAGGATCTAAATGTGAGGATTTTGACAAGTTTTTCCTCTTTGAAGATATGCTCAAAGTTTTCCACAGCAGATCAAGCTTTGCATAATGTTGCAAATCAACTGAAGGAAGGAAAATGTTTTGCCAAAGATACAAAAGACACTTAAAAAGCACGAGATAGAAGCAACTGTATTTCATCTTAACCAAAATGAAAGTGGCAACGAATTTAAAACTCAATGAGGGCTTTTCTGTTTTGAAAATTTAAGATGGATGCTGGCCTGCTAAATGTAAAAAAAAAAAAAAGATAAATGAACTGATAAACAACACATGGGTAGAGTGCCATCTTTTTAGAGTTACAAAGCAGCAGGGTTTTTTAGCTTGCAAAAGTGTTGTATTTACTTTCATATGGTCAGCGCCTGCATTCCACTTGGTTAATAAAGTACAGCAGCAAGACTTATGACTTCCATATGCAATCTTAAAACCAAAAATTAAAGTGTATTGCACAAATAACAAACAGATGTTTTAAGTGTTCAAAGCTATGAGGGATACACATTTCAAAACAACTACGAGAAGCCACCTGAGGAAAGTGATTATTAAGGATGGAAAAAGGAATTACTTGTACTAAAAATGCTGAAGCATAAACCAGTATGTGAATGAAAATGACTGCTGCAAACTGGTCACCAGGAAGACAACCAGATGTCATTTTAAAGCATGTGTTTTTAAAGGAAAATGTAATTTGGATTTGCCTCACAAAAGACTACTGCCAGGCTGGTCTGCACCACTGAAGGCCACTGAAATACCATAAAGCTGAACAAGAACAGGTTAATGTTTCTGAGCAGTCAGCTCAAGGGAAATGAACACAGTTATAACCAGGGCCGCCAGCAGGCATGGTGCTGTGCTGATCAGGTATTCCTCCCTTGTGATGGCCTAAGGAGCTGCTCACTTTTGTGCTAGTTCTCCAGTTTTAGACTGACCACAAAACCATCCTTTGCTGGCTGTTTCCACAACTCTCCACAGGACTCCTAAAACCTGCTTCGATCAAGAACAACTGAAAGGCAAAGTTCTACTGTTACTGTTCCTGAACTTTCTGTCCAGCTTCAGCTCCTGTGATGATCTCCATCAGGCTTTGGGTGTACACCACAGCTATCCCATCCTGTGATGCGCAGTACAGAAGCAGTAAACCCAGCAGACTTCTGACAAGAACAGATTTTTTTTTTTACTGTATATTCTTTATGCAGACAAGACTGAAATCTGAGCATCTAATTGATGCAAAGCATCCCTATTTCTAGACACCACATAAAAATTCCAGAGTACTCAGCTTCACTATAGATATATAATTTGAAAGTATTTTTATATGAAAATTGTATGTCTTCCACAGCTGGCACTGAACACAGTTCATTTTCCCAGATAAGAGCTGAATAACCCCAGTATGCTTAAAACTATTTAATTTTCAATGTGCAAAAAACCAAGGCAAGGGTTGATGATAACCTAGGACATAATAAAGTACAAGACTCTTCTCAGATGAAGCTAAATGCTCTTCTATTTGAAACAAACAAAAAAAACCCCACAGTTTTTGTCCTCACTAGCTCTGGGAAGCATTAAGTGCAGCAGATGAAATACTATCTCTGGTTAGGTCATCTTGATCTCCTGGGTCTGCTATTTGCCTACACTGTTCTGACTTCACACCTGCTCTCACAAAAGTGTTACATACAAATCTGTGTCCCAAAATTAAGTCACAGGTTACAAACACCCACTCTTATACTAATTAGATTAAAC
Source organism: Chamaea fasciata (assembly GCF_029207755.1). Classification (NCBI taxonomy): domain Eukaryota; kingdom Metazoa; phylum Chordata; class Aves; order Passeriformes; family Sylviidae; genus Chamaea; species Chamaea fasciata. Next base: position 65,482,232 of record NW_027094091.1, read on the forward strand.
ACCCTTAAGCAGATCGAGTTGAAACTTGCTCTCTCCTCCTCCTCAGCCCACATCCCCCACTTTTTGACTAATCAGTTCTTGCTGGTAAAATTTGAAAGTGATCCAGTTTTCCCTCTGGAGTATTCTTTAGCATCTCTACCAAGAACACACGCTGGAGCACCAGCCAGCCGAAGCACGTTGTGCCTTTTTACACACACAACACTGGCATTTCAAAAGCCTTCATGCTGACTTTGTGGCATTTGTGCTACTTAGAGCATTAAGATTTCTAATGATCTTCTAACCAACGTCACACCTTTGCTCTCCCACTCTGTGAGCAACCAGCTTCAGGGGTAATTAAGTAATCTTTCACCCTTTACAGACGTGGCCTGGTTGTCTCACATTTGCTGTCTCTGAGGCTGGTGTCCTGTGAGTGCCAAGTTTGGAGCAGCCTCAGCACTGGGAGTGGGAGTATTTCTGCTCCCTCATTACCCCTCACAGCAGTTCATTCCCCTCCATCATTCACATTTGGTGCCTGTCAGACCTTCTGTGACCCAAGCTTAATTTACTGCACCAGCAAAATGCTAGACGGCCAATTTCTCTGCTGGGTTAGTTTCCTGCCAGGTTATTTCCTCAGCTCATGGAAGTGCCTGAGCAGCCCAACCAGCACAAAGGCTGTACTGGCTCACTGCCTCCCCAAACTGCAGCCCTGCCATGGATTTGGAGCCTCCCAAAGTCACAGCTGCTGAGGAAGCTGCTGTTGGACTTGCTAAACAGAAAAATAACCAAACGAGGCTGTGGAGAAAGTCTGTAACGTAAGAATGTACCTTACTCAGTATTTTTTCCCTCTTTTCTATGATACAAAATCCACTTAAAGCATATATACAGTAAGGCTTTTTATCTAAGGGGGATGCTGTGGAGAAGAAGGAAATCTAAATACGGTATCTGGCAGACTATAGGTTTGCTCCAGTCCCATTCATCTACTGAGCAAATCCTCAGTTAAAATCCTAAGTTAAGGGTGGTGGTGGGGTATTTCCTGCTCCAAGCTGCTCAGTCTCTGAACGCTAAGGGATGTCATCTCCTTGCTGTATTGACACCTTTCAGGTTACCCCACACGTTCTTCAAATCAGTAATACAGCAAAACTGAGAGGTAACAAACCATCAGATGCAGTGACTTAAAATAATCCCTGGAGAACTGAGGTAATTGCTTACATTTCAGGAATATTCAAGTCAGCTGCCTCCAACAGCAAAAACCCCATAAATCTTCATATTAAAGGAAGAATGCAGAAGTTAGCTATTCTTTCAGTTACTCACCAATCAGGATTTGACCTGTTTTCACTGCAGAACTACCTGGCACCAAGCCATGTACCACAAGCTTCTCTTCGCTGACTCCTCTGGTGGCTTTGTCCCTCCTGCCTTGTTTTTCCACTCTTCTGCTGCTCCATGAAGACTGATGGACAATCCCTACTAAGGCCTCCAGCAGCTTCTGCTGCTCTTCTTCCCCAGCACTGTAGAGTTTTCTGGGATTTACATAAACAGACACATCTTTGTACTTTTGCTGAACAGTGACACCCATGTTCTGAGCAGACCTGTGTTTCAGTATGGAAGTAGGACCAGAGGGGTGCACACTGCAGCTCCCACTGCCTTTCTTACCAGAACTCTTTGGTAAAAGACTCTTCTTTTTTAGCATTTTGGTCCATTTCTTCAGTTCATACTTCCTTTCCTTGCGTGATCCCTCTTGAATAATTTCAGCTTCATTTTCACGAAACCTGACGTGATTCACTGCTGGCATGTCTGGACAGCTGTTCTGAAGCAGGATTTCTTCTTCACTTTCACTTAATTCTAAGTAAAATAACTCTCCATTTTTCTGCACACTATCCAACCACTCAGGCTCAAGGTCACTGGAAAAGAAAGAAGAACAATCAGTGAGTTCTGATAAGGAAGATCACTGTGCAAGTGAGAGCTGATTATTTTAAGTAGGGAGGGGACAGAGAGAGTGCAAGGGCTGGATAAAAAGCAGGAGAAAAAAACAGTTGCCTCCTGAACATTGAGAGCTCAACTGCTTTAAGTCTGCCATGAGGGTTAGAGCTTGTTTTACATGAATGATGGGTATGGCAAGGAAAGACATCCCTCTCACCAGTAAAACAGTTCTCTTCAAATGCCTTAGAGGAAAACAGCCATTGCAAAAAGCAGTATTCTCTTTTCAGAAAACAAACATCTTTTTGACGTGCGAGCTTTAATTAGCAATTACACTGAAGCACACGATGGAACTTTCTTTTAAAAGTAAAAATTCCATTCTGTTTGTTCTCTCCCATTATTTTTTCCCTCATGCATTTGTAATATAATCATGGCACGATTTTTGAGGTGGTTCTGTGCAGAGCCTGAAGATGGACTTGTTTATCCTTGCGGGCTCCTTCTAACTCAGGATATTCTGTAATGCTATGGGAGCACAGATTGAGCTGCTGGCCCCTTGGAAAGAGAAGATAAACATTTTAAAAATCACTCAGATTTAACATCAAAAAAACCCAAAACAATCTAAGATGAAATCTAGGTAACAGATTTTAAAAGCCAAGTTCCAAACAGCACATGCAAAAATACACACTAAAAATTCGAAGAGACAGAAACACTGTTTCACTGCTACAGAAACAGATCTGGCAGCTGGTGTGGATCACCCAAAGTCAAGAGCAAGACACTGCTGCAAAGCAAAGGCAAAGCAGCTCTAGGATGTAACAGAGACATCATCAGCACAGTGCAAAAAAAATTTTTGTCCTAATTTGGCAACGGTGATGTGCCAGCCATGTCCAGTTTTGGATAGCAGGTTTTAAGAAAGATGTAATAACTGGAACACACCCAGAGCAAAGAGACAAATGCTAAGCAGCCTATAAACACATTTAAAGGGAAGGAGACTGAAGGAAATCATACTCTTCTGGCTGAGGAAAAAAAAAAAAAGACAACCAAAAAATGCCTGCTGAGGGGCACCAGACCAAATGAACCTGGAGGTGAACCATCGAGTGTTACTCCAGATAAATGAGAAGCAATAATGGCCAAAGTAAGACCTGTACTCAGAGGTTTCATTATCTGGGATGTTCTGCATGGAAGATTTTCAGGAGCAGATAAAACTAGTTTACTCTTCCTAACTAGAAGAGAAAGAGGTTTCTCTGTTTCATAAAAACCAGGAAAGGAAAAATGAGACTGGAGGTTTACATCATGGTTAATACAGTAGTTTAAAGTTCACACACATTCATACATTTAACACTAGAACTACTTTTACTGAATAAAGAATGCAAATCTGGTTTAAAGCTAGTACTAAATATTCAAACAGAGCTTTAATTTGAAAACACAGACAAATGAAAAAGTTTCAAAGTTTAGCTGAACAGAGAACATTATACAGACATTGCACCAGAGCACCTTTAAGGGCTCAACAAGAGGATCTGGCTGGACTAACAATACAGAAAACACTGGCATTACTCTCCTTCTGGAGCCCCAGTCATTGAGGAAAGTCTATAGATCTTGCAGACAGGAAGAAACATCACCCATCTCCTCTGCATTTTTTAGCTTTATTTCCCCCAAAAAGATAGTTTAAAAGAAGAGCCACCAATTGTGATAACTTGGCTCTACCTGAGGGATAAATCCAAGTTTGTGATTTCTGCTGAGTCTTACTTGAAATCCTGAGTTCTTATTCAAGAAAGTGTCAGGATGCTAACAAAACCTAAAGGTTGTCAAGGGCACACTCCTCCTGATCCAGCATCTCTCGGAAGGTTGTAGGCAAGAAGTAACATGAGAAGAGTTGAACAGTTTTTCCTTGGTTTGTTTTTTAAGGAGTACTCCCACATGCTGGGATACGTAAGCAAAATTCAGCAAAACCAAACAAACCAAAAACAAACAAAAAAACACCCCAACAAAACCCGAAACCAAAACAAACAAAAAACCAAAATGCCCAAACCAACCAATCAACCCCCCCCCAACCAAACAAAAAAGGAAACACTAGAAATTTACAAAGAAATAACATCTGGATTAGCAAAAACTCCTGTCATGTATGATAGCATTTTTATTCCCTCTTTAAAAGGGACTGTGATCTTTGGAAAAGCTGTTTCTTCTTTGGGGTAGACGTCAAAATTTCAGCCTTGACCTCAGTTCATTCACTCACGGTCTCCAGCTTTGTTCTCTATTTTTATTACAACAACATGGACCACGGGGAAGAAAAAAGGGTGTGGGCTTGTCTGGTGTTTACTCTGGGTTCACCCAAAAAGAACCACTCCAGAGAGAAAGCAAGAAGTCAAGAACAGTACTGTAAATAAACTCTCACTTTCCCAATAGAGGTCCACATATACATCTGGAAAAGCAAATTTGAAACAAGAAGCCTGCACCTAGGACGAGAGGTTTTCCCCCCTAATGCTGTAGCGTCACAATAAATTTAAACCAAGCAAGGAAAGAGAAAAGGAAAAAAATATAAAAATAAAAAATAATCCTCCGATTTTTATCTCTTTTCCCTTGTATCAAAACAAGTGGTTCCACAATAACCACAAGTTGCCTCTAGGACTGGAAGTTTCAGTCAAGGCAGCTAAAAAATTTGAAGGCTTGCCTTTCTCTAAGAGTAGTTTCACTGATCCCACGCAGGTATTTCCTTCTTGGGATAAATGTCTGAGAAACTGCAGATTGAAATTATCCATTTATGGAAGAAAGATAAATTAGAAAGAAAGGATCCGAATTCTGCTGGATGAACTGTTACATAAATAAATTATTAGAAGTATTACACATGTTATTAGAAGTATTAGAACACGTGTTATGTGCTGAAATCTGTGGAACTGCTTTATCTCCTGAACACATATAAAGAATGACAGTAACAAGGCATTTTAGATGAAAGAACTGAGAAAAGAAAAAACCCAAACACACAAAATATTAAAAAATGTGGCTTCAGGCTGAAATATTACAGTTGACTTCTGGCTTATAAATATACGAATAAAGCAAGGTAGGTGTACATACAACAGCTCTGTCTCTGAGCCAGAGCTCCAGGGCAACTACAAATTAAACTACACTTGAACACAATTCTGACTTCTCCCACTTCAATCTCTTTTTCCCCCTCAACGGCACAGCACAGTGAAAATAACACGCTGAATGAAATGCCATTGCTTAGACCCTGGAATACACGTTCCAAGTGTCAAGCAGAGCTGTTTGAACACAGGGAACCAAGTTAACGTTGCAAGTCTAACTTCAACCGAATTAAAAAAATAATACACAAATAAATTAAAGCCCTGGAGGCTGCATTTACAACTTTAAAACATGTATTATTACAGACGTGTCTTCTGACTTAGAACACTAGAAGAGGAGGACTACACCTTTCTTGGTAAAGCAGGTGCCAAGCCCCTCCTTCCCCTGTGGCTCGCAGCTGGGATGCAGGACTCGGAGCAAGGACTGAAGGCACCCCGCGTTACCGCCAGGGCTGTGCAGACTCTGTCACAAACCTCACACACCGCTCTGCTCCCACAGCCCAGCCCCGCACCGCCCAGCCCAGCCCACAGCGCGGGGGGCTCCCACCGCCTCCCGCCAGGCACGGAGGTGCGACCCCGGCCCCGCCCTTACTCGGAGCCCGCCGACGGCGAGGAGCCGCGGGAGCCGCTCCGGCTGCCGCTGCCCGCGGGCTGGGCGCCCTCTTCCCGGCCCGGCTCGGGCTCCGTCCCCTCGGCAGCGCCGCTCCCGCCGGGCCCGGCGGCCGCCATGACACCGCGCCGCGCGGGGCACGTGACGCGCGCCGCGCCCTCCCATTGGCCGGCGCCGCGTGCGCCATGGAGACGGCGGGAAGCGCGAGGGCCCGGCCGTGAGGGGCCGCGCCGCCGTCCCCCCGCTACGGGGGCAGACCGGGCACTGCAACGGGAATTGCCGTGTGCCCAGCCTCCCCCGGCCCTCCAACATCCTTCCCTGGCTCGACAGGAACGCATCATGGAGAGCCAGACTTTATCTAGTTGCCTGACTGCAAGGTCCCAGCGCCCGTCCCATAAAAGACGCCGTTAGGGCAACTCCTGAGTCCTGGGGTGAGACTTCTCTAAGCCACAGAGAACCAAACACTGATCAGGAGGGGGAGACACGAGGTAAAAAGTGGTTCTCGGGTCAAGCGGTAAGCAATGAGATGCCTCTGTGCTTTGGTTTATGTGCTGTTATATCAATTAAACGAGCTGTGAGAAATTAAAGTAGCTTCTCCTTAGGTTTGTCAGGAGAGCAGCGCGGTCCAGGAGAAGCAAGGATGTGACAGACCCAACCAAGTAGCTTAAAATAGCCCATGCAGTCTACACGTCTAAAATCATGCACAGTCGAGAGAGAGAAAAAACCCCCCAAACCCTCCTCGGTTTTCAGAACTTGAATTATTCACATCCATGAGAAACAAGACCCATGGCAGGCCGGCAGACAATTCGCTGTGTAGCTGTGTCAGTAAACCCATCAGGACACACATGGTGAGTAAGGAAAGGGATGGAGAGTAATTGCTGGAACATGTTTAACGTGCTGGATTTAATCTCTGCTCTGTGGGATGTTTGCACAGCTTCAGCAGTGAGGGTTTATAGCGCTGGAACACTACGGAGGAGTGACAGGATCCTGGTATGAAATTCCTGCACTTGAAAGTGCTTTAGGGAAGCGTGTATTAGCAGGTGTGATTGCAAGTGAATTAGCAGACAGAAATGCTTTGGGCTCGCATCCATGTGATTAAGGCTTCAACTGGAGTAAAAATACCTGTATTAAGTACTGTGGCCATTCTGAAGCCCCTGAACAGGACCTGATTTCACAGATAAATTACCGTTGCATGGTTATTAAGGCTACAAACCTATTCAGAGGGGGAAGACAGAAACATTTCACAAAGAAAAAGGTTTGTTCTTCTATGGTTTCATTTAGAAGTAGGTGAGATACACTGCCCCTCCCTCCCTAATTATGCTTACATTTCCAAGCACTTCTAATACACCGAGCAGCACACGGAAGTGTTTCTGTAGAGAAGCGATAGTCAGTGCCAGATGGTGCTGTGTTAGTTAAATTTCAGTGAGTTCAAGGGTTGATTAATTGGTTCCAGTTGTTTGCTCACAAAGTGAGAAATACAAGCTCTCTCTCAAGGAGGCAGTGCTCTTGCCCCACTTGCTGTTTTATAGGAATAAGTATATTATGAATGGAAGGATGATGGAAGGCTTTGGTCCTCTGAGAGGAGTAGCTGGGAGCCACCTAAAGACTTTGCTGAAATGAATGTGGAATTTTTGCTGCTGTGGGAACAATTAAAGACTGCAGGATATAGCTCACCCAGCAGGATCTTGTTTATTGAAGACACAGATTTTCCCACACAATCCCTCTTGAGAGGAAAGCCTCTCATTTCTTGGGCATAAATATTAGGACTAGACTTGAAATAATTTGCCTTCTGGCAGACACTTTACACTTAATCCGAGTAGCTGGGGCTGATGCTCCTCACTAAGGAATCCATCAGCTTTCCATGCCAAGTGGCTGTTTTTAGCACACAGATGGTAAAAATCTGCCAGGGGGCATCACTGGCATCAATAGCACTGCTCACCCTCACTGGACAACGGGGTAATGAGCACTTAGGAGTGGATAATTAAAGCCTGAAGGTTGTTCTGATTAGCTGTTCCTGCAAAGAACTAAATCCACGTGTGGAAATTTATTGCCTGAACAAGAGTTTCTAGTTACTTTTTTTTTTTTTTTTTTTTTTTTTTTTTTTTTTTGCTTAACCTGTTTCAGAAGCTTGTTGTGCTTTAAAAAGTGACAGCCTGCCTTGCTCCTTGCCTATATTCGCAAGGAGACTGAAGTTAAAAGAAGACAAGCATATAGGACACACTGCTTCAAATTACAACTCTTCATTAGTGATTATGAGGTAAGAAGGCCCTAAGTGACTTGTTAATGTTTCATTTTTTTCCTTTCTGCTTGTTTTCAGATCACTTAGTATTTCCAGGAAGGCTCTACCAACAACTGGACAGACACAAATGATACACTGTAGATAAACATGATATGTAACAAGCAGATAAAATTAAGAGGAAAATAGTTTCATCTTTGTTTTTCAGTTGTGTTTCTTGCTGACACCTGCTTCACTGAAAGAAAAACTAACACAAAATATAAGTGACATTATGTTTCAGCAATTGATTCCTTTTTTTTTTCTTCTTCCAGTGCACAGCATGAGCAAAATATGTCAGAAATAATTCCCTCTTTTTTAAAAGCTTAAAGACAACACACAACTTTCCCCTCCCCTGCTCATGTCTTCCTTAAAGGGCAAAATACATATTTCACAAGGGTTCCTTAATAATTAAGATTTTTCTTGATTACAGAGTTTCCATAAAACCGTGTAAGACTGTGATTACAGAATCCTCTGTTCAGAACTCCTCTGACAGGGCTGTGTAGACACCATCCCCAGCAAAGTGGAATGAATTGAGAAGTGACACTGGGCTGTCATTTTAATCGGGATATTTACATATAAACAGACTCCAGGGGAATGAAGGCTACCTCTGGGACCAAAGAAACTTTGGGAGCTAACACTCTAGTGGCTGAATAAATGAAACACAAAGAATATCCTGACTTCGTAAGCTTTCTGTATCGACTCTGATCACAGAAGGTGTTTCAGAAGAACACAAAACCAAGAGGAAGGCAGCCGTGGAGTTCTCTCCAGAATGAAAAGCAGCTGTAATTTTCATTTTCCCCCTGCTTCTCTTACTTCACCTTAAATGTTTTAAATGCCTTTTTTTTTTAAGGATCACCTGCTAGGCATGTCAGGCGTGAAAGAAAACCCATATTTGCAGTCAGTCTACATGCAAATGTTTCAAGCATGAGGAGCCTTATTCCACTTCGAGCACGTTACCGTAAGCAATTCCATGGGGCGGCATGTTTTTAATCCGGCTCTGAAATAGAACATTTTCTGTAAAGTCACTCTAAAGTCCGTGGCGTTGTGTTCGCATAGGAGGAACGCGTTTATTGTGCATAAAGCAGCCTCAGAGTGCCCTGCCGGAGCAGGCTGATCGCAGCGTGCCCTCCTCGCTGTGCTCCGTGCTCGCAGGGATGGATTTCGCACGGCTGCTCCGTCTGACGCCTTGAGCCGGAGTTAACCGCTTGTTAGTTTCCATAGCAAGAGCTGCCTGGAGCTGGCACTGGAAGTGCCCGTGCGCTTTTCCTGTGCAGCTGGAAATAAACCAGCGCGGCTGAGAAACAGGAAACGGGCACTTAGCAGAACTGGAGATGAGCTTCTCTTGGATTCTGCTGAAGGGTTTGCGTTTTTCTTTGTAAAGTGTCTGCGGCTCTCAGCTAGCGCATGGAAAATGCCATTAAAGGGTGGCTTTCAGAGTCCCGCACGGGCCTGTTGGCAAGAGCCTATTGTCGAGATGGAAATACCGATGGGGATACCGTGGAAAATCGCCCGTTAGGGATGGTGAATGCAGGACGAAAAGCAACTGCTTCTCATACGGTGTGCCGCCTCCTGTACATCCACTTAAGGATTTCTTTCCCATCCCACTTGCATTTGTGTGCGACTTAGCATGCATTATCCCATCCCCTTAGAGAAGGGTTCAAAACGCTTATGGCATGGATGCAACAGCATCGACCCATATCAAAGAGTATCAGCGCGTTTCGCTGCACATGTTAGATCGAGTCTCGGGTGTAGTAGCCCCGTAGCTCCGCTCACCTGCACGTCCTTCCCCTCTCCAGGAAGGAGAGAGGAAAACCCGAGGGCGCCTCGGCTCCCCGCCGCCAGCCGCCCCTTTCCCTTCCCTCGCCGTGCACACAGGGGCAGCCCCGGCTCCCGGCGGCAGGACACGGCCCCTCGCCATTCCTGCTGCCACGACAAAAGGGGAGCTCGCCGGGGATGCGGTGGCTCCGCTGTCCCCCCGCCCGGCGGGTCCTGCCCTGCGGAGGGCCGGGGGTGCCGGAGCCTCCCGAGCTCGGGCGGCGCTCTCGCCCCCCGCCGCCGGCACTGACCTGTGCAGCAGGACGCTCTGCACCGAGTCCAGGTCCTCCAGGTTCCTGGTGACGGGCCGCGGGATGCTGTACCTGCCCGCCCCGAACATGCCGCATCGCCCGGCCCGCGGCACCGGCACTGCGGGCAGGTGGGAGCCCCGGAGCCCCTCAGCCCGCCCGGCCCCGCCGCGCCGCCCGCCCGCCCGGGACCCAGCGGCGCCGCGCCGCGGGGCGCGGGGGAAGCGCGCCCTGCGCAGCCGGGAGAGCGCGGCGGCTCCTGCCGGGATTGCGCTGTGCCACGGTGTGCTTTCTGTCAGCAACTTGAAACCGTGAAAGCACGACTTTCAGATACGTGTAGTATAGCAATTCCTGGCTGCAGCCGTAGATTTTTATCCCCCCCCGCAAGAGCTTCATTTCCAGCTCCCGCTATGTGAGAAAATAGTTTTTCCCCATGTATTTTCCTGCTGGTCAAAGTAGTGAATTGCCCAGTTGATCCTCTTTCCTTAAGTAACAATATGAATAGTTACCAATCCCGCAAAATCCAATCCAGCCTTTGATTCCCTCTTTCACAAAATATTAGTTACATGTGGTTTAGAAGATTACAGGACTCCTTATTGGGTTCCCACCTGTAAAATTCGGATGCAGGATGTTGAGTGAACAGGGATGTGAATGTATAAAACCCATATATTCACCATTTTTATTCTTTCCTGTGAATTACCATAATTTATTTTCTCTGCTCCCTTTTATGAGATCAGTTCTCTCTAATGATGAGAATTTTTCAAGATGTGGTCATCTCCTCCAGATTCTCTCCAACAGCTGACATAAGATCAATAGCTAATAAAGTCTTTCAATTTGTTATAAAAACCATTAATTTTAGTTTCCCTCAGACACTGTGCCTGAGGTAATTGCAGCTGCACAGCAATGCAGTAGTTTCCCAAAAGACCATTAAAAGGAGGACCACTGGCATGACACACAATGGGTAGCAAACTGGAAACCACTGGATATTTTAGCCCCAAACTCTGTGGGATGGTGGCCAGCACATGGAGCAAAAGCTTCAGATTTTTTCGAGACTTTAGTTTGAGTAGACGGTGGCAACAATTCAGTTTGGAGAGGGTGAATGCAGAATTACCGTGAGTCTGTGGGTGGGATTCTCATCAGGTAGTGTGACTCGAATTATTTAGGTCTCTTGACATTTTTCCTTTTCTTAAAATTTTGTTTTCTTTTTGTCTTTGATACCAGCATGATTTTAGGAGAAGGACAATCCCCTCTGAATCCTAGTCCTGTCAAAGGTGCAGAACCACCATCATCCATTGAAGTGAGCAACAGCAGCAGGACTGACAATTGTGACCATAAAATCTTTGGCACCAGGGTGCCAGGAAAGCTGAATCCTGAAAACACCAGGATTTTGTGTCTAAGTAGCAGTGAAAGAAGGAGTTGGTATGTACATTATCAAGATCAGCATAATGCTTCCACAGTGGGCACTGAGCAAAGAACTTTTTGCAATACCCACATCTTGATTTCAGAAAGCTCATGGAAAATTCCTGGTGGCTGTGTCACCATTGCCCTAGAAAAACACTTAGACACCACCCGTATTTCAGCCTTTACACCTTTTTTTATGCCCTGAAGGAGGAGAGATGTTTAATTTGTACACAACAGGGATGTGTTTTCCCCATTTACTTAGGACAACACAAACCCCCCATCTGGGTCTAGAATTTGATGGTAGAAAACAACAAACCCCCCAAACGCTACCATCAAAATCACCTTGTGTGTCCAGAAGGCTTTTCCAAGATCCTTGTCAGCTTTTCTTTTTCCCTGGGTTCCTTCTCCCTGGGACAATTTGACACTTTTTTTGTGTGTGTGTGTTTCTTAAACTACTGAGCTAATTCTGAATTTAATGGTAATTCAACCTGCTACTAGTATTTTACTTTTTATGGGTTTAAAATTGATGGTGAAGATCTTTATTAGAATTGCTTGCAACTCAGCAAAACTAGAACATGTAAATGTAAGTATAGAGACCCCCAAAATGTGTGAAAATGAGAGAAGGTGACTTAGGTTTTGTGTAGCTTATGAAATGAAAGATCACAAAGCACCACACTGCTGATAAACAGGGCAAATCACTAATTTTAAAAACAAATAGAATGTTTTCTAGGTGTGAATTACAACTTCTACCACATTTAGTATGGCTAGGCTCAATATATATGGGTGACACAACTGGAAAATAAAAGAGCAGAGAAGAGTCAAAAGTGATTCAGTGGATACTTTCAGAGCCCTATATTTTTTTCCTGAATATATTTACCTTGCCTTAGTTGCACATAAGTTTCTAAAGTTAAAAACAGGAGTCTGAGCTAGCATTAATCCTGTAACAACTTCTGCAGATAGCCCAGCCTTTGACATTTACAAGAATTACTTCATTGAGTTTTATAGGTTGCAGTTTTGCTAAAATACAAAGTGCAATCACGTATTTTCTGCAAGACTTTAGGCCACCTGAAAGGAAGGTCACTATTCCATTTGAAGTTTGTCAGCTCTTGTGTTTGTACAGGAATGAGAACATGGCACTACAGCACATTTTTCTGAATCCAATAAAATATGTGCTGTTGGAGAAAGATTATAAAATCCTGCAATGCAGAGAAAACCAAACCATTAGGGATTGGGGAAGGAGGAAATTCAACCAGTTTAAACACACAGAAACGACAACAACAGAGAATTTTAAGAGACAACCTGCCTACAAAGTAACAATACCATACCTGGGCTCTCCTATTTGTGGTACTTTTGCTGCCAGCTGAGCTGCCTTATGAAAATCCTTCTGCTTTGTTACAGAACAATTGTGGTCTTGCTGATGTAAAAGAAAAAAAGAAATAGCAGAATACTGCGATGCTGTGTATCTGACATACTCTTCTTTCTGAAATTATACTGTGTTTTTTTCTCCAGCAGATGTTAGGCTCTAACAGATTAGGCAACTATTTCCTATGCTGACAAGGTCAGAATTTTTTGAGTCATAATCCCCCTTTGGAAAAGACTAAAAGAGGTGGTAAAGCTACTTTTGCAAGATTCAAACACTTTTGATCTCGACTTGGCTGCTGAGTTTTAATGTGCCCAGAGATCAAAGTTTACTCAGCATTCATGGGCTCCACAAGGTGGCAATCAGCTTATTACTTCATATGTATGATGTGTCATTTATGTCATGAGTCATGAGATGTTAGCACATGATGGGGAGAGTTGAAATGTTTTGGGAGAGACTTCATTCCTTCAACTGAAGGAAAAAAGTCCTTTTTTTTTTTTTTTTTTTTTTTTTTTTTTTTTTTTTTTTTTTTTCCTGTTGGATCATACTTGCGAGTAAAGGACACTGTACTTTACTGTATTCAATTCCCAAAGTAAGGGCCATGGCAAATGTTTGTTAGGGTACAAGGTTACTTCCCTGTTCTGCCATTCTGTCTAGAAACATTCTTCAAATCTACAGTGGTTTATTTCTGGTAAGACTTGATCTTCTGCTCATCAACAGTGGATAGTGATGGCAGTTCTGTGGTGTGGGTATTGTTGTTCTTGGACAACAAGGTGGGTTCTCCATCACCAGAAGATGCATCCTCAGGCTGCTACTGCCTGTCTGTTGTCATGTTTGAAAGACTGAGGAGTGGGACTGGTAGGTATTTTTCCAAGAGGATGTTTCCAGGCTGTGCCTCTTGCCTACAGGCAGCTGTAAAGATTCTAAAAGGCAGAGGGAACACTCTAATTTTCACTTCTGACACAATCAGATACAGACATCTACCTCTGGATTTGCTTTCATTCTCATTGAGGCTAGTGGCATATGAAGAAAAACCCCAAAACACAGAGAGATTTTAGTGTTACTGCATCACTTAAAGAACAGCTCCTTGTTTTGTGTCTGGATGGAGACAGCTGGGCTCCCCAAGCTGTCCTGTCACCTTCCTTGTGTTACATCAGCACTGCACTGCAGAGAGCAGAAGGTACAGCTCTGCTACACTGAGTTTAAGGATCTCTTCAGTCTGCAGGGGTACTAAACATTCTGTGCTTTCCAGGCTCTGCCTTCAGTCCAGCCTTGCAGCAGCAAGGGAGAAAACCCAGTTTATTTGTCAAACAAATCTCCTCCAGTTCTGGGCTCTCCTCAAAAGCAGCCACAAAGGCAATGCTTTTGGCAAATTGGTGAAGTCAGCAGTACAGGAACCCCTGGAAATACGAATTTATAGTCTGTGGGGAAACCATTAATCTAAGGAGTAAATGATAAGCTGAAGAGGAGCATAGGATGATGTCACTCAGTTCATATCAATCTTCCAGTTCTGCAAAGAACCTTCAGCTTGCAGAACAGTGGGGATAGGTTGACAACACGTGGCTACTTCATGGCCTTTAAAATAACTTGCTGGATTCTTATTACTTCCTCTAAGACAGTTTTTGTACCAATGAGAAACCTAAACCTAATTGAAAAAGCCACCCTAAAAATTATTACATGAGTGATATATTGCAAGGACTGATAAAACATGATTAGACTTTGTTAAACTGGAGCTGATAAAGTTCTTGTAAACTTGTCTATAAATACAGTTTGTGGACATGGGTTCTTGTGAGAAATAGATCAGAACCATAAAAAGCAGCAACTTATGTTTTATATGAACATCTGGGCAAAGTATAAGAATATATGGCAAACATGCTAAATTCAAAAAAAGAAATCTTCGAACTTTGACCCCAGATTTATTTTCTGGGATTGACTTTAAATCTCTCTCCCTCTTATCCTCACCTTCAGGACTTGTCTGAGTTTCTGGAGACACAGAGTTTGGTGCATTCCTTTGGAACAGCCTGTCTGTAATTTTAAAATTTACAAGCAAATACATGCACTTTATATGTGCCACCTCAGAAAACAGCATTTCTGGAATAATACTAATTTTCTTTTTTTTTTTGTGTGAGAATCTGAAAGAAGCATATGTAGAATTTCTATGGATTAAACAGTTTATAAAACTAGTTTAATCCTGAGAGAAGTAGGATTATTTTAAAGGCTAAAGACTTTTTAAATTTTCCTGTCAGGTGTGTTGGGATCCTCTGCTTCTTAAATATATAAATATATAACACCAAAAGCAGCCAAGAGTAATTTAAAGCATGAGAAAATAGATACTCTTCTCACTCATTTAGTTTTCATCAGAGCTTATTATTTAAAAATATAAATATTTTTACCAAGCTACAAAAGTTTTAAAAAGCAAAATAGCACCACCTTGTGTTGATCAAAGTTTTTACGATCAGCCCCAATGTCTCAGTTTGAGATTATTGCTGTACAGATAAACCAGTGGCTTTCACAATATCAGTTTGAGGTCAGATAAAGAAATAACCTTATCACTATTTCTATTATTAATGCTTTGGCTCCTTTTTCTTGTAGACCTTTCTTCCTTCTAAATCTTTATTTACCATTATTTACCAGTTTTTAGGGACGTCTAGAAAAAGTTCTTCTAGCTTAAACACTCTGGGTATGTGTAAGGAGTTATTGATTAAATTGTGATTTCTAGGCTTTTCTTCAGCTGGTTTAGATTTGGGAATGATGAGAAACTCCAGACAAAAATGACCTTCACCTCTCTTTTTTTTTTTTTTTTTTTTTTTTTAATTATTTCTGGGCTTCTTTGTGCTCAGAAATAAAAGCATGATTGAGGTTAATCCCTATATCCTGAAAGGACTTCAGCTGCCTAAACCCTGTCAAAATCAATGGGTAGTGAAATGCCTGAGGATGAATCCCGAAGAATTCAATTTCTAGGCATTATATATTTATTTCTGAAAAAAGTTCCCCATTCATTCCTCCTCAGTGACTGATGGTAACATTTTGATCACTTTGTCCCACAAGCACCATTTTTGTGTCCCACTGTTTTGCTTAAGTTACTTATAAAAATGAATCGTGTATTATTTCTTGTGAAGTTAAAAAAAAAAAATATATATATAAAGCTGACACATTCCTGGAATGAACATCAGCACGTTCATAAAATGAACAAACCAACAACTAGTTAAACTCTCACAGATGAGTAGGGGATAGCTTGGGAGTTTGCCACAACATTGTTTTGGAACTTTTTTTTCTGTTCTATTTTGATGTGTTTGAAGTACGAAAACCAACTAGAAATGGAATTTTCTTCAGATTAATGAAGCAGAGGTAAGAAATTGCTGACTAGGAATCTAAGAGATACCAGCGACATGTCTTCCTGAGTGCACACAGCAGGAGGGTGGGGAGATCTCAGCTACCAAGCCAGAACCTTGCAGAACAAGGGTGATAACTGTGGGAAAGAGTTGCTTGAACATAAAAGCCTGATCAAAGCTGTTTAGCTTGGGCACAGTGCTGTAATGACACATTGCTGCTGCTGTGCTGCAAGTCAAATGAAAGCAGCCCCTGCTCCAAAAATAATTGTTATTTCTTAGATAGTTGCTAGCCTGATGGCAAAACCACGATGTTCATGTAGCTTTTATGATTTCTGCTGTTTTGGGAGAGAATTTTGTAAATACATTGTGTCATGTCTTGGCTTGATTGTTGTCTTCCAGCATCACGACTGCTTCTCACTGTGTACACACATAAAATTCAGGGCAGTCATGGAGTGGTGGTTTTGGATGGGGTGCTCTCCCTATCTATGTGATAATGCAATTCTAATCAAAGTACAGTGAAACTTAAATTTCTTCTGGTCTGAAATCTCAGCTATTTGTTTGCCTTCCATCTCATGGACGATCTGTGTTTTGTGGTGTGGCTCTATTTATAATGGGTTTGTTTTCAATATCCATGGAGGGACTTAGAAGTGCAACTAACCAAGCTTGCTAACAGAATTTCACTCTAAATTTTAATTTCCAGCCCAGAAACACTAGAGGGCATTGCAAGTTCTGTGCTCATCCATGTGGTAACTCCACACTGCCCCTCTGTAACTGCAGTCTTCTCAGTTAACTAATAAATAACTCAGATTAACTAATAAAAGCTTGCTAACACGGTGGGAAAAGCTGTGGAGGCCATTTGCAGGCTGCAAAAAAACTTCTGGCACTTAAATGTCAAATAGAGTGAGTGTTTGCTTTGGTCAGCAAGCACACGCAGCACACACCATCAAAACCAATATAATGTGAAGGTGCACGTGGATTTCTCTGAAAATGGAAGAAAAAACTGTGTTAAGGAGATCCATTTCTGCAAATAGAATTGTCTAACTTGTGACTGGCAGCTGGCAGGGTTATATATTCCAAACCATCTCTGGTCTGAAAAGTAGAAAATTTTTTCCCTCATATGCATTGTACAAATTCTGTTCAAAATTAAAAAAAAAAAAAAAAAAAAAGCTGATAATTTCATGAGGGTCAGTTGTAAGCGAGTTCAAAATTGCGCATGTGTTTTTTATAAAGATAGAAGAAAAGTACAGACAGAGTGTATATACCCGAAGGGGGGATTTTAGGAGGAGTTTGGAGGTCAGTGATGCGGTAGAATTTGCAAGACTCTTCTTCGATTCTGCTGCCAAAAATCCAGGCTTTCCAGAAGCTTCTGTCCCCTATAAAATGCCACTGATTGTTCTTCCCGGAAATAACAGTGCAGGAAGAATTCCAAGGACAGAGAGAGTTCTTGAGACAGAATTGCTCATCTGGGATGCACAGAGGAATGTCTTCCTTTGAGGAGACAAGTTGCCTACCCTCCCTTATCTCTTTATCTGTTCTAGATGTCTGTTTGTGTCTGCATGTGTCAGACTTCAAAGACGTTTGTTTGGGTTTTTTGCTTGTTTTGGTTTGTTTTTGTTTGTTTGTGGGTTTTGTTTGTTTGAATTTTTGTTTGGAAAGTGCAAATTGTGCCACAGTGTTGGAGGTGAGGGAGTGATGCCAAGTAATGCAAGGAAAGGCAGCCTCCTCCTGCTTCCCTGATTCCTGACAGCTTGGCAAACCTGCACTGGCTGTGCACTGTCACAGGCTTTAGTGTTTAACCAAAAATGATAAAGCCTGGATGTTTTTACTTAGTCATTTTGCATTTTGGTAACTTACCCAGCCCATGTAGCTGTTTAACAGCATCTGTCACAACTGAACTGTTCTCAGGAACATTGTAGATTTCATATCAAGAAAAAGACATTACTCTTTTTTCTGAGTTGTCTATTTTGGAAAAATCACAGGAAATGGAGAACTAGGATACATACAGACACGGATGTCATTATCAGGAATATCAGAAAGTCAGAAACCCAACTCCAATGAAATTTTCTTACCATGACGTTAGACCAGTCTCAGCAAAGGCATATTCCCATTAGAGGATGAAGACAAATAGGGAGGAACCCTAGGAAGCTCTGCAATAGGAAAACAAGCAGACAATGCTTCTCTTTTGATTAAAGCTTTTGTGCAAAATCCAGTGTAGAATGTAGCATCTGACTTGCAGATAAAAGTAATGGTGACTAAAGTCAAGCTTTCACAAATAGAAAATATATTATTTGAGGACCTGAATTTTGTACTTCAGCTACAATATACGATATTTCATACAATTTCAAGAAAGTATGTTTTGTGAAGAAAAAGAAAGGGAAATGAAATTTTTTCATCACTGGATTAGTGTTTCAAGTTCACTTTCAAAAAATCTGGTAATTCAAGATAAACAAGAAGAGAATTGTTGACAAGATTATAGTATATTGTATATTTATCTGCTAACAACAGAAATAAAGAGCAACTTTCAGCAAGCGAAAACATCAAATGAGCTCTCTGCACCTGTCATAAGTTCTGGGGCTTACACAATAACAGAAATCTTATTGCATTGTTTGCAAGTCGTCAATAAAAATCTGTGAGGCTTGAGGTCACATAGAAATGTTTGGAAATTACAGAAAATCTGCAGTGGAAGCTTACAAAATGAGGACCAGAAGTCCTGTAGTGTTTTCCAGCAGGGCAGCACCAGATTTGTGTTTGACAGTTCAGGGTTTTGTGAATTGCTTGCTTTCTTGTTATGAAAAACTGCTGGAGTGGCCACTAGCTCTAGTTTTCACTGGAACAATTGCACCGTAAGATTTGAAAATGTTTCTGTTCAGTGTCAGATGCCATGGGTTCTGCTGTTTGGTAGCAGGTGTTGTGACAGGGAATTCAGGTGCTGGTAGATCAGCTATAGCCCAACGCTGATGAGTTACTAAACAAGAGGTCTTCACGTACTCAAGCACAGTATCTGCACCCTCTGCATCAGAAATACCTTGTGTTTTGTCATTAGATTTATCTTTAAATCTTGTTTTCTTTACCTCTTAAATATTTTTTCTGCTCATAATCAGCCGTAGTTAAGAGCTTGGGTAGTTCATTGGTGCTTACTTGTCATCCATTCCAGGTAGTGGCAAATCATAGAATGTTTTTTTTTCTAGCTATAGCTAGTCAGAAAATGATTTTTGCTTCTTTGGTGGTGAATTTGCCACAGCAATCCGTGCATTAATCTGCAGCTTTCAGGTTCCAAACAACATAAACTTTATTATCTACTGTCTACTCTCCCCGGCACACACTGTGGCAGGGTTTCCAGCACATTCCTGGCACAGACCAGGTAAAACATGGGACAAGCCAGGCTGAAGAGTCAGATGCACAACCAGAGCTTGGTTAAAATGAATTAAAGGATTTTTTAGTGACTGTTGCTGCTGTCTAACCTGATTACAAGACCTTTGACTTCAACAGGAAAACATGTACATTGAGTTGAACATTGAAGTCACAGTGTACTTTATGCAGATGTAATTGCATTTTTAAATTAGCAAGATAAAGCCTCATTTCCGTCTCGGGAGAATCTCAAGTGCTTTAATCTGTAAATTATGTGTACATCTTTAATGTGCATAGAACAGCTGTGTGACTGCCTTTTAATATTCAGAAGTTTATTGAGAAAGAAGACTGAGATTCATCAGGAAGATTATTAAGAAGAGAAACTAGATCAGCCTATTGCCAACCAGGAAAGCGATATGAAAACTCCAGGCCGTGTTGAAGGAGACTGCCATGATATATACAGGGAAAAAGGAAATATTCTGGTAATTTGGAACACAGACTAGCTTAAAACTCTTTGTAATATCTAGTACCTGCTGCACAAACCACTGCAACTTCTGTTTAGTTGGAGCTCTCTTAAGCACAAGTGGTCTACAGGAAGAAAAAAATCAACTGCAGTACAGCAGAGCACCTCTCTTCAATTTAAACCAGCATGCCAAAATAATATTGATACATTCCAGAAATATCTATAAAGGCAGAGCTAATGCAACTCTGCTTTTATCAATGCCCAGTTATGTCAAGATGCATAACAGACCTTCATTATTGTAATAAATCAGTGACAAGGTATGCCGTAAAATTGTATTGTAGCTTAGTGTTATATTTCCTGATCGGTAACCAGTGAGGTCAGGCTCTGGATTTACTGGAGATCGCTGGAAGGGCAAGATGCAGTCATATTGTTTAGATTATGCACTAGTTTCCATCTCATAGTGAACTCTAAAATACTCCTCTTTTTTTTCTGAGGTGTTATTTGAAACATTTAGAATATCTCTGCATGGATTACATGTAGACATTCTTTTAAAAACACTTAAAAATATTTTAATACACAAACGCTTCGAAGCTTACGGATCGTAGTAGCTCTGGGGCCTTGTTTGACAAGTACTCTGTGGCGGTGCTGTGCATAATTTTGGATATTTACAGGTTACAGCACCCAGTTTTCTTCTTTATGTCACTGAAAATGGATGTTCAGAACAGAGAGGAATAGTTAAAGAGCTCTGAAAACAGCCGCTGATCAAGTAACTAGAAACACATTCTTAAACTTGGAGAACTGGATTCTCAGCTTTAAGGCCTTTCATGAGAAAAACCCCCAACTTTGCCATTTATATTGCATCAGTTCCATAATAAATAAGATTCTGGAGTGTATGCAGATTTTTAAAGGGTAGTTCAACATCTGATTAGAAGATAGAGCTTTCAAGAAGAATCTCTGATTTCATGCTAAATACTGAGGAATGCATGGAGAGAGCACCTACAGGATGTTTTTTGCACCCCCAAAACAGAACATAAAGTTACTAACAAGTTACTTTCCAGAATTCTTTTGAGGTTGGATGTGGCCTGATTGCTCTCATCATTCTGCAGGGCAGCAGAGGCAGCTCTTTCAGCTCTGTAAAGGGAGAACAGGACAAATTGCCCTCTAGTCACTTAAGGAATTCTGTAAAGGTTAAGGAGTTACATTTCTGGAGAGAATCCCAGTTTGATCTCCTCCACAAAAGAGGCCAACAGTAACAGCAGGGTGTTACTGATTAAAGGCTGGAAAATGCAGACAATACGATTTTACAGAAGAGAAGACTAAATTAAAAAAAACAAATCACATTGTGCAATTTTAAAATATATTAAAGCAAAGATTTAAAACCAGTACCTATTTCAGCAATTGTAAGAAATTATTTTAAGTTAGTAAGTCATTATACTAACAACTTATACTTGGTTAGATAGATAACTTTGTAATAATATTTCTGTATTTGAAAGCTTCTTTATTTCCTTAAATATAAAAAAAACCCATTCCAGCTCATACTTTGTGCTCAGTTATAAAGTGTTTTCTCAAGTACAGGATTTAAAGAAGTAAATTCTGCTTAATCTGCAGAAACCCCTGAGAACAGCCTCAGCTAGCTGCTTCTCCAGAAATCATGGGAACTTTTCTTGAGTACTTAGACAAAGAGAGAAGCCAGTGTTATAAATGATCAGAGCCAATTTCCAAAATCAAAGATTCATTTAACAAATTTGAAAAGCAATTTCGGGAAACGCCACGATAAATCAGGACAACATCGATCGAATGTTGGGTGGACAATCCGGGAGCAGCAAAGGGTGCTTCTCTGGAGTACTGCCCACAAATTCGGGGTCTCAGGGTAGGTGTTTTACACCATTTTTCTACCCTGAGGCGAAAACAAGACGGTAACAAAGAACCCGAAGAACATGACATCATGTACATAACATAATCATTGAAATGTCTGGTGTCTGCAAGGGATATCTGAAAGAGTTTCCTGAGAAATTGAAAAGACGTCTGAATGAAAAGTCTCCGAATCTTCAGTCAGAAGGTTTCTGCTGCCCTACGCCTAGATTGGTATCAGATCTCCTGAAGAACTGTGAAGATGTGGTCAGCCCATGCTTAATGGACCGTTTCCCGGTTATCTTTTTGGCAGATGTCGAGGTAACACTTTTGGACTGTGAAAAGACTGTGGTATGTAAAGAGATGCCCTGGAACTGTTTCCAGGAATTCAGGGGTTTTTACATTCCACTGCAAAGTTTTAATACACACAATTTTAATCCATGAATTTAATACTATGTATCTATTACACCAGGAAACAGCTGACTGCAAACTACTTTGTACGTTGTTATTTGACCAGAATTGCCTGGAATTACTTTACACTTCATATGTCAGTAAGAAGTTCCTGATAACCTTTCTCTGTACCATAGGTCATTATCTCTTTTGTCTAGTCTGATACCATCAATGCACATGAACTTCCAAAATCCTAGACATTTTCTGCTGACAGCTGTGCTCGTGTTTGCTGAGTCACAGAAGACTTCCTTTGGGCAAAGAACAGCCTTGTAGGTATAATGGAAAACAAAAGCATTTTGAAAGATTTCCTTCCCTACTTTGCTATCTCTTTAGTTGCTGGCCAGCATTCTAATTTATAAAAAGGCAGTTTAAGAACTCTTAAGAAGTTAAACAGGACAATATTGTGACCTTCTTGTCCTTACATAGTAAAGAATAATAAACTTATTAGTGTCTTAAAGTAGGTTTTATAATTGAGGCATCTGTTCCTTTAATGGTGAATGCAGTTAAAAATCTGTGCCCTATCTCCAGTTTAAATTTGTCTTCCTTCAACCATTGTCCACATTGTTCTTGTTAAACAGAATTAATCTTTTTTTCTTTTTCTTTTCAACTCTTCAGTTGCTGGGGTTTGTTCTCTTTTCTTTTTAAATAAATAGGGTGACCAATGTACATTCTCTCACTCTAAGGTGATGCAAGGAGAGCTGAATGTGCCCTCATGTCTGAGGCACTACCTTCTCCAGCTCATCCTCCAGACTTCCAGCCTGGCACTCTTCATGGATTCCACTCATTTTACCAACTGTAATCTTATATTTACTGCCAGATCGTTGATCAAAATATTAAATACCAGTAAACTTAGTTCTAATACCAGGAAAATCCTATCAGGTGCAGTTTTATTGAATTAAGATTTTGAATGGATAGACATTTTGAGATACATGAAGAAATTTTTTCAAGCTAGTTTATGTGCTATTTTAAAGAATATTTTTTTCAGATATAATTAAAAAATCTACACATATTGCCATTCAGTTTATAATGTGGTCCAAAGCCAAATATAAATCAAGGAAAGCTTCTTTATTTTACTCTTCTTTACAACGAGTTTTTATTAAGTCAGACCAATATGTCTTTTCATTTACGTTTAAAATTTCTTATTAAGAACAGCTTAACCCATCTTGATTAACTGGAGTGGGAAGAAACTTTACAAAACCATGTTTGCTATTGATTTGTCTCTATAGAGTGAATCTGGAAGCAGGACATCCTGGTTTTCAAAATAACAGAAAATCCCTATTACTTCTGAGTATTGAAAGTTTCCATCAGATTGCAGAGACAAGATGAGTGATTTTACCACAGTGGGTGATATGGTCACCATCAACAGGAGGCTGCAAAAGTCTATTTAGATGATTTATTACAGGTCAGATTTGATTTTGTGATGTTTCACATCTTGTGCTGGCTGTACTTCGGGTTGTTTCAGCATGTCCACAGGCACTGAATTTGGTTCTTTAACGGGCAAATACAGCTCTCTCAATTTTTACAAGTTCACATATTTATTTTCATGATGCTGTACTAAACATAATGGATGCATTTAAAAATATGCACAGCATTTGATTACTTGAGCATTTTTATCTCCTAGCGTTCCTATCAGATGTGGAGAGCTGTCAGCATGAAATTGGATCCTGTAACTTCTCAACCTTGTCTAATGAAAAAAAAAATTCAGAACACCAGAACGTTTTATGGATTTTTATTGTTTGGAGATGCCTGTAATTGCTTTGTATTGCAAAAAAATACATGCCATGTTCCAACTATGCTCTCCAGAGAGCTGGATCAAGAATTCCCATTGCTAGCTTTCAGTTATATTTCTCTGCCTGCCGGGGCTTTTGTTTTAAATTACTCATCCAGTCATTAACTTTTGCAGATTTTTTATATTAAACACAACAGTTACAAATGCTTTAATTTTATATTTTATTATTCGCTAAAGCCCTCCAGCTGGCCAAATTCCTCCTGTGTCAACATTCTGACACTTTTGTTTAGAAGATGTATCAGCATGTACAAGGCAATAGCCAATGAAATCTCCATTATCTCTGTTTGACAGGGAATGCTTTGAAAGGCTGTGTATTTTTAATGAATGGGGAAAAAAAAATCAAAGACGGGAGAACGTCTTGGGCCTTTGCACATAACAAAGGGGGCATATTTATTGACTGGTTGATACTGGATGTCAGATGGCTTGTGTTGAGAGTCGGCAGTCTCAAGAGTTCCATCACCTACAGGGAGTATTAAATATAGAATAAACACTCCAGAATAAACTGAGGGGCCATTTTTCTATCACAATAGCGGGTGGGTCTATTAAGTTAAATTATTAGCAGTGAAACTGAAGTCACAAAGCCTCAGATGAAATTCCAGGCAATAACTCATAATTTTATAGCTTTCTATCCTTGATTATTCCTTCCTCTGCAAACCTTGAACGTATTTCTTTCTACAACAAAAATAAGCCACCTTTTTTTTCCCCCCCGTCTCTTTTGACGTTTGGTATTGATTCTATTTTTTCCCTCACTTCCCTTGCAGAGGTTTTAACACCTTATCTCCCTCCATTCTATTCCCTTCTTGTCCTGTACTACTAACACACCATCCTCGCTGTTCTAACACTCAGTATTTGCTGCT
Source organism: Chamaea fasciata (assembly GCF_029207755.1). Lineage (NCBI taxonomy): Eukaryota > Metazoa > Chordata > Aves > Passeriformes > Sylviidae > Chamaea > Chamaea fasciata. The sequence continues at coordinate 65,506,995 of NW_027094091.1, forward strand.
CTAGTTTCTTATCTTATCTTCCCTTAGAGCTAATTTTTATGATAGAACAGTAATGGAAGAAACTCCAAGAGGTATGGTTATTGTGTATGTAAAGAAAAAAACTCGTTACAGTGGTATGACTTGGGAAATGTAATGGCCATGTATTCATTTTCCCAAATGTATGTAATTTCTTTTGGCTCCACTAGGATATCCGATCTAATTCTTTATGTATACAGAAAGGCCGATCATGCCTGAATTTAAATTCTATAAATAATCCTAATTTCCTGATAAACAAATGAGAAAAACATTAGCTCACAAGTTTTTAGGTTCTCAGACTGTTTGGCTTGGATGGTTCTCTGGACATTCCTACACTGACCACAGATTGGATTTGTATATATAGAGAAGCAAGACCTTAAATAACTTAAAGATTCAAGTTGTTCCCAACTGGAACTGATCATACTTCCTGATTCTTGAATGTTTAAAACTGGACTGGGACAAGATAGTCTTGAGAGGAAATGTGAGCAAGAGATTTCCATGGTGAATCCTATGCACGGGTGTGTGCAGGTGTGGAGGATAAGGCACTGAGACCCTGCATTGCATAAAAACTACTTGGAGTCTGGTGTGCTATCAACAGGCCAGAGCTAAAATCCTCACTATGAGGAACCAGTGAATGAAAACCTTGGGCAATGCGACTTCTTCCATTGGTAAACATTTTTTTGCCCCAGCAATTTCAGCCCACAGAATTTTCCTGGATCGTATGAGAGTTTACTAGGACAAGAATGGGTATAAAATCTCAGGACAAGAGCAATTATCATCCCATTTGATACCCTATAGCAAAAGCTCCAGGAAAGTGTATCCTGCAGCTGACCCCGTGATGTCAGCAGCCACTGCATGTGCTCAGGGGGACTCAGTTCCAGCACTTATTTGATCACAGGCCAGGCCTGCTGATTGCTGAATGTCAAAGAAAACAAGAAAAACTGAGCAGATAACACGAAATCGTGTAGAGGAGGAATTGTTGCTGAGAGAGTTCAAACGGAACAGTTTGGACTCTAGTCAAGAAAAAGCTGAGATTATTTGGAAAAGAGTGTAAGGAGAAAGGATATGCCAGTGAAAAGGTCAAAAAGGAAGTTTAAGGCAAAGCAACTTAGATAGCTGAGAACTTTGAATTAACAGACTAAAGCTTGATATTGTTGCAAAGAACCAGCAGCTTTCTCAATTAAGCCCTATCTGGCTATTGCATTAATGACTAATGAATCCTGAAGTCCCTGCTCAGATACAGCAAGGCTGGATTGAAACATGTCTCAGATCATCCAAGGTAGTTCTTACATGGAAAGAATAAGATGGGTGTAACCAGTTACCAAATGTAGTATTTGCTACATCCTGTACCCCAGGGCACTGTTTACATTTATGTAAATAAAGAAAGCTTACAGTAGTTATGCAGTTAATTTAAAAAAATTAAAGGTCAGGATGACTGGCTGAGAAGGGCCAAAATCTGGGATCTAATTATGCTTTCATTAGTCCTTTTAAAGCTTGCTCCTTCTCACACAAACTTGTAACTTCTTCCTGTGCTTCATAAACATACCTGCCGACTTTGTGACCAAAAGGACACAAAGCTACAGCTGAAATTCAGCTACAATTTAGCTTGGCCTGATCTGACATTGTGGGGACCTGGTTACATTTCAGTAAGCAGGGGTTGAAGTGAAAGTGGTGGGAATAGAAAATTTTCTGAAGAGCCTCTCTTGTAAGTTGTCACTAGGTGTTCAAGATAAAATCACATAACCTTCAACTCAAATTCCCATGAGTATTGGAGATCAGGGAATTCTGTTGTATAGAGTAGTAGTCCTGTGGCTGGGGCGCTTACAAATAAAGCAAGTGGAGTATACAAATAAAAATGGGAGACATTTCTATATCTGACCTTAAAAAATCTGTCTCCCACAGTCATGACTAGACTGGAGCAGGGCTGTCTTGTACCTGTAAAGGTACTACTGCAGAAGCTGCGTGATTTTCTGTAAGACACTGAAATGTGCCCTGACTCAGAAGGACTGAGAGAGAACCGTTCTCTGACTTGGTGACAAGGGCTCTTAGTTTATGAGCAAACCAGTTCCTGTTTCAATGATTCCTTAAAACATGTTTGGGACAGTTAACTGTTTCCATAGGAGACAAGGGAGATCTAGAACATTTCAAAACCAGCAACTGAGACCCCTTGTGTTTTAGGGGCCACCACCGCCTTTGTCATTTTTTTTGCCTACCCCTAAAATGCTTCCAGGTGAGGTGTTGAGTCAAAAAATAGGCACTGGACAAATTCAGCAAGTAAAACTTTCTTTTGATAAATAGTCAGTTTCCCAGGAAGTGTCAGCACATGAAGAGAGAGCCCATACATTACTAATTTCAACATGACCTCTAAATTTCTCTACAATCATTGCTGCACCAAAAAAGCCCATCAAGTTTCAGCCAAAAAATTATTATGTGTTACATATGTATTGATTCAGGATTTTACCTGCTTTTGAAAATAAAGCTTGAGAATGGTTAGCTTGCAAGAGCACAAATGCAGGGCAGAAAAATAATTACCTAACATTATATATTCCCCTTTTGAAAATGACACAATTCTTGACTAAATAGTATACACAGGGTATAATCACTGGAGTCACAGCTTTGCTCTGTCAAAATTCCCCTTGCAAATGGTGTTACACCTCCCTTCATGGTCCAGAAACATCAGATTTATAAAATCTGGAGAAAAGAGTGCTAAAGTAGGACTTAAACCAGCCTCATTGTATCACTTAATGATGATTTAAATAGACCATCCAGGGAGAAAACATCAATAGCAATTCTGTGATAAACAGAGCTTTAAATTGATTTAATAAAATAAAATGTCTCAATTGTTATGAAAACATTGCCAAGAGCTCTGAACAGACTCCACTGCCTTGTTTTTAACATTCAGCTGAATTCTACGTGTATTTTAATATTTGTTTGTTCTGAAAACATAGCAACCTGCCTCAGGCAGATCAGTAACAGGCAAGCTGGCATAGTCAATTATATAAGGGATTCTGACCAAGCAGCTGAAAAGCAACTATTTAAAAATCAGCAATCCTGTTTCAGAGAACAAAATTAGAGACTCTGAAGCGTTCTCTTTACCAAATTTTATTACTATTTGAATTGCAAAAGAGGAAAAAACCCAGGCTTCTTTCTTTGAATGGCATTGTTGAAGAAATTCTTTTCAAAGATAACAGTAAAGGAGAAGTGAGTGTCTTTACATACAGGACAATTTGCATCATCCTCACACACAGGGAAAAGTCAATAACCATGGTACTTTTGTTTGAAATGCATTAAATATCAGAGCAGGAACATTCACTTCTCTCTTTTGAAGGACAAGCATTATGAAGTTACAGAGATAATTATTTAAAAAAACACATTCAACAAGTTTCCATTAGAATTTGCCTTCTTAGCATACACATTTGTGCCATACATCAATGTTTCATCTTAAAACTCACCCTCAGCTGTGTGTCTGGAGTGATTCTGAAGGTGACAAAGGGCACCTGTTGTTTTTAAACCCTTATACAGCTCTTCCACTGTGAGAGCACAGCTGGCTCACCTCACTCTCTGCCTCGCACTCTACTGATTCCAGGGCTCCAAATCTTTTCTCTTTCCCATTTCCCTAACCTTAACCTAGTCCATTTGCTCTCATAACAAGCGTGCTGTTTCTGTCATTAGGGTGGGTCAAATGCTTTCCTTTGTAACACCAGTGACTTGCCTGAGGCTGTTTGTAATTGACAGGGGGAGATGGTGTTTTCTCATTCAGACAGTAAAGAAAAAATCTTGGAGCATAAATGTTTCTGGGGATTTAATGTATATATGTGTGACTGTCTCTTTTGTGTGTCTGCTATCATGTAGCATCTTAACTTTTTGAACTGGTCTCCTGTGAAAAGTTTTAATTGATCCTGTGTCTAGTTTTATTGCACCAGAAGTTAACTACATATTGTAGAAAGAGTTAAATATGCCTCTATTACATATATAGCAGTAAGAAAAAGGAAGTGCTAAACTAAAACATAAATTCCAAAGATTCTGACAAGTGAAAAACTAATAGTTTTAGTTGGCCATTATACGGGGCTATGTACATTTTTCCATTCACAAAGGCTGCTTTCCTTGAATTTCAGCCTTTGAGGAAGTGTGGGGATTTTTTGGTTTTGTTAGTGATCTCTACAGTGAAACTATGAAAGTAATGGGGAAAATTTACTATTTCTTATCTGGAAGTGGTTTTGATGCAGAATTTTAATTTGGAAGGCGGAAATTAGTATTTCAGTTAAGATTCCTGTGATGTCATCTGTGGCTCGGGTGTATCAAGTAAAATATACATCACGCTAAGAATTCTCCCAGAGTTTACATTATTGAATGCTCTGAGGGAACATCACCAGCCACCTGACAGGGCAGGAATGAATTCATTACAGCGAGAGAGACTGTCTTTGTCTTTGTGACCCCAAAAATTTAGGGAATGTCCATCCTTAGAAGAACTGCAGAGGCATAGGAGTAAAAAGGTGCAGAAGGATTAAATTTTCTCCATTTATTTGGGAATGATGTATCAGGTTATGCTTTTGCTGTACTGTAGGTGTAGAAGAAAGGATCACAGGTGACTTCAGCCCTGATAAGTCACAGCTGTACTAATTACCAAAGAAGAGGAACAGCCTGGTCCTTAATGGGTCACGGCTGTGACTGATAAAGATAAGTGTGATAAAAGGGTTGGGTTGGCTGCGTAGGTGAGACCTGGAGGAGGTAGGAGAAGTAGTGTGGAGAAGCAGAGGGGAGGCTGAAGCAAGCCAGGGAGTTGCTGCTGTAGGGGCTCTGCTGAAAGGTCAGTGTGGGTCTGATGGGGTTGGGGCCAGCAGCCATGGCTGAGCTGGGTAAAACCTGTGGTCAGAGGTGGTAGGGAAATCCTTGCAGTCACATTCCAGCAGGAAATAACTAGCAGTCAGGAACTGCATTGGAGCCTGCAGTAGGAGCTTGATGTAGCCAGAGTCAGGATGGCTGAGCTGTAAGGAAGAATGAACTGGGACCCTTTTCATGTTGTTAAATGAGAGTCTGTGTCTTAGCTCATTTCTACCCCTAAAGAGGGTCTAGAGAGATCTGCTGCAACACTGTGTGATGTCTTTAAAGCTGTGTTAGTGGAATTGATAAAAAGAGCATCTGCTATTAAAACTATTGTGGCATGATAGTCTTTATTGCCTTGGAGGCCTGCCTAGCTCTTGTATATATTCTTAATTTATGACAGTTTTTGTACCTTTGTATAGTACAAGTCTGTTCTGAAGTAGAGAAGTAGCTCAAGCCCCGTCTGTGTGTGCCCAAACTAGCAGTCATCTGTTTAAAGAACAATAAGCACTGCACCTGAATTGACTGGATGTTCATTATGACTTTCTTAATGATTGGTTGTGATTATTTGTGTCTTTAATTAAATGTTTGTTGAGGATTTTACAATATAAGCCTAAGCCTTGTGAGGTCATTGGACAAAATGTCATGAGAGTGGAAAAGCAGTGGTTCTATAAAAAATTACTAGGTTTGCTAGGATAGAAAAGGCTTGGATGGGGAAGAGTCATGTTCAGTAACTTCTGTCATTGCTTGGATGTTATTGCTTAGATTCATTGAGAGCATTTTCTGTTTGATAGAGTAAAGTGATACAGGAAATTCCATGGGCTAAAAATAGATTACTGATACAAAACTGTCAGTGAGAGTCATTGCAGTACTTGGCTACAAACACTGGAAGTGGGAAGAGATTAGCGCTGTTTTCTCCTGGCATCTTGTTTAGTTTGTTTCAAAGCTGGTGGTCAGGCACTGCATGGTAGCTTTGTGAAGTCTTTGGTGTTGCTTGTTGGCTGAAAAACAGCTTGGACATTTTTGGATGGGTAACAGGTTCTTGAAGAATGAGTGGGTTGTCTGTAATTATTAACAGCAGTCAGAGGAAGGGATGTGTTTGTTTGCTTTTGTTGTCATTCTTTACCCATACTCGTTCTTTGTCCAATAATATGTTGGCTGCAACATGAGCTGGACTTTAACTCCTATTTTTGTGCTTCTCTTCAATAACAGGACTAGTTACTTCCGCATTGCTCTGTGTCAAACAAGGTGGTCCTACACTGGGTATTTGGGTGACAACATCCTGCTTTCCAGCTGTGATAATAAATAAGGGGCATAACATCTGGCACCTGTAAACTTTTATTTTGGAAGTTTTTGTCCAACATCTGGATAAAATTATTCAAAGATCTGTTCCTCTAAATGAAATGTTTTTATCGAAACAGTGATATGTGCCCTGGGTGTAGGTAAACTAATATTATTCAGATACACTGATTAACAGCAGCAACATTCAAAAGAAACTGTTTCCTTCCTTCTGTTTGTTTGATGTGTGTGCATGGGTTTAGCTCATAAATTATTCAGTTATGGCTAGTACATGTACCTCATTGTATGCATTTTAATCAGACTGTGATTCCTTTTTTTTTTTGTTTGTTTTTTTGTACTTTGATGAAACAGACAAGAATATGAGAATTAGGATGAGTCAGATAGCTGAGGTGTAGGTATCCAATGTTATTTTAGGTGCTTTGGTATATCCCAGCTGCTGGTAAGGAAGGACAGCTCTTCCATTTGTTAGACCCAGGCAGGTAAAACTCCTGGCTTCCTTAGGGTATCCAACATGACAGTGGTTGCCACTCTTCAAGCACATGGGCTCTTCCAGTGGCTCTTGCTGGTACTGCTGGCTAATAAGCATCTGTAAAAAAAGGCTGGAGGTGAGGATTTTTCTGTTAGCAGAGCTTCCTACAATGATGGAAAGTTTAATCCTGAATACGAAGTATGGCTTTGGCAGCATGTCTGATCAATAACCTGAAGCAGGTCTACGTATTTTCATACATGCTCTAAAGCTGACTTGGCCCAATTGAAATAAACTGAAAACCTTTTAAGGATCAAATCTCAGCGACACTTTAAATTAAAGTCCCATTTATAAGTAGTCTTTTAATATCTGTTACATGGTTTCCAGATGGACTCCTGGTCTTTTATAGCAAATGATCGAGTATGTTTTACTTCTTTCGTATTACGCTGAATTCTCAGCAAGCGATTCCAATTGCAAGAACTATAAATAGGCTGTAATCCAAGTAAATATTTTTTAAATGTGCCTGGTTTATACCTTCTATAGGTTATTTGGAGTCTGAATTCTTTCTGTGGTGTTAGGGTTTAATAGGGCTTCACCACTGTGTCTCATGTGGCTCTGGGCCATGTCCTGGGCTGCATCCACAGCCCTGTGGTCGCAGGTCAAGGGAGGGGATTCTGCTCCCCTGCTCTGGTGAGAGCCCGCTTGCAATGCTGCTTCCAGCTCTGGGATCCCAGCACAGGAAGGACATGGAGCTGCTGGAGTGAGACCAGCAAGACGATCAGAGGGATTCCTACAAAGAAAGGCTGAGGGGATTGGGACTGTTCAGCCTAGGAAAGAGAAGGCTTTGGGGTGACCTAACTGTGGCCTTCCAGCACCTGAAGGGAGACTGCAAGAAAGGTGGAGAGACTTTTGTATGAGAGCCTGGAGTGACAGGCCAAGGGGAAAGGATTTTAAATTGAAAGAGCCCATGTTTAGATTAGATACTGGGAGGCAATTATGTGAGGGTGGCGAGGCTGAAACAAGTTGCCCAGAGAAATGTGGATGCCCCATTCCTGGGCGTCTTCAAGGCCAGGTTGGATGGGGCTCTGAGCAAACTGATCTAGTGGAAGGTGTCCTTGCCCATGGCAGGGGGTTGGAATTAGGTGATTTTTACGGTCCCTTCCAACCTAAACCATTTTATGAAAATGGGATGAGAGTCCTGGTTCCCATGCACTGTTTCTTACCAGGTGATTTATGAAAAAGTAATTTTGATCAATTTGATTAACACTCTTTTAAGATGCCCTGAATAGTTTTATTTTCTTCATGGATAAGTTTAAAGATAGGATGTATATGTCTGTACCTCTGGTCAATGTCTAACTCTCAGATCCATGATATGATGGAAATAATGTGTGTTATGAATTCACAGATTGGTCTTGAAGGTACAGATTTTAGTGATAAAATCCTGGTTAAGTTGGTAAATGCACCTGCCACCTTGCTCGTTCATTAATGATTTCCTTCTGAAAACCCTGTAGCTTTTTCCAGTGTGTGAAAATTGATTGATTCCTATTGTAGTTACTTTCTTTTTAAATGAAGTGATTGAGTTGCAGTTTACTTTTTGCAGTTTAATTAAATTTTTTTTCTCATAACAGAAAAATATTTGGGGGAGGTAATATGATATGATTTTAATTGCTAGTTCAATAAAAGGGAAAAGAAAAAAACCAATGTCATCAACCAAGTCTAGATCTTCAAAATCTTTATCATATATATCTGTATTTCTAATATTAAAGTCAGTGACAATACCAAAACATGACAACATAATTATTTAATATCAATCCATGTGACTAACCATTCTATCAAGCCTGTGTTGATCTATGCAAGCCCCACTGTAATGATGGCAGTAATTTTTACTGGAACATAATAACAATTCAAGATATTCTGTACTGGCTTGTGGTAGAAGCTCTCCATGTGCTGGGGAAATCTATGAAGTTTGTGCTGAGTGGTAAAACCAGTATTTGATGCTCTCTTTGATGTCTATACTAAGGGTAAAAAATCTGTCCAACATATGAGATGCAGCTTGTTCTTGCTTTACTTCAGCTCTAAAAGAAATAAAAAGGAAGAAGGGTGCTTAAAAGGACTATGCCTGTAGTTTTGCCTACCTCACTGTCACACAAAGTCACACTCATGGAATACTTCTGGAATCTCAAGTGCTGTTATACCAGAGATTTTTCTTGGTCCCATATCGTTGCCCTGTGTTTTTCACTTTCACAAACTTCAGCTGTTTGTGGGTCTTACAATTGTCACTTTGTGATGGGACATGTTTAATGTTTAGCTCTGGGAATGTAATCTTGTTGAAGTGTCCTGTGATGCTTGCTGAGTTAATCTTTGAAAAGTAACACTTTTTGAGTCTTTTTCTATATGTTGAAGTTCTTTCCTGTTCATTATTGACACTTCCAGATGGTGTTTATATTTCAACTCTTTGATAGTGCTTTTTGGTGGAATGGCTTTTCCCTAGTTGTGAAATGTAAAAGCACGTGTGGTTTTCCAGGCTTTCCACGCTCCCATTTTGAGACTGGCTATGTTTGCTTGTAGCATTCAGCCTCACTTTCTGTGTCCCCACCCTTTATTCAAGAATAGGTTATAGAATATGCAGGGTTTTGCAACTAAAATATAATTTACTTTCTTGGTTGAAGTTATTGCACTGAGCGGATAGCCACACTCTTTTGTTGTGCTCCCACAAAAGGCTGTGACAGATACTCTTGTGTGGAATACTGGCAGTACTTTTGTGGTTATGTTGTTTGTTTAATTGAAATTGAGATGCCTGCCATTTGAGAGTTTGACCTGCAAGCCAAGGGACAGAAAAAACCATTTCTTTAAGTTTTAGAGAAATTGTTTGTCTAGTACAAAATACAGGAAGGCTTCAAGAAGCAGGAGGCAGTCTGATGCTTATTGTTGCTGTAGGAAGTGTTTTGTAGGGTACGGATACATTGATTTTCTTCTGCTTTGAAACCTGGCAAATGGATGCAGCCCACCACTTTGAGCAAAAGTGCTTTCTTTGGAATTTGCTTTAGAAATAGAGTAAGACTTCAGGGATGTGGAAAAGTGTTCACCTGTAACATTGTTTTCTGCTTTTCCTCAAGGGCCCATGTCACTTGGTTAATAGCTACAGCCTGGCTTGCAGGGGAAATTAAAAACTCTTTTTACCTCTTTTGATTTGTTAATCATTCTATAATACATAAGTAAAACATCACTAGGCAGCATCATTATATACATGACACTTTGAGTGTATAACACTCAAGATTAAAAATGTGCAACCTAACATAGCCTCATCGTAAAAGAGTATCATGTCTTGACAGATCTTCTGAACAATCAAAGTGAGCATTTTAAAGGAGTTCATCGAAGTTCTAATATTCACTGTCAGGTATTTTTATGCTGAGAAATGACAGTTCATATCTTTGAGTATTGATGTAGCTCTACCTTGGTTCCTTAATGTTTCTTTCTGAGGATAACATTAGTTCAGGAATACAATATAAATCAAATATTAAAATATTTGAGGACTCAAAGAAGAGGTGAGATTCATTGGAGGTAACCCTTCCTGTCTTCACAATGAAATTATTGAAAGAAAATTATACATGAGTCATCCCAAGTTAAAGCTGTCAGAAAAATAGGCAAAGAAATAATCAGCTGATCTATTTGCAGTTTCCTAGCAGGTAATTAGGTGACTAGAGAGACCAAACATGGAAATTTCAGGATAAATCATATTAAAGCAGTCTAATTTTCATCTCTGGCAGGATTCCTTGTGTAGATTAGAAACAACATGTCACCTGCACCTTAAGCTGTTGAGAGTCTCAGATGACATTCAGCTAAACAAATGAGTACAACTTGGTGTAGAATAAACTACTCCCATGTGAATCCAGATTTTGCTGGAAAGTAATATTCTATGCATCAAAGATTCCAAGCAAAATGGAAAAATACACCAAGTGGAGTTCTTCAGGATTCTCTCCTGGGTTGATTGCTGTTCATTGTTTAATTAATAACTTGAGTGATGCAAAAGAATATTTTATTGAAGTTCCTGTGGATAAAACAATCTTAGATTTAATAATTTCATGCTAGAATTAACAGAATCTTAGAATTTTAAAGTATCTTCATCAATTGCAGCAAAGCTTTGAAGTATTTAAAAGTACAATTCACTCATGGTGTGTAAAACCCACTGCATTGAGGCAGGAATAATCAGACTGTTTTTATGGGATCAAATATTGAATTATTGGTATTCTGTAGCTAAGACAGATAATCATAGAGCAGATCTCAGAGAGAACCTGTTGGACGTAAATAAGAACAGCTTAGAAAAACATGTAAGAGAGGTAGTTGGTGTCTGTTTAATGCTGCCTCCTGGCAAGGGGGTGGATCAGAGAGCTTCCCAAGTCCCCAGTCTGCTATGGAGTCTATTATCCCATGAACCTGGTGTGCTGGCAGTAGTCACAGCTGTGAGGATTGCATCTGATCTAATGTCACTCAGGTGCCTTGAGTGAGTGGTTTACATGGCTGTAACAGAGCTACAAGTTAAGTCCTGTTGATGGGGCTGTCAGAAAACCTCAGTGTCTGCCTAATTTGCCCTGAGCACAAGGTGCAAAATGCCCCCTGGAGTTATCTGGCCTTGAGATAAAATAAACACTTCTGAAAGTTTCATTCTATTTTATTGATCAGATTAATTTCATTTATGGATCCACGTCACTGAATGTATCAGTATCTCATGCTTTCTGCATCCATGACTGGATGTTGGTACCAGCAGGGATGACTTGCACTGCTCTGTGGGATGCTGGTTGCTAGCCTTTGTTCTGAAGGGTGTTGACAGTTGAACTAATTTCCCTCTATTGCTTTCTTTCTTTAATGGCATACCCAGCTAATTCTTTTTCTTCTCACTTCAAAGCTGCATGCTTTCTGACAGGCCAAAGATCTGCTGATGGCAACACTCTTGAAATGTTGCCGGTCTTGGTGGGAACAGAAAATAATGATACATTTTAATTCCTCAGGCTTCTGCAGAGCCAGCACTCTTGTACAAGGGTTCTATTTCTGTGTTGGCAGCTCATGAAACCACAGCAAAACAGGGGAGGTAAGTTTGGGGCAGGACTCCAGTGCACCCAGAATTTAAAGGTGCCTTTGTGATCTGTTTTCCCTGTTGTGAAGCTCTCCCCTCAAATATGGGAAGAGCACTGAAATACAAAATGTGCTTTTTCTTTGCTGAGCAAGTTTATCTGATCCAAGGGGGTGACACTCCTGGCTCAGCCCCAAAAACAAGTACAATGGGAGCAGGGAGCTTATCTCCCAGCTGCTCAGCCTTTCACCATAACACAGTGTACACTAACCATGGACAAAAGAGATCCATCCACTCCAGCACCTTTTAAGGATCTGTGTACCAATCTGTAACCCCCACTGAATATTTGCCACTTAAAGTGGACCTAGAGCATCACATCCACTGTCCCAGATTCCTTTGAACCTGCCACCACTCTGAAGTCATGCAACCAGCAGACTGGGAATGCTGTCACAGGAATTACTTTCTCAAGCTGTGAATTAAAATTTCTATGAATTTCTGGCATCTTTCCTAAATTGATTGACTTTGCGCAAGCCTGACTTCTGTCATGTATGTAGGGCCGTGGCTGGACTTAGATTTTCAGGTGGAAAAGTTTTTCTGTATTACCCTTAACATTTCACTCTTGCAGTCCCTTCCTGAAGCTGGAGATGTGATTCACACTGCTGTGAACCTGGGAATACCCATAACGTATGCATATGCATTCAAGTGAAAAACTGTGTATTTTTGACAACTGCAGCCTTTCCTAATAAGAACTTAAAGATAAACACCTCTATATTTAGAAGCTAACCTCCCTTTCTCCCTCCTTGAAGAGGTCAGACCTTAGAATATGTGCGCAGTGAAATTCTAATATTTACAGGAGTACTTACAGATGTTTGCATTAAAACATAAGCTGTAATGATTCAATTCATACCAACAGATGATGTCAAAAGTCATATCCTATGATGGGGAATGGGGAATATTGAACAGAAGTGTAATAAAGGATCCTGGATTCCCTCTCCTACTGGAGAAGCAGTGCCTCCAGATGAACACCACCGCCTTTGCACAGGTTCCTTGGCACTCAGTGGCACATTAAAGGGTACAAAAAACATTCTCACATTTTCTTCCTTCTATTTCCCACTTGCTTCTGTGGAGGATGTGTAGGTGTAGGGCTGCTGATATTTTTGTGTACTGACAGCCTATGAAAGTTCTTGCTGATCTGTTCTGAAACCTTTAGTTCAGTGGCACTTAGCCTGTCACTTCAAAAAGAAAAGAAAAAGTTTGATAGGCAGCAGAAAACTTGGAAGTAAAAATGAGTCAGGAATATTTTAAATTCCGAAAGTCCGGTTGAATTGCCTGCAGTAAATGAAACAGTCTTGGGGGTTTAAAAAAAATGAAATAGGCTGGAGATTTTTTTTAATTTGAGAAGGTGAAAAAATTTTAAAATCAAGGTTCTACTGTGTGAGATATTGAGCTAACCTGTGGCTTTTGAACTAATTTTATTAAAACACTATCAGATCTATTTACTTTTTGCAGGAGTCGTCCTATTTAGGGCACATGGCAAAATTCAGTAATAAGAGCAGCAAATTCTAGTCCATGGTGGGAAGAAGAATCATGACACCTGAGTTTAAAAGCCCAATCTGTTCTGATACTATTTTAACCATTTTAATGGAAAGGGTCAGAGGATTACACCAGGACCCTGTGTCTGAGGAAGCCACCAGGCCATGACTGTGCCACATGATGAAGAATTGCAGGCTACACCAGTTAGCATTGACAGCAGCCTAAAGCTTCCACTGCCCTCTTCCAAAGAACTGGTGATCAAATCAACCCCAGGACTGCATGGTATGTTCTCCTCTGAGAAAAAAGAACCAGGGTCTTTTCTTCTTGCAGTAATGTTTTTACTCTTTCCTGTGAGAAACTTAGAAAAAAAGAAAAAAAAAATTCTGACTCAAGCTGCAGTGGAACTTGAAAGTAAATGTGAGTTTATGTCCCATGATACTTTGCAAGCAGAAGTTCTGCTTTCCATTTTCAGATGGTTTGATTGCTAGTTGTGTTGTAGAATCTAGCTGTGAACTTTGGCTTTGCTCTGGCCTAGACATGTGGCATCTAGCTTGCTCCAGCACAGAGTATGTAAAGCATTTGGCTCTATAAATCTCCAGTCTCAGAGGAACCATCTTTCCCTATCTGACGTTAATGAGGCACACCTGCACAGTGTTTGACTGTCTCTGTATCATTCCATGTATCATGGCTGTCAGATTCCAGCAATGCACCACAACTAAGACAATAAAAAAGGGAACAGTTTGCTCATTAGGAATGCAACAGTTTCAGTGTTTTGGCTTTCATTCTTTGTAACATCTGTTGAACAGCACTAGGTTTGATCAATGTCTAAATATCTCCACACATTTATGAAAACAATAATGCAATTTAATGTTCATCTTCAGTGTTGTGGGAGGAGAGGGGAAGGTACATAACTTCACATGTGGTCTGAAACCTGGTAAAAAGAGATACTGTGCCAACTTTCTGCATTTTATTTAGATTAAAAGCTATTTATTATCTGGTTAATTAACCACATAAAAGTTGTTAGGCTGAATATGTGTCCATGTGAGAAAGCAATGCAGAAGGGTCAAAGACAAATTTAAAAAACATGGGATAAAGAAAGGAATGCAGGACTTACAGAGCCAGCTGGTATTTATAACATCACCTGCTTTCTGTTAGGGTGAATCTTCTATCCTAATGCCTGGCTTTAGACTTATATTTGGGCAGAAATGCTGTTGTACAGAGCAGAGTGATTCTGCTCTAGACCTTGCAGAACCGGAGACGAGATAAACATTTCCAAATTTGGGAGGCTGAAAACTGGATCAAAGATCGTCGACAGTGAAGGCAAAACTGGGTTAGAGCTTCTCAACAGTGCAAGCAAAGTTCAGTTTTATGGAGATGTGATTCTGGCAGAGGTGGTAAAAAGCTGTTGGGTGAAAAGCAGTTGGATATGATCAATGAGAAGTGGAGCAGATAAAGAGGGTGAAAATGTGTGCTGAAGAAAACAGGGAAGTTGTGAAGAAGAGAGAGAAAAGGGTTGGGAGTTAGAGAGGGCTAACTAGTAAAGAATCTGAATGGGTGAGAAACCAGAGGTTTTTTAAGGGATTGAGAAAGTTGTGTAATTGCTTTTGTTCCCTCTCCTGCCTTTGTGGCATTATGTCACCTTCCCTGGCCCTTGCATCCATGCTCTTTTTTAGGGGCTTCCAAAATCTGTTTCAATCACTAAAACTCCTTTTTCTCCATTATGCTTCATTCTTCCTCCTCTGCAGAATTTTGTGTGCCTGTGAGAATTAGGGAAAGCCAGGGAGCCACTGTTGCTTTTGCTAATTGCGGAAGGGGATATCAGCTCTTGCTACTACCCCTCAATGTAGTAATTGTTGTCCCATAGGAAATAGCTCCTTCTTGTTATGGTATCCATAGCATCAACTCTGTTTTCCTAGGGCTCTGATGCACATAAACAGAGGAACAGGGCTGCAGCCTTCACCTTTTTCAGAAGTGTTACCCAGGAGAACTGCAAATATATTGTCACAAAGGACCATTTTTCTTGGGGGGGGAGGGGGGAATCTCTGTCATTAGTTTTGATTCAGTCAGAAGAAGGAAAAACTTTTGAAAGTAGCGCACCGTGCAACAGAGGAGCACAAATACCTGTTTGCCTTGAGAGACTGTTATTGTGTGGAATGTAGCTCTTACAGGGATGGTTCCATCAAGGAGTTCATTAAAACAACTGATTTTTACTGAAGTGTGTTGGTGAACTTGAGGTTTTGTGGTTTTGTATCCATGTATTCAGGGGAGTAACATCCTGTGCACTTGCAGGTTGATGAGATCATGAATTAGAAACCCATTTGTCCCTTAATACAGAGAAATGTAAAGGAAGGATAAGCTGGCTTTGGAATTACTACAAAATTTACATAGGTAGGAAAAATTAACTCTAGGAGGCTAATGCTAATAACATGTGGATTCCTTTTGCTACTTGCTCTTTTATCTACCAATTATATAGTTACTTTAAGTGCTTATGTTTGAGTAGTTTGCATACATTTATAAGAATTAGGATATGAAAAATTTTGAGGATTTTTTTGGTCTGTGCTGAGACTCCTTCAATACATACCTTTCAATGTAGATGCAGTGCATATCCTAAATATAATGCGGGGAAGGCTTAAAGTATTTTTGATTTTATTGCTGCAGAAACACATTTTAATAGATATTTCCTTGCTTTGCATATAACAGTTCAAAGTATCTTCTGGCCTTACTATTAGCTGTGATTCTTCTGGTTTTTTTTATCAGTGTATTTATTCATTAAAAAATTCGCCAAACAAAGAAGAGGAAACCTGAAACTTCTATTGCTTGAGAGGCAAGGGTGACTATTTATCTTCCATACAACTCCTGTAAGTATTTCTGCAGGGAGACAGAAAATAAGTTGTGTTTCTGCGGGAAAACAGATAACACGCTGGAGTGGGAATGTAAATGTCAGTGTAGGCTGCTGCATTTTGCTTATCAGTGTGTTCTACTTAGAGAAAGAAGTAAAGAAATCCCAGGCTGTGTGAACCATCAGGGAATTGCTGTAACGCTGGATTGCTTTTGAAGAATAATTTAAGCTGACACTGGAAAGCAGCATGTTCTCCTTTTATTTCTGTATAGTTATCCTTGCTTCCCACCTCTTTTCAACATGATTTTAAATGGTTGCTGTCAATTACAAAAGTCCTTCTGTACACTTGTGCTCCAGTTGTGTTTTTTTCTGAGGTCAGTCTCTGTTCCTCTTTTAGTGAACGTTTTAACTGTTGTGAAAATTGGGGTAGGAACTCTTTATCTCTTTAAGATTCTTATGTCTTCTCTTGTCTACCAGACAAGTCCCTTCCTGGAAGTTTGACTCCTGCACTTTGGACCACTTGACTTGCACAAAATGAATAGGAAACACGAAGAACTGACTGAAAACAATTGTGACATCCTCTTGACTCAAAAAACATATTTTTTGCCTCTAATGCTGGCTATGTGGAAGGCAGTCATCTTCAGAAGGTGATGAATTGAATAATATGTCAAATGGTTTGAAACTCTACTTTTATTTACTCCTGTAGCTTTCTTAGATCACAATATTTCATATCAGTTTAAAGAAAAAAAAACCTTCTGAAAGATTGTTTGTTCCTTTTGCGCTACACAAAATTGTCAACAGAGTCACAATTTTCTTTTGGTGAACTAGAAGCCAATTAAATGTTTGCCATGAAACAAATATCCCAGAGAGCCCATGAATCCAGCAATAAAACAGTTTCTAATCAGGCAGCAGAGCATGTGGCACAAGCCGTAACTCCAGTAACCATTTGGAACTTCTGCAACGCTCAGGAGACTGCTGCTCTGCTACAGCCTCTCTTCCCTGGTAGTGTGAGTCGCAGAATGCAAATCAGAAAATTAGAAGTTGGATGAAATTACATTACAGCACCCCTATTAAACTCTGCTTTGGTCAAGGGTCTGTGAGAGGAATTTGTCTCCAGCACTTGTGACCTGCCAGATCTTGATGAGGGATTATTTTCAGTATCCAGCTCAAAAGGCAGAGAAAATGGCTCTGGAAACTGGACATTGTCAATGAAACTGATAAAATGTAACTGATAAAATGAAGGTACAAACCAAGAGACAGAAGTGTCTACTGAATATGATTACATCTGTCAGCAAAATTCTGAGGATTATTCAGCAAAATAATGCCTAGCTGCTAGATACATCTGTGGATATGCTTTTAAATTCAATCTGCCCATTGGAACTAGAACTTTAATTTATACAGTCTGGCAACATAGTGAAAACTGCCAGAGCATTCATATATTTATCACACATTAACATTGTAATTAATCAAATTAACATTAATTTGTACTGTAGCTCTTCCTGTCTGCTGAACTTCATGAGAATAAAAGTGGGTCTGCCTGTGTAGCACTGAAGATGGTGCCTGGAATTTCAAACATGCTATCCCTGGTGAGAATAGCTAGATTTCTCCTTGATTTCCAATCTCCTGTTTTAAATAACAGTTTTCTGCAGTAATCTATGTGCAGCATTCTCTCAGCATGGTAAAAGTATTAGTAATTAAATATTTGCCAAGGGTTCTGTTTAAGAACCAACAGAAGATTAGCAGCATGACTTTAATCTCCTCTCAAGCTTTCATAAATGTGATCTTTAGAAATTCCTTCCCCTTTTTTTTCCACGTATTATGCAACAGATTTTATTTTGCATTCATTTTTCTCCTGAAACTTAATGAGTATTATATCACTGGGTTTGAAATAGGGCTTAAAATCAAGATAAATTAATTTCAAATAGGTTCTAAAAAACCATTTCTCTTCAGAAATACATAATGTATAAAAGAGACATATAAAATAGCAAGCTAAATGCATTGGTGTAATTAACAAAGTAAAATTAAATTACATTATGTTCAGATTCATATGTCAGTAAAGGTTTTTCCAATTAAATTCCCCACTTAAGTTTAACTTTGTCATCTCAGCTAACTTCTTAAATTCTGTTTTTTCTGGCATCTGTTAGCTAAAAACTTAGACCTCAACAATGGCATATTCAGGAAAACCTTTGCTCTCATGTCAGTGGCTGCAAGAATGCTTATGCTGTATTTGGATTTTTTCAGGGTGGGATTTTTAACTCTCAAGACACTATAAGAAACTCTCATGGATGCCATTTTTCAAAATGATTGAATTTGACTGAAGAAAATGGACTGTTAAAATATCCCCACCCTTTAAGTCACAGAGAAGATCATCAAAAGATTTAATTTTTGCTTTATTACTTGGGAAGGATATTTGATAACATGTTTCTGTTGTTCAGTTTATTTTGTAAACATTCCATTCATCTGCTTTTGACACAAATGCTGTGATAAGTTGTACCCTGCCTGTATCCTCATACTCCCTCTTACTTTGTGTGTTTTTTGACCTCCCAAAGTGCTTTTAAAAATGTTATCTCAGTGACCTTAGTACCAACCAAATTCTAATTTTGATTGTGAGCTACCCTGTCTGTCATGACTGTACCATCATATGGCAATACCAGGCAAAATATCTTAGTTTTTTTTTTTTTTTTTAATTTCCACAGGGTAGATAAGTGTCTAATAAAATTTGTATTAAATAAAAAAAAAATCATAGGGAGGTACTCCCGTCCTCTGCAGGAAGGGTATTGTCACTCTTTGAAGTCTCTTGCAGTTGAAGGAGACTTTTTTTACTATCTTATTGTGTATGAAAGCAGTTAAAAATCTATAAAATTTAGAAATAATTATATACATATAAGTGTTTAGTGACAGGACAAGGGGGAATGGCTTCAAACTGAAAGAGAGTAGGTTAGATTGGATATTAAGAAGAAATTCTTTGAGGGTGGTGAGGCCCTGGCACAGGTTGCCCAGAGAAGCTGTGGATGTCCCAACCCTGGAAGTGTCCAAGGCCATGTTTGGATGGAGCTTTCAGCAGCCTGGTCTAGTTGAAGGTGTCCCTGCCTGTCGCAAAGAGATTGGAATGAGATGATCTTTAAGGTCCCTTCCAACCCAAACCATTCTATGATTCTATGACTCTGTAATATATACTGTAATAATTTATACTTTTATATATGTATGTATACATGTATTATTATATATAAGCTCTGTATTATACAGATTGTACAGAGTTTGTGCTCTTTGTTTCTCTGTGGATGTATCAATAGCTCAGTCAGTTCCGCTGACCCTGTTCAAAAACAGACCAAGGATTCTTCCGAGTAGGAAAAGGCACATGGCCCAAACAGAGGAATTAATGAAAAGTTAGCATAAACAGATTTCCAGGGTGAAAAAACACCTGGTTCTGATGGTCCAGTCCTCACTCATGAATTTGTTTGCATTTATGAAAACAGGAATAGTAGGTAAGATTAAGAAATATTCGAATGAATGAAATTCCTGTTATTCTTACCAGAGAAATTGTAGGAAATGGCAGTTGTAATACTGCATTAGAGATTTTATTTAGTCATTATTGAGGCTGAAATTTATGGAAGAAGATAAATTTGGTTGATGAACTGGGTTACTGGAACGCAGCCTGTGTACGCCTTCTAAATTCTCAGTCTGAGATCAATTGAGTATTAATGAATTTATGCTGATTTACTTAAACTGAGGATATGTCCCTCTCCTTTGAGCTTCTACCTAAGTGCCTATACTTGCTAAGATTCTCCTTGTACCCCCTTCTTTTGCTCCCTGCCCAAAAAAGCTCTTTTTGCTGGGAATTGCAGTGCCCATATGTTGCCCCAACTTTGCCTGCTTTTCAGAGTTTGCATTTTTTTCTCACGCAGCTTCAAGAAAACAATGTATATTTTCAGAATTTATCTTTTTGTTTACATATTTCTCCTCTGGGAGGAGAAAGGTGACTGGTGGTCTTCACCAACGAGGTCAAAGAGGTGGCAACCTATGTAGCCAATCTTGTGCCTTCTGGAAGAATTGTATATAAGATGGAGTCAGAAAATTAAATATAGAACTTTCCTGCTGACCTTCTTGCTGCCTGCCTCATTCTTTAGTGTCTCTACCAGAGACATTTGGTGACGCTGATGTGATCACCTATACATCTTGGTTTGCACCAAGGAAAAAAACTTAAATATTTTGCTCCTCTGGGCACTGTAAATGGTCTGATAGTATTTTTACCAATGCAGGTAAATATACCGCTGCAAAGATTAATTATTCATATTTTTCCCTCCGATGTTGCCTAGAGGGTTGTTGCTTTACACATTTATAAACAGAAATAAAGCCAAAACCTCAGCAAGCAAATGGTTTTTCTTATTTGTATGTGAAAGCCTAATGTATTCTAGTATGGAAATCTTAATTTGAGACTTCAGCAGAAGGAAAATTTGTTATTAAGCAGACCGAAAATAACAGTCTGAAGTTCCTTGGGAATGTTAGTTTTGGTAACTTTTGGGGAATGGTTATTTTAAGGAGTTGATGGAAGTTGCACTTACACAGAAGTAGAATTCAGCCCTGAAATTTAATAAATTGTCCAAAATTTAGAAATTAGAGTGGTGGTGTTGAGTAAAAAGAAATTCTTCTTCCAGTGTGATCCATGTGTATCAACTTCTGAAACATGGCTGCCTTGTTCACCTTCTCTGTAATCAAACTTCATAATACTTTAGCCACATTTGGAAGTTGCTCTTACTGGCTGTAGAAAATTTTGCGCCAGAAAATCAATTAAAAAGGGAAAAGTCTTTTAGTACAGCTCAGACTAAGAACAGCCTGTATTTTCATGATACTGAAACACTATATTTCTATTTGACACTCTTCCCTATTTACTCTTCCTGTCTTGGCTCAGTAGTTGGTCCTTTTCACTCTGCGTAGCTTCCCAGCAGCACGGATGTGAAACACTTTATTTTACTGTTTAGTGAACATTCAGGTTGTTTTAGATCACAAACAGATAAGGAGTTCAGAACTGATGCTCCACCTGTTGGTGAAAATACAAACTTGAAAATGCATTTAGAAATCAACGTAAAGGGGATTAGACTTTGTTTTAGAAGAGAAGTCAGATTCTTTTGGACCCAACAATGGAAGGATGGAAAACTTAAGGCTGTTGGCTCGAGGTTCACTTACGTAGGAGGGCTCATGCCCCCTCTCCCCATAATATGCATGTCTGGGCATCCTTGTTCTTCTTGCTCTTTGTTCAAAAGAGCTGATTTCTCTAAATTCTCTAAAGGTGTTGTTCCATGAATCTAAAAGTCTGGAAAACGATTGAGATCAATTTCTTAAGCTGCACAGCCACATCAGCATGGTTCAGCTCTATAAATTTGAGTGGAATATCTCTATTGCCCTGAAATGCATCAAGTTTGAAAATTCAGTGAACCAGTCAAAACCGTACTGGAAGATCCCACAAGATGAAGCAGTTTTGAAGTAACTTCTGTAAATCATAGCAGACCAGAGCGTTTTTCCAATGGTGTAGTAATTGTCACCAGAAATTATGAACTGTCCTTGATTATTACTGTCCTTGAAATGTAAAAAACAAGGGTTTGTTTTTAATACTTCAACTCTTGCCTGCAGTAGGTGAAGACTGGTGAGGCTGTTTTGCCAACTAAATTCACCTTTGTGATTAGAAGCAGAACTGCTGCAAGGAAAGGAAACTTCACTTCTACTGAGTTTTGTGACACTGCCACGTGCTAATGAACATCCATGTGCCTAATGCCTAAGCACAGGAGCTATGTGGGTTTGATTTACATGCATGAGTTGGATTTATTGGTAGATTAAGCACTACCTCCTAGAGCAGATGTGTTTCTAAGTTCTTCTGGGTCCTAGAGAATATCTTACTCAGTGACTTTCACGTGTTTGCTCTAGATTGAAATTTTAAGAATGCTCACCCTTGGGAGAAAAAAGGAGGTGTGTGGGCAGAAAAGGAGCAAACTGCACAATTACATCCTTGTTTACTCAGGAAATGATCTTTTATTGCCAGCTATAGTAGACTTAAAGCTCCACTTACCTAAGTAACTCTCCTAACTGATTCAATCTCATCGATGTCCTCTTTTTTACTGATAAGAAAATTAACCCAAAGGGTACTTTAGATGCCTGTGGTTTTCATGTTATCATAATTAAAATCTTCCATTTGCTCTGCTCACAAACAGGGACAATTTAAATGCAACCACTGAAAAAAAAGATCTTTTGAATAAGCATTAGGAATTACAGAAAAAATATTTGCTGCTAATAGTTTTCGGTCAAGACAAAAACCTTTTCCAATGGTGCACCCATTTCTTTTCATTCTTCTACATTTCTCTGTATATCAGCCACACATTTGGTACAGTGAAAGTTCCGGGTGACCTCAAGGGTGTTCATGTCACAGATAAAAGTGTTTTATACCTCTTTGTGTTACCATAAACTACCAGGATGACCTTTTGTTATTTTCTCTAGTGATTCCTCAGATTTGAAGAGATATTTCCCTTCCCTGGCACCTGGCATTTTTAGAGTAAAGAATGATTCCTCTAAATTTTCAATATTTGCAGTTTTTTTGCAAAGCTTGTCTAATTAGATGCAGTGTGCTAAACCTGGCTTTGCAGTACCATCAGAAAAGTCTTTCCTTGAGGCATTGTAAGTAACAGTTATGAATACAATATCTAATTCTAAATTGACCTAACAATCCAAAATGAATATTTTGAAATTAGCACGCACTGACATATTGTTACTTTGTCTGCACCTCACCCCATTCAATTTCCAGATCATAGCATCAGTTCTTGCAGTAAAGGTGTTGATGTTGGTAGTGTCACCAGATCCAAGTTCAGCAGCAGAAAGCAGCTTGTGTTAATTAAGAGAGAAATAATTCTTATTTATTTTACAAAATCACGTTTCAGAGAGGAGCCATGCATTTCTTCTAGTCCATTTGTGTTAGTAATGCATGTTTTTCCTTCAGCTGACACTGGCAAATGGGGACAGGTTAATTGGCAAAGCTGTGCTAATCAGTCACCATAAAGGTGATGATTTTCAGCAGAGGAACAGGAAATTTTGGATAATTATGATGCTGATAATCAGCAACAACAACAAAGAATGTAAAAACCACCATGAGGCTTTCAGGATACAAAATGGTATTGATGTCTCTCTGATACATATAATGGTTTAGAATACATGCTAAGCAGAGATTTTTTTTACTGGATTTTTTTTTCTTTTTTTTCTTTCTGAAAGCTGTGTCAATTCTTACAGCCAGAGGGAGTCAAATGGACCATTTTGTAGGTGTGGCCTGACATTGTTTTCTGTGGCTTAAAACAAAGCAGAGAAAGACATTCCCTTTTGCTAATTTTCCAGTGCGTTTCTGGAAACTCAGACCATGAAGTTTGCCTCAAGAAATTGGCTCAGTGTGGCTAAGACCCTTGTTTACTTGTTCTCAATTAAGTAAGCATTAATAAGCTGTTCCATTTCCACACAGATTGCCTAGAGAGAGGGTATTTTTGCTCATTTTGGGTAACTTTGGCAGTAGTATATTAAATCATTGTTTTATAGTTCAAGGGTAAAACTGTATTGGAACTGTAAGATCTGATATTTAGAAAATACCTTTTCTTAATTCCAGTTCTGCTTTGCTTTATAACCAGTTTCTTAGTCTCGCTGAAGAACAAGTGGTTAGTTTCGTTGCTTTTGGACACATTAGAAAAAATTAAAAGGCGTGTTTGTTGGACCTTTAGTATGAGACGTTTGAGATCCCAAGGAAAGCGATCTGAAGTATTCTCAGTGAGCGTTTCTGCTGCTCGGTTCTTGGGAGCAGACGTTGAATTAGTTGCCTTTAATGTTGGTCATATCTGTTTGTCCTTGAATTAGTTCTGCAAGTTTGGATTTCCTTCTTGTGCCATGAGTGTGCCAGCGGTGACCTAGCAGCACGTGTTCTGCAGCTCAGCTGGCATCCTTTATCAGAGTATTTTACTGTTCTGCCCACAGTGGCACCACTCACATTGCAGATGTTGGTCCAGCTGTGACTGGCAGTCATGCCGTGACTGGCAGCTTGCTGGAGCCAAGCATTAAAATACCCATCTGCTTTTGATTGCTTGCAGCATGTTCTTCCTCTGAACTGGGGAACAGTCTCTCATTTTTAGTTTTGAACTATCCATTTGCTGCTGTAGGGGAAGCTGCCATTCTTGAGTGAAAACCAGAGTTAGCCTGTGAAGAACCACAAAACAGATGAGGGATGGACAAATTGAAGGACTTAGTCTTGTCCTTCTCCTTGCAACACAGGGCAAAAATAGCCTGGAAACGGACTCATCCCAGTCTGTATTAGCTGTAGTGCAGCTGAGATGGCAGTGGCAGGGGCCCAAAACGTGTGACAGTGCCTGAAGGTCTGCGCACAACACAGCCTCACACCTGGCCCCCAGCAGGTACCACTCCAGGAGCAGGAGCTCCTGGAAGGAATTAGTCCTCTGTCTTGGCTACAGCAGAATTAATTTTGAAAGTCTCTATTCACTTTCCTTCCTTTTTTTCTTATTTCTCCTCGCTTCTGTGTCATGCCAATGTGGTGTTTATGTTATCAAACCGAGATAGCCACTGAGAACTTTATCTAAGCTGTGGTTTGCATTTCAGTTTGTTGTGATGTCTGGAATTGGTGGAGATAAAGCATGGGCTCTATTTTCTGGACTTCATTTTACGTGGCTGACATTTGGCAGTCTGGATCTGCATACTTAATTGTCTAGCTCTTAAAATTATATTTGTTAGGAGAACATCTAGGAATGTTGGTTTGATGATTGTAAGATTTCTGTGTAGAAGAGTCACAGCTCGGCCTTTCTTTTTTTAAACTTTTTGTTTTGTTTTGTTCCAAAAATGAAGTAACAATGATGATACAGGACCACGAGAGGGCACTCTGGCTCTTTGAGTGCTCCTTACTAAACTTTTACCACTGAGGACTACAAAAGCGAATAAAATCTTCAGAAGAAAAATGCTGATTTATTTCTAATAGAATAAATTACAACCAGGTATATTTTTTCTAGCTTATCAATGGTCTTATCACAATCTTGTTATTAATTATGCACAAAGATGATAGCACTGGTTTTGGAATGCATATGTAAAGTGTGTAAAATAGAAAGATGCACCATGGCGCTTTCCTGACAGTTATTTTTTGGATTTGAAAACAAATGAATTTTCCAGTCTACATATTTTTCTTAACACTGTCCGTCTGATAATTCTACTGAGTAAAATACACAGAAAGGACACTTTGGATTTGTTTGTTTGTTTGTTTGTTTTGGTTTTTTGTTTAAAGACATCCACCACTAAGCACACACTACTACTTCACTCAAAGCAGCCTGGCTTAACAGAGAACAGTGTTCAGTATTTGCCTCTGTGTGTATTTGGCCATTGTGATTTTACCAGAAGTAGTGTATTAGTTGAGAGAGCTGAAATGAGCACACAAAATGCTCATCCCTGGGGGTTTTCTACCTCTGTGTCAATAGGACTGATTTTTGACTGAGCTAGTGAACTGCTGAACACTGATCACAGCTTCTCCCAGTGGCAAGGTTACAGTGATAATGAACCTTTTTTAGCCTTTCTCACTCAGCGAGATTCTTTCATCTGATTTTAGACTTGGTGTGGACCCTTCTGAAGAGATTCTGCTAGAAGTGCTTTCCTTCTGTGAGTTACACCTTACCAGACTCCCCAGTAACAAAACTTGTGACTCTTCTTCACCGTTTGGCGGTTCCAGTGCCGCTTGGTCATTTCAGCGAGGGCAGCCAATTGTCTGGAGTTAACCAAACGATACAAAAACGGCACTTCACGTGCCCTTTGACTACTGCCACTTCAGAAGCAATTGTAATAAGAATCACCACAATCTCAACCCCAAGAGTCGCAGGGCTGTAGGGCATTACACATTTTTATCGGCTGTCGCTGGCTTCCAGCGCAGCGCTGCCTCCGTGACAAAGAAAGATGGGCTCGGTGAGAGCCCCCGGTTGTTGCACACAGACTTAGCTGCTCTTGGAGAGGCTCTGACAGGCAGAAGGCTCTCAGGCAGCTCCTGACTCAGCCCCAGACCCCATCTTTTGCAGATTATAGGCTCTCTTCCTGGCCAGTCACCAAGAAATCCTTCCCTACAAGCCTGATTCCTATTACTAGCACAGGGGGGCAGAGCCCAGAGCACTGCATTAACCCATCCCTGGCCAGAGGATGGTTTGTATATTCTATCATCTTGCTTTATTTTCTTTCAAAGCTTCTGATTAGGAGTGTGTGCCTCTCTGTCCTCGTATGTATCAAATGGACACAACCAAATTACAGAAAGTTATCTTTAAATTGGTTTGGAAACACAGAGGATCCCAATTCTTGATGGTGGCAGAAAGTTAGAATAGCAGTTGTTGAAGAACTGGTTAAAATACATTGTCAGTGCCTCAAGTTCACAAAACACTGAGTAGGAACTGTGGGGTTGAGGGGAAGGTTTGTTTTCATGGCCTATGGAGGGCTGGCAGTTTGAAGTTTTCCCCTCTGCATAAGTACGGCAACATTTGTAAGCTACTCCAGATCACTTGCTGGAATGTAAAGTCAGCAAAATTCTGCACTTCAGAAAATGATTGTACAGCAGGACTCTGGTAGAGGAAGTATTTTGGGTCTCAATAAGACAATGTGTTCAGCTTTTTAGTAGCTTTAATGGTGCTCCTTTAGGCATGAATTGGGGTGCATTTTCTCACTTTCCGTTTCTCCCTCGTAGAAGAGTCTGTCCCCTGAGCTGCTTCTCTTTATTGTCACCGCTGAGCCATACACACTATGGGGAATGATGTTATTTCGCAGGATGATTCACTGTATTTACCATTTGGGAGAAATCATGCCTCCGTCTCAAATTTCCTCTCCTCCCTAGCAGTCACTGGCAGCCAGGAGTGTCATGGTCAAGGGCTGGATTCAAAACTCAGCTGCAAATTAAAGGTCGGAGCCAAGCCAGTAGCTGGTATTCAAACTGGTGTCCAAAGTGACGAGCAAGACATGGGGATGCAAAGCTGCTACTGTGCTGAGCACAGAGCTGCCCACCACTGGCATGGGGGAAAGATAAAGACCAAGGTGAATGCTGTATTTGAATTGTCTCATGGTTTAAGGAGGCTTCCCACCCACTTGAGACCTTCACTCAGGACTGCTGCCTTTGGAGGTGAGACTTGGTACATTTCTGGTTTGTGGCACCTGGTCAGGATGTATGGAGACTTCTGCAGTTCCTCTGTCTGCCTGTGAGGATTCAAACTTCTCACCCACATGCCTCAGCTCTTTTCCACGTCCCAGGCCTGTTCCTGTCTATTATCCAACAACTGTTTCGTGGAGAGTAAAGAGGACCATCTGGCAACAAAAGCACTCTCTTTAGCTCTGCTAATTGTACCGGATGCCCTCCATGGATTCTCCAAACCACAGTAGTTTCAGTTCTCAAAATGTTGATGATATATAAAGATAGGAGAAAATAATATAATGTGGCAAATTGCTTTTTGGAGTGATTTCATGGAATATAAAATACTTAAAGATATAAAATGTAACAAAAACACGTGTCAGACAAATGAGAACACAGGAAATCTGAGGTAATTTCCCTTTGGGATACTGAAAACGTTATGGGCTACGCGGCTGCTGCACTCCCCAGGAGACTGCAGTGGCATTTGTGGAACCACTACTTGGTGCTTTCTTAATTCACACTGCATTGTCTTTTTTGAAGTTGGACACCTTTGGTTTTTTCCTCCAACACTTAGGTGGAATAAGCCTGTAAAATACTTTTTTTTTTTGAGGAGTAATGTCTTGTCCAGTATTTGAAAGGCTAGCTGTGGGGGAAGTTCCAATTGATATGTATTTGACTTACACTTGAGAACTCAGATATTCTGGTAACTAGGTCACTTTGGCATCAGTCTTGTGAAACTGTGACAGTTTTTGTGGCTTCTCTGCTGAGTTTCACACTCAACAACTTACATCCTGCTTCTATGTGCCAAACATCTGCGCCTGTTACTTTCCTTTGTGTTGTTTTGAAAATCTCCCAGTTCTTGACGTTAGAATGGGTGGCTGAGAACCTGATGAGATCAATTCGTGTTCTAACTAGTGGAGAAGGACTCTTGACAAAAAATAGTCCTGGCCACTGTTAGTTCAGGCTCACAGATATTGAAAATCTGGTATTCTGCAGAATTTTAAGAAGTGCAATCGACCTTGGGGTTATAGCTAAGCTACTGAAATAAGCAGCAAGTGCTGGCTGCTGTTTTGAGTCTACTGAAGGCTGAATTGTTTTTTCCTGCTTCAGTTCCTGACTGATATGGAAGACGCCTGAGATGAAGATCACAAAGCAGCTGAACCAAATCTAATCTGTGTATTTAGAGGATTATCCAAAATCAAAATGTTGAAATGAGACTTTCAAAGGTACCTTTTCCATGTGTCCTGAAGCTTCATCTCTTCTTTCATCACGGGAGGAAGAGAGTGCTGACTTAGTCATTTGTAGTCAGAACACAATGATGCTGACAGTCCTGGGAGATAAATATAGCTGAGGACCTCAGGAAAAGGGGTTGAAGCCATGTATTATTCTTAGGAAGAGAAGTACTGTCAAAGACCATCAGTGAAACGTGTAGATACCTTTGTAAGACTTCCAAATTTCAGTGAAATTGTTATACCCTGAATAATGGTAGATTCAGGCTTTGCCAAAATGCAACTGGACAAATCTGTTACTTCCCATATGGAAAGCAACTGTTCAAGCAAGTTATATAATTATACATTATAACATTGCTTCTGTCCAAAACCTAGGGCTGCTGCAGACATAAGCCAAGATTTTTTTTTTCGTTTCTTGCTATAACTAGATTTTATTTTTTTTGTGTGTGTATGTTATTCAATTAAAACCGTAAGGGAGTAAACAATTCCATTCTTTTCTCTTTCCACCCTCACCAGTTCCATATCTGATGATTTACCATTGACTATTTTGGAATATGAGTTGGCAGTTTTGGCCTCACTGCTCCGCGTTGGTTTTCCTGGATTGAGGCTAATGAAACAATAAGCATTTTTCTGCTGTGGTAAGCCTGATTTCCCCACCCCGCACTTCCAAAGGTGGATTCTGAAGTTGATATCATACCTTAAAGAAGTCAATGTAAATTAAAGAAAGCAATTTGGAAAATAAACAGATCTTCCACTCATTTTGCATAAAAAGCTCTAACAGTGTTCAGAACTTAGTGCTTGTCTTTTGAACCCTCTACAAACATTTGCCTTACGCAGTAGAGACCCACATTAAAAACTAATATCCCCAAAAATGGAGAGGAAAATGCCTGTATTTAGAAGAATATTAGCCCAATTAAATTGGAACTCTACTAGACTTGGTAACCAGAGAATGTAGTTATGGCTGCAAGACCTATCCACTCTCTTGCCAAGATAGCTGTGCCACATTTTAGATGGTGGTAACTGAGAGACTGAAGGACATCTGGATTTCATGTCAGCAGATGACTTTTACTTTACCAGAGCAGTCTTATGCCAGCTTTGATCTGGTGTAATTATGATCTGGGTTAAGCCTAACCCAGCAAAAAGCTGTGCATGTTTAACCTGGATCACAGGTAGATATGGGATTAATCCAACTAAGCGCACTGCAGCCCAAAGACTTGCAGTGGCCTGAGGGACGGAGCAGTGTAGGAGGTGACAAGGTGGCCTTCCATGTCAGGTCTAATTTATGATGGTTTAAAATGCTTTGTAGGCCTTCAGATTTACTGTGTTTCTGTATGCCATATTTCCATAAAAAATAAAAGACATTGAGTACAGAGCTAAGAGGCAACAAAGTGAGCAAAACGGTTTAAGGCATTGCAGTGGTACTGTGCTGATTTAAGGTACCAACTTTGCTGCAGGAAACTTGGAAAGTGATTGCTCATCACTGGTAACAACACTGCCTATTCAAGACATGGCATCCAATGCATTCGGAACGTGCTAATTTAAAAAAACGAAAGCATTTATTTACAAAAAAAGAGTAAAGCAACTAGAATTGCTATTCCCATGTGAATGACTGAGGTTGTGCTCCTGTGAGTGAGAAGAAGGTTAGTGCTGGGCTGTGGATGTGTGAGCTACCTGGGGAGCTGTATGGAGAAAATGTCTGAAGTTAGATACAGCAATTGTTTTCAGCTGGACGTAGATGCAGTTGTTTTCTCCTGACAGAGATGTCACTGCAAACATTTGCTCTGAACAGTTGTGGACAGCTGAAATTCCAAAGCCAATGCTTAGAGATTTGGTGCCTCTGCTTGTCCTGGGACTCATGGCAGGACATTACCAAAGTGCACAGAGTGTGACATAAAATGCGGTGGTTCTCTCTGTGGAGCAGGGAGTGTTTTTATTATAAATGACTCAAAACCCATTTGGGAATGAGTAAATAAAATTTAATTAGAGCCCATTAAAATGACAAAGCAAAGGGGGAGAACAGCGCTGGGAGCCTGATGTAACCCCTCCTGCCCACCAGAGACTCAGCTCACAAAATGGTCTCTCTGGCTTTTATACCCTGAGATTGCATCAGTTCATTAATATTCATGAGCAGCCCTTACATGCCCCTCTGGCCCCTCCCACAACTGGCAGCTTTGCCCATATATGGATACTTGGCCCCACCCAAGGCCTGTCAATCAGTCCTTCCATGCCTTTCATTGGTGGAGCCCTTCTCATCTCTTGATTGGTGGTGCCATGTTACCCTGCCAGGCCTCTAGCAACAAGTGTCCCCAACTGCCTGCCACCTCTGATGAGGGGCAAATAAACTCTTCGCATACGTGTTTTTGCGTGTCAGCCAGAGCTGCCAGGCAGTGACCACAAAAGGGGAGGAGAGTGTTGAAGGGAGAACAGAAGAGGGTTCAAAACCATACTGGAACAACAAAAGCACCTGTCAAAAGAACTGCAAGCCTTAAACAGGAGTTCTCCCCACCATTCTCAACAACTCCTCCTCATTTGCATGAGCCAGTCACCACACCTCATTCATGACATTTTCCTCTGCTGCTCTTCTGCTTGTCTTTTCCTGAGCTTTGACCAGCTTGGTCTGTGAGGACTCCACAGTTTCTGGCTGCAGGTGCTCAGCCTGGTCAAATCCTTGCTCTAGGTTAGGGTGAGATAGGGAGTTGCATCCCCTTCTCCTTGCCTCCTACCTGGCTTCCCAGGACAGGAAGGGGGAATCACTGAGCCTGGGCCTCTCTCTGAGTGACTGAGGGAGGCATAGGGGATTGGGGACATGGGGGATGCTGCAGGACACAGCTGCCCTGCATCTGGAACATGGACAAGCACAGCTGCCCTGCACCTCTCCGGGGTGCCCCAGGGCTACTGGGCACACGGCTGTAGAAAGCACCAGTAAAACACCAGACAGCATTGTTTGCCCTTCCTCACCCAGAAAATCCCAAATGGGTAGGCCTGAGGAGGAATTAGTGAAGGGTTTATTTACCTTCAGAAATAGAGAAACGAGGGTGTTTAGGACTTCTGTGAAAAATCCTGTCTTCTCAAATAAGCTCTAGGTTTCAGTAATATTGCTGGATTTTTGTGAGGCACAGTTTCCCTCAATTTAGATCACTGTTTTTCATAGGAAATTTAATTAAAAAACATGTATGTCTTACTAAATGGAAGTCTGTGCTAGAAAAACAGTGGAGGTTTTCTGAAGCCAGTACTTGTCTGGTTCTGGCATAAGCAAAGGAATTGCTTTTAAAAGTTCTCATCTTATGAGAGCAAAACAGAACCAGGATCAAAAATCTTAAGATTTGTTTTAAAACCCTATGATTATTTTCTAAGTTGAATCTTAATGGAAAAATGATAAGTCTCAGACTTAGAACAATCTCTGAAAATTATTTATCTTTAAGAGTACTTCACGTTTTATTCTTACTTTTTGTTTGTTATACTGCTTAAACTGATGCCTGATGTTGGATATGAATCTTAATCTAGTGGACACTTCCTGGGATGCTTCCCACCTTGACTTTAAGGCTGGACATCATTTTATGACTGTTATGTTGCCTTTGAATTTTTCTTATGGAAGAAGATTAAAATAATCTCTATATATTTGCATTTATATTTTCCCCTCATACAACAGAACCATTTTTTGGTTTTAGAAGTAAAATATGTGTTCTTTTAAAGA
Source organism: Chamaea fasciata (assembly GCF_029207755.1). NCBI lineage: Eukaryota > Metazoa > Chordata > Aves > Passeriformes > Sylviidae > Chamaea > Chamaea fasciata. Next base: position 65,539,129 of record NW_027094091.1, read on the forward strand.
AAATTCCATGGTGTTTGGAATAAAGTATATAAAAGTAGCTGATTCCAACTGCTTAACCGTTCTGAGAGTCCATTATAAAAAATCATTTTTTCCAGTAGCCAAGTCCATGAACAGTTCCTTTTCAAGCCTCTGAGTTATTCTCTGAGCATTTATCACTTAAAAAAAAATAAAACCTAATTTTAATTGTTGGAACTACATTTTTTTTTCAATTTTATTCACTTAAGCGAGTGGAGGGCTCCCATGGTTCTCACCCTTACTCGTAGTTATTTTTCTTTAAAGCAGGTTTTGACACTTTAAATGGGCCACTGTTTAATAAATTAGGATTTTTATTAAATGACTTCACAAAACATTAAGTTTTCATAATTTTTAAACCTGCTGTTGAAAAAGAGAGGTACTAGTGGAAAACTAAGCTGGCTCAGCACAGACCATCATCTGGTCATGCTAGTCTGGGTGGGACACTGACCAAACTGTTTCGCTGCCATCACAGCCTGGTTAGTGCTTCTTACTCCTGCAGAAATGCCCTGGAATTCTCTCTCATCCCTCAGCTCCTGTGAAAGGTGCCCATTCCCAAAACTCTGCCTAGTGAAACCTCATTAGATGTTCTGAGACTTTTAATTCCCAGACTTCTCTGTTAGTGCTGTCACTGTGGAGCTTAAGAAGTCTGTGAGCTAGTGACTTTAACAAGTACACTCTTCCCATTATCCTGCAAACTGCTGGGTTTCTCAACAAGTGCTTTAAAAATGTCCTGATCATTATTTCCTTCTCCTCTTCTTCCTAGACTTTGCTGAAAAATTCTGCTTGATAGAGGCCACAATACTGCCCAGTGATGCATCTTCCTGACAGTCCTGTCCCTGTAAATTCCTGGTATATATTCCTTCAGGTTTTTTCAAGTTTGAAGCTGGATACATTTATATTTCTAAATCATTGTTGCTTGCCTGAATCTGCTACAATAATTCGTTTTCCTGGTGCAAACCTCAGGGCATAGTGGGATGTGACTGGAATTGTACTACTCTTGGAAGTCAGTGCAGAGGAGAAATGACAGTGGAGTGCCTTATGGAAATGAAATATTATGTGGAATCTCTCTATGCAGCAGTGAAACAAGAACAAGGAGAGAGTCTTGAGAGCCAGGAAATAGTGAGTCCTGAAGAAGAGACCTTACAGAAAGAGTTTGGGCACTCAGAATAGTGGAGTATGATAGTCTCCCATTTCCATGGCTGTCTGTATCACAAACAGTTGTGTTTAAGTAACTGTTTCTCAGTTCCCCTGACATTATGCATCCTCTCCAACTATTGCTTCATATAGGTTTTGTTATTAGCAGGACAGAAATTGTATAACTATTGTACAACTGTAACAACATCGGAAATCTGTGTTGCTCAACATAAATACATTCTGAACGTCCCAGACTGCAGTGTGTGATGAGAGATCTGAGCTGTCTGGGGAATCCAAACCATGGGAAAAAAAAACCAGGGACACTAAAACGCCTAAAAACGTGAACAGCTTTTCAAAATCATAGTTTGAGTCTGATTTTTTTCACCTAACTCTTTTCTTTGTGGTTTATTTTTTTGACATTCTGCTTCATGTATGCATTTCTCCCCTTCCCTATTGTGCTCTTCCAGCTGTAGAGCTGACACTAGCTATTATGCAATTTATCCCTTCTTTAACACTTAAAAAAAAAAAAAGAGTTTAGTAGAGTTTTGGAGCCATTTAATTTGCTAAGTAGGAGCAATAATTTTGTATGTTAAAGGCTTTCTGATTTTTGAAGTCCTAAGTCTTTTTTTATTACCAAGTTTTTCAAGGTCTGAAAAGTTAGTTTAAAAATCCAAAAAGATTTTGATGTAAACTCTCAGTTCTAGAAACAAGGGCTATGTCCAAAACACTAAATTTTGATTGCAAGTTTCACAGGAATATTTGTACCGTATTTAATAACTAAAGTTTGAGAACTCCAGTGCTTTTGTCCCTCAAAAAATACAGGGAATTTGAGCTTTGGGGTTTTTAGCTACTGATTAACTTGAAGTCTGGTGAGGAAATAGAGGAAAGGAGAGAATGAGGCACCATGCGAAGAGTACCAAGGCATTATAAAGTTAAATCTACCTATTTTTTTTGTTTTCAGATTATATTTCTAAGAGAAAAATCATTACAGATTTTACAGATAGAGGCATAAAGTTTTTAGGACTTTGTGTACTTGTTTCCAAAAGGGAAATAAAATGTTAAATTAAAACTCTGAAATACTTTACAAGACAGACAATGACAAAAAATGTATGTTCTCCTGTTTTGTTTTTTTTTCCTCCTCTCTCCCTTTTTATCACAGTTTCCTTTCTTGGTAAAGGTTTCTTCTGTATCCTTGTTTTCTCTATGGCAGTTTATCTTCATACTATGAGATCAGCTGTCAAACATAGTTTGGAATGCCAAGATAAACAATATTCCTGCCCCTGATTGATTAATTCATCATCGCAACAAAGAATAGCCAATGTGCACATCATTTGATTATTTACTTCTAATATTGATGAAATGTAAATTAAAAGCTAGAGACAATACCAAGGAGGAGAATATTTGTGAAACAAAGCCAGGAAATTTAGAAGAAAGACACTAGCCTTCCTCTTTTTAGAATTTATCCTAAAATACTCAACTGGATAAAAATTGCTTGTAATATATCACCAGACCTTATAAATGTGCTGTTACTGAACTCTTGTGTAGCATTACTTAGTTTGATTAATACTAAACACACCATGTCAGATTAGCAGTTAAATTGCTATTATGTATCTTAATTTTTCCAATCAAAACACTTTGTAGCTTACAATTAATTCCCAAAATGACATTGGAAAAGAGAGAGCAGTATTCTGTTCCTCAAGAAAATGACTGGTTTTACAGAGTAGGGAAAGTTCCTCTAGGGGATTTTTTGGAGCAGAAGATTCTGGAGTATCAAAGACTGTGAATGTTGAACTCTAGGTACACAAATTGTCACAGACCTTCTCTGGTGTGGTGGCAACATTCTCTGAGTTTTGAAATGAAGGTCTGATTTTGAATTAATCCATGCAGAGTATTTGTTTTGCCTGCTTGAACATCTGCCATATGGTTGTGGGATAATGCTGTGTGAATATATGATTCTTCTCCTCCAAATATTTTGCAACAAGCCATAGGGAATCTGTTCATTGCTGGCTTAGTAACAGAAGGTCCTGTGCAGGAAACATATCAGAAATATAAAAGGCACATGACATGCTTGGTGAAATTCTCATATCCAGGAATGGTAAGAAAGTCAACTGATTTGCCTGCAACTGGTGATAGGGCACTGTTGCAACTTCATCAGTCAAAAAGATGCATGACAGAGCTGTTTCTTTAGTCAGTTTAAAGTTTGTTTTATGCAGAGTAACCTGTGATAGACCTTTGGAATGACTCCAAGTATGTCTGTGAGCTTAGTTTGTGTTTCTGATGCAACCATATCAAAATTATCTGAGGATTAGAAAATCAGGAGCTGCACCAAGGGCAGGGTGGGGGTCACAGGGCTTCAAAATCTGAGACCACCATTTTCCAGCATCTGATAAATTGCAGGGAATTGCAGTACACAATGAGTTACTATGGTTTAGTGAATACACGCTGTAAGAAATCTGGGCACTTCTCCATTTCAGATCTATTTGGCTTAGAGCCTCTGGATGGAGCATAATCTCCCTCTTCCCCTTCCTTCAAAATCCACCCAGGTCAATGCTTTCTTTGTGGAGGTTAAGTTGCACGGTTTGGTTACCTCCTCTGAGCTGAAGGCAGTTCTAGACACAAACACAAGGAAAAGCTATACTACGCAATAAAGAGAAAATACAAAACATGTTATTTGTTGTAGAAACATTTTTAATGTGTAAACAATGCAGAAGCTATTGTGAATAGTAGCTTCAAGTCTGACAGGTGACCTCTGAGGTCACGGACTCTTCCCAGGTTTCTCGCTAAAACATGAACAGGTTAGAAAGGAGTTCTTCAAGTTCTTAGCATATAATGGTCTGTTGCTTCAAGTTTCTGTATTCAGTGGGATGCTCTGGGGCTGGAAGCAAGTCCCACACCTTGTGGTTTGGCTGTGCTGAAGTGGGGGACTTGGTGGTTTTGAAGAACTCCACAAGAAGGCTTCTCTTCAGTCTTACAGAACTGCTGTGTATTTGAAGGACTTCTGAAATCTGTCATTTTGAGTATGAAATGTTTTCCTAAAATGGCCAATGACACCTTAGACAGCCTTTCCTTCTGTGAATTCCCAGGACTTTGCCCTTTATGAGAAATGGTTCTGATTCATGATCTCTTCCATGCAGCACATGTGCTGGGAGGGAAGAGAGAGTGGGAAGTGGAATAACCCTGCTCTATAGATTATGGTTTGTAGCAGCCTGTGTCCAGAGACTGATGGTAGTCTTAATTCTTCGGTTGTGTATGAGATGGATTTTCAGTCCTTCTTCGCATGTTTCTGTTTTGCCAATTCCAGTTTTAACTACCTCCAGGTGTGGTGACTCAACCACTTCCTGGGGCAGCCTATTCCAGTGCTTGATCACCCACTGATATGGTCAAGAATTGAGTGATATGGACAAGAATTGAGACGTCAAAGAAAAGAGGGGTCAAATGTGGAAACAGATAAAACCCCTCTGTTTTCCAAGCCATTTAATCAACACTGCTTAGTGGGCATCCTTCAAATATTTTTTTTCTGTACTTTTCACTTTTTCAAAAATCTGCATGACTGTTTGGGAACTTACTTTTTAGGAGAGTGGCCATTACAGTGGTCTTAGGGACAACTGAACAGTCAGTGGAATCAAACAGAACTCATCATACCCTCAATAAAAGTCTTACCTTCGTCAAAGTCTCCCCTCACCATCCCTAGAGGAACCTGAGGGAAGACTATAACCATTCTGCTAAGCTTCTGTCATCTGGGCTTCCACCCCAGTGAAGGAATTAATTATCCACTGGGGACATCCATCTCGTTTCTACAGAAGGAAACTGCTGGAACACAGCCCAGAATTTGGGCCAGTGTATCTATTTAGACATAAACATTTACATAGAGATGAAAAGGCAAAACTCATTCCTTCTGTCAGACCATTGAAGCCTATGGAAATACAAAAGGATTCAACTGATCTAAGGGTTGCACTGGGGAGAGGAAAAGCTACCAAAACTGAAGATGAAAGTAAAAAGCCTCTCTGGACTTCCTTTTTAGATGTTTCCTTTACTCTTTCAAGACTCCTTAAATCACTCTCTTTTGTGGCTAGATCAATCAGAAATAACTCTGCTTACCATTTTTGTTCCAACCAAAATGTTTGAAGGAGCTCCCTTAGCCATATTGTCTGGTGAGTGGGTTATTTTGGTGACGAAAATATCTTATTTTCCAGGTAAGAAATTTAAGAAGCTGCTAAGAAATCATCAGCAACTAAATAGGCTCCAGTTGTACTATTCTGCTGCTGGTAAATTTGTTCATAGTTTCAGTAGGAGTGGGTGGATCTCATTTGTCAGTCTGTGGGGCAGCACTGTGAATGACTTTTTGCAGGTAAAAACGGTACAGGAGAGAAAAATCCTGTTAGGTTTTTCATATAACAGCTCTGTCTTGTATGTTTGGTTAGAAAAATATGACTGGTCTGCTTCTTTCTCTTGTCAAAAGCCTCAGAACTGGCTGGGGTTTAGCACTGCCAAATCTGAAGATTAGAGAAGGTCTAAAGGCAAAAGTAGGACAAGGCCTGGAGCCTGTTAGTGCTTCGAACACCAGATGGCAGCAAATGGCATTGTTGTAATTAGATTGGGAGGCTATATTGTACTTTATTTAATGGCAGTCAACTATGAAAGCTATTTTGGTACGTTCTGAAGTCCCCAAGGGACTGGATCATCTACTGGCATGGATCAGAGAAAGCGAGTTATATCTTTTGTGTTCATGGCTTAGAATTTGGAATTTCTGTTTTAAGTGCAACTTCGGCTTCTCCCAAGTGCAGAAAATTTTGGATGATAAGTTTGAAGAATGCTGGAAATTTGGTAATCTTTTTCATGCTTAGATACAGGAATAAACTTGGAAGCATTCAAAAAGAAAATGGAATGTAATACCTTAGAAGTAGCAGGTTAAACAAATGTTCCTTGGTTCATACCATGGCCTGACTGTAGTGTATAGAACCTTTTAAAATCAGAGGCAATATTGCTGGGTCATAAATCCTGTTCTTGTGTATTATGTGTGTTACTCCAATTGACGTCAATGGAAGATGGAATCCGAACCACTCTAGCCGACACGTGAGAAGGAGAAATGAATAATGAAATGAAAATAACATCTCCTCGAGTTGGCCATAGATCTCTCCATAAACCATGTGTCTCTTGAAGTGATTTGTATGAGCTATTATGGTGTTTTGTGGATTACAAAACCACTAAAGAAGGAGACCAAAATAGTTAGAGGTGGTGATTCTGAATTCATCTGCCCAAGCTGACATGTGGATTTGTTTCTCAGCTGTAGAAGAATCCACAGAAATCTATACATTGGAGGAAATCGCTGCAGAAGTTCCTGTTGGACAACTATCAGTCAAACCACTCTGAATCAGGGATTCCCTCCCACTGTTGAGGGCTGGTTAACAACACAGGCTCCTCAACTCGGTCCTTTTCAAGTTTGATCTCCCAAGCTGAGTATCAGGTTGTACCTGTGAGCCAGGTTCTGTCTGTGCTCCAGTGAAATTGCATTCCAAGCTTCATTGCTTTCTCTTGGCACAACTAATGTCTGTTGTCGACTGTGGATTTTTTTATACTTAAGCCACTGTATATGCAGCTCATATTTGAGCCTGAGAAAAATGGGATCAAATGCTTTATTATGCACATATATGCTGGTGTCAAGTACTGAAAAGTTTTGTAAATTTGGATAATTAACAGCCCACTACAAACAATGATTAAAATACTTCTGAATCTTTGTCATTTGGATTTTCATTCACATTCGGAATCATCTAGCCGGTTTCCTGCAAGAATTAGAAGTTTAGGAGTACATGGTTGTACAACTTGTCTTGGGCAAACACTCTCATCTTAAAATTTTGTGCCTCATCTATCTAAATACACAAAATCTTTTCACAGTAATTAACTGGGACATGGATGTGCCAAATGGAAAAAAACCCCGTAACTTTCAATGTCTCATCACCTCTCAAATAATTTCTTCAGGTAATGCAGCTCTTGAAGTCAAGTCTTATGTAGCTGGTGTCCACTCTCTGCTTACCAGCAGATCAATCCAATAAATATGAAGTATTTGAGGTCAAGAGAATTAAAAGTGCGCAATTCAATAAGGCAAGCCAGTGCTGTGCAAGCTTGTTGTACTCAATTTTCTTGTCAGAAATCCTGTAAACGATAATTAAATTATAAAACCCTTGTGACAGCTTTGATCCAGTTGCCTTGACAAAACCCAAAGCGAAACATGAACTGAGGGGCATCTCAGCTTCTGGGAAAAGAGGTGATCTACCACAGTTGTTCCCTGAATAGAACAGACACTTAGCTATAGATTTGAAAAGATTTGAAGCTTGAGGGGTATCGGCTGCTTTACATTTCCGACCCTTGAGACAATTTCATGCTTCTCTGCCTGCAAGATTCTGGATGCACATCTGAGCGCCATGTCTGGAGGTTCGGAGGCTCTTTATAACCCTGAGAACCTAGAGAATAAAGGAGGGAAGCAAAATATATTTCTTGAATGAAGTGGCTAAACAGCACTCGTGAGTCATGATATGAAAGGAAATAATTTGAATTAGGTGAGATGTGCATGGCAGCGTAACGGAAAGAGAATCTCCTCATTTTCATCAGCTAATAATCAAAACATTTTGACACAACTTCCAAAGGAAGCCAAAAATATGGAAACAATTATTTAGAGAAGAATACAGCAAATGATGTATATGCTTGTATTTTGCATCTTAAGGTAAACTGTATTTCTTTATTTCCAGATGGATATCCCAGACAAATATATTGACCCAGAAAAAAGAAAGCAAGACTTCTGAGTGATGTAAACAATTTCATATGTAGAAATATATATATATGTATATTTTTAGTTACATACTTAAGTTACCATGTTAATTCCAGCGCTTAACAATTGTATTGTGCAGTTGAAGAGCGGAAGAAATGTTCTTGTCACTTACATAAAGAAGCTTTTTTAAAAGTCAAAAAGTGCATGACTTCTTTGATGTCATATTTGGCAGCCATTTTGACCTTGTTCTTTCTGCTAGGGTTTCAATGTCATTGGCAACATTGTGCAAATGACAGATTTTAAATATGAATTAGTTTTTTATTCAAAGCAGTGTCACCTGCCAAGTCTGAGGTTTAAAAAATCCCAGACATAATTTTTTATCTGGGTGAAAAGAAAGCTTCTTAAACTATATTGTGATCTAGTAATTCAGAAGATTTCAGAATCCTATTTTGTCATACTTGGCAAAGATCTCTCCAGACTCAGACCAAACAAAGGGAACTATCCTGAAAAAACTTTTTCCAAAATTATGAATTAGAATTGGATATTTTATAAACACATATAGTCACATGAACAATGTATTATTGCTATTTTCTTATTTATAATTTTCCGTAATTTTTGCTTGTTCATCATTCGCTTGTTTGCAAAAACATTTGCTAGATGAATATGGACTTTGAATGGAGGAGGACAGACAAATTATGTGTTACTGTTGATTCAAAACGACACACTGCAGACTGTCAGTGCAAAGATACATTTCATATTCCTCCGAGGAACTGAACACAGCCCTCAAAGTTCAACTGCTTTTATTTCCAGTCCAAATAATATACTTAGTGATCGCCGAGTCTACACTTTTTCTGTTCCATAATTGTGGACCGTATTCGAAATACTTTTGTACATGCTTGATATCTACAATAAAAGGCAAATATCAAGGTAGAGCAACTGCCTTGTATTAATATTGTAAATTGTGGGAGTGACGAAGATGGAGAGCAAGGAATCTCCTCTTCTTGCAGAATATCAGATCTTATTTTCTTATGAAGTTACCTGAATCTGCAATTGGGACACTAAAGTTCTTTATCCACAGAGCAGAAATGATGTGGCAGTCAAAATACTAGTATGGAAGTAGAAAGCAGAAATAGTCTAACAGGAGATCATATGAACATGCAAGAATGCAATCAGAAATTACAAAGGATGGTAAAATATAGAGAGAAGATACACAATGGGTAACAAGAGGCATCCTGCAAACACATTGGAGGACCCAAGGCAGGGCTGCTCCACACCTCAAAGAGGAGGAAAAGCTAAAAGTAGGTGCCACGAAGATGGTTGAAAAATTAATAAAGTTTTGCTTCAGTCTTCACTAAGAGGATAAGAAAGCTAGCATGGTAGCAACAGCAAAGGGAGAAGTTTTCAGGTTAGAGAAGGAAGGAAGAAAGAAAGAAAGGAGAAGATGGCTGCAATCAAATTAGATTGATTTTTCAAATCATCTGTGTCAGACTTCCTCAGTGAGCACTCAGGTAGCTCAATGAGAAATGTCAGCATCAACAGTGGCTGGCTCAGAGAGCTTGCAGATGGGTGAGTGGGATCCAGAAGACTTCTGAAAGACCACGACAGTTCATAAACTCGTGAGCTGCTGCTGACTTCTCTGCTTTATTCCCAGCTGGAAAGGGCATTCTGACATCTCTCAGGGCTCTTTTTTTAGAAAGCTTTCCCCCTCTTTTGCAAATAAAGTGGGTTTTTGTTTCCAGCCAGCCCTTCTCAACTGCCTCTGGAATAACCCAGTTGCACTTGCCCAGCTGAGCTTGATGGGAGTCAACTGCACCTCATTATCTCTGCTCAGAAAAATTAACCAAAATCTAGGCCATTGTTTGTCTTGGCAGAGGGTGTTTTTTACAAAAGCAGGGGCATGACAGCACCAATCCTGAGGACACCAACCCTCATGTACAGTCAGTCATGTTTCACGAGATGCCAAAGAAAATAATTATAATTTACTTGAAATGATCGGTAGGGAGCATGCAGATTTGTCTCCCAAGAACTCAGCCATTTGGCTGTTTCCCTGCAATAAACACTACATTTATCTGTGAAAACAATACGTAGGATAAAAAACATAATAATGATTTATTTTGCTTTGTTTGCACAAAGCAGGATCCCACTTACTTAATGTATTCCTCCTGATACTTCAGGAATGCCCTGTGCATATACTAATTAATAGGGAGGAGTATTTTTTGCAGTTTGTCACTTCTTCAGTGTATCCTGATAACTTAGAGTTACAGTAGATGTGTCAGATATGTTTCTTAATCTCCTTCTGACTTTTGGTTTCCCTGAACCTGCTTATGGTAAAGTCGAGCTGTATTTCTTCTCCTTTCCTGGGATGCATTAGGAAGAGCACTGTCAGCAGGCAGAGGGAGGTGATCCTGCCCCTCTGCTCCGTCCTGGTGAGGCCACATCTGGAATGCTGTGTCCGGTTCTGGGCTTCCCAGTACAAGGGAGACATTGAGCTCCTGGGGCAGGTCCAGTGGAGGGCAAAGAAGATGATGAAGGGACTGGAGCATCTCTCTTAGGAGGAAAGGCTGAGGGAGCTGGGGCTGTTCAGCCTCAAGAAGAGATGACCAAAAGAGAAGCTCACCAGTGTCTGCAGGGAAGGTGCCAAGGGGATGGACCAGGCTCTGCTTGGTGGTGCCAGGCAATAGGACAAGAGGCAGTGGGCAGAAACCAATGCAGAAGAAGTTTTACCTGAACACAAGGAAGAACTTCTTTCCTATGCAAGTGACTGAGAGCTGGAAGAGATTGTCCAGAGAGAATGTGGAGTCTCTCTCACTGGAGATATCCCAGAACAGTCTGGACACAATTCTGTGCCATGTGCTCCAGGATGACCCTGCTTGAGCAGGGAGGTTGGATCAGATGACCTACTGTGGTCCCCTTCAACCTGACCCATTCTGTGATTCTGTGAAAAAGTGATGGCATTTTTGATACAACACATAGTCAATACATTTTATCAGTGCAAAAAATGGCCAGTGTGATTAACAAGCATCTGCAGCTACACTAAATAACTTGAAGTGTGTGCATAAACTGTAAAACTCATCATTGCGTATCAACAAAATTCATAATTCAGAAAAGGAAGATTTGCAGTCAATTGCAATATCACATAGGTGAAAAAGAATATGTAGTGCTTTGGGGCACAAGGCAAGCACTGGCTGGTGGCTGGCTCTTCTAGGGATGGCGAGGATGTGGCTTGATTTAATTTCTGGTAAGAGGTTTTAGGGATAAAACTGCATTTGAGATAAAACTAAGCGCTGCCCTCACTTACGAAAGCTGTTTCTGCCGTGTGTCTGTGCCAGAGAATGGCTTGGAAGGAAGATATCCCTAATGAGCTCCACACAGTAGTGCAGAATGATGGAAGAAACTTTGTCCTTTAGAGACCAGAACTGAGAAAGAGCGAAATAGACCCTTGCATTTTATCATGATCCTTCAGTATGATGAACGTTCTGCTTTTTACTTTGTGCATCTGTTTAAAATGTTCTCTGGACCCTGATGTATGAGGGCATGTTTCAATCCAGACAAACATCAACACAATCCTTAAATGAAAAATTCTACAGGCAATCATTGCACTGATGGTCAAACCACACACAGTTTTCCTGTTTTGTCCTTTTCCTTCCTAACTTTTTAAAGAATTATTTTCCTAACTATTTATTTGGAGTCACCTGCTTGTTGAAGTTTTTCTTCTCTGCTTACTCTGGATGATGATAGTCCATTAAGCTATCCTTTTATTACCTTTCATATGGAAATGGTTGGCTGTTGAACAACTGCTATAGCTGAAATGGGGAAGAGGTGGTGGAAGTAGTGTAGTCTTTATATTTTGAGGAGAAAAAAAGGAGACAGTAAGGAAAGTGCCATTACAACAGTATTTCCTGTCTATTTTTACTGACTTTTTAACACACACCCTTTAAAAGGCTGATATATAGATTGATTTTAGTATTTTTTTACCTTGATTCTTAATAGTTCAAACTAAAAATATATAGGAATTGCTGCTAGATCTATGTAATTAATAAAATTTCTGCATCCTGTGTTAAAAAACCCCCTCCAGCCTACTTTAAAATAAGTAAAATAGAAATATTTAGAATTCCTATATATCACACTTTGGTGATGTGCTTTGACAACATGACTACATTTTGCTTATAGTACCTTGAATAGATTTTCTATTTCACTTTTTGATTATATTATTCTCTAGCTCAGACTAAATTAGCTCTGAGGTGGTACTACGTGATTTAGCCTCTGTAAGGCAGGTTTACCATGTCTTTTTCTCACATGCCTTGTTTGAAGATGTGTCCTTTTTCAATGTACTTAGTTTGCTGTAGTAGTATGTTCTGTCTCTGGTAAGCAGCTCTGAAGCAGGAGTTCTAAGTATCTGGGGGTTTGCTCTAATGGAGCATTCCAATACTTAACAAATGGATTTTAGTAGCTTGCTTTTTGATGCTGGCTGTATTATGCCTCTGAGTATTTTGAATGTATGTATCCTGTGAGTCTTTATCGCTGTAAGCTTTGTGAAAACCAGGATGCTTTTAATATCTTCATTAAGGACGTAAATGGGAGGGAGTAAGTGCATCCTGAGCAATTGGGTCTGGTGGAAGGTGTCCCTGCCCACAGCAGGGAGGGTTGCAAAGAGGTGCTCTTTAAAGTCCTGTTCCACCCACGCCACTCTGTGATTCTATGATTATTTGAGTCAGGTAGTTGCGAGATATTTCTTGTAATTCAGTGAGTCTGTGTGTGGGGAGGGATAGGTGAAAAAAGTCAGTGAAGTTAAACAAAGCGCATGTTTAACCAGGACATATTTACTCACCACTAAAGTTGTTTCAGGTTTTGTTGGCCACCATGTACCTAAACTGCACTCCAGTAACTGAACCTGGGTTGTTTGGTGGCTTCTCCTGTTGGGATGGTTAAAGATCTTGTTTAAAATGACCCATTTCTTCTTGTCACTTGATTTAAAGGTTGATTTTGGCTCCAGAAGTAGTCCCATGTGTTTTGAAATGTGAGCCTGAAAGCTGGTTGAAAGCCCACGTAAATTTGGTACCAGGTTGCTCACCTTTGACAAGGAGAGGCCACTGAGTGCAGTAAACAGTGCTGAAATGTGGCTGCATGTGACAGGAGTCACTGTACTATAATTCTAAGTTATGAGACTCAGTGACAAACAATGTGGCCCACACTGAGTGTGCCTAATCTAACTTCGTTCCCCAAAATGGCTCTTTAAACTTACAACTTCACTGTTCATAAATAACATGCACATTCTGAATCTAAGCAGAGGCGAATCCATGATACGTGGCATATGTTATATTACACGTAGCTCTTTTACTGCTGCTGTTAATGTTGCCCAATAAGTATTTATAAGGCACTCTAACAATGGGAAACATTTTTCATTCGTCTAAATGCTTGCTTTCTAAACAATTGGTGTTCCAGTCCTTAATGTTTTAGCCTTCCTTTTTCTGGTGGTTAGTAGGCTCTACCCACCTAAATGGAATTGTGTCTGTTTACTTTAGGATAAGCTTATGCACACTGTTTTTTTTCTTGTCATTAGAACATGAGTACTTAGATTTTTATCTGATGTATATAATAGAAGTATTAGTATTAGTAGCAGTAGTTTTTAATTATGAGCACTTCTTGTATTATTGACATTTAAGATGTAATTTAGGTAACTGTTCAATGCAAGTTAAGAGGAAAATAAAGAATGACAACAACACTTCCCTTTGGTTTGTGACATTCTTCAGGACAGAGTGAAAGGATGTCACAGCAGCTTGAGTTCTCTCATTTAACTGAGCAACTCAGTGCCAGTGACAGGGTTCAGAGAGTAACGTGAAGATCTCTGGAGATTACTAAGAGGACAGGTGATGGTATGAAATTTCTCTGTAAAAGAATTTTATTAGCTTTTTAGAGACAAGCTCAAAGCCTTGTTCTTGATTCTTCTTCCTAGGAAATGTGTAATGGTTTTGTATTCATGCAGTGGAAAAAGTAATTACAAAAACAGCACAATAGAGGGGGTTGAATGTTCAGTGAGTGACAGAATTTGTAATTTCCTCATCTGTGTGAAATCTGAGCAGGGAAAAATCCGTCTTGTTCCTGTTTCTAGAAGGAGTAACGTGGAAACAGTCATTTTTGTCTTTCAAACATGGATACAGTGAAATGGGAATCCCTCTGGTGAGACAGGGACTAGAGAGGTGGCATTCCCTGGGCCAGGACTATTAGTACTCACAGATGCATGTAACAATTGTGAAAGACAAAAAAGATATGATAAATATGATCCCAAAGAACACTGCTGTAAAGGTAAACTTGCAGCCCATCTGTCACAGAATCACATTCTAAGTCCCAACAAATACTTATTCCTTCGATTAATAAATCTTAAATTTGTTTGATTTGGCTTTTGTTTGGTTTGGGTTTTACTTTTGCATCATTTTATAGCTGAGTCCCTGTCTTCTCAACCAGAGGTAATCTGGGGACACCTGTATTTTAAAGACCTCATTTGAGGAAAAAGTCCAGATATACAACAAAGTAGACAGACTTTTTCCAAAACAGGAACAAAAGAAACTGGTTCCCTCTGTGTAGTTCTTCAAGAGTAAAATTTACCCTGATCTGAGGTCTTAGTGGGATTTTAGTGCTGTCTGATCCTTGAACTAATATGGTAGAGAGGTGAAGGGGAGGTTTTTTTGTTGTTTTTTTTTTTTTTTCCTCCTGTTTCCTGCACAAAAAGAAAACAGAGCAAGCAGTGTGTTGTAATTATTGTAAATGCCCAGAGGATACCGTGTCTTTGAAAAGGCCAAAATGAAGATGCCCTCTGCTGATATTTTTTATAAGCACTGTCAAGTATCTCTGTTAGTAAATGTAACAGATTAGCCAGAGAAAACTTCCAAGAAAAAATGGAACAAAACGCATGGCTAGTTGGGGATGGGGTGACTGAGATGCTTGCTAGATGTGTGTCTGTATTAGGCTATGAAATCAGGACAGAGCCTGGCTGAACTTACTCCAGATGTAAGAAGAGTGGACTGCCCCACTGAACTATGATCTGAACAAATCAACCACAGTGGTCCCCATGAGGTCCCCATGTGTATTAAAACCCCACAAGTACAGTGAACAAATTATTCCCCTAAATATCATTATCTCTAATACCTTTTTCTTCAAGGTGAAAGCAGAAGAACAAAGTGACCGTCATAAAAAAATGAACAGAACTTAAGTTCAAAGTGACCTAGAAAAACAGAGACTATCATGGACCAAAGCAGGAGTGTTAATAACATGCCAGAAGGAAATCTATTCTTAGCCCTTAAATAAAAAAAAGGACAGAAAGAGGTTCCAGTTCTGACCAGCACTGAAAATAAGATGAGAAATGTGAAATCTGTGGAAAGAAGTAATAAACCCAAATGCTGGCTTTAAATTTAGTAATGGGCTGAATAACTCCAAACAATGAAGTGCAGTGTGCTTTGTAGCTGCTTATTTTCACTAAGTTGTGTAGGTAAAAGTGTCTGATTTCAGCACACTTAATTTTCAGAGACCCCAGAGCCCCCTGTTTAATTTAGCAGACTTACAGGTTTTGAATAATATCTCATATAAAATATCTCCATGGAGCTTGGCAGGAGATGCAGAAAAATGTTCAAAACCAGACGTTATTCTGAAATCAATAGTTATACTCACCAATGAATTACATTGCTCAAGATAATCTGTTTCTTAACATGGAAGAAATAAGAATCACAAGGATATTTTTTGTTGATCTACATTTAATTTAACAAGTTGGCACCCTAAGGATCTTCATGAATAGATGCTGATACATAAATCAAGGCCTGATACAAAGACTACTGAGAGGACTGGAAGGACTCTTGTTTTGTATGACTGTATGTGGATCAGTTTCTAAACCTCCTTCAGAAGTGAGATTTTTATTGTCGCATTAAAATTCAGGAAAAGAAATCTGGTTTTATGTAACCAGTATTTCAGTAGATGTCTGTGTCTTTGATACATGTATACAAGGAACTGTTATTAATCTGTTGATAGGTGCTTCAGAAGTTGTGAGTGATGGATCAGATGCAGCGCTTTTAAAAAACAGAAGTCTGCTGTGTCTGATATTTTTATTGGGTCCGGTTGATAGTAATGTGGAAATATTTAGCATGTAAGAGAAAATTTGGTAAGCATTGTCCTAACTCATAATTCAAGTTCCAGTTATGTTCAGTTTATGTGCTGGTAGGAGTCCCAAGTATCTGATGTACAGGATTCTGGAAGTGGTTTTCAGTCAGCAGCACCTTGAGTTTTAAGATGAAGTTGGAGCAGCACTCCAAAGGCAGTTCTGTGCTGAGGCTGCTGGGGTGACAGGGGGATCTTGAGTCCCATAGTGCTCCAAGCAGAGGAGAATGGAACTCCAGAGGGACAGAACCTATCTCTCTCTAATGGCTAAGATTGGATGTATGAACAGAGAACAAGAGCAGAGAGAGAAGGAGCACAGGCAGTCAGCTGAGACGTGTCTGAGGAACTGTGTCAGGGAAGCAACACAAGCTCACAGAAGGGACCAAAGTCTCTGCTGCAGGCTCTGGCGAGGAATTCTCGACAGTGGACTGTACCCAAGGGGCCCAACTTGGTCTTGGGAGTTGGAGCGCTGTTCTGGCCAAAAGGCAGGAACTGTGCTCCATCCAGGGTGACTCTGCTTGAGGCCGCCTCAATCCAAGAGCTTGAGGTCTTTGATGTCACCCCAACACAGTGCAGACAGGGATCAAATCCAAGCATACATGGGAGGTGGAGGCAGGAGAATAGTGTCCGCCATTTTTTTTTCCAGCTGCCCTCCATCCTTTTGCAAATCCTGCTTGTGCACTCAGGCTCTCTACCTCTGAGGGATCTGGAGCTCCCGTGCAAAGTGACAAGTTCGTGTGTCTTCTCTTAGATGGAATATAAAGAAAAAACCACAGCAATGTGGGGAAAACGTGAACTTTATTAACTTGACTGCTCTCAATATCTACAACTGGGGAGTGACTACAAGACTACGGGGTGAGAACCTTATGCCTAAAACTCTTCAGCATTTGGAACTACAACACTAAGGGACAGTTGAACTTCTTCCGGGAAAGACTGGCAGGGAATCCTACGTCTAAGAAAGAGGGTATCTCTAAGTCCCACGATGGGGAATGTCACAGGGCCCAAAGCTGGGCACTGGTCACACATCCCTGGCAATGCTCTGCAGGCAGAGAGCCGTGCTGGAGCTGGAGAGTCAGTGCTGAGGAGAGACTTGGAGTCTCCTCCTCTTGCAGACGGCCCCTTTGGCTGCTCCCTTGGCCCTGGGCCTCTACTGAGGGCTGTAGTGCAGGCACAGCCGCAGCATGGCACGGTTGTGCCTCAGCATCTGGATCAGCTTCCTGGGGCAGCCGCGTCCCTTGCAGCAGCAGGGCCCTGCCGGGCCAAGGGGCTCTGGCGCTTCTCCTGCAAGGCAAAGCACAGGGATCCATCCTGCTGGAAGGGGCAGAGCGGGGCCGAGGCCTGTGGGGCTGCCTTTGGCCTCTGGGGCAGAGACCCGGGCCTGGCTGGGCTGTCCTGGGCAGAGGCTGCAGCAAGCCGGGCTCGGCCGCCTCTGCCTGGTGCTGTCCCTGGGGCTGAGCCCGCAGGGGATTCCCGCCCAGGGACTGAGCCCGGCCTGTGGCACAGGCCCTCGGCCAAAGGGCTGCCAGAGAGGCCCTGCAGCCTCGGGCCTGCCCAGCCTTGCTCATCCACGGCGGCTCTCAGGCCTCGCCTTGGACCCCGTCCCAAGGCCTTGGCGAGTCTCAGCTGCCAGCACCTTCCTGCCTGCCCGGCCGCCCTCCCTCACCGCTGTCCAGCGTCTGCAGAGCCTTCTGCCAAGGCAGCATCCCAGGACAATGCCTGTGATCAGGAGCACCACCAGCAAGCCTGTCCACAGTGCCGGCACCACGTGCACCAAAGGCTTTGGCTCAGGGTCCATGTCCTGCAGCTCCATGTCCTCGGGAAGCAGCCCCGAGGTGCCCGTGTCCCTCTCAGGATGGCTGGAAGGGTCGAGGGGATGGACCAGGAGCAGCAGCAGGTAAAACTGGAGTAACAAGGAGAAGCCCTGTCTGGCTTTGGTGCTCTGTGAGAGGAGTTGCCACCAGCACACAGGCTCTGGACGTCACTCCGTGCTGAGGTGTGCCCGAGCTCTGGGGCACGGCTATGGCTGGGGACACTTGTCAGCCACTGTGCTGTCCCCAGAGTCTGTGATGTCACAGTATGGCCTGGCTTGGAAGAGCCGTGTGAGATCACCGAGTCCAACCTGTGACCCGCGGCCACCATGGCAAGCAGACCAGAGCCCTGAGTGCCACACCCAGGCTTGCCTTGAACCCCTCCTTCAATGGTGACTCCACCAGCCCCCTGGGCAGCCCATTCCAATATCTAATGGCCTTTTCTGGGCAAAAGGTCTTCCTAATATCCCAATCTAACTTTCCTTTTTGCAGCTTGAAATCCTTGTTGGCATCTGCTCTCACTTGTCCTCGGCCAGCTCCCAGCAGCAGCACGGCCCTGCACAGCCTTTGGGGCTCCGTCGCTTCTCCTGCGAGGTAAAGCCCAGGGCTCCAAATGGAAGGGGCTGAGGGGCAGAGCTGGCAGCAGAGGCAAGGTTCCCATGTCCTTTCCAGGACTTCTGCAAGGGTCGAGGGGATGGGCCCACTTCAGCGGCACATAAAACTGCAGTGGGTCAGAGCAGACCCTGGCTGGTCTAGGTGCTGTGTGCAACTGTTAGCTTATGGTTACAGGGAAATTTTTCAATTTGCTGTAACTCTTTTCCTTGTACCTTCTTTTCGCCATAATCATCTTGTATGGAATTTTATGTATGAAATCACAAAGGAATGGACTTTGTTGTCACATTTGATGAGCTGTATTTGAGCCCAACTTATTTTAAGCTACCTGTAAAAGGTTCTGCAGATTGACTGCATAACCACATCAATTGTGAACTTTGGAGATCCTAGTAAAAATAGAGAACCAATATCATTCACGCAGTATTCCTTTTCATTAATCAGTATTGTTTGAATGATGAATTTTTTCCTGTTTTTTTTAAAAAAGTTTTTATTTTCATTAATCTGTATTGTTTGAAGGATAATTTTCCCTGTTTTTTCTTATTTTGAAAAGATTCAAGGGAATTTTTTTATTCTTGCAGTGCACTTACCTAAGGTACACAGTAAATAATTTTGCTTTTTTTGTTCCCATCCTGACTCAATGAGCTTAATTGGCTACTATTTTAATTCTTCAGGCTGCTTAGGGTAGTTACACGACAGATGATTTTTGGTCTTTATCTTATGTTCAGGATTTTGGTTGTTTTTTTTTTGTTGAGTTGAAAACTGTAAAAAATGAGGATGTTGGGAAAAAATACATTTTTAAAATAAAACTAAATATTCTTTGTTTTTAAATAAAAAGAAACCCAAGACTGCAAGCCTTGAAAATACCATTTTGCTCCAATATCCATCTATCCATCCATGAAAGAGTATTTACACAGGTACCTCAAGCACTCTATAACATAATGTCATGGGTTTTGTAGAGAGCGTATTATTCTCTTCCATCTGGGTGGAGCAGAACTGCTTATCTTTGCCCAAATGGGTCAGTGTCACTTCTCAGATGGTGGAGTGCTACTTATCTCTCTTCATTGTTTCACTGCTTCCATGGGAATGTCTTCTGCTAATGGACCATTAAGAGCTCATCAGTGACATTGCACATTACAGTGCACTATTGTAAGCTGCTCCACACAAGGAGGAGGAGCCACAGTCCCACTAGGTATCCGGTTTTCCCACCGGATCCCTGGAGGAAGACCGGACCCGTCTCACCATTACTGGACCCCGTTTCTTCAATGGGACCATCTCTATTCCAACAGAACCACGTCTGCCACTCCAGGAGGGCTTACTTTGGACTGCTTCCAACACCCTGACCAACAGGGTGTCAGGTTGTATTTCTGACTCTGTCAGGGTTTTTCTAGGATTTCTTGTTTGTTTATTTGTTTGCTCATTCTTCTGTACTACAACATCTGTATTTTCATATCCCTAGTAAAGAACTGCTCTACCTATTCCCAAACTCTTTGCCTGACAGCCTTTTAATTGCAAATTTATGATAATTTGGAAAAGGGGGAGAGGGGCTTACATTTTAAGGGAGACTCCAACCCTCCCTGGCAGATACCTGTCTATCTAAACCAAGACACAATGTTATTTTTTTGTCCCCATGATTTTCCACCAAGTGAAGGTGGAGAAATTACTAACTTTTACTGCGATTTGGAAGTGACTGCAGTAACAGAGATCATATTAACAGCTAGAGACACAGAAAGCTAGTGCATAAAATCAGCTTAATAGAAAGAAGGAATTTATGTACAACATTTAGCCTCTTCCCGGGGCTCTTTCTGAATGCTGTCTTTGAATGCCATTTTCTTTGTCATAATGCAGGGTTAAAGAAAAAGAATACATGTTTGAGCTTGGAAAAAGACAGAAGTTTTAATGTTTTGTTGTTGTTGTTGTTGTTTCTTTTAATGTTGGCTACAAAAGACACTTGAAACTAAAATTCTTGAGCTATTATCAGCTGAAGCAAAGTTCTGAATCAGTTAAATAACCTGAAAAATTTCCATTTTATTTGCCGAAGTTCAGCTGACGTCCAAGCTGTGTAGTGATCTCCTCAGATTCTTATGTAAGGTTAACGAAAATTCCATTGACAATGTTCTCCCTAGACAGCTTTTGGCAAGATCAAAAGAAGCTGACAGGCAGCAGATTCAAAACAAACTGAATCAGGTATTTCTCCACACAGTGAGAAATTTAAACTCTGCAGCTTGCAGTTAGAAGAAGATGTGGATTCCAGGAGTTTACGTGGCTTCAATAATACCACTGTGAAAGAAAATTTCACTCAGTGCTGTTAAAATCTGACTTCAGAATTGATTCTAGCTGGTTTATGTGTGGTCTAGAAGAAGATGTAAGAATTTCTTGCTTGATCACTCAGTGGCAGATTCTTTGTTGTAAGAGTCTTTCCTACTTTTAGGCTGTGCTTTGAGAGGTATAAATTAGAAATCTGCGTTATTTACTGTTCTGCATTGTCAGCAGACTTTGCAGGAATTGATGCCAAGACAGCATGCTCTCTTTAGCTCCGTGGAGCAATTGTTCTTTTCTTTTTAAGGCTGGTGACAGTCGTTTGGCCTCTCCACGGTGAGTCTCTGGAAGATTACTACCAAGTTTTGGAGGTGTTGGTAAGCCAGAAGCTTCCAGCAGCTCCTCTGCTCTGACATGAGATTTGTTGCAGATAGTCTGCACAGAGTAGTTAAGGGCATGTTTCCTTAATTCTTCATAGGTCCAGTGTTCAGTAAGTGATATTTATGTAAACATTAAGAACTAAAAAAAAAAAAAGAAAAAACCCAACCAAATTGCTGTGGAACAAATATTTATGCTATCAGATGAACTCCTTGACTTTCCAGACTGAAGGAATTTACAAGCGCTGAGTATTAAAAAACAAGATTAGAAGAACACTGGGGTTGGTGTGTTTCCTATAAAACGATTACATTCCTAAAATAGGTATATCCCCTCTCTTGTTCACACTTTCCTTGTTGCTGTTGAAGGACACAGAGGTTAGCTTTAGCACCTGACACTGCCTTTCATGCATTGCTTGCAGCCCCAGCTAGCTGAAAATACCAGCCCGTTGTCCAAGAGTTTTGCTTTCTCCTCATTTCCTTCTTCAAACTTAATTAGATCCAAAGAGTCTGAAACTTTGGAACTAAAACAGCCACTTGTTTTGAGAAGGATTAGAAGATTTTCCCCCTCTCTGCCTTGTCCTGTGTCCAGGTTTGCCCTGGGCCAGGGCTGGCTGCCTGGTGCAGGCAGTGAAACCGTCTGTGGCCATCCTCAGGCAGCCCTTTGGCTGGCACTGTGCTGCTGTCCTGCTGGCCCTGGCACAGGAGAGCTGCTTCTTGTGCCACCTGCACACGTGCTGCAGGTATTGGCTCTGCTGGGGCTCGGCCTTGGAGGGCTGCCTTGCAACAAGACTTTAGTTTTCCTTTCCCAACCAAGCCCATTTGCTTCCAGCTGTGAGGTTTGGGGCTCAGTTCTTGTGGAGTTCAAGGGAGGTGGAGCGGAAAGGTGCTTTTACAGCACTTTTGTGCCTCTCCATATTTTGGGTTGGCAGGGGTCTTGCCTAGATCTTGATTTAGACTAGATTTCTAGGTTTTCTCTAACTGATATTAAACGGTATATTTTTCCAAGGGGTTATCAGAGACGCAAGAGACCACTGCACTCCTGTGATAAACTTGCAGCTTCCTGGGATGCCACTGTATCCCGAAACTGAGCATGCATTGAGGATGGGAAGCAGAAGGGGCACACATAGCACCTGTCTTTGCTGCTTACATCAATTTTCATGGCTGCTGTTATCCCTTGATGACGCCTTTATTCTGACTTTAGACTATCATGTGTTGAGAATGAAACTCTCACAATTGACTTCTGCCTTCTTCCCTGCTACTCTTTTGTTCTTTTCCCATGTCATGGGACAGAGATGAACTAGCAGTGTCGTGGTCAGATGTGCTGCGTGGCTGCTCTGTGCTCACAGGAGCTCTCCTGGATGTAGAGCTTAGCATCTCCCTCTTTAAAGGGCTGCCCAGCTTCCTCCTGTCCCGTCTCGTGGGCCCATCTTGCGGTCTCATACTTTGGGATGGAAAAAATAATCGTGATATGCTGAAAAGGAAAGCAGGTATCCGGAACTGTGATGCACATTTATTTTGAGAGAGATATTTTTGGAGACTTTGGGACAAATGCGAGACATTTTGTTTTCACGTGGAGGAAAGTCAATACTCGTGGCTGCTTGCATTATCGTGCAATAGAATATCCTGAGCTGGAAGGGGACTCATGAGAATAATTGAGTCCAACTCTAGGAGGAAGTTGATCAAATGAAAGGAGCGGTTGCTTTGTGCTGCTCATTAGAGAGTACAGATTGATACCTGCCTGGTTTCCTTGGCAAGGCCATAGCAACGTCTTCTGTGACACCTCCTTATGTGCACTACCAAAGTAGCTAAATCTGTACATGGAGGCACACAGACATCTTTTGAAAAATCTCCTGGTTTTCCATGACCATATGGAAACTGTCAGCCAGAGCAAAATCCTGGAGTTCATGATTTCTTATGATGTTGAAACTTCTTCTCTTTATTCCACGCATTTTACTCTGTACCAAGTAGACCTGAGGACAGGAAGGCCCACAACCAGCTTAGAGTCATTTTAGCACCATTTGTATAATTGTGAGAGATCGGCCAGTTTTTCAGTTGTCATTGTTAACGCAAAGGTTTTCCTTTCTAAATAAAGGACCTTTTTTTAACATCCACCCTAAACCTGCCCTGACACAACTTAAGCCATTCCCTCAGTATGGTTTTGTTTCTGTGTTTAGGCTTGTTATGTTCTTGAGAGAGCCAGATTAATGATTAGATTCTCATTTATACTCTTAATATGAAATAAGGGTTATGCAAAAATTGCTATGTATGTTTTTTGTTTATTTTCCCCGGAAAGATAAGTGTCAGGCGTCCGCCAAGTGTGAATGTATTTAGAAATTGCACGTTGCAGAAGTAACTTCCATGGTCTTTTACACTATAAATATTGCTTTTGGCCAGTGAAGATGTTTCCAAAGTAACCTCAGAGCATAAGTGCAGCGCTGCTGTCACGAGAAGCCACGCTGATCCTGAGAAAAAAACCTGCTCCTAAATACCAGCTTTGGGAATCAGAAACCTCTGGACAAATCATTCCTCTTGCCTCTTGAGTGACTTTTGCTGCCTGCTACCAGCAGAAAGCTTTTAAACTTCCCCTGATTGAACCTCTGAGGCAGTATTGAGAGACATATGCATCAGATTTGGGTTTCGAAACTACTGATATTCACATTTAACCCAAGCAGGCTTAATTCAGTCTTGAAAAATGAACACGGGGCAAGATTATTTTCTTGTGAGGTAATGTCTTTTCCAAGGTTACAGTTTGTGAGCGGACCATTGAGCGCTAAATGTGTCCTGCCTGTCGCAAGGGTGGAATGAACGCCTGTGTGCCGGGGAGCCACGGTCTGTGCCAGGTGTGGGGTGGTGTCCCAAACTTTCCTGATCCCCACCCCTCTCCCTGCCCAGATGTGGGATAGGGCTGACTGGAAGAGAAGAGGTGGTGAGCAGAGTGGATCCTGCTCTCTGGTGGCTGCAGCCAAAGTAAACAAACGAGAGTAGTTGCCACCGCAGGCGTTTTACAGTAGACCTTGCCTTTTTATCAATGTCGTTATTAAACTGCTATAAATGTTGTAGGCTGCTGTTGGAGATGAAATTCCCCCTTCCCCCAGTTTCTCGGTTACTGTCTGTCACTAAGTGCTATTATCATCTAGCAAAATCAGACGGTGCAGGCAGCAGTCTGAATGTTAATGTTAACCTCTAATAGGTTTTAAATAGCTATAAAAAAAATTAGGCTGCAGCAGGACAGGAAGGCTAGTTTACCTTAACATAAAATAAAGGAGGACATGTTGACCTGATTTACTTAGACGTAGCTGTTATGTGCTCTTTAGGGAGGAAACTGGTGTACCAAAGCTTATACAGACAGGAAAAATGTTCTTTACCTCATGCTGTACAAATGACATAAAGGCTCTTGCTTTGATTAACGAGTAAAGCCATAGGTGCTGCATGTATACACTAATGCAGATGTCATTCTGGCTACTTTTTACATTAACTCCTCCCAGAATACCCATAGAGATGTGAAAGAGACTGTTTTGAACTGTGCTACATCTCATTTGGCTTTGAGGATGCCACTTTTTTGCGACAAGTCCAATACGAGTTATATCCACAATGGAAATGTAAGGGTAATAAAAATGGATCATTGTCTTGGTTTAGGAAGACAGGTATCTGCTAGGTAAAATTACAATCAGAGGCTCTTTGGCAAAGATTTGGGAAATAGGAATAGCAGTTCTTTACTAGTATGTAATACAAAGCAAACAAACACAAAAAAAAAACTCCCCCCCCCCCCACCAAACAACTACAGCATTAATGACAAACGACAACAGTACCAAGAACCTTGAGGGCTTTGTTTCACAAAACCCAGGGCAGTTTGGTTTCGGTGTCCCTGCAGGATCCTCAGAGCACCAAGCTGGAACAGTGGAAAAGTCCCGGGCTGGTAGCTGGGATGGCAGGGTGTCCCGGCAGGCAGGGGCAGGATGTCCCGGCAGTGCAGGGGGTGCAGGGTCACGCTGCAGCAAGAGGAGCAGCGCCGAAGAAGCTCGAAGGCGAGGCAGAATAGCGGCGGCCCAGCTTCTGCTCCGCGTGCTTTGCGGCGGCTGAGATCCTCCAGGAGCGGCAGACACGCGTCTCCCGAACGCCGGAAGCAGAAAAGCACGCAGCTGCCTCAAGCTGTGTCTTTTACCTGCGTTATCTCCCCCTTCCACCTTTTGTCCATCTCTTTGTTTCAGCCAAGCACTCTCAAGTATCCAACACCCGGTCCCCTTGGCAACCCGTGGGGAAAAAATTCCCCAGAGAAAGAAGGAACAAACCCAACCCCCAACATTATCCACCCCGAATTTTTTTCCCATACAAACATATTACATTGAGTTTTAACTATTAAAAATACATATATATATATATGCAAATATGGATGCAGCCACATTGTCATGGGTAGTTCACCCCAAAACAAGGTCCCCTTGAGGTATGCATCGGGTCTCTCCATCCTTTTGCATCACCCACCAGGTGCAACCTGGTCCCTGAGCGAAGACAACCCCACGGATGGGATTGTCTTTGCTGGAGGCAGGATTAATCCAAACAGTTTTTCCCAGCATACCTCTCATGTGTACCACTGGAACCTTATCTCCGTCTGTCTTTTGCAAGGGCTCAGATTGGGCAGGACCTGCTCGGTTGGTGGAGCCTCGAGTGTTCACCAACCAGGTGGCCTTTGCTAAATTAGTATCCCAATTCTTAAAGGTTCCCCCACCCAGTGCTTTCAAGGTAGTTTTAAGCAGGCCATTGCACCGTTCAACTTTCCCGGCCGCTGGTGCATGATAAGGAATATGGTACACCCACTCAATGCCATGTTCTCTAGCCCAGGTGCTTATAAGACTATTCTTGAAATGAGTCCCATTGTCCGACTCGATTCTCTCAGGGGTGCCATGTCTCCACAGGACTTGTTTTTCCAGGCCCAGGATGGTGTTCCGGGCAGTAGCATGAGGCACAGGGTAGGTCTCCAACCATCCAGTGGTGGCTTCCACTATGGTTAGCACATGACGCTTGCCCTGGCGGGTTTGGGGAAGGGTGATGTAGTCAATCTGCCAGGCTTCCCCATATTTATATTTGGACCACCGCCCACCATACCATAAGGGCTTCACCCGCTTGGCTTGCTTGATTGCAGCACATGTCTCACAGTCATGGATAACCTGAGAAATACTGTCCATGGTTAAATCCACCCCTCGGTCTCGGGCCCACTTATAGGTGGCATCTCTGCCCTGATGACCCGAGGCATCATGGGCCCATCGGGCTAGGAATAACTCTCCCTTGTGTTGCCAATCTAAATCTATCTTTGACACTTCTATCTTGGCAGCCTGATCTACCTGCTTGTTGTTTTGGTGTTCCTCATTAGCCCGACTCTTGGGAACATGGGCATCTACATGGCGGACTTTCACAGGCAGCTTCTCTACACGAGTGGCAACGTCCTTCCATTCATCAGCAGCCCAGATTGGTTTTCCTCTACGCTGCCAGTTGGCCTTTTTCCACCTTTCCAGCCAGCCCCACAGAGCATTGGCTACCATCCACGAATCAGTGTAGAGGTAGAGCTTTGGCCACTTCTCTCTTTCAGCAATGTCAAGGGCTAATTGAACAGCTTTGAGTTCAGCAAGCTGACTTGAACCCCCTTCTCCTTCAGTGGCTTCTGCAACCTGTCGTGTGGGGCTCCATACGGCTGCTTTCCACTTACGGTTCATTCCCACGATGCGACAGGAACCGTCAGTGAAGAGAGCGTAGTGTGTTTCTTCTGCTGGCAGTTGGTTGTATGGAGGAGCTTCTTCAGCTCGTATCACTTGTACCTGCTCCTCTTCGTCCGTGAAACCGAAGTTTTCTCCTTCCGGCCAGTTTGTAATTATCTCCAAAATCCCAGGGCGATTTGGGTTTCCAATACGGGCACGCTGTGTGATGAGGGCAGTCCATTTGCTCCATGTGGCATCGGTGGCATGGTGCGTGGAGGGAGCCTTTCCTTTAAACATCCACCCCAGCACTGGTAGTCGGGGTGCCAA
Organism: Chamaea fasciata; assembly: GCF_029207755.1. Classification (NCBI taxonomy): domain Eukaryota; kingdom Metazoa; phylum Chordata; class Aves; order Passeriformes; family Sylviidae; genus Chamaea; species Chamaea fasciata. The sequence goes on from NW_027094091.1 coordinate 65,566,250, forward strand.
GAGGAGTTGTGCTTCTGTGCCAATCACTTCTGAGGCGGCTTGAACTCCTTCATAGGCGGCCAAGATCTCCTTCTCTGTGGGAGTGTAGTTGGCTTCAGATCCTCTGTAACTTCGACTCCAGAATCCCAGTGGTCGGCCTCGGGTCTCCCCTGGCACCTTCTGCCAAAGGCTCCAGGACAAACCGTTGTTCCCGGCTGCAGAATAAAGCACATTCTTCACATCTGGTCCCGTCCTGACTGGGCCAAGGGCTACTGCATGAGCAATCTCCTGCTTGATCTGGGCAAAGGCTTGTTGCTGTTCAGGGCCCCAGTGGAAATTGTTTTTCTTGCGGGTAACCAGGTAGAGAGGGCTCACGATCTGACTGTACTCAGGAATGTGCATCCTCCAAAAACCTATGGCTCCTAGGAAAGCTTGTGTTTCCTTTTTGCTGGTCGGTGGAGACATTGCTGTGATCTTATCAATGACCTCAGTGGGGATCTGCCGCCGTCCATCTTGCCACTTTACTCCCAGGAACTGGATCTCTCTGGCAGGTCCCTTGACTTTGCTCTTCTTGATGGCAAACCCGGCTTTCAGCAAAATCTGGATGATCCTCTCTCCTTTCTCGAACACTTCAGCTGCAGTCTTTCCCCACACAATGATGTCATCAATGTACTGTAGATGTTCCGGAGCCTCACCTTTCTCCAGTGCAGCCTGGATCAGCCCATGGCAGATGGTGGGGCTGTGTTTCCACCCCTGGGGCAGCCGGTTCCAGGTGTACTGCACGCCCCTCCAGGTGAAAGCAAACTGAGGCCTGCATTCTGCAGCCAGAGGAATGGAGAAAAATGCATTGGCAATGTCAATAGTGGCATACTACCTTGCTGCTTTGGACTCCAGCTCGTACTGAAGTTCCAGCATGTCCGGCACAGCAGCGCTCAGCGGTGGAGTCACTTCATTCAATGCACGATAGTCCACAGTCAGTCTCCATTCTCCATCAGACTTGCGCACAGGCCAGATGGGGCTGTTGAAGGGTGAGTGGGTTTTGCTGACCACCCCTTGGCTCTCCAGCTCACGGATCATCTTGTGGATGGGGATCACGGCGTCCCGATTTGTCCGATACTGCCGACGGTGCACTGTCGAGGTGGCAACAGGTACTTGTTCTTTTTCTACCTTCAGGAGTCCCACTGCAGATGGGTTCTCTGATAGTCCCGGCAAGGTGTTCAACTGCTTAATGTTCTCTGTCTCCACAGCAGCTATTCCAAAAGCCCATCTGAGTCCTTTAGGGTCTTTATAATATCCATTCCTGAGGAAGTCTATGCCCAGAATACATGGAGCCTCTGGGCCGGTCACAATCGGAAGTTTCTGCCACTCCTTCCCGGTCAGGCTCACCTCGGCTTCAACCAGAGTCAGTTCCTGTGATCCCCCCGTCACCCCGGCAATGGAAATCGGTTCTGCCCCCACATGTCCTGATGGCATTAGAGTACACTGCGACCCAGTATCTACTAAAGCTTCATATTTTTGTGGCTCTGATGTGCCAGGCCATCGAATCCACACAGTCCAAAAAACCCGATTTTCCCGTGCCTCTTCCTGGCTAGAGGCAGGGCCCCTCTAGCACTGGTTATTATTCCCTTCTTGGACATACATGGTAGAGGTTCCTTCGAGGGAATCTGACACAGCATTCCCACCTCCGTAATACCTGGCAGCTTGCTCATGGGAGGCTGAGGCTACCTTCATTCTAGTGGAACTCCCTCTGTTAGCGTTTCTCTCCTTGAGCTCACGTACCCGTGCTGCCAGGACAGAAGTAGGTTTCCCATGCCACGCTCCCATGTCCTCCCCATGGTCCCGCAGATAAAACCACAGGTCAGCTCGAGGGGTGTACCCTCTCTCTCTCGCTGGGGGATGTTGGGCTCTGATTCTGGGGCCTGTGACTCGCACCGGTGCTACATGGGAACTGTTCCTTCTCATCTCCTCTCTCACCTCCTTTATCTCCTCTTTGAGTTCCTTCACCACCGCAGAGACATGAGCCTGCATTGGGCCACTGATCATACTTTCATAATTTCTGAGCTTGTTGGCAACAGAACCCACTGTCTCTCGGTTATCCTCGGCATTAATTGTTGCGATGAATGTGGCGTATTGGGATGGTCCATGAGTTGCCAGATTCCACAACATGTGCCCTGTGCATTTAACCTTGTCGGGGTCATTATCATGCTGTCCGGTCCTCCCAAAAAGTACTTCCAATACTGCCACTTCTCTCAACTGTTGGATTCCTTCCTCAAGGGTCTTCCATCGCATTCTATTGTTGTGCTCTTGCATTCTGTCTCTGTGGACAAATCTCTCTCTCACACTCATTAGAAGTCGTTCCCAAAGGGGAAGGGGCCTTTGCTCTCTTACAAATACCTGATTTATACCTGAGTCTTGGGTCAAGGGTCTCAAATTCCTTGCTTCAGCACTATCCAGTTGCACACCTGTACCCATAAGGTCCCAGACTCGAAGTAGCCAGGCTGTATAAGCCTCACGTCCTCGTCGTGCAATATCTTTTTGCAGATTACGTAGACTTTCATATGTCAGGGACTCAGTGATGATCTCAACCTGTGGCTCTTCTGTGGACTGTGAGGACCCTCCTTTCTTACCCTTAGTATCAGGATCTGACGATTTCACTTTACACTTCCTTGTTTCCACAGGGGCGACTGCTGCTGGCTGTGGCTGCCCTTGTGGTTCAGCTGGAACCTGGACTGTTGTAACATCTGTGGGTTCCACTGCTGCACCATCAGTCTCTGCCTTCTCGGGGCAGGGGGAGGGTTTTTCATGAGCTGGGGAAATGTACTCCTTCAGCATTTGGCCTATCTCTTTTACCAGAACATCAACCCAATCCGGGTGGGTCCTTTCTGAGGCAGGCTGTGGGGCAGAGTCAGGCTCTGGGGTATCATCCCTATTCTGTGGGGTAGGTATCAGGGTGGTTATCCAGGTCAATCTTCCCTTATCTCTGAATGCTAAATAGAATATGCCTATTAGCAGCACCAGCCATTGTATGATATCATTAGCATTCAGAGAGGATTTAAACCCTTCAAAAACTGGTGGGGCAGACCCAAAGAGATGGGTAAAGGGTTGGGAAAAAGAAACTTCCCCCGGTGTCATTTCCTCACAGTAGGTACCATTGTTAAAGTAACTCCAAAAACACACAGTTAGTGTACGATAGCCCTGAATCCATGTGCCTGCCTTCCAGAGGAAATTAAAAATCCATGAGTTCTTCACCTTATTAAGCCATAAAATAAACTGGATGACAGTCACAGTAGCCTTAGTTATAGGGCCCATGTTTAGATAAGGGCCTGCAAATGGAAGGAATACAGCCACAACCACATGCCACCCAAACCAGGCTAAGTTAGACCACATGATGCAGCCTAATGAGGTTTTTATATCCAACGCACACAAAAGAAAGTACTAGGTTAGTTAAGAACTGCTATTTCTCTTCCCTTTTCTTTTCTCAGTGCCCTCAAGCCCCACACTTGGGCGCCAAAATCTGTCTTGGTTTAGGAAGACAGGTATCTGCTAGGTAAAATTACAATCAGAGGCTCTTTGGCAAAGATTTGGGAAATAGGAATAGCAGTTCTTTACTAGTATGTAATACAAAGCAAACAAACACAAAAAAAAAACTCCCCCCCCCCCCCACCAAACAACTACAGCATTAATGACAAACGACAACAGTACCAAGAACCTTGAGGGCTTTGTTTCACAAAACCCAGGGCAGTTTGGTTTCGGTGTCCCTGCAGGATCCTCAGAGCACCAAGCTGGAACAGTGGAAAAGTCCCGGGCTGGTAGCTGGGATGGCAGGGTGTCCCGGCAGGCAGGGGCAGGATGTCCCGGCAGCGCAGGGGGTGCAGGGTCACGCTGCAGCAAGAGGAGCAGCGCCGAAGAAGCTCGAAGGCGAGGCAGAATAGCGGCGGCCCAGCTTCTGCTCCGCGTGCTTTGCGGCGGCTGAGATCCTCCAGGAGCGGCAGACACGCGTCTCCTGAACGCCGGAAGCAGAAAAGCACGCAGCTGCCTCAAGCTGTGTCTTTTACCTGCGTTATCTCCCCCTTCCACCTTTTGTCCATCTCTTTGTTTCAGCCAAGCACTCTCAAGTATCCAACACCCGGTCCCCTTGGCAACCCGTGGGGAAAAAATTCCCCAGAGAAAGAAGGAACAAACCCAACCCCCAACAATCATCTGTCATTCGGGATTTCCCAGCTGTCTGGACTAGCCTAAAGTTCTTACAGAGGTGTGTGGAAAAAGTCGCGCATGAGCCCAGCTGCCTTTCTCCAGCTCTCTCCATGTTTGCTTCCAAGCTCCTCTCAGCCAGCAGCTCCCAACATGCTCTTCATGCCAGCATTTGAAATGCACCCCCACCAGAAAGAGGGCTGGTCTCTTCACGTGCAGGGAGAGAGAACCAAACTCTGTGTGCAAGTCAGGAGCAGCTCACTGGTAGACGATGAGAACCCACTGCTGAAGGAAAAATTGGTCTAGTTTTCTATAGGTGCTCTGAAGTTTTGGAAGAGGTCATGGTTAGGGACATGTCTGCTCAGAATCATCATAAAGCAAAGCTGCAGTTTGTAAAAGGCAATTTGTTGGAGGCTGGGGGCCTCACTTCTCTCCTTGGGGAGGTCTGAATTCGGACTGTCATAGGACCAGCAGGATTCAGGGCGTGCCTTTGATCTCTTAAAGCTGGGGGCACTCAAGGCTGGGTGTGGGTGCTTGCTCTTGTGGTCTACATTAAAAAAAAAAAACAAAAAAAACCCCAAAAAAAACAAAAACAAAAAAAAAAAACAAACCCAAAAAACCACCACACCACCAACACATGATTTTAAGGCAGAATTTTAATTGCTCTTTTTCTACTTCTGGGAAATCAAAAAGCTCCAGACCTAGAAGTTCAGGCACAGTTGTTGTTAAAAATGGCAGGAGACACAGTTCCCTCCTCTAAATGCCTTTATTAATAACCAGGGGTCTCGAGGGCTGGCCTACGCCGCCGCTGCTCCCTTTCGTCCACACCGCTGAGGAGAAGGTACAATCCACTTTGCTGCCTGCGCTGCCGAGTGGGAGTTCTCGCCTCGCAGGAGTTCCGAAGCACTCCCTTTGGATCACGGAGTCCAGGGGTCTCTCGCTCCTTAAGTACTTTTGAAGTTATGGTGAGGTACAAGCGCTTGTCTATGAATACCCTCGGCATAAATACCATTTGGTGTGGTCAGTCCAGTGCTGTCCTTGGCAGATTTAAATTCTGAGTTGGCTCGTTTCGGCCAGGGGCTCTTGGTGTTGATATGGTCCCATCATGCAGCTGTACCCTTTTACTTTCCATAAGGGTGGCAGCAGCAGCCTGACTGACAGGCCGGTTGTCAGCAGGAAGTAGGAAGAGGATCCGACAGGAAGTAGGAAGTGGAGCAAGCAAGGAAGAAGCCAGTGGGACAGGCTGGGTGCAGGGAGTAGAGCAGCAGCAGCAGCAGAAATGGAGAGCAGTGATGCCAGGGAGCAGCGACGGCTCGACCCGACGCAAAGGCGACGGAATCAGGTGAGTGGGGTCTTGGGGTAAGGGATACAGAGGGGACAAAAACTGCCTTTTGGTAATTAACAAACAGCATTATAACTCTTGAACTGATTTTAACTAAATATTACAACTCTCTAACCAACAACTTATATCACCATAACAATTCTCATTCATCACAGTTGTAATATATTTTATTAAAATCATTAAGCAGTTGAGCATTAGGTCATACTAACCAGTCCTAATTCATTCTTTTGACAGTTCTAAGAGTACAGTTGATTGATTCATTCATTCTTTAAAAGAAGAGTTGTTCTGTGATACATTGGGCATATTGCTTGGGTCAGCCTCCTTAAAGGAAAATCAGAGTATTGCCTACGGTATCAAATGAAGCTTCTGAACCAACTTTAAGTACTCATGTGTTTTTCCCGAAAGATAAAGTCTCTGAGGCCGTGGAAACTTCAGGATTGGGGTGGGCAAGCATGGCAGGAATTTGAGAAGATTGGTGCCCTGTAGGCACTGGGGGGCTCTGAAGTCTCCCTGGAGCCTTCTCTTCTCCAGGCTGAACAAGCTCAGCTCTCTCAGCCCATCTCCAGAGCAGAACTGCTCCAGCCCTTGGATCATGGCTGCAACCCTCCTCTGGACTCACTCCAGAAGTTCCATGATTTTGGTTTTTTTTTTTTGTTTGTTTTATTTTTTTTTATTTTTTATTTTTTTTTATCCTGGAGACCCCAGATGTGGGTGCAGAATTACTTTTGGGTTCAGGCAAGCGTTTGTTCATCACAGTTACTCCCACAAGCCAGCCCAGGTGGGAGCAGAGCTCCTTCCACCCCACCCACCCTGTTTCCATCCCTTCTTCAGCACATCCCATAGTGCTTTTTTCTGCTGCTTCCCAGGAGCTGTTGGCTCTTGCCCTGCCCTGACTGCTGGACCCGTCTGTGGACACTGCACAGCGATCTGTTGCCAGCTCTCTGGATTCTGAAGGAAAACCCAAGCAAATCTCTGAATCAAAGTAAAGGTGTCTTGCAAACTTAACCTAATCTTTGTAAAGCTGTATTAAGGCCAAATTAAATTCAAATCTGTGGGTTCATTTTCCTCTTAGGCTTTATTCCTCGTTTGTTTGAGAGAGCTGGTGAGTCTTTTAGGACTCATGGTACCTTGGTTCCCTTTCAGAATGGAACAAATCTGAGACTTTTCCAGCCAGTTTTTCTTTAAATACCACGAGTTTTCATTCCCCTTTCATTTAAAATACTTCCACAATTTAATATGAAATGCTGGGTAGCAAACCCGGTAGCACTTCCAGACAGAAAGAAGTATGTTGTGTGTAACTCCAAATGTGAATTCTCCTTGCAAAGTGATGGCTTTCCACTGAGGTGGATCAAACAGATGCTCAGTTGGATGCTGGTGCTGAAGCACTTTTCTCTTGTGGCTTGAGTGTCTGATGGCAACAGCCTGAGATTTTAATAGCAGAAAGAAGGGATTTCCTACTAACCTTCCCCGGAGAACTGTCACTTGTACAGTCTTTTCCAGCCTCATGTAGTCTGATCTGCATCTTCTCCAAAACTTGGTCAATTTTTAAATACTTTTTAAACTTTTTGTGTACCATTTGCAGAGAACAGGAGGGTGCTGGCTATTTTTTTTCACAAAATACACGCTGCTCTGTGAGTGAGGTGGTCCTCCGTTCTCCCCAGAGCAACCTTTACCTGTCAGCTCTGCTGCTTCTCAAGGATGGGATGCTGGTGCTGGTGTGGATAAACAGATTTTCTCCCATTTTCAGCACAGGTGATGGAGGGAGAGGAGCTGTTGGCCAAGAGCCTCATGGTGCCAGCACCTCCTGACATGCAGGAGCTGAAAAACTAGAGGTTTTGCCCTTGTTGCATTCAGTGGATTTCTAATTTTACTTCAAGCTAATTGCTTCCTCGTCCTGGGAGGTGCCAGGGAGATGCCCAAGGGGACACAAGGACAAAGATTTTAGCAAGATCTATTGCCATAAGACAAGGGGTGTTGGTTTTAAACTGGAGGAGGGATGATTCAAATGAGCTTCAAGGAAGAAATTTTTTATCAATGAGGGTGATAAAAATGCTGTGGTCTCTGCCACAGGTTGCCCAGAGATGCTGTGGAAACATTCCAGGTTGGATGGGGCTTGGAACAAGCTGACTAGTTGAAGGTGTCCTTGCTTATTGCAGGGAGGGTGGAAGTAAATGAGATTTAAAGTGTCTCCCAAGCCAAACCATTGTACGATTTTACGATCATCTCATCCAACTTCACTGCTCCAACATGATTCCCATGAGCATGCAGGAGGCTGGGAAAAGGAATGTGGGCTCTCCCAGTTCAAACAAACAGAAAAGTTTATTTTGATGGCTGAGGGGGACGAGCACCAGAGGGTGATGCTCGTCTGATCCTGCTCTGGTTTTCAGGCCGACTGTACAGCTTTTTCTCCTGCCGCTGTTGCCGCCGGACGTGTCTCATACGGATTGGCCCAGGCTGGGAGCGTTTGTCCTTCATGGAGCCAGCGAAGAGCCAGGGTGGTCTGTATGGAGCTGCTTGTCTGCTGGGTGACTGAGTGTCCTGGGACAGCCCTGGCACCCCCTGAGTGGCGGTGCTGGGGCTGCTGGTCTCAATACTTTGGGCCAGCACATCGTCGATCCGGCGGCGTTTTGCTGCCGGGCTCCTGAGTGACTGTGGCTCTGTGGGGCCCTCTGGATGGCCTCTTTTCAAGCTCTGCTTTTTGCAGGGGAAGCTGCTGCTGCTGCTGCTGCTGCTGACCAGCACCACAGTCTGGGACAGCCCTGGCACCCCCTGAGTGGCGGTGCTGGGGCTGCTGGTCTCAATACTTTGGGCGATCCGGCGGTGTTTTGCTGCCGGGCTCCTGAGTGTCTGTGGCTCTGTGGGGCCCTCTGGATGGCCTCTGTTCAAGCGCTGCTTTTTGCAGGGGAAGCTGCTGCTGCTGCTGCTGCTGACCAGAACCACACTTTGAGACAGCCCTGGCACCCCCTGAGTGGCGGTGCTGGGGCTGCTGGCCTCAGTATTTTGGGCCAGCACATCGTCGATCCGGCGGCGTTTTGCTGCCGGGCTCCTGAGTGACTGTGGCTCTGTGACGCCCTCTGGATGGCCTCTCTTCAAGCTCTGCTTTTTGCAGGGGAAGCTGCTGCTGCTGCTGCTGCTGACCAGAACCACACTTTGAGACAGCCCTGGCACCCCCTGAGTGGCGGTGCTGGGGCTGCTGGTCTCGGCACGCAGCAGTGGCACTCGGTTCAGCCGTATGGGTTTCACTGCCCGGCTGCCCGAGCCTTGTGCTCTCTGTCTCCAGGAACGGCGCCGGGCCTGCTCCGCCCTGGGCTGTCCCGACAGGCTGCCGCTGCTGCTGCTGCTGTTTGGATCTGCACATTGGAGAGAGGAGAGGGCAAGTCGTGTGAGCACCTGCGCAGGGCTCGGGTGATGTCCGTGCAGGATTGTCCCCAAGGCCTTGCCGGGGTGGCTTAAGGGCAGGGGAGGCATATGTGCCCACAGGCCAGCCTGGCCCCGCTGGCCCAAGAGAGCCAGAGGGACTCTACCCTGGGTCGTTGTTGGAGCTCCTGCTTCCCCTTGCTGCAGCTCTTGACCGCTCCCCCACTGCCAGCCGTGGGGAGGGAGATTTTTCTCTCACCTTGCTTCTTCCCAGGAGGACACTTCTCAGCAGTGTTGTGCACCATTGTGGATAGGGAGCAGTGCCTGGAAGGTCTGTGCTGCAGGCCTTTCTCCTCCTGACAAAGCATCCCAGTCCTTGTTTGGACAGAGAGAGAGGCGTTTGTGGTGCCTCAGAGGCACCAGAACTCGCCAGTAGCCTTGGGCAAGCTCCTTCTCCTCGATCCTGTCCTCAGCTCTGCAAGTTGTGTTGCCACCTTTGTACCTTAGGGCTGGGTGATGATGTCACACTAGTCCCTGTCACCCACTGCCCTAATTCGGGGAGGCTATCCTTGTGGGTGCTGACAGTGACTTTGTCAGTGCCAGGCACGGCTGTAAGGAGAAAAACAGAAATGGGAACAGGTTCATCAACAGGTTGGCGGGCTTAAGTAGACTTAGGTCTTACTACAGGTCATCAGTGGTGATTAGGTCATACTAACCAGTCCTAAGTCATTCTTTTGACAGCTCTAAGAGTACAGTTGATTGATTCATTCATTCTTTAAAAGAAGAGTTGTTCTGTGATACATTGGGCATATTGCTTGGGTCAGCCTCCTTAAAGGAAAATCAGAGTATTACCTACGGTCTCAAATGAAGCTTCTGAACCAACTTTAAGTACTCATGTGTTTTTCCCGAAAGATAAAGTCTCTGAGGCCGTGGAAACTTCAGGATTGGGGTGGGCAAGCATGGCAGGAATTTGAGAAGATTGGTGCCCTGTAGGCACTGGGGGGCTCTGAAGTCTCCCTGGAGCCTTCTCTTCTCCAGGCTGAACAAGCTCAGCTCTCTCAGCCCATCTCCAGAGCAGAACTGCTCCAGCCCTTGGATCATGGCTGCAACCCTCCTCTGGAGTCACTCCAGAAGTTCCATGTTTTTGGGGTTTTTTTTTGTTTGTTTTATTTTTTTTTTATTTTTTATTTTTTTTTATCCTGGAGACCCCAGATGTGGGTGCAGAATTACTTTTGGGTTCAGGCAAGCGTTTGTTCATCACAGTTACTCTCACAAGCCAGCCCAGGTGGGAGCAGAGCTCCTTCCACCCCACTCACCCTGTTTCCATCCCTTCTTCAGCACATCCCATGGTGCTTTTTTCTGCTGCTTCCCAGGAGCTGTTGGCTCTTGCCCTGCCCTGACTGCTGGACCCGTCTGTGGACACTGCACAGCGATCTGTTGCCAGCTCTCTGGATTCTGAAGGAAAACCCAAGCAAATCTCTGAATCAAAGTAAAGGTGTCTTGCAAACTTAACCTAATCCTTTGTAAAGCTGTATTAAGGCCAAATTAAATTCAAATCTGTGGGTTCATTTTCCTCTTAGGCTTTATTCCTCGTTTGTTTGAGAGAGCTGGTGAGTCTTTTAGGACTCATGGTACCTTGGTTGCCTTTCAGAATGGAACAAATCTGAGACTTTTCCAGCCAGTTTTTCTTTAAATACCACGAGTTTTCATTCCCCTTTCATTTAAAATACTTCCACAATTTAATATGAAATGCTGGGTAGCAAACCCGGTAGCACTTCCAGACAGAAAGAAGTATGTTGTGTGTAACTCCAAATGTGAATTCTCCTTGCAAAGTGATGGCTTTCCACTGAGGTGGATCAAACAGATGCTCAGTTGGATGCTGGTGCTGAAGCACTTTTCTCTTGTGGCTTGAGTGTCTGATGGCAACAGCCTGAGATTTTAATAGCAGAAAGAAGGGATTTCCTACTAACCTTCCCCGGAGAACTGTCACTTGTACAGTCTTTTCCAGCCTCATGTAGTCTGATCTGCATCTTCTCCAAAACTTGGTCAATTTTTAAATACTTTTTAAACTTTTTGTGTACCATTTGCAGAGAACAGGAGGGTGCTGGCTATTTTTTTTCACAAAATACACGCTGCTCTGTGAGTGAGGTGGTCCTCCGTTCTCCCCAGAGCAACCTTTACCTGTCAGCTCTGCTGCTTCTCAAGGATGGGATGCTGGTGCTGGTGTGGATAAACAGATTTTCTCCCATTTTCAGCACAGGTGATGGAGGGAGAGGAGCTGTTGGCCAAGAGCCTCATGGTGCCAGCACCTCCTGACATGCAGGAGCTGAAAAACTAGAGGTTTTGCCCTTGTTGCATTCAGTGGATTTCTAATTTTACTTCAAGCTAATTGCTTCCTCGTCCTGGGAGGTGCCAGGGAGATGCCCAAGGGGACACAAGGACAAAGATTTTAGCAAGATCTATTGCCATAAGACAAGGGGTGTTGGTTTTAAACTGGAGGAGGGATGATTCAAATGAGCTTCAAGGAAGAAATTTTTTATCAATGAGGGTGATAAAAATGCTGTGGTCTCTGCCACAGGTTGCCCAGAGATGCTGTGGAAACATTCCAGGTTGGATGGGGCTTGGAACAAGCTGACTAGTTGAAGGTGTCCTTGCTTATTGCAGGGAGGGTGGAAGTAAATGAGATTTAAAGTGTCTCCCAAGCCAAACCATTGTACGATTTTACGATCATCTCATCCAACTTCACTGCTCCAACATGATTCCCATGAGCATGCAGGAGGCTGGGAAAAGGAATGTGGGCTCTCCCAGTTCAAACAAACAGAAAAGTTTATTTTGATGGCTGAGGGGGACGAGCACCAGAGGGTGATGCTCGTCTGATCCTGCTCTGGTTTTCAGGCCGACTGTACAGCTTTTTCTCCTGCCGCTGTTGCCGCCGGACGTGTCTCATACGGATTGGCCCAGGCTGGGAGCGTTTGTCCTTCATGGAGCCAGCGAAGAGCCAGGGTGGTCTGTATGGAGCTGCTTGTCTGCTGGGTGACTGAGTGTCCTGGGACAGCCCTGGCACCCCCTGAGTGGCGGTGCTGGGGCTGCTGGTCTCAATACTTTGGGCCAGCACATCGTCGATCCGGCGGCGTTTTGCTGCCGGGCTCCTGAGTGACTGTGGCTCTGTGGGGCCCTCTGGATGGCCTCTGTTCAAGCTCTGCTTTTTGCACGGGAAGCTGCTGCTGCTGCTGCTGCTGACCAGCACCACAGTCTGGGACAGCCCTGGCACCCCCTGAGTGGCGGTGCTGGGGCTGCTGGTCTCAATACTTTGGGCGATCCGGCGGTGTTTTGCTGCCGGGCTCCTGAGTGTCTGTGGCTCTGTGGGGCCCTCTGGATGGCCTCTGTTCAAGCGCTGCTTTTTGCAGGGGAAGCTGCTGCTGCTGCTGCTGCTGACCAGAACCACACTTTGAGACAGCCCTGGCACCCCCTGAGTGGCGGTGCTGGGGCTGCTGGTCTCAGCACGCAGCAGTGGCACTCGGTTCAGCCGTATGGGTTTCACTGCCCGGCTGCCCGAGCCTTGTGCTCTCTGTCTCCAGGAACGGCGCCGGGCCTGCTCCGCCCTGGGCTGTCCCGACAGGCTGCCGCTGCTGCTGCTGCTGTTTGGATCTGCACATTGGAGAGAGGAGAGGGCAAGTGGTGTGAGCACCTGCGCAGGGCTCGGGTGATGTCCGTGCAGGATTGTCCCCAAGGCCTTGCCGGGGTGGCTTAAGGGCAGGGGAGGCATATGTGCCCACAGGCCAGCCTGGCCCCGCTGGCCCAAGAGAGCCAGAGGGACTCTACCCTGGGTCGTTGTTGGAGCTCCTGCTTCCCCTTGCTGCAGCTCTTGACCGCTCCCCCACTGCCAGCCGTGGGGAGGGAGATTTTTCTCTCACCTTGCTTCTTCCCAGGAGGACACTTCTCAGCAGTGTTGTGCACCATTGTGGATAGGGAGCAGTGCCTGGAAGGTCTGTGCTGCAGGCCTTTCTCCTCCTGACAAAGCATCCCAGTCCTTGTTTGGACAGAGAGAGAGGCGTTTGTGGTGCCTCAGAGGCACCAGAACTCGCCAGTAGCCTTGGGCAAGCTCCTTCTCCTCGATCCTGTCCTCAGCTCTGCAAGTTGTGTTGCCACCTTTGTACCTTAGGGCTGGGTGATGATGTCACACTAGTCCCTGTCACCCACTGCCCTAATTCGGGGAGGCTATCCTTGTGGGTGCTGACAGTGACTTTGTCAGTGCCAGGCACGGCTGTAAGGAGAAAAACAGAAATGGGAACAGGTTCATCAACAGGTTGGCGGGCTTAAGTAGACTTAGGTCTTACTACAGGTCATCAGTGGTGATTAGGTCATACTAACCAGTCCTAAGTCATTCTTTTGACAGCTCTAAGAGTACAGTTGATTGATTCATTCATTCTTTAAAAGAAGAGTTGTTCTGTGATACATTGGGCATATTGCTTGGGTCAGCCTCCTTAAAGGAAAATCAGAGTATTACCTACGGTCTCAAATGAAGCTTCTGAACCAACTTTAAGTACTCATGTGTTTTTCCCGAAAGATAAAGTCTCTGAGGCCGTGGAAACTTCAGGATTGGGGTGGGCAAGCATGGCAGGAATTTGAGAAGATTGGTGCCCTGTAGGCACTGGGGGGCTCTGAAGTCTCCCTGGAGCCTTCTCTTCTCCAGGCTGAACAAGCTCAGCTCTCTCAGCCCATCTCCAGAGCAGAACTGCTCCAGCCCTTGGATCATGGCTGCAACCCTCCTCTGGAGTCACTCCAGAAGTTCCATGTTTTTGGGGTTTTTTTTTTGTTTGTTTTATTTTTTTTTTATTTTTTATTTTTTTTTATCCTGGAGACCCCAGATGTGGGTGCAGAATTACTTTTGGGTTCAGGCAAGCGTTTGTTCATCACAGTTACTCTCACAAGCCAGCCCAGGTGGGAGCAGAGCTCCTTCCACCCCACCCACCCTGTTTCCATCCCTTCTTCAGCACATCCCATGGTGCTTTTTTCTGCTGCTTCCCAGGAGCTGTTGGCTCTTGCCCTGCCCTGACTGCTGGACCCGTCTGTGGACACTGCACAGCGATCTGTTGCCAGCTCTCTGGATTCTGAAGGAAAACCCAAGCAAATCTCTGAATCAAAGTAAAGGTGTCTTGCAAACTTAACCTAATCCTTTGTAAAGCTGTATTAAGGCCAAATTAAATTCAAATCTGTGGGTTCATTTTCCTCTTAGGCTTTATTCCTCGTTTGTTTGAGAGAGCTGGTGAGTCTTTTAGGACTCATGGTACCTTGGTTGCCTTTCAGAATGGAACAAATCTGAGACTTTTCCAGCCAGTTTTTCTTTAAATACCACGAGTTTTCATTCCCCTTTCATTTAAAATACTTCCACAATTTAATATGAAATGCTGGGTAGCAAACCCGGTAGCACTTCCAGACAGAAAGAAGTATGTTGTGTGTAACTCCAAATGTGAATTCTCCTTGCAAAGTGATGGCTTTCCACTGAGGTGGATCAAACAGATGCTCAGTTGGATGCTGGTGCTGAAGCACTTTTCTCTTGTGGCTTGAGTGTCTGATGGCAACAGCCTGAGATTTTAATAGCAGAAAGAAGGGATTTCCTACTAACCTTCCCCGGAGAACTGTCACTTGTACAGTCTTTTCCAGCCTCATGTAGTCTGATCTGCATCTTCTCCAAAACTTGGTCAATTTTTAAATACTTTTTAAACTTTTTGTGTACCATTTGCAGAGAACAGGAGGGTGCTGGCTATTTTTTTCACAAAATACACGCTGCTCTGTGAGTGAGGTGGTCCTCCGTTCTCCCCAGAGCAACCTTTACCTGTCAGCTCTGCTGCTTCTCAAGGATGGGATGCTGGTGCTGGTGTGGATAAACAGATTTTCTCCCATTTTCAGCACAGGTGATGGAGGGAGAGGAGCTGTTGGCCAAGAGCCTCATGGTGCCAGCACCTCCTGACATGCAGGAGCTGAAAATCTAGAGGTTTTGCCCTTGTTGCATTCAGTGGATTTCTAATTTTACTTCAAGCTAATTGCTTCCTCGTCCTGGGAGGTGCCAGGGAGATGCCCAAGGGGACACAAGGACAAAGATTTTAGCAAGATCTATTGCCATAAGACAAGGGGTGTTGGTTTTAAACTGGAGGAGGGATGATTCAAATGAGCTTCAAGGAAGAAATTTTTAATCAATGAGGGTGATAAAAATGCTGTGGTCTCTGCCACAGGTTGCCCAGAGATGCTGTGGAAACATTCCAGGTTGGATGGGGCTTGGAACAAGCTGACTAGTTGAAGGTGTCCTTGCTTATTGCAGGGAGGGTGGAAGTAAATGAGATTTAAAGTGTCTCCCAAGCCAAACCATTGTACGATTTTACGATCATCTCATCCAACTTCACTGCTCCAACATGATTCCCATGAGCATGCAGGAGGCTGGGAAAAGGAATGTGGGCTCTCCCAGTTCAAACAAACAGAAAAGTTTATTTTGATGGCTGAGGGGGACGAGCACCAGAGGGTGATGCTCGTCTGATCCTGCTCTGGTTTTCAGGCCGACTGTACAGCTTTTTCTCCTGCCGCTGTTGCCGCCGGACGTGTCTCATACGGATTGGCCCAGGCTGGGAGCGTTTGTCCTTCATGGAGCCAGCGAAGAGCCAGGGTGGTCTGTATGGAGCTGCTTGTCTGCTGGGTGACTGAGTGTCCTGGGACAGCCCTGGCACCCCCTGAGTGGCGGTGCTGGGGCTGCTGGTCTCAATACTTTGGGCCAGCACATCGTCGATCCGGCGGCGTTTTGCTGCCGGGCTCCTGAGTGACTGTGGCTCTGTGGGGCCCTCTGGATGGCCTCTGTTCAAGCTCTGCTTTTTGCACGGGAAGCTGCTGCTGCTGCTGCTGCTGACCAGCACCACAGTCTGGGACAGCCCTGGCACCCCCTGAGTGGCGGTGCTGGGGCTGCTGGTCTCAATACTTTGGGCGATCCGGCGGTGTTTTGCTGCCGGGCTCCTGAGTGTCTGTGGCTCTGTGGGGCCCTCTGGATGGCCTCTGTTCAAGCGCTGCTTTTTGCAGGGGAAGCTGCTGCTGCTGCTGCTGCTGACCAGAACCACACTTTGAGACAGCCCTGGCACCCCCTGCGTGGCGGTGCTGGGGCTGCTGGTCTCAATACTTTGGGCGATCCGGCGGTGTTTTGCTGCCGGGCTCCTGAGTGTCTGTGGCTCTGTGGCACCCTCTGGATGGCCTCTGCTCAAGCTCTGCTTTTTGCAGGGGAAGCTGCTGCTGCTTCTGACCAGAACCACACTTTGAGACAGCCCTGGCACCCCCTGAGTGGCAGTGCTGGGGCTGCTGGTCTCAATATTTTGGGCCAGCACATCGTCGATCCGGCGGCGTTTTGCTGCCGGGCTCCTGAGTGACTGTGGCTCTGTCACGCCCTCTGGATGGCCTCTCTTCAAGCTCTGCTTTTTGCAGGGGAAGCTGCTGCTGCTGCTGCTGCTGACCAGCACCACAGCCTGGGACAGCCCTGGCACCCCCTGAGTGCCGGTGCTGGGGCTGCTGGTCTCAGCACGCAGCAGTGGCACTCGGTTCAGCCGTATGGGTTTCACTGCCCGGCTGCCCGGGCCTTGTGCTCTCTGTCTCCAGGAACGGCGCCGGGCCTGCTCCGCCCTGGGCTCTCCCGACAGGCTGCCGCTGCTGCTGCTGCTGTTTGGATCTGCACATTGGAGAGAGGAGAGGGCAAGTGGTGTGAGCACCTGCGCAGGGCTCGGGTGATGTCCGTGCAGGATTGTCCCCAAGGCCTTGCCGGGCTGGCTTAAGGGCAGGGGAGGCATATGTGCCCACAGGCCAGCCCGGCCCCGCTGGCCCAAGAGAGCCAGAGGGACTCTACCCTGGGTCGTTGTTGGAGCTCCTGCTTCCCCTTGCTGCAGCTCTTGACCGCTCCCCCACTGCCAGCTGTGGGGAGGGAGATTTTGCTCTCACCTTGCTTCTTCCCAGGAGGACACTTCTCAGCAGTGTTGTGCACCATTGTGGATAGGGAGCAGTGCCTGGAAGGTCTGTGCTGCAGGCCTTTCTCCTCCTGACAAAGCATCCCAGTCCTTGTTTGGACAGAGAGAGAGGCGTTTGTGGTGCCTCAGAGGCACCAGAACTCGCCAGTAGCCTTGGGCAAGCTCCTTCTCCTCGATCCTGTCCTCAGCTCTGCAAGTTGTGTTGCCACCTTTGTACCTTAGGGCTGGGTGATGATGTCACACTTGTCCCTGTCACCCACTGCCCTAATTCGGGGAGGCTATCCTTGTGGGTGCTGACAGTGACTTTGTCAGTGCCAGGCACGGCTGTAAGGAGAAAAACAGAAATGGGAACAGGTTCATCAACAGGTTGGCGGGCTTAAGTAGACTTAGGTCTTACTACAGGTCATCAGTGGTGATTAGGTCATACTAACCAGTCCTAAGTCATTCTTTTGACAGCTCTAAGAGTACAGTTGATTGATTCATTCATTCTTTAAAAGAAGAGTTGTTCTGTGATACATTGGGCATATTGCTTGGGTCAGCCTCCTTAAAGGAAAATCAGAGTATTACCTACGGTCTCAAATGAAGCTTCTGAACCAACTTTAAGTACTCATGTGTTTTTCCCGAAAGATAAAGTCTCTGAGGCCGTGGAAACTTCAGGATTGGGGTGGGCAAGCATGGCAGGAATTTGAGAAGATTGGTGCCCTGTAGGCACTGGGGGGCTCTGAAGTCTCCCTGGAGCCTTCTCTTCTCCAGGCTGAACAAGCTCAGCTCTCTCAGCCCATCTCCAGAGCAGAACTGCTCCAGCCCTTGGATCATGGCTGCAACCCTCCTCTGGACTCACTCCAGAAGTTCCATGATTTTGTTTTTGTTTTTGTTTTTTTTTTTTTTTTTTTTTTTAAACGTGGAGACCCCAGATGTGGGTGCAGAATTACTTTTGGGTTCAGGCAAGCGTTTGTTCATCACAGTTACTCTCACAAGCCAGCCCAGGTGGGAGCAGAGCTCCTTCCACCCCACCCACCCTGTTTCCATCCCTTCTTCAGCACATCCCATGGTGCTTTTTTCTGCTGCTTCCCAGGAGCTGTTGGCTCTTGCCCTGCCCTGACTGCTGGACCCGTCTGTGGACACTGCACAGCGATCTGTTGCCAGCTCTCTGGATTCTGAAGGAAAACCCAAGCAAATCTCTGAATCAAAGTAAAGGTGTCTTGCAAACTTAACCTAATCCTTTGTAAAGCTGTATTAAGGCCAAATTAAATTCAAATCTGTGGGTTCATTTTCCTCTTAGGCTTTATTCCTCGTTTGTTTGAGAGAGCTGGTGAGTCTTTTAGGACTCATGGTACCTTGGTTCCCTTTCAGAATGGAACAAATCTGAGACTTTTCCAGCCAGTTTTTCTTTAAATACCACGAGTTTTCATTCCCCTTTCATTTAAAATACTTCCACAATTTAATATGAAATGCTGGGTAGCAAACCCGGTAGCACTTCCAGACAGAAAGAAGTATGTTGTGTGTAACTCCAAATGTGAATTCTCCTTGCAAAGTGATGGCTTTCCACTGAGGTGGATCAAACAGATGCTCAGTTGGATGCTGGTGCTGAAGCACTTTTCTCTTGTGGCTTGAGTGTCTGATGGCAACAGCCTGAGATTTTAATAGCAGAAAGAAGGGATTTCCTACTAACCTTCCCCGGAGAACTGTCACTTGTACAGTCTTTTCCAGCCTCATGTAGTCTGATCTGCATCTTCTCCAAAACTTGGTCAATTTTTAAATGCTTTTTAAACTTTTTGTGTACCATTTGCAGAGAACAGGAGGGTGCTGGCTATTTTTTTCACAAAATACACGCTGCTCTGTGAGTGAGGTGGTCCTCCGTTCTCCCCAGAGCAACCTTTACCTGTCAGCTCTGCTGCTTCTCACGGATGGGATGCTGGTGCTGGTGTGGATAAACAGATTTTCTCCCATTTTCAGCACAGGTGATGGAGGGAGAGGAGCTGTTGGCCAAGAGCCTCATGGTGCCAGCACCTCCTGACATGCAGGAGCTGAAAAACTAGAGGTTTTGCCCTTGCTGCATTCAGTGGATTTCTAATTTTACTTCAAGCTAATTGCTTCCTCGTCCTGGGAGGTGCCAGGGAGATGCCCAAGGGGACACAAGGACAAAGATTTTAGCCGGGTCTATTGCCATAAGACAAGGGGTGTTGGTTTTAAACTGGAGGAGGGATGATTCAAATGAGCTTCAAGGAAGAAATTTTTTATCAATGAGGGTGATAAAAATGCTGTGGTCTCTGCCACAGGTTGCCCAGAGACGCTGTGGAAACATTCCAGGTTGGATGGGGCTTGGAACAAGCTGACTAGTTGAAGGTGTCCTTGCTTATTGCAGGGAGGGTGGAAGTAAATGAGATTTAAAGTGTCTCCCAAGCCAAACCATTGTACGATTTTACGATCATCTCATCCAACTTCACTGCTCCAACATGATTCCCATGAGCATGCAGGAGGCTGGGAAAAGGAATGTGGGCTCTCCCAGTTCAAACAAACAGAAAAGTTTATTTTGATGGCTGAGGGGGACGAGCACCAGAGGGTGATGCTCGTCTGATCCTGCTCTGGTTTTCAGGCCGACTGTACAGCTTTTTCTCCTGCCGCTGTTGCCGCCGGACGTGTCTCATACGGATTGGCCCAGGCTGGGAGCGTTTGTCCTTCATGGAGCCAGCGAAGAGCCAGGGTGGTCTGTATGGAGCTGCTTGTCTGCTGGGTGACTGAGTGTCCTGGGACAGCCCTGGCACCCCCTGAGTGGCGGTGCTGGGGCTGCTGGTCTCAATACTTTGGGCCAGCACATCGTCGATCCGGCGGCGTTTTGCTGCCGGGCTCCTGAGTGACTGTGGCTCTGTGACGCCCTCTGGATGGCCTCTCTTCAAGCTCTGCTTTTTGCAGGGGAAGCTGCTGCTGCTGCTGCTGCTGCTGACCAGCACCACAGCCTGGGACAGCCCTGGCACCCCCTGAGTGGCGGTGCTGGGGCTGCTGGTCTCAATACTTTGGGCGATCCGGCGGTGTTTTGCTGCCGGGCTCCTGAGTGTCTGTGGCTCTGTGGCACCCTCTGGATGGCCTCTGCTCAAGCTCTGCTTTTTGCAGGGGAAGCTGCTGCTGCTTCTGACCAGAACCACACTTTGAGACAGCCCTGGCACCCCCTGAGTGGCAGTGCTGGGGCTGCTGGTCTCAATATTTTGGGCCAGCACATCGTCGATCCGGCGGCGTTTTGCTGCCGGGCTCCTGAGTGACTGTGGCTCTGTCACGCCCTCTGGATGGCCTCTCTTCAAGCTCTGCTTTTTGCAGGGGAAGCTGCTGCTGCTGCTGCTGCTGACCAGCACCACAGCCTGGGACAGCCCTGGCACCCCCTGAGTGCCGGTGCTGGGGCTGCTGGTCTCAGCACGCAGCAGTGACACTCGGTTCAGCCGTATGGGTTTCACTGCCCGGCTGCCCAGGCCTTGTGCTCTCTGTCTCCAGGAACGGCGCCGGGCCTGCTCCGCCCTGGGCTGTCCCGACAGGCTGCCGCTGCTGCTGCTGCTGTTTGGATCTGCACATTGGAGAGAGGAGAGGGCAAGTGGTGTGAGCACCTGCGCAGGGCTCGGGTGATGTCCGTGCAGGATTGTCCCCAAGGCCTTGCCGGGCTGGCTTAAGGGCAGGGGAGGCATATGTGCCCACAGGCCAGCCCGGCCCCGCTGGCCCAAGAGAGCCAGAGGGACTCTACCCTGGATCGTTGTTGGAGCTCCTGCTTCCCCTTGCTGCAGCTCTTGACCGCTCCCCCACTGCCAGCTGTGGGGAGGGAGATTTTGCTCTCACCTTGCTTCTTCCCAGGAGGACACTTCTCAGCAGTGTTGTGCACCATTGTGGATAGGGAGCAGTGCCTGGAAGGTCTGTGCTGCAGGCCTTTCTCCTCCTGACAAAGCATCCCAGTCCTTGTTTGGACAGAGAGAGAGGCGTTTGTGGTGCCTCAGAGGCACCAGAACTCGCCAGTAGCCTTGGGCAAGCTCCTTCTCCTCGATCCTGTCCTCAGCTCTGCAAGTTGTGTTGCCACCTTTGTACCTTAGGGCTGGGTGATGATGTCACACTTGTCCCTGTCACCCACTGCCCTAATTCGGGGAGGCTATCCTTGTGGGTGCTGACAGTGACTTTGTCAGTGCCAGGCACGGCTGTAAGGAGAAAAACAGAAATGGGAACAGGTTCATCAACAGGTTGGCGGGCTTAAGTAGACTTAGGTCTTACTACAGGTCATCAGTGGTGATTAGGTCATACTAACCAGTCCTAAGTCATTCTTTTGACAGCTCTAAGAGTACAGTTGATTGATTCATTCATTCTTTAAAAGAAGAGTTGTTCTGTGATACATTGGGCATATTGCTTGGGTCAGCCTCCTTAAAGGAAAATCAGAGTATTACCTACGGTCTCAAATGAAGCTTCTGAACCAACTTTAAGTACTCATGTGTTTTTCCCGAAAGATAAAGTCTCTGAGGCCGTGGAAACTTCAGGATTGGGGTGGGCAAGCATGGCAGGAATTTGAGAAGATTGGTGCCCTGTAGGCACTGGGGGGCTCTGAAGTCTCCCTGGAGCCTTCTCTTCTCCAGGCTGAACAAGCTCAGCTCTCTCAGCCCATCTCCAGAGCAGAACTGCTCCAGCCCTTGGATCATGGCTGCAACCCTCCTCTGGACTCACTCCAGAAGTTCCATGATTTTGTTTTTGTTTTTGTTTTTTTTTTTTTTTTTTTTTTAAACGTGGAGACCCCAGATGTGGGTGCAGAATTACTTTTGGGTTCAGGCAAGCGTTTGTTCATCACAGTTACTCCCACAAGCCAGCCCAGGTGGGAGCAGAGCTCCTTCCACCCCACCCACCCTGTTTCCATCCCTTCTTCAGCACATCCCATGGTGCTTTTTTCTGCTGCTTCCCAGGAGCTGTTGGCTCTTGCCCTGCCCTGACTGCTGGACCCGTCTGTGGACACTGCACAGCGATCTGTTGCCAGCTCTCTGGATTCTGAAGGAAAACCCAAGCAAATCTCTGAATCAAAGTAAAGGTGTCTTGCAAACTTAACCTAATCCTTTGTAAAGCTGTATTAAGGCCAAATTAAATTCAAATCTGTGGGTTCATTTTCCTCTTAGGCTTTATTCCTCGTTTGTTTGAGAGAGCTGGTGAGTCTTTTAGGACTCATGGTACCTTGGTTCCCTTTCAGAATGGAACAAATCTGAGACTTTTCCAGCCAGTTTTTCTTTAAATACCACGAGTTTTCATTCCCCTTTCATTTAAAATACTTCCACAATTTAATATGAAATGCTGGGTAGCAAAACCGGTAGCACTTCCAGACAGAAAGAAGTATGTTGTGTGTAACTCCAAATGTGAATTCTCCTTGCAAAGTGATGGCTTTCCACTGAGGTGGATCAAACAGATGCTCAGTTGGATGCTGGTGCTGAAGCACTTTTCTCTTGTGGCTTGAGTGTCTGATGGCAACAGCCTGAGATTTTAATAGCAGAAAGAAGGGATTTCCTACTAACCTTCCCCGGAGAACTGTCACTTGTACAGTCTTTTCCAGCCTCATGTAGTCTGATCTGCATCTTCTCCAAAACTTGGTCAATTTTTAAATACTTTTTAAACTTTTTGTGTACCATTTGCAGAGAACAGGAGGGTGCTGGCTATTTTTTTCACAAAATACACGCTGCTCTGTGAGTGAGGTGGTCCTCCGTTCTCCCCAGAGCAACCTTTACCTGTCAGCTCTGCTGCTTCTCAAGGATGGGATGCTGGTGCTGGTGTGGATAAACAGATTTTCTCCCATTTTCAGCACAGGTGATGGAGGGAGAGGAGCTGTTGGCCAAGAGCCTCATGGTGCCAGCACCTCCTGACATGCAGGAGCTGAAAAACTAGAGGTTTTGCCCTTGCTGCATTCAGTGGATTTCTAATTTTACTTCAAGCTAATTGCTTCCTCGTCCTGGGAGGTGCCAGGGAGATGCCCAAGGGGACACAAGGACAAAGATTTTAGCCGGGTCTATTGCCATAAGACAAGGGGTGTTGGTTTTAAACTGGAGGAGGGATGATTCAAATGAGCTTCAAGGAAGAAATTTTTTATCAATGAGGGTGATAAAAATGCTGTGGTCTCTGCCACAGGTTGCCCAGAGACGCTGTGGAAACATTCCAGGTTGGATGGGGCTTGGAACAAGCTGACTAGTTGAAGGTGTCCTTGCTTATTGCAGGGAGGGTGGAAGTAAATGAGATTTAAAGTGTCTCCCAAGCCAAACCATTGTACGATTTTACGATCATCTCATCCAACTTCACTGCTCCAACATGATTCCCATGAGCATGCAGGAGGCTGGGAAAAGGAATGTGGGCTCTCCCAGTTCAAACAAACAGAAAAGTTTATTTTGATGGCTGAGGGGGACGAGCACCAGAGGGTGATGCTCGTCTGATCCTGCTCTGGTTTTCAGGCCGACTGTACAGCTTTTTCTCCTGCCGCTGTTGCCGCCGGACGTGTCTCATACGGATTGGCCCAGGCTGGGAGCGTTTGTCCTTCATGGAGCCAGCGAAGAGCCAGGGTGGTCTGTATGGAGCTGCTTGTCTGCTGGGTGACTGACTGTCCTGGGACAGCCCTGGCACCCCCTGAGTGGCGGTGCTGGGGCTGATGGTCTCAATACTTTGGGCCAGCACATCGTCGATCCGGCGGCGTTTTGCTGCCGGGCTCCTGAGTGACTGTGGCTCTGTGACGCCCTCTGGATGGCCTCTCTTCAAGCTCTGCTTTTTGCAGGGGAAGCTGCTGCTGCTGCTGCTGCTGCTGACCAGCACCACAGCCTGGGACAGCCCTGGCACCCCCTGCGTGGCGGTGCTGGGGCTGCTGGTCTCAATACATTGGGCGATCCGGCGGTGTTTTGCTGCCGGGCTCCTGAGTGTCTGTGGCTCTGTGGCACCCTCTGGATGGCCTCTGCTCAAGCTCTGCTTTTTGCAGGGGAAGCTGCTGCTGCTTCTGACCAGAACCACACTTTGAGACAGCCCTGGCACCCCCTGAGTGGCAGTGCTGGGGCTGCTGGTCTCAATATTTTGGGCCAGCACATCGTCGATCCGGCGGCGTTTTGCTGCCGGGCTCCTGAGTGACTGTGGCTCTGTCACGCCCTCTGGATGGCCTCTCTTCAAGCTCTGCTTTTTGCACGGGAAGCTGCTGCTGCTGCTGCTGCTGACCAGCACCACAGCCTGGGACAGCCCTGGCACCCCCTGAGTGCCGGTGCTGGGGCTGCTGGTCTCAGCACGCAGCAGTGGCACTCGGTTCAGCCGTATGGGTTTCACTGCCCGGCTGCCCAGGCCTTGTGCTCTCTGTCTCCAGGAACGGCGCCGGGCCTGCTCCGCCCTGGGCTGTCCCGACAGGCCGCTGCTGCTGCTGCTGCTGTTTGGATCTGCACATTGGAGAGAGGAGAGGGCAAGTGGTGTGAGCACCTGCGCAGGGCTCGGGTGATGTCCGTGCAGGATTGTCCCCAAGGCCTTGCCGGGCTGGCTTAAGGGCAGGGGAGGCATATGTGCCCACAGGCCAGCCCGGCCCCGCTGGCCCAAGAGAGCCAGAGGGACTCTACCCTGGGTCGTTGTTGGAGCTCCTGCTTCCCCTTGCTGCAGCTCTTGACCGCTCCCCCACTGCCAGCTGTGGGGAGGGAGATTTTGCTCTCACCTTGCTTCTTCCCAGGAGGACACTTCTCAGCAGTGTTGTGCACCATTGTGGATAGGGAGCAGTGCCTGGAAGGTCTGTGCTGCAGGCCTTTCTCCTCCTGACAAAGCATCCCAGTCCTTGTTTGGACAGAGAGGCGTTTGTGGTGCCTCAGAGGCACCAGAACTCGCCAGTAGCCTTGGGCAAGCTCCTTCTCCTCGATCCTGTCCTCAGCTCTGCAAGTTGTGTTGCCACCTTTGTACCTTAGGGCTGGGTGATGATGTCACACTAGTCCCTGTCACCCACTGCCCTAATTCGGGGAGGCTATCCTTGTGGGTGCTGACAGTGACTTTGTCAGTGCCAGGCACGGCTGTAAGGAGAAAAACAGAAATGGGAACAGGTTCATCAACAGGTTGGCGGGCTTAAGTAGACTTAGGTCTTACTACAGGTCATCAGTGGTGATTAGGTCATACTAACCAGTCCTAAGTCATTCTTTTGACAGCTCTAAGAGTACAGTTGATTGATTCATTCATTCTTTAAAAGAAGAGTTGTTCTGTGATACATTGGGCATATTGCTTGGGTCAGCCTCCTTAAAGGAAAATCAGAGTATTACCTATGGTCTCAAATGAAGCTTCTGAACCAACTTTAAGTACTCATGTGTTTTTCCCGAAAGATAAAGTCTCTGAGGCCGTGGAAACTTCAGGATTGGGGTGGGCAAGCATGGCAGGAATTTGAGAAGATTGGTGCCCTGTAGGCACTGGGGGGCTCTGAAGTCTCCCTGGAGCCTTCTCTTCTCCAGGCTGAACAAGCTCAGCTCTCTCAGCCCATCTCCAGAGCAGAACTGCTCCAGCCCTTGGATCATGGCTGCAACCCTCCTCTGGAGTCACTCCAGAAGTTCCATGTTTTTGGGGTTTTTTTTTGTTTGTTTTGTTTTTTTTTATTTTTTATTTTTTTTTATCCTGGAGACCCCAGATGTGGGTGCAGAATTACTTTTGGGTTCAGGCAAGCGTTTGTTCATCACAGTTACTCTCACAAGCCAGCCCAGGTGGGAGCAGAGCTCCTTCCACCCCACCCACCCTGTTTCCATCCCTTCTTCAGCACATCCCATGGTGCTTTTTTCTGCTGCTTCCCAGGAGCTGTTGGCTCTTGCCCTGCCCTGACTGCTGGACCCGTCTGTGGACACTGCACAGCGATCTGTTGCCAGCTCTCTGGATTCTGAAGGAAAACCCAAGCAAATCTCTGAATCAAAGTAAAGGTGTCTTGCAAACTTAACCTAATCCTTTGTAAAGCTGTATTAAGGCCAAATTAAATTCAAATCTGTGGGTTCATTTTCCTCTTAGGCTTTATTCCTCGTTTGTTTGAGAGAGCTGGTGAGTCTTTTAGGACTCATGGTACCTTGGTTCCCTTTCAGAATGGAACAAATCTGAGACTTTTCCAGCCAGTTTTTCTTTAAATACCACGAGTTTTCATTCCCCTTTCATTTAAAATACTTCCACAATTTAATATGAAATGCTGGGTAGCAAAACCGGTAGCACTTCCAGACAGAAAGAAGTATGTTGTGTGTAACTCCAAATGTGAATTCTCCTTGCAAAGTGATGGCTTTCCACTGAGGTGGATCAAACAGATGCTCAGTTGGATGCTGGTGCTGAAGCACTTTTCTCTTGTGGCTTGAGTGTCTGATGGCAACAGCCTGAGATTTTAATAGCAGAAAGAAGGGATTTCCTACTAACCTTCCCCGGAGAACTGTCACTTGTACAGTCTTTTCCAGCCTCGTCTAGTCTGACCTGCATCTTCTCCAAAACTTGGTCAGTTTTTAAACACTTTTTAAAATTTTTGTGTACCATTTGCAGAGAACAGGAGGGTGCTGGCTATTTTTTTCACAAAATACACGCTGCTCTGTGAGTGAGGTGGTCCTCCGTTCTCCCCAGAGCAACCTTTACCTGTCAGCTCTGCTGCTTCTCAAGGATGGGATGCTGGTGCTGGTGTGGATAAACAGATTTTCTCCCATTTTCAGCACAGGTGATGGAGGGAGAGGAGCTGTTGGCCAAGAGCCTCATGGTGCCAGCACCTCCTGACATGCAGGAGCTGAAAATCTAGAGGTTTTGCCCTTGTTGCATTCAGTGGATTTCTAATTTTACTTCAAGCTAATTGCTTCCTCGTCCTGGGAGGTGCCAGGGAGATGCCCAAGGGGACACAAGGACAAAGATTTTAGCAAGATCTATTGCCATAAGACAAGGGGTGTTGGTTTTAAACTGGAGGAGGGATGATTCAAATGAGCTTCAAGGAAGAAATTTTTTATCAATGAGGGTGATAAAAATGCTGTGGTCTCTGCCACAGGTTGCCCAGAGACGCTGTGGAAACATTCCAGGTTGGATGGGGCTTGGAACAAGCTGACTAGTTGAAGGTGTCCTTGCTTATTGCAGGGAGGGTGGAACTAAATGAGATTTAAAGTGTCTCCCAAGCCAAACCATTGTACGATTTTACGATCATCTCATCCAACTTCACTGCTCCAACATGATTCCCATGAGCATGCAGGAGGCTGGGAAAAGGAATGTGGGCTCTCCCAGTTCAAACAAACAGAAAAGTTTATTTTGATGGCTGAGGGGGACGAGCACCAGAGGGTGATGCTCGTCTGATCCTGCTCTGGTTTTCAGGCCGACTGTACAGCTTTTTCTCCTGCCGCTGTTGCCGCCGGACGTGTCTCATACGGATTGGCCCAGGCTGGGAGCGTTTGTCCTTCATGGAGCCAGCGAAGAGCCAGGGTGGTCTGTATGGAGCTGCTTGTCTGCTGCGTGACTGAGTGTCCTGGGACAGCCCTGGCACCCCCTGAGTGGCGGTGCTGGGGCTGCTGGTCTCAATACTTTGGGCCAGCACATCGTCGATTCGGCGACGTTTTGCTGCCAGGCTCCTGAGTGTCTGTGGCTCTGTGACGCCCTCTGGATGGCCTCTCTTCAAGCTCTGCTTTTTGCAGGGGAAGCTGCTGCTGCTGCTGCTGCTGCTGACCAGCACCACAGCCTGGGACAGCCCTGGCACCCCCTGCGTGGCGGTGCTGGGGCTGCTGGTCTCAATACTTTGGGCGATCCGGCGGTGTTTTGCTGCCGGGCTCCTGAGTGTCTGTGGCTCTGTGGCACCCTCTGGATGGCCTCTGTTCAAGCTCTGCTTTTTGCAGGGGAAGCTGCTGCTGCTGCTGCTTCTGACCAGAACCACACTTTGAGACAGCCCTGGCACCCCCTGAGTGGCAGTGCTGGGGCTGCTGGTCTCAATATTTTGGGCCAGCACATCGTCGATCCGGCGGCGTTTTGCTGCCGGGCTCCTGAGTGACTGTGGCTCTGTCACGCCCTCTGGATGGCCTCTCTTCAAGCTCTGCTTTTTGCACGGGAAGCTGCTGCTGCTGCTGCTGCTGACCAGCACCACAGCCTGGGACAGCCCTGGCACCCTCTGAGTGCCGGTGCTGGGGCTGCTGGTCTCAGCACGCAGCAGTGGCACTCGGTTCAGCCGTATGGGTTTCACTGCCCGGCTGCACGGGCCTTGTGCTCTCTGTCTCCAGGAACGGCGCCGGGCCTGCTCCGCCCTGGGCTGTTCCGACAGGCCGCTGCTGCTGCTGCTGCTGTTTGGATCTGCACATTGGAGAGAGGAGAGGGCAAGTGGTGTGAGCGCCTGCGCAGGGCTCGGGTGATGTCCGTGCAGGATTGTCCCCAAGGCCTTGCCGGTCTGGCTTAAGGGCAGGGGAGGCATATGTGCCCACAGGCCAGCCCGGCCCCGCTGGCCCAAGAGAGCCAGAGGGACTCTACCCTGGGTCGTTGTTGGAGCTCCTGCTTCCCCTTGCTGCAGCTCTTGACCGCTCCCCCACTGCCAGCTGTGGGGAGGGAGATTTTGCTCTCACCTTGCTTCTTCCCAGGAGGACACTTCTCAGCAGTGTTGTGCACCATTGTGGATAGGGAGCAGTGCCTGGAAGGTCTGTGCTGCAGGCCTTTCTCCTCCTGACAAAGCATCCCAGTCCTTGTTTGGACAGAGAGAGAGGCGTTTGTGGTGCCTCAGAGGCACCAGAACTCGCCAGTAGCCTTGGGCAAGCTCCTTCTCCTCGATCCTGTCCTCAGCTCTGCAAGTTGTGTTGCCACCTTTGTACCTTAGGGCTGGGTGATGATGTCACACTAGTCCCTGTCACCCACTGCCCTAATTCGGGGAGGCTATCCTTGTGGGTGCTGACAGTGACTTTGTCAGTGCCAGGCACGGCTGTAAGGAGAAAAACAGAAATGGGAACAGGTTCATCAACAGGTTGGCGGGCTTAAGGAGACTTAGGTCTTACTACAGGTCATCAGTGGTGATTAGGTCATACTAACCAGTCCTAAGTCATTCTTTTGACAGCTCTAAGAGTACAGTTGATTGATTCATTCATTCTTTAAAAGAAGAGTTGTTCTGTGATACATTGGGCATATTGCTTGGGTCAGCCTCCTTAAAGGAAAATCAGAGTATTACCTACGGTCTCAAATGAAGCTTCTGAACCAACTTTAAGTACTCATGTGTTTTTCCCGAAAGATAAAGTCTCTGAGGCCGTGGAAACTTCAGGATTGGGGTGGGCAAGCATGGCAGGAATTTCAGAAGATTGGTGCCCTGTAGGCACTGGGGGGCTCTGAAGTCTCCCTGGAGCCTTCTCTTCTCCAGGCTGAACAAGCTCAGCTCTCTCAGCCCATCTCCAGAGCAGAACTGCTCCAGCCCTTGGATCATGGCTGCAACCCTCCTCTGGACCTCTTGACTCACTCCAAAAGTACCATGTTTTTAATTTTTTTTTTTTCTTTTTTTTTTTAAACGTGGAGACCCCAGATGTGGGTGCAGAATTACTTTTGGGTTCAGGCAAGCGTTTGTTCATCACAGTTACTCCCACAAGCCAGCCCAGGTGGGAGCAGAGCTCCTTCCACCCCACCCACCCTGTTTCCATCCCTTCTTCAGCACATCCCATGGTGCTTTTTTCTGCTGCTTCCCAGGAGCTGTTGGCTCTTGCCCTGCCCTGACTGCTGGACCCGTCTGTGGACACTGCACAGCGATCTGTTGCCAGCTCTCTGGATTCTGAAGGAAAACCCAAGCAAATCTCTGAATCAAAGTAAAGGTGTCTTGCAAACTTAACCTAATCCTTTGTAAAGCTGTATTAAGGCCAAATTAAATTCAAATCTGTGGGTTCATTTTCCTCTTAGGCTTTATTCCTCGTTTGTTTGAGAGAGCTGGTGAGTCTTTTAGGACTCATGGTACCTTGGTTCTCTTTCAGAATGGAACAAATCTGAGACTTTTCCAGCCAGTTTTTCTTTAAATACCACGAGTTTTCATTCCCCTTTCATTTAAAATACTTCCACAATTTAATATGAAATGCTGGGTAGCAAAACCGGTAGCACTTCCAGACAGAAAGAAGTATGTTGTGTGTAACTCCAAATGTGAATTCTCCTTGCAAAGTGATGGCTTTCCACTGAGGTGGATCAAACAGATGCTCAGTTGGATGCTGGTGCTGAAGCACTTTTCTCTTGTGGCTTGAGTGTCTGATGGCAACAGCCTGAGATTTTAATAGCAGAAAGAAGGGATTTCCTACTAACCTTCCCCGGAGAACTGTCACTTGTACAGTCTTTTCCAGCCTCGTCTAGTCTGACCTGCATCTTCTCCAAAACTTGGTCAATTTTTAAATACTTTATAAACTTTTTGTGTACCATTTGCAGAGAACGGGAGGGTGCTGGCTATTTTTTTCACAAAATACACACTGCTCTGTGAGTGAGGTGGTCCTCCGTTCTCCCCAGAGCAACCTTTACCTGTCAGCTCTGCTGCTTCTCAAGGATGGGATGCTGGTGCTGGTGTGGATAAACAGATTTTCTCCCATTTTCAGCACAGGTGATGGAGGGAGAGGAGCTGTTGGCCAAGAGCCTCATGGTGCCAGCACCTCCTGACATGCAGGAGCTGAAAAACTAGAGGTTTTGCCCTTGTTGCATTCAGTGGATTTCTAATTTTACTTCAAGCTAATTGCTTCCTCGTCCTGGGAGGTGCCAGGGAGATGCCCAAGGGGACACAAGGACAAAGATTTTAGCAAGATCTATTGCCATAAGACAAGGGGTGTTGGTTTTAAACTGGAGGAGGGATGATTCAAATGAGCTTCAAGGAAGAAATTTTTAATCAATGAGGGTGATAAAAATGCTGTGGTCTCTGCCACAGGTTGCCCAGAGACGCTGTGGAAACATTCCAGGTTGGATGGGGCTTGGAACAAGCTGACTAGTTGAAGGTGTCCTTGCTTATTGCAGGGAGGGTGGAAGTAAATGAGATTTAAAGTGTCTCCCAAGCCAAACCATTGTACGATTTTACGATCATCTCATCCAACTTCACTGCTCCAACATGATTCCCATGAGCATGCAGGAGGCTGGGAAAAGGAATGTGGGCTCTCCCAGTTCAAACAAACAGAAAAGTTTATTTTGATGGCTGAGGGGGACGAGCACCAGAGGGTGATGCTCGTCTGATCCTGCTCTGGTTTTCAGGCCGACTGTACAGCTTTTTCTCCTGCCGCTGTTGCCACCGGACGTGTCTCATACGGATTGGCCCAGGCTGGGAGCGTTTGTCCTTCATGGAGCCAGCGAAGAGCCAGGGTGGTCTGTATGGAGCTGCTTGTCTGCTGGGTGACTGAGTGTCCTGGGACAGCCCTGGCACCCCCTGAGTGGCGGTGCTGGGGCTGCTGGTCTCAATACTTTGGGCGATCCGGCGGCGTTTTGCTGCCGGGCTCCTGAGTGTCTGTGGCTCTGTGGCACCCTCTGGATGGCCTCTCTTCAAGCTCTGCTTTTTGCAGGGGAAGCTGCTGCTGCTTCTGACCAGAACCACACTTTGAGACCGCCCTGGCACCCCCTGAGTGGAAGTGCTGGGGCTGCTGGTCTCAATATTTTGGGCCAGCACATCGTCGATCCGGCGGCGTTTTGCTGCCGGGCTCCTGAGTGACTGTGGCTCTGTCACGCCCTCTGGATGGCCTCTCTTCAAGCTCTGCTTTTTGCACGGGAAGCTGCTGCTGCTGCTGCTGCTGACCAGCACCACAGCCTGGGACTGCCCTGGCACCCCCTGAGAGCCGGTGCCGGGGCTGCTGGTCTCAGCACGCAGCAGTGGCACTCGGTTCAGCCGTATGGGTTTCACTGCCCGGCTGCCCGGGCCTTGTGCTCTCTGTCTCCAGGAACGGCGCCGGGCCTGCTCCGCCCTGGGCTGTTCCGCCAGGCCGCTGCTGCTGCTGCTGCTGTTTGGATCTGCACATTGGAGAGAGGAGAGGGCAAGTGGTGTGAGCACCTGCGCAGGGCTCGGGTGATGTCCGTGCAGGATTGTCCCCAAGGCCTTGCCGGGCTGGCTTAAGGGCAGGGGAGGCATATGTGCCCACAGGCCAGCCTGGCCCCGCTGGCCCAAGAGAGCCAGAGGGAGTCTACCCTGGGTCGTTGTTGGAGCTCCTGCTTCCCCTTGCTGCAGCTCTTGACCGCTCCCCCACTGCCAGCCGTGGGGAGGGAGATTTTGCTCTCACCTTGCTTCTTCCCAGGAGGACACTTCTCAGCAGTGTTGTGCACCATTGTGGATAGGGAGCAGTGCCTGGAAGGTCTGTGCTGCAGGCCTTTCTCCTCCTGACAAAGCATCCCAGTCCTTGTTTGGACAGAGAGAGAGGCGTTTGTGGTCCCTCAGAGGCACCAGAACTCGCCAGTAGCCTTGGGCAAGCTCCTTCTCCTCGATCCTGTCCTCAGCTCTGCAAGTTGTGTTGCCACCTTTGTACCTTAGGGCTGGGTGATGATGTCACACTAGTCCCTGTCACCCACTGCCCTAATTCGGGGAGGCTATCCTTGTGGGTGCTGACAGTGACTTTGTCAGTGCCAGGCACGGCTGTAAGGAGAAAAACAGAAATGGGAACAGGTTCATCAACAGGTTGGCGGGCTTAAGTAGACTTAGGTCTTACTACAGGTCATCAGTGGTGATTAGGTCATACTAACCAGTCCTAAGTCATTCTTTTGACAGCTCTAAGAGTACAGTTGATTGATTCATTCATTCTTTAAAAGAAGAGTTGTTCTGTGATACATTGGGCATATTGCTTGGGTCAGCCTCCTTAAAGGAAAATCAGAGTATTACCTACGGTCTCAAATGAAGCTTCTGAACCAACTTTAAGTACTCATGTGTTTTTCCCGAAAGATAAAGTCTCTGAGGCCGTGGAAACTTCAGGATTGGGGTGGGCAAGCATGGCAGGAATTTGAGAAGATTGGTGCCCTGTAGGCACTGGGGGGCTCTGAAGTCTCCCTGGAGCCTTCTCTTCTCCAGGCTGAACAAGCTCAGCTCTCTCAGCCCATCTCCAGAGCAGAACTGCTCCAGCCCTTGGATCATGGCTGCAACCCTCCTCTGGACCTCTTGACTCACTCCAAAAGTACCATGTTTTTAATTTTTTTTTTTTCTTTTTTTTTTTAAACGTGGAGACCCCAGATGTGGGTGCAGAATTACTTTTGGGTTCAGGCAAGCGTTTGTTCATCACAGTTACTCCCACAAGCCAGCCCAGGTGGGAGCAGAGCTCCTTCCACCCCACCCACCCTGTTTCCATCCCTTCTTCAGCACATCCCATGGTGCTTTTTTCTGCTGCTTCCCAGGAGCTGTTGGCTCTTGCCCTGCCCTGACTGCTGGACCCGTCTGTGGACACTGCACAGCGATCTGTTGCCAGCTCTCTGGATTCTGAAGGAAAACCCAAGCAAATCTCTGAATCAAAGTAAAGGTGTCTTGCAAACTTAACCTAATCCTTTGTAAAGCTGTATTAAGGCCAAATTAAATTCAAATCTGTGGGTTCATTTTCCTCTTAGGCTTTATTCCTCGTTTGTTTGAGAGAGCTGGTGAGTCTTTTAGGACTCATGGTACCTTGGTTCTCTTTCAGAATGGAACAAATCTGAGACTTTTCCAGCCAGTTTTTCTTTAAATACCACGAGTTTTCATTCCCCTTTCATTTAAAATACTTCCACAATTTAATATGAAATGCTGGGTAGCAAAACCGGTAGCACTTCCAGACAGAAAGAAGTATGTTGTGTGTAACTCCAAATGTGAATTCTCCTTGCAAAGTGATGGCTTTCCACTGAGGTGGATCAAACAGATGCTCAGTTGGATGCTGGTGCTGAAGCACTTTTCTCTTGTGGCTTGAGTGTCTGATGGCAACAGCCTGAGATTTTAATAGCAGAAAGAAGGGATTTCCTACTAACCTTCCCCGGAGAACTGTCACTTGTACAGTCTTTTCCAGCCTCGTCTAGTCTGACCTGCATCTTCTCCAAAACTTGGTCAATTTTTAAATACTTTATAAACTTTTTGTGTACCATTTGCAGAGAACGGGAGGGTGCTGGCTATTTTTTTCACAAAATACACACTGCTCTGTGAGTGAGGTGGTCCTCCGTTCTCCCCAGAGCAACCTTTACCTGTCAGCTCTGCTGCTTCTCAAGGATGGGATGCTGGTGCTGGTGTGGATAAACAGATTTTCTCCCATTTTCAGCACAGGTGATGGAGGGAGAGGAGCTGTTGGCCAAGAGCCTCATGGTGCCAGCACCTCCTGACATGCAGGAGCTGAAAAACTAGAGGTTTTGCCCTTGTTGCATTCAGTGGATTTCTAATTTTACTTCAAGCTAATTGCTTCCTCGTCCTGGGAGGTGCCAGGGAGATGCCCAAGGGGACACAAGGACAAAGATTTTAGCAAGATCTATTGCCATAAGACAAGGGGTGTTGGTTTTAAACTGGAGGAGGGATGATTCAAATGAGCTTCAAGGAAGAAATTTTTTATCAATGAGGGTGATAAAAATGCTGTGGTCTCTGCCACAGGTTGCCCAGAGACGCTGTGGAAACATTCCAGGTTGGATGGGGCTTGGAACAAGCTGACTAGTTGAAGGTGTCCTTGCTTATTGCAGGGAGGGTGGAACTAAATGAGATTTAAAGTGTCTCCCAAGCCAAACCATTGTACGATTTTACGATCATCTCATCCAACTTCACTGCTCCAACATGATTCCCATGAGCATGCAGGAGGCTGGGAAAAGGAATGTGGGCTCTCCCAGTTCAAACAAACAGAAAAGTTTATTTTGATGGCTGAGGGGGACGAGCACCAGAGGGTGATGCTCGTCTGATCCTGCTCTGGTTTTCAGGCCGACTGTACAGCTTTTTCTCCTGCCGCTGTTGCCGCCGGACGTGTCTCATACGGATTGGCCCAGGCTGGGAGCGTTTGTCCTTCATGGAGCCAGCGAAGAGCCAGGGTGGTCTGTATGGAGCTGCTTGTCTGCTGCGTGACTGAGTGTCCTGGGACAGCCCTGGCACCCCCTGAGTGGCGGTGCTGGGGCTGCTGGTCTCAATACTTTGGGCCAGCACATCGTCGATTCGGCGACGTTTTGCTGCCAGGCTCCTGAGTGTCTGTGGCTCTGTGACGCCCTCTGGATGGCCTCTCTTCAAGCTCTGCTTTTTGCAGGGGAAGCTGCTGCTGCTGCTGCTGCTGCTGACCAGCACCACAGCCTGGGACAGCCCTGGCACCCCCTGCGTGGCGGTGCTGGGGCTGCTGGTCTCAATACTTTGGGCGATCCGGCGGTGTTTTGCTGCCGGGCTCCTGAGTGTCTGTGGCTCTGTGGCACCCTCTGGATGGCCTCTGTTCAAGCTCTGCTTTTTGCAGGGGAAGCTGCTGCTGCTGCTGCTTCTGACCAGAACCACACTTTGAGACAGCCCTGGCACCCCCTGAGTGGCAGTGCTGGGGCTGCTGGTCTCAATATTTTGGGCCAGCACATCGTCGATCCGGCGGCGTTTTGCTGCCGGGCTCCTGAGTGACTGTGGCTCTGTCACGCCCTCTGGATGGCCTCTCTTCAAGCTCTGCTTTTTGCACGGGAAGCTGCTGCTGCTGCTGCTGCTGACCAGCACCACAGCCTGGGACAGCCCTGGCACCCTCTGAGTGCCGGTGCTGGGGCTGCTGGTCTCAGCACGCAGCAGTGGCACTCGGTTCAGCCGTATGGGTTTCACTGCCCGGCTGCACGGGCCTTGTGCTCTCTGTCTCCAGGAACGGCGCCGGGCCTGCTCCGCCCTGGGCTGTTCCGACAGGCCGCTGCTGCTGCTGCTGCTGTTTGGATCTGCACATTGGAGAGAGGAGAGGGCAAGTGGTGTGAGCGCCTGCGCAGGGCTCGGGTGATGTCCGTGCAGGATTGTCCCCAAGGCCTTGCCGGTCTGGCTTAAGGGCAGGGGAGGCATATGTGCCCACAGGCCAGCCCGGCCCCGCTGGCCCAAGAGAGCCAGAGGGACTCTACCCTGGGTCGTTGTTGGAGCTCCTGCTTCCCCTTGCTGCAGCTCTTGACCGCTCCCCCACTGCCAGCTGTGGGGAGGGAGATTTTGCTCTCACCTTGCTTCTTCCCAGGAGGACACTTCTCAGCAGTGTTGTGCACCATTGTGGATAGGGAGCAGTGCCTGGAAGGTCTGTGCTGCAGGCCTTTCTCCTCCTGACAAAGCATCCCAGTCCTTGTTTGGACAGAGAGAGAGGCGTTTGTGGTGCCTCAGAGGCACCAGAACTCGCCAGTAGCCTTGGGCAAGCTCCTTCTCCTCGATCCTGTCCTCAGCTCTGCAAGTTGTGTTGCCACCTTTGTACCTTAGGGCTGGGTGATGATGTCACACTAGTCCCTGTCACCCACTGCCCTAATTCGGGGAGGCTATCCTTGTGGGTGCTGACAGTGACTTTGTCAGTGCCAGGCACGGCTGTAAGGAGAAAAACAGAAATGGGAACAGGTTCATCAACAGGTTGGCGGGCTTAAGGAGACTTAGGTCTTACTACAGGTCATCAGTGGTGATTAGGTCATACTAACCAGTCCTAAGTCATTCTTTTGACAGCTCTAAGAGTACAGTTGATTGATTCATTCATTCTTTAAAAGAAGAGTTGTTCTGTGATACATTGGGCATATTGCTTGGGTCAGCCTCCTTAAAGGAAAATCAGAGTATTACCTACGGTCTCAAATGAAGCTTCTGAACCAACTTTAAGTACTCATGTGTTTTTCCCGAAAGATAAAGTCTCTGAGGCCGTGGAAACTTCAGGATTGGGGTGGGCAAGCATGGCAGGAATTTCAGAAGATTGGTGCCCTGTAGGCACTGGGGGGCTCTGAAGTCTCCCTGGAGCCTTCTCTTCTCCAGGCTGAACAAGCTCAGCTCTCTCAGCCCATCTCCAGAGCAGAACTGCTCCAGCCCTTGGATCATGGCTGCAACCCTCCTCTGGAGTCACTCCAGAAGTTCCATGTGTTTGGGTTTTTTTTTTGTTTATTTTTTTTTATTTTTTATTTTTTTTTTATCCTGGAGACCCCAGATGTGGGTGCAGAATTACTTTTGGGTTCAGGCAAGCGTTTGTTCATCACAGTTACTCCCACAAGCCAGCCCAGGTGGGAGCAGAGCTCCTTCCACCCCACCCACCCTGTTTCCATCCCTTCTTCAGCACATCCCATGGTGCTTTTTTCTGCTGCTTCCCAGGAGCTGTTGGCTCTTGCCCTGCCCTGACTGCTGGACCCGTCTGTGGACACTGCACAGCGATCTGTTGCCAGCTCTCTGGATTCTGAAGGAAAACCCAAGCAAATCTCTGAATCAAAGTAAAGGTGTCTTGCAAACTTAACCTAATCCTTTGTAAAGCTGTATTAAGGCCAAATTAAATTCAAATCTGTGGGTTCATTTTCCTCTTAGGCTTTATTCCTCGTTTGTTTGAGAGAGCTGGTGAGTCTTTTAGGACTCATGGTACCTTGGTTCCCTTTCAGAATGGAACAAATCTG
This sequence comes from Chamaea fasciata, assembly GCF_029207755.1. Taxonomy (NCBI): domain Eukaryota; kingdom Metazoa; phylum Chordata; class Aves; order Passeriformes; family Sylviidae; genus Chamaea; species Chamaea fasciata. The sequence goes on from NW_027094091.1 coordinate 65,603,516, forward strand.
AGACTTTTCCAGCCAGTTTTTCTTTAAATACCACGAGTTTTCATTCCCCTTTCATTTAAAATACTTCCACAATTTAATATGAAATGCTGGGTAGCAAAACCGGTAGCACTTCCAGACAGAAAGAAGTATGTTGTGTGTAACTCCAAATGTGAATTCTCCTTGCAAAGTGATGGCTTTCCACTGAGGTGGATCAAACAGATGCTCAGTTGGATGCTGGTGCTGAAGCACTTTTCTCTTGTGGCTTGAGTGTCTGATGGCAACAGCCTGAGATTTTAATAGCAGAAAGAAGGGATTTCCTACTAACCTTCCCCGGAGAACTGTCACTTGTACAGTCTTTTCCAGCCTCGTCTAGTCTGACCTGCATCTTCTCCAAAACTTGGTCAGTTTTTAAATACTTTTTAAACTTTTTGTGTACCATTTGCAGAGAACAGGAGGGTGCTGGCTATTTTTTTCACAAAATACACGCTGCTCTGTGAGTGAGGTGGTCCTCCGTTCTCCCCAGAGCAACCTTTACCTGTCAGCTCTGCTGCTTCTCAAGGATGGGATGCTGGTGCTGGTGTGGATAAACAGATTTTCTCCCATTTTCAGCACAGGTGATGGAGGGAGAGGAGCTGTTGGCCAAGAGCCTCATGGTGCCAGCACCTCCTGACATGCAGGAGCTGAAAAACTAGAGGTTTTGCCCTTGTTGCATTCAGTGGATTTCTAATTTTACTTCAAGCTAATTGCTTCCTCGTCCTGGGAGGTGCCAGGGAGATGCCCAAGGGGACACAAGGACAAAGATTTTAGCAGGGTCTATTGCCATAAGACAAGGGGTGTTGGTTTTAAACTGGAGGAGGGATGATTCAAATGAGCTTCAAGGAAGAAATTTTTTATCAATGAGGGTGATAAAAATGCTGTGGTCTCTGCCACAGGTTGCCCAGAGACGCTGTGGAAACATTCCAGGTTGGATGGGGCTTGGAACAAGCTGACTAGTTGAAGGTGTCCTTGCTTATTGCAGGGAGGGTGGAAGTAAATGAGATTTAAAGTGTCTCCCAAGCCAAACCATTGTACGATTTTACGATCATCTCATCCAACTTCACTGCTCCAACATGATTCCCATGAGCATGCAGGAGGCTGGGAAAAGGAATGTGGGCTCTCCCAGTTCAAACAAACAGAAAAGTTTATTTTGATGGCTGAGGGGGACGAGCACCAGAGGGTGATGCTCGTCTGATCCTGCTCTGGTTTTCAGGCCGACTGTACAGCTTTTTCTCCTGCCGCTGTTGCCACCGGACGTGTCTCATACGGATTGGCCCAGGCTGGGAGCGTTTGTCCTTCATGGAGCCAGCGAAGAGCCAGGGTGGTCTGTATGGAGCTGCTTGTCTGCTGGGTGACTGAGTGTCCTGGGACAGCCCTGGCACCCCCTGAGTGGCGGTGCTGGGGCTGCTGGTCTCAATACTTTGGGCGATCCGGCGGCGTTTTGCTGCCGGGCTCCTGAGTGTCTGTGGCTCTGTGGCACCCTCTGGATGGCCTCTCTTCAAGCTCTGCTTTTTGCAGGGGAAGCTGCTGCTGCTTCTGACCAGAACCACACTTTGAGACCGCCCTGGCACCCCCTGAGTGGAAGTGCTGGGGCTGCTGGTCTCAATATTTTGGGCCAGCACATCGTCGATCCGGCGGCGTTTTGCTGCCGGGCTCCTGAGTGACTGTGGCTCTGTCACGCCCTCTGGATGGCCTCTCTTCAAGCTCTGCTTTTTGCACGGGAAGCTGCTGCTGCTGCTGCTGCTGCTGACCAGCACCACAGCCTGGGACTGCCCTGGCACCCCCTGAGAGCCGGTGCCGGGGCTGCTGGTCTCAGCACGCAGCAGTGGCACTCGGTTCAGCCGTATGGGTTTCACTGCCCGGCTGCCCGGGCCTTGTGCTCTCTGTCTCCAGGAACGGCGCCGGGCCTGCTCCGCCCTGGGCTGTTCCGCCAGGCCGCTGCTGCTGCTGCTGCTGTTTGGATCTGCACATTGGAGAGAGGAGAGGGCAAGTGGTGTGAGCACCTGCGCAGGGCTCGGGTGATGTCCGTGCAGGATTGTCCCCAAGGCCTTGCCGGGCTGGCTTAAGGGCAGGGGAGGCATATGTGCCCACAGGCCAGCCTGGCCCCGCTGGCCCAAGAGAGCCAGAGGGAGTCTACCCTGGGTCGTTGTTGGAGCTCCTGCTTCCCCTTGCTGCAGCTCTTGACCGCTCCCCCACTGCCAGCCGTGGGGAGGGAGATTTTGCTCTCACCTTGCTTCTTCCCAGGAGGACACTTCTCAGCAGTGTTGTGCACCATTGTGGATAGGGAGCAGTGCCTGGAAGGTCTGTGCTGCAGGCCTTTCTCCTCCTGACAAAGCATCCCAGTCCTTGTTTGGACAGAGAGAGAGGCGTTTGTGGTCCCTCAGAGGCACCAGAACTCGCCAGTAGCCTTGGGCAAGCTCCTTCTCCTCGATCCTGTCCTCAGCTCTGCAAGTTGTGTTGCCACCTTTGTACCTTAGGGCTGGGTGATGATGTCACACTAGTCCCTGTCACCCACTGCCCTAATTCGGGGAGGCTATCCTTGTGGGTGCTGACAGTGACTTTGTCAGTGCCAGGCACGGCTGTAAGGAGAAAAACAGAAATGGGAACAGGTTCATCAACAGGTTGGCGGGCTTAAGTAGACTTAGGTCTTACTACAGGTCATCAGTGGTGATTAGGTCATACTAACCAGTCCTAAGTCATTCTTTTGACAGCTCTAAGAGTACAGTTGATTGATTCATTCATTCTTTAAAAGAAGAGTTGTTCTGTGATACATTGGGCATATTGCTTGGGTCAGCCTCCTTAAAGGAAAATCAGAGTATTACCTACGGTCTCAAATGAAGCTTCTGAACCAACTTTAAGTACTCATGTGTTTTTCCCGAAAGATAAAGTCTCTGAGGCCGTGGAAACTTCAGGATTGGGGTGGGCAAGCATGGCAGGAATTTGAGAAGATTGGTGCCCTGTAGGCACTGGGGGGCTCTGAAGTCTCCCTGGAGCCTTCTCTTCTCCAGGCTGAACAAGCTCAGCTCTCTCAGCCCATCTCCAGAGCAGAACTGCTCCAGCCCTTGGATCATGGCTGCAACCCTCCTCTGGACCTCTTGACTCACTCCAAAAGTACCATGTTTTTAATTTTTTTTTTTTCTTTTTTTTTTTAAACGTGGAGACCCCAGATGTGGGTGCAGAATTACTTTTGGGTTCAGGCAAGCGTTTGTTCATCACAGTTACTCCCACAAGCCAGCCCAGGTGGGAGCAGAGCTCCTTCCACCCCACCCACCCTGTTTCCATCCCTTCTTCAGCACATCCCATGGTGCTTTTTTCTGCTGCTTCCCAGGAGCTGTTGGCTCTTGCCCTGCCCTGACTGCTGGACCCGTCTGTGGACACTGCACAGCGATCTGTTGCCAGCTCTCTGGATTCTGAAGGAAAACCCAAGCAAATCTCTGAATCAAAGTAAAGGTGTCTTGCAAACTTAACCTAATCCTTTGTAAAGCTGTATTAAGGCCAAATTAAATTCAAATCTGTGGGTTCATTTTCCTCTTAGGCTTTATTCCTCGTTTGTTTGAGAGAGCTGGTGAGTCTTTTAGGACTCATGGTACCTTGGTTCTCTTTCAGAATGGAACAAATCTGAGACTTTTCCAGCCAGTTTTTCTTTAAATACCACGAGTTTTCATTCCCCTTTCATTTAAAATACTTCCACAATTTAATATGAAATGCTGGGTAGCAAAACCGGTAGCACTTCCAGACAGAAAGAAGTATGTTGTGTGTAACTCCAAATGTGAATTCTCCTTGCAAAGTGATGGCTTTCCACTGAGGTGGATCAAACAGATGCTCAGTTGGATGCTGGTGCTGAAGCACTTTTCTCTTGTGGCTTGAGTGTCTGATGGCAACAGCCTGAGATTTTAATAGCAGAAAGAAGGGATTTCCTACTAACCTTCCCCGGAGAACTGTCACTTGTACAGTCTTTTCCAGCCTCGTCTAGTCTGACCTGCATCTTCTCCAAAACTTGGTCAATTTTTAAATACTTTATAAACTTTTTGTGTACCATTTGCAGAGAACGGGAGGGTGCTGGCTATTTTTTTCACAAAATACACACTGCTCTGTGAGTGAGGTGGTCCTCCGTTCTCCCCAGAGCAACCTTTACCTGTCAGCTCTGCTGCTTCTCAAGGATGGGATGCTGGTGCTGGTGTGGATAAACAGATTTTCTCCCATTTTCAGCACAGGTGATGGAGGGAGAGGAGCTGTTGGCCAAGAGCCTCATGGTGCCAGCACCTCCTGACATGCAGGAGCTGAAAAACTAGAGGTTTTGCCCTTGTTGCATTCAGTGGATTTCTAATTTTACTTCAAGCTAATTGCTTCCTCGTCCTGGGAGGTGCCAGGGAGATGCCCAAGGGGACACAAGGACAAAGATTTTAGCAAGATCTATTGCCATAAGACAAGGGGTGTTGGTTTTAAACTGGAGGAGGGATGATTCAAATGAGCTTCAAGGAAGAAATTTTTAATCAATGAGGGTGATAAAAATGCTGTGGTCTCTGCCACAGGTTGCCCAGAGACGCTGTGGAAACATTCCAGGTTGGATGGGGCTTGGAACAAGCTGACTAGTTGAAGGTGTCCTTGCTTATTGCAGGGAGGGTGGAAGTAAATGAGATTTAAAGTGTCTCCCAAGCCAAACCATTGTACGATTTTACGATCATCTCATCCAACTTCACTGCTCCAACATGATTCCCATGAGCATGCAGGAGGCTGGGAAAAGGAATGTGGGCTCTCCCAGTTCAAACAAACAGAAAAGTTTATTTTGATGGCTGAGGGGGACGAGCACCAGAGGGTGATGCTCGTCTGATCCTGCTCTGGTTTTCAGGCCGACTGTACAGCTTTTTCTCCTGCCGCTGTTGCCACCGGACGTGTCTCATACGGATTGGCCCAGGCTGGGAGCGTTTGTCCTTCATGGAGCCAGCGAAGAGCCAGGGTGGTCTGTATGGAGCTGCTTGTCTGCTGGGTGACTGAGTGTCCTGGGACAGCCCTGGCACCCCCTGAGTGGCGGTGCTGGGGCTGCTGGTCTCAATACTTTGGGCGATCCGGCGGCGTTTTGCTGCCGGGCTCCTGAGTGTCTGTGGCTCTGTGGCACCCTCTGGATGGCCTCTCTTCAAGCTCTGCTTTTTGCAGGGGAAGCTGCTGCTGCTTCTGACCAGAACCACACTTTGAGACCGCCCTGGCACCCCCTGAGTGGAAGTGCTGGGGCTGCTGGTCTCAATATTTTGGGCCAGCACATCGTCGATCCGGCGGCGTTTTGCTGCCGGGCTCCTGAGTGACTGTGGCTCTGTCACGCCCTCTGGATGGCCTCTCTTCAAGCTCTGCTTTTTGCACGGGAAGCTGCTGCTGCTGCTGCTGCTGACCAGCACCACAGCCTGGGACTGCCCTGGCACCCCCTGAGAGCCGGTGCCGGGGCTGCTGGTCTCAGCACGCAGCAGTGGCACTCGGTTCAGCCGTATGGGTTTCACTGCCCGGCTGCCCGGGCCTTGTGCTCTCTGTCTCCAGGAACGGCGCCGGGCCTGCTCCGCCCTGGGCTGTTCCGCCAGGCCGCTGCTGCTGCTGCTGCTGTTTGGATCTGCACATTGGAGAGAGGAGAGGGCAAGTGGTGTGAGCACCTGCGCAGGGCTCGGGTGATGTCCGTGCAGGATTGTCCCCAAGGCCTTGCCGGGCTGGCTTAAGGGCAGGGGAGGCATATGTGCCCACAGGCCAGCCTGGCCCCGCTGGCCCAAGAGAGCCAGAGGGAGTCTACCCTGGGTCGTTGTTGGAGCTCCTGCTTCCCCTTGCTGCAGCTCTTGACCGCTCCCCCACTGCCAGCCGTGGGGAGGGAGATTTTGCTCTCACCTTGCTTCTTCCCAGGAGGACACTTCTCAGCAGTGTTGTGCACCATTGTGGATAGGGAGCAGTGCCTGGAAGGTCTGTGCTGCAGGCCTTTCTCCTCCTGACAAAGCATCCCAGTCCTTGTTTGGACAGAGAGAGAGGCGTTTGTGGTCCCTCAGAGGCACCAGAACTCGCCAGTAGCCTTGGGCAAGCTCCTTCTCCTCGATCCTGTCCTCAGCTCTGCAAGTTGTGTTGCCACCTTTGTACCTTAGGGCTGGGTGATGATGTCACACTAGTCCCTGTCACCCACTGCCCTAATTCGGGGAGGCTATCCTTGTGGGTGCTGACAGTGACTTTGTCAGTGCCAGGCACGGCTGTAAGGAGAAAAACAGAAATGGGAACAGGTTCATCAACAGGTTGGCGGGCTTAAGTAGACTTAGGTCTTACTACAGGTCATCAGTGGTGATTAGGTCATACTAACCAGTCCTAAGTCATTCTTTTGACAGCTCTAAGAGTACAGTTGATTGATTCATTCATTCTTTAAAAGAAGAGTTGTTCTGTGATACATTGGGCATATTGCTTGGGTCAGCCTCCTTAAAGGAAAATCAGAGTATTACCTACGGTCTCAAATGAAGCTTCTGAACCAACTTTAAGTACTCATGTGTTTTTCCCGAAAGATAAAGTCTCTGAGGCCGTGGAAACTTCAGGATTGGGGTGGGCAAGCATGGCAGGAATTTGAGAAGATTGGTGCCCTGTAGGCACTGGGGGGCTCTGAAGTCTCCCTGGAGCCTTCTCTTCTCCAGGCTGAACAAGCTCAGCTCTCTCAGCCCATCTCCAGAGCAGAACTGCTCCAGCCCTTGGATCATGGCTGCAACCCTCCTCTGGACCTCTTGACTCACTCCAAAAGTACCATGTTTTTAATTTTTTTTTTTTCTTTTTTTTTTTAAACGTGGAGACCCCAGATGTGGGTGCAGAATTACTTTTGGGTTCAGGCAAGCGTTTGTTCATCACAGTTACTCCCACAAGCCAGCCCAGGTGGGAGCAGAGCTCCTTCCACCCCACCCACCCTGTTTCCATCCCTTCTTCAGCACATCCCATGGTGCTTTTTTCTGCTGCTTCCCAGGAGCTGTTGGCTCTTGCCCTGCCCTGACTGCTGGACCCGTCTGTGGACACTGCACAGCGATCTGTTGCCAGCTCTCTGGATTCTGAAGGAAAACCCAAGCAAATCTCTGAATCAAAGTAAAGGTGTCTTGCAAACTTAACCTAATCCTTTGTAAAGCTGTATTAAGGCCAAATTAAATTCAAATCTGTGGGTTCATTTTCCTCTTAGGCTTTATTCCTCGTTTGTTTGAGAGAGCTGGTGAGTCTTTTAGGACTCATGGTACCTTGGTTCTCTTTCAGAATGGAACAAATCTGAGACTTTTCCAGCCAGTTTTTCTTTAAATACCACGAGTTTTCATTCCCCTTTCATTTAAAATACTTCCACAATTTAATATGAAATGCTGGGTAGCAAAACCGGTAGCACTTCCAGACAGAAAGAAGTATGTTGTGTGTAACTCCAAATGTGAATTCTCCTTGCAAAGTGATGGCTTTCCACTGAGGTGGATCAAACAGATGCTCAGTTGGATGCTGGTGCTGAAGCACTTTTCTCTTGTGGCTTGAGTGTCTGATGGCAACAGCCTGAGATTTTAATAGCAGAAAGAAGGGATTTCCTACTAACCTTCCCCGGAGAACTGTCACTTGTACAGTCTTTTCCAGCCTCGTCTAGTCTGACCTGCATCTTCTCCAAAACTTGGTCAATTTTTAAATACTTTATAAACTTTTTGTGTACCATTTGCAGAGAACGGGAGGGTGCTGGCTATTTTTTTCACAAAATACACACTGCTCTGTGAGTGAGGTGGTCCTCCGTTCTCCCCAGAGCAACCTTTACCTGTCAGCTCTGCTGCTTCTCAAGGATGGGATGCTGGTGCTGGTGTGGATAAACAGATTTTCTCCCATTTTCAGCACAGGTGATGGAGGGAGAGGAGCTGTTGGCCAAGAGCCTCATGGTGCCAGCACCTCCTGACATGCAGGAGCTGAAAAACTAGAGGTTTTGCCCTTGTTGCATTCAGTGGATTTCTAATTTTACTTCAAGCTAATTGCTTCCTCGTCCTGGGAGGTGCCAGGGAGATGCCCAAGGGGACACAAGGACAAAGATTTTAGCAAGATCTATTGCCATAAGACAAGGGGTGTTGGTTTTAAACTGGAGGAGGGATGATTCAAATGAGCTTCAAGGAAGAAATTTTTTATCAATGAGGGTGATAAAAATGCTGTGGTCTCTGCCACAGGTTGCCCAGAGACGCTGTGGAAACATTCCAGGTTGGATGGGGCTTGGAACAAGCTGACTAGTTGAAGGTGTCCTTGCTTATTGCAGGGAGGGTGGAACTAAATGAGATTTAAAGTGTCTCCCAAGCCAAACCATTGTACGATTTTACGATCATCTCATCCAACTTCACTGCTCCAACATGATTCCCATGAGCATGCAGGAGGCTGGGAAAAGGAATGTGGGCTCTCCCAGTTCAAACAAACAGAAAAGTTTATTTTGATGGCTGAGGGGGACGAGCACCAGAGGGTGATGCTCGTCTGATCCTGCTCTGGTTTTCAGGCCGACTGTACAGCTTTTTCTCCTGCCGCTGTTGCCGCCGGACGTGTCTCATACGGATTGGCCCAGGCTGGGAGCGTTTGTCCTTCATGGAGCCAGCGAAGAGCCAGGGTGGTCTGTATGGAGCTGCTTGTCTGCTGCGTGACTGAGTGTCCTGGGACAGCCCTGGCACCCCCTGAGTGGCGGTGCTGGGGCTGCTGGTCTCAATACTTTGGGCCAGCACATCGTCGATTCGGCGACGTTTTGCTGCCAGGCTCCTGAGTGTCTGTGGCTCTGTGACGCCCTCTGGATGGCCTCTCTTCAAGCTCTGCTTTTTGCAGGGGAAGCTGCTGCTGCTGCTGCTGCTGCTGACCAGCACCACAGCCTGGGACAGCCCTGGCACCCCCTGCGTGGCGGTGCTGGGGCTGCTGGTCTCAATACTTTGGGCGATCCGGCGGTGTTTTGCTGCCGGGCTCCTGAGTGTCTGTGGCTCTGTGGCACCCTCTGGATGGCCTCTGTTCAAGCTCTGCTTTTTGCAGGGGAAGCTGCTGCTGCTGCTGCTTCTGACCAGAACCACACTTTGAGACAGCCCTGGCACCCCCTGAGTGGCAGTGCTGGGGCTGCTGGTCTCAATATTTTGGGCCAGCACATCGTCGATCCGGCGGCGTTTTGCTGCCGGGCTCCTGAGTGACTGTGGCTCTGTCACGCCCTCTGGATGGCCTCTCTTCAAGCTCTGCTTTTTGCACGGGAAGCTGCTGCTGCTGCTGCTGCTGACCAGCACCACAGCCTGGGACAGCCCTGGCACCCTCTGAGTGCCGGTGCTGGGGCTGCTGGTCTCAGCACGCAGCAGTGGCACTCGGTTCAGCCGTATGGGTTTCACTGCCCGGCTGCACGGGCCTTGTGCTCTCTGTCTCCAGGAACGGCGCCGGGCCTGCTCCGCCCTGGGCTGTTCCGACAGGCCGCTGCTGCTGCTGCTGCTGTTTGGATCTGCACATTGGAGAGAGGAGAGGGCAAGTGGTGTGAGCGCCTGCGCAGGGCTCGGGTGATGTCCGTGCAGGATTGTCCCCAAGGCCTTGCCGGTCTGGCTTAAGGGCAGGGGAGGCATATGTGCCCACAGGCCAGCCCGGCCCCGCTGGCCCAAGAGAGCCAGAGGGACTCTACCCTGGGTCGTTGTTGGAGCTCCTGCTTCCCCTTGCTGCAGCTCTTGACCGCTCCCCCACTGCCAGCTGTGGGGAGGGAGATTTTGCTCTCACCTTGCTTCTTCCCAGGAGGACACTTCTCAGCAGTGTTGTGCACCATTGTGGATAGGGAGCAGTGCCTGGAAGGTCTGTGCTGCAGGCCTTTCTCCTCCTGACAAAGCATCCCAGTCCTTGTTTGGACAGAGAGAGAGGCGTTTGTGGTGCCTCAGAGGCACCAGAACTCGCCAGTAGCCTTGGGCAAGCTCCTTCTCCTCGATCCTGTCCTCAGCTCTGCAAGTTGTGTTGCCACCTTTGTACCTTAGGGCTGGGTGATGATGTCACACTAGTCCCTGTCACCCACTGCCCTAATTCGGGGAGGCTATCCTTGTGGGTGCTGACAGTGACTTTGTCAGTGCCAGGCACGGCTGTAAGGAGAAAAACAGAAATGGGAACAGGTTCATCAACAGGTTGGCGGGCTTAAGGAGACTTAGGTCTTACTACAGGTCATCAGTGGTGATTAGGTCATACTAACCAGTCCTAAGTCATTCTTTTGACAGCTCTAAGAGTACAGTTGATTGATTCATTCATTCTTTAAAAGAAGAGTTGTTCTGTGATACATTGGGCATATTGCTTGGGTCAGCCTCCTTAAAGGAAAATCAGAGTATTACCTACGGTCTCAAATGAAGCTTCTGAACCAACTTTAAGTACTCATGTGTTTTTCCCGAAAGATAAAGTCTCTGAGGCCGTGGAAACTTCAGGATTGGGGTGGGCAAGCATGGCAGGAATTTCAGAAGATTGGTGCCCTGTAGGCACTGGGGGGCTCTGAAGTCTCCCTGGAGCCTTCTCTTCTCCAGGCTGAACAAGCTCAGCTCTCTCAGCCCATCTCCAGAGCAGAACTGCTCCAGCCCTTGGATCATGGCTGCAACCCTCCTCTGGAGTCACTCCAGAAGTTCCATGTGTTTGGGTTTTTTTTTTGTTTATTTTTTTTTATTTTTTATTTTTTTTTTATCCTGGAGACCCCAGATGTGGGTGCAGAATTACTTTTGGGTTCAGGCAAGCGTTTGTTCATCACAGTTACTCCCACAAGCCAGCCCAGGTGGGAGCAGAGCTCCTTCCACCCCACCCACCCTGTTTCCATCCCTTCTTCAGCACATCCCATGGTGCTTTTTTCTGCTGCTTCCCAGGAGCTGTTGGCTCTTGCCCTGCCCTGACTGCTGGACCCGTCTGTGGACACTGCACAGCGATCTGTTGCCAGCTCTCTGGATTCTGAAGGAAAACCCAAGCAAATCTCTGAATCAAAGTAAAGGTGTCTTGCAAACTTAACCTAATCCTTTGTAAAGCTGTATTAAGGCCAAATTAAATTCAAATCTGTGGGTTCATTTTCCTCTTAGGCTTTATTCCTCGTTTGTTTGAGAGAGCTGGTGAGTCTTTTAGGACTCATGGTACCTTGGTTCCCTTTCAGAATGGAACAAATCTGAGACTTTTCCAGCCAGTTTTTCTTTAAATACCACGAGTTTTCATTCCCCTTTCATTTAAAATACTTCCACAATTTAATATGAAATGCTGGGTAGCAAAACCGGTAGCACTTCCAGACAGAAAGAAGTATGTTGTGTGTAACTCCAAATGTGAATTCTCCTTGCAAAGTGATGGCTTTCCACTGAGGTGGATCAAACAGATGCTCAGTTGGATGCTGGTGCTGAAGCACTTTTCTCTTGTGGCTTGAGTGTCTGATGGCAACAGCCTGAGATTTTAATAGCAGAAAGAAGGGATTTCCTACTAACCTTCCCCGGAGAACTGTCACTTGTACAGTCTTTTCCAGCCTCGTCTAGTCTGACCTGCATCTTCTCCAAAACTTGGTCAGTTTTTAAATACTTTTTAAACTTTTTGTGTACCATTTGCAGAGAACAGGAGGGTGCTGGCTATTTTTTTCACAAAATACACGCTGCTCTGTGAGTGAGGTGGTCCTCCGTTCTCCCCAGAGCAACCTTTACCTGTCAGCTCTGCTGCTTCTCAAGGATGGGATGCTGGTGCTGGTGTGGATAAACAGATTTTCTCCCATTTTCAGCACAGGTGATGGAGGGAGAGGAGCTGTTGGCCAAGAGCCTCATGGTGCCAGCACCTCCTGACATGCAGGAGCTGAAAAACTAGAGGTTTTGCCCTTGTTGCATTCAGTGGATTTCTAATTTTACTTCAAGCTAATTGCTTCCTCGTCCTGGGAGGTGCCAGGGAGATGCCCAAGGGGACACAAGGACAAAGATTTTAGCAGGGTCTATTGCCATAAGACAAGGGGTGTTGGTTTTAAACTGGAGGAGGGATGATTCAAATGAGCTTCAAGGAAGAAATTTTTTATCAATGAGGGTGATAAAAATGCTGTGGTCTCTGCCACAGGTTGCCCAGAGACGCTGTGGAAACATTCCAGGTTGGATGGGGCTTGGAACAAGCTGACTAGTTGAAGGTGTCCTTGCTTATTGCAGGGAGGGTGGAAGTAAATGAGATTTAAAGTGTCTCCCAAGCCAAACCATTGTACGATTTTACGATCATCTCATCCAACTTCACTGCTCCAACATGATTCCCATGAGCATGCAGGAGGCTGGGAAAAGGAATGTGGGCTCTCCCAGTTCAAACAAACAGAAAAGTTTATTTTGATGGCTGAGGGGGACGAGCACCAGAGGGTGATGCTCGTCTGATCCTGCTCTGGTTTTCAGGCCGACTGTACAGCTTTTTCTCCTGCCGCTGTTGCCACCGGACGTGTCTCATACGGATTGGCCCAGGCTGGGAGCGTTTGTCCTTCATGGAGCCAGCGAAGAGCCAGGGTGGTCTGTATGGAGCTGCTTGTCTGCTGGGTGACTGAGTGTCCTGGGACAGCCCTGGCACCCCCTGAGTGGCGGTGCTGGGGCTGCTGGTCTCAATACTTTGGGCGATCCGGCGGCGTTTTGCTGCCGGGCTCCTGAGTGTCTGTGGCTCTGTGGCACCCTCTGGATGGCCTCTCTTCAAGCTCTGCTTTTTGCAGGGGAAGCTGCTGCTGCTTCTGACCAGAACCACACTTTGAGACCGCCCTGGCACCCCCTGAGTGGAAGTGCTGGGGCTGCTGGTCTCAATATTTTGGGCCAGCACATCGTCGATCCGGCGGCGTTTTGCTGCCGGGCTCCTGAGTGACTGTGGCTCTGTCACGCCCTCTGGATGGCCTCTCTTCAAGCTCTGCTTTTTGCACGGGAAGCTGCTGCTGCTGCTGCTGCTGCTGACCAGCACCACAGCCTGGGACTGCCCTGGCACCCCCTGAGAGCCGGTGCCGGGGCTGCTGGTCTCAGCACGCAGCAGTGGCACTCGGTTCAGCCGTATGGGTTTCACTGCCCGGCTGCCCGGGCCTTGTGCTCTCTGTCTCCAGGAACGGCGCCGGGCCTGCTCCGCCCTGGGCTGTTCCGCCAGGCCGCTGCTGCTGCTGCTGCTGTTTGGATCTGCACATTGGAGAGAGGAGAGGGCAAGTGGTGTGAGCACCTGCGCAGGGCTCGGGTGATGTCCGTGCAGGATTGTCCCCAAGGCCTTGCCGGGCTGGCTTAAGGGCAGGGGAGGCATATGTGCCCACAGGCCAGCCTGGCCCCGCTGGCCCAAGAGAGCCAGAGGGAGTCTACCCTGGGTCGTTGTTGGAGCTCCTGCTTCCCCTTGCTGCAGCTCTTGACCGCTCCCCCACTGCCAGCCGTGGGGAGGGAGATTTTGCTCTCACCTTGCTTCTTCCCAGGAGGACACTTCTCAGCAGTGTTGTGCACCATTGTGGATAGGGAGCAGTGCCTGGAAGGTCTGTGCTGCAGGCCTTTCTCCTCCTGACAAAGCATCCCAGTCCTTGTTTGGACAGAGAGAGAGGCGTTTGTGGTCCCTCAGAGGCACCAGAACTCGCCAGTAGCCTTGGGCAAGCTCCTTCTCCTCGATCCTGTCCTCAGCTCTGCAAGTTGTGTTGCCACCTTTGTACCTTAGGGCTGGGTGATGATGTCACACTAGTCCCTGTCACCCACTGCCCTAATTCGGGGAGGCTATCCTTGTGGGTGCTGACAGTGACTTTGTCAGTGCCAGGCACGGCTGTAAGGAGAAAAACAGAAATGGGAACAGGTTCATCAACAGGTTGGCGGGCTTAAGTAGACTTAGGTCTTACTACAGGTCATCAGTGGTGATTAGGTCATACTAACCAGTCCTAAGTCATTCTTTTGACAGCTCTAAGAGTACAGTTGATTGATTCATTCATTCTTTAAAAGAAGAGTTGTTCTGTGATACATTGGGCATATTGCTTGGGTCAGCCTCCTTAAAGGAAAATCAGAGTATTACCTACGGTCTCAAATGAAGCTTCTGAACCAACTTTAAGTACTCATGTGTTTTTCCCGAAAGATAAAGTCTCTGAGGCCGTGGAAACTTCAGGATTGGGGTGGGCAAGCATGGCAGGAATTTGAGAAGATTGGTGCCCTGTAGGCACTGGGGGGCTCTGAAGTCTCCCTGGAGCCTTCTCTTCTCCAGGCTGAACAAGCTCAGCTCTCTCAGCCCATCTCCAGAGCAGAACTGCTCCAGCCCTTGGATCATGGCTGCAACCCTCCTCTGGACCTCTTGACTCACTCCAAAAGTACCATGTTTTTAATTTTTTTTTTTTCTTTTTTTTTTTAAACGTGGAGACCCCAGATGTGGGTGCAGAATTACTTTTGGGTTCAGGCAAGCGTTTGTTCATCACAGTTACTCCCACAAGCCAGCCCAGGTGGGAGCAGAGCTCCTTCCACCCCACCCACCCTGTTTCCATCCCTTCTTCAGCACATCCCATGGTGCTTTTTTCTGCTGCTTCCCAGGAGCTGTTGGCTCTTGCCCTGCCCTGACTGCTGGACCCGTCTGTGGACACTGCACAGCGATCTGTTGCCAGCTCTCTGGATTCTGAAGGAAAACCCAAGCAAATCTCTGAATCAAAGTAAAGGTGTCTTGCAAACTTAACCTAATCCTTTGTAAAGCTGTATTAAGGCCAAATTAAATTCAAATCTGTGGGTTCATTTTCCTCTTAGGCTTTATTCCTCGTTTGTTTGAGAGAGCTGGTGAGTCTTTTAGGACTCATGGTACCTTGGTTCTCTTTCAGAATGGAACAAATCTGAGACTTTTCCAGCCAGTTTTTCTTTAAATACCACGAGTTTTCATTCCCCTTTCATTTAAAATACTTCCACAATTTAATATGAAATGCTGGGTAGCAAAACCGGTAGCACTTCCAGACAGAAAGAAGTATGTTGTGTGTAACTCCAAATGTGAATTCTCCTTGCAAAGTGATGGCTTTCCACTGAGGTGGATCAAACAGATGCTCAGTTGGATGCTGGTGCTGAAGCACTTTTCTCTTGTGGCTTGAGTGTCTGATGGCAACAGCCTGAGATTTTAATAGCAGAAAGAAGGGATTTCCTACTAACCTTCCCCGGAGAACTGTCACTTGTACAGTCTTTTCCAGCCTCGTCTAGTCTGACCTGCATCTTCTCCAAAACTTGGTCAATTTTTAAATACTTTATAAACTTTTTGTGTACCATTTGCAGAGAACGGGAGGGTGCTGGCTATTTTTTTCACAAAATACACACTGCTCTGTGAGTGAGGTGGTCCTCCGTTCTCCCCAGAGCAACCTTTACCTGTCAGCTCTGCTGCTTCTCAAGGATGGGATGCTGGTGCTGGTGTGGATAAACAGATTTTCTCCCATTTTCAGCACAGGTGATGGAGGGAGAGGAGCTGTTGGCCAAGAGCCTCATGGTGCCAGCACCTCCTGACATGCAGGAGCTGAAAAACTAGAGGTTTTGCCCTTGTTGCATTCAGTGGATTTCTAATTTTACTTCAAGCTAATTGCTTCCTCGTCCTGGGAGGTGCCAGGGAGATGCCCAAGGGGACACAAGGACAAAGATTTTAGCAAGATCTATTGCCATAAGACAAGGGGTGTTGGTTTTAAACTGGAGGAGGGATGATTCAAATGAGCTTCAAGGAAGAAATTTTTAATCAATGAGGGTGATAAAAATGCTGTGGTCTCTGCCACAGGTTGCCCAGAGACGCTGTGGAAACATTCCAGGTTGGATGGGGCTTGGAACAAGCTGACTAGTTGAAGGTGTCCTTGCTTATTGCAGGGAGGGTGGAAGTAAATGAGATTTAAAGTGTCTCCCAAGCCAAACCATTGTACGATTTTACGATCATCTCATCCAACTTCACTGCTCCAACATGATTCCCATGAGCATGCAGGAGGCTGGGAAAAGGAATGTGGGCTCTCCCAGTTCAAACAAACAGAAAAGTTTATTTTGATGGCTGAGGGGGACGAGCACCAGAGGGTGATGCTCGTCTGATCCTGCTCTGGTTTTCAGGCCGACTGTACAGCTTTTTCTCCTGCCGCTGTTGCCACCGGACGTGTCTCATACGGATTGGCCCAGGCTGGGAGCGTTTGTCCTTCATGGAGCCAGCGAAGAGCCAGGGTGGTCTGTATGGAGCTGCTTGTCTGCTGGGTGACTGAGTGTCCTGGGACAGCCCTGGCACCCCCTGAGTGGCGGTGCTGGGGCTGCTGGTCTCAATACTTTGGGCGATCCGGCGGCGTTTTGCTGCCGGGCTCCTGAGTGTCTGTGGCTCTGTGGCACCCTCTGGATGGCCTCTCTTCAAGCTCTGCTTTTTGCAGGGGAAGCTGCTGCTGCTTCTGACCAGAACCACACTTTGAGACCGCCCTGGCACCCCCTGAGTGGAAGTGCTGGGGCTGCTGGTCTCAATATTTTGGGCCAGCACATCGTCGATCCGGCGGCGTTTTGCTGCCGGGCTCCTGAGTGACTGTGGCTCTGTCACGCCCTCTGGATGGCCTCTCTTCAAGCTCTGCTTTTTGCACGGGAAGCTGCTGCTGCTGCTGCTGCTGACCAGCACCACAGCCTGGGACTGCCCTGGCACCCCCTGAGAGCCGGTGCCGGGGCTGCTGGTCTCAGCACGCAGCAGTGGCACTCGGTTCAGCCGTATGGGTTTCACTGCCCGGCTGCCCGGGCCTTGTGCTCTCTGTCTCCAGGAACGGCGCCGGGCCTGCTCCGCCCTGGGCTGTTCCGCCAGGCCGCTGCTGCTGCTGCTGCTGTTTGGATCTGCACATTGGAGAGAGGAGAGGGCAAGTGGTGTGAGCACCTGCGCAGGGCTCGGGTGATGTCCGTGCAGGATTGTCCCCAAGGCCTTGCCGGGCTGGCTTAAGGGCAGGGGAGGCATATGTGCCCACAGGCCAGCCTGGCCCCGCTGGCCCAAGAGAGCCAGAGGGAGTCTACCCTGGGTCGTTGTTGGAGCTCCTGCTTCCCCTTGCTGCAGCTCTTGACCGCTCCCCCACTGCCAGCCGTGGGGAGGGAGATTTTGCTCTCACCTTGCTTCTTCCCAGGAGGACACTTCTCAGCAGTGTTGTGCACCATTGTGGATAGGGAGCAGTGCCTGGAAGGTCTGTGCTGCAGGCCTTTCTCCTCCTGACAAAGCATCCCAGTCCTTGTTTGGACAGAGAGAGAGGCGTTTGTGGTCCCTCAGAGGCACCAGAACTCGCCAGTAGCCTTGGGCAAGCTCCTTCTCCTCGATCCTGTCCTCAGCTCTGCAAGTTGTGTTGCCACCTTTGTACCTTAGGGCTGGGTGATGATGTCACACTAGTCCCTGTCACCCACTGCCCTAATTCGGGGAGGCTATCCTTGTGGGTGCTGACAGTGACTTTGTCAGTGCCAGGCACGGCTGTAAGGAGAAAAACAGAAATGGGAACAGGTTCATCAACAGGTTGGCGGGCTTAAGTAGACTTAGGTCTTACTACAGGTCATCAGTGGTGATTAGGTCATACTAACCAGTCCTAAGTCATTCTTTTGACAGCTCTAAGAGTACAGTTGATTGATTCATTCATTCTTTAAAAGAAGAGTTGTTCTGTGATACATTGGGCATATTGCTTGGGTCAGCCTCCTTAAAGGAAAATCAGAGTATTACCTACGGTCTCAAATGAAGCTTCTGAACCAACTTTAAGTACTCATGTGTTTTTCCCGAAAGATAAAGTCTCTGAGGCCGTGGAAACTTCAGGATTGGGGTGGGCAAGCATGGCAGGAATTTGAGAAGATTGGTGCCCTGTAGGCACTGGGGGGCTCTGAAGTCTCCCTGGAGCCTTCTCTTCTCCAGGCTGAACAAGCTCAGCTCTCTCAGCCCATCTCCAGAGCAGAACTGCTCCAGCCCTTGGATCATGGCTGCAACCCTCCTCTGGACCTCTTGACTCACTCCAAAAGTACCATGTTTTTAATTTTTTTTTTTTCTTTTTTTTTTTAAACGTGGAGACCCCAGATGTGGGTGCAGAATTACTTTTGGGTTCAGGCAAGCGTTTGTTCATCACAGTTACTCCCACAAGCCAGCCCAGGTGGGAGCAGAGCTCCTTCCACCCCACCCACCCTGTTTCCATCCCTTCTTCAGCACATCCCATGGTGCTTTTTTCTGCTGCTTCCCAGGAGCTGTTGGCTCTTGCCCTGCCCTGACTGCTGGACCCGTCTGTGGACACTGCACAGCGATCTGTTGCCAGCTCTCTGGATTCTGAAGGAAAACCCAAGCAAATCTCTGAATCAAAGTAAAGGTGTCTTGCAAACTTAACCTAATCCTTTGTAAAGCTGTATTAAGGCCAAATTAAATTCAAATCTGTGGGTTCATTTTCCTCTTAGGCTTTATTCCTCGTTTGTTTGAGAGAGCTGGTGAGTCTTTTAGGACTCATGGTACCTTGGTTCTCTTTCAGAATGGAACAAATCTGAGACTTTTCCAGCCAGTTTTTCTTTAAATACCACGAGTTTTCATTCCCCTTTCATTTAAAATACTTCCACAATTTAATATGAAATGCTGGGTAGCAAAACCGGTAGCACTTCCAGACAGAAAGAAGTATGTTGTGTGTAACTCCAAATGTGAATTCTCCTTGCAAAGTGATGGCTTTCCACTGAGGTGGATCAAACAGATGCTCAGTTGGATGCTGGTGCTGAAGCACTTTTCTCCTGTGGCTTGAGTGTCTGATGGCAACAGCCTGAGATTTTAATAGCAGAAAGAAGGGATTTCCTACTAACCTTCCCCGGAGAACTGTCACTTGTACAGTCTTTTCCAGCCTCGTCTAGTCTGACCTGCATCTTCTCCAAAACTTGGTCAATTTTTAAATACTTTATAAACTTTTTGTGTACCATTTGCAGAGAACGGGAGGGTGCTGGCTATTTTTTTCACAAAATACACACTGCTCTGTGAGTGAGGTGGTCCTCCGTTCTCCCCAGAGCAACCTTTACCTGTCAGCTCTGCTGCTTCTCAAGGATGGGATGCTGGTGCTGGTGTGGATAAACAGATTTTCTCCCATTTTCAGCACAGGTGATGGAGGGAGAGGAGCTGTTGGCCAAGAGCCTCATGGTGCCAGCACCTCCTGACATGCAGGAGCTGAAAAACTAGAGGTTTTGCCCTTGTTGCATTCAGTGGATTTCTAATTTTACTTCAAGCTAATTGCTTCCTCGTCCTGGGAGGTGCCAGGGAGATGCCCAAGGGGACACAAGGACAAAGATTTTAGCAAGATCTATTGCCATAAGACAAGGGGTGTTGGTTTTAAACTGGAGGAGGGATGATTCAAATGAGCTTCAAGGAAGAAATTTTTAATCAATGAGGGTGATAAAAATGCTGTGGTCTCTGCCACAGGTTGCCCAGAGACGCTGTGGAAACATTCCAGGTTGGATGGGGCTTGGAACAAGCTGACTAGTTGAAGGTGTCCTTGCTTATTGCAGGGAGGGTGGAAGTAAATGAGATTTAAAGTGTCTCCCAAGCCAAACCATTGTACGATTTTACGATCATCTCATCCAACTTCACTGCTCCAACATGATTCCCATGAGCATGCAGGAGGCTGGGAAAAGGAATGTGGGCTCTCCCAGTTCAAACAAACAGAAAAGTTTATTTTGATGGCTGAGGGGGACGAGCACCAGAGGGTGATGCTCGTCTGATCCTGCTCTGGTTTTCAGGCCGACTGTACAGCTTTTTCTCCTGCCGCTGTTGCCGCCGGACGTGTCTCATACGGATTGGCCCAGGCTGGGAGCGTTTGTCCTTCATGGAGCCAGCGAAGAGCCAGGGTGGTCTGTATGGAGCTGCTTGTCTGCTGGGTGACTGAGTGTCCTGGGACAGCCCTGGCACCCCCTGAGTGGCGGTGCTGGGGCTGCTGGTCTCAATACTTTGGGCCAGCACATCGTCGATTCGGCGACGTTTTGCTGCCGGGCTCCTGAGTGTCTGTGGCTCTGTGACGCCCTCTGGATGGCCTCTCTTCAAGCTCTGCTTTTTGCAGGGGAAGTTGCTGCTGCTGCTGCTGCTGCTGACCAGCACCACAGCCTGGGACAGCCCTGGCACCCCCTGCGTGGCGGTGCTGGGGCTGCTGATCTCAATACTTTGGGCGATCCGGCGGTGTTTTGCTGCCGGGCTCCTGAGTGTCTGTGGCTCTGTGGCACCCTCTGGATGGCCTCTGTTCAAGCTCTGCTTTTTGCAGGGGAAGCTGCTGCTGCTGCTGCTTCTGACCAGAACCACACTTTGAGACAGCCCTGGCACCCCCTGAGTGGCGGTGCTGGGGCTGCTGGCCTCAGTATTTTGGGCCAGCACATCGTCGATCCGGCGGCGTTTTGCTGCCGGTCTCCTGAGTGACTGTGGCTCTGTGACGCCCTCTGGATGACCTCTCTTCAAGCTCTGCTTTTTGCAGGGGAAGCTGCTGCTGCTGCTGCTGCTGACCAGCACCACAGCCTGGGACAGCCCTGGCACCCCCTGAGTGCCGGTGCTGGGGCTGCTGGTCTCGGCACGCAGCAGTGGCACTCGGTTCAGCCGTATGGGTTTCACTGCCCAGCTGCCCGGGCCTTGTGCTCTCTGTCTCCAGGAACGGCGCCTGGCCTGCTCCGCCCTGGGCTGTTCCGACAGGCCGCCACTGCTGCTGCTGCTGTTTGGATCTGCACATTGGAGAGAGGAGAGGGCAAGTGGTGTGAGCAGCTGCGCAGGGCTCGGGTGATGTCCGTGCAGGATTGTCCCCAAGGCCTTGCCGGGCTGGCTTAAGGGCAGGGGAGGCATATGTGCCCACAGGCCAGCCTGGCCCCGCTGGCCCAAGAGAGCCAGAGGGACTCTACCCTGGGTCGTTGTTGGAGCTCCTGCTTCCCCTTGCTGCAGCTCTTGACCGCTCCCCCACTGCCAGCCGAGGGGAGGGAGATTTTTCTCTCACCTTGCTTCTTCCCAGGAGGACACTTCTCAGCAGTGTTGTGCACCATTGTGGATAGGGAGCAGTGCCTGGAAGGTCTGTGCTGCAGGCCTTTCTCCTCCTGACAAAGCATCCCAGTCCTTGTTTGGACAGAGAGAGAGGCGTTTGTGGTGCCTCAGAGGCACCAGAACTCGCCAGTAGCCTTGGGCAAGCTCCTTCTCCTCGATCCTGTCCTCAGCTCTGCAAGTTGTGTTGCCACCTTTGTACCTTAGGGCTGGGTGATGATGTCACACTAGTCCCTGTCACCCACTGCCCTAATTCGGGGAGGCTATCCTTGTGGGTGCTGACAGTGACTTTGTCAATGCCAGGCACGGCTGTAAGGAGAAAAACAGAAATGGGAACAGGTTCATCAACAGGTTGGCGGGCTTAAGGAGACTTAGGTCTTACTACAGGTCATCAGTGGTGATTAGGTCATACTAACCAGTCCTAATTCATTCTTTTGACAGCTCTAAGAGTACAGTTGATTGATTCATTCATTCTTTAAAAGAAGAGTTGTTCTGTGATACATTGGGCATATTGCTTGGGTCAGCCTCCTTAAAGGAAAATCAGAGTATTACCTACGGTCTCAAATGAAGCTTCTGAACCAACTTTAAGTACTCATGTGTTTTTCCCGAAAGATAAAGTCTCTGAGGCCGTGGAAACTTCAGGATTGGGGTGGGCAAGCATGGCAGGAATTTGAGAAGATTGGTGCCCTGTAGGCACTGGGGGGCTCTGAAGTCTCCCTGGAGCCTTCTCTTCTCCAGGCTGAACAAGCTCAGCTCTCTCAGCCCATCTCCAGAGCAGAACTGCTCCAGCCCTTGGATCATGGCTGCAACCCTCCTCTGGACTCACTCCAGAAGTTCCATGTTTTTGTTTTTGTTTTTTTTTGTTTTTTTTTTGTTTTTTTTTTTTAAACGTGGAGATCCCAGATGTGGGTGCAGAATTACTTTTGGGTTCAGGCAAGCGTTTGTTCATCACAGTTACTCCCACAAGCCAGCCCAGGTGGGAGCAGAGCTCCTTCCACCCCACCCACCCTGTTTCCATCCCTTCTTCAGCACATCCCATGATGCTTTTTTCTGCTGCTTCCCAGGAGCTGTTGGCTCTTGCCCTGCCCTGACTGCTGGACCCGTCTGTGGACACTGCACAGCGATCTGTTGCCAGCTCTCTGGATTCTGAAGGAAAACCCAAGCAAATCTCTGAATCAAAGTAAAGGTGTCTTGCAAACTTAACCTAATCCTTTGTAAAGCTGTATTAAGGCCAAATTAAATTCAAATCTGTGGGTTCATTTTCCTCTTAGGCTTTATTCCTCGTTTGTTTGAGAGAGCTGGTGAGTCTTTTAGGACTCATGGTACCTTGGTTCCCTTTCAGAATGGAACAAATATGAGACTTTTCCAGCCAGTTTTTCTTTAAATACCACGAGTTTTCATTCCCCTTTCATTTAAAATACTTCCACAATTTAATATGAAATGCTGGGTAGCAAAACCGGTAGCACTTCCAGACAGAAAGAAGTATGTTGTGTGTAACTCCAAATGTGAATTCTCCTTGCAAAGTGATGGCTTTCCACTGAGGTGGATCAAACAGATGCTCAGTTGGATGCTGGTGCTGAAGCACTTTTCTCTTGTGGCTTGAGTGTCTGATGGCAACAGCCTGAGATTTTAATAGCAGAAAGAAGGGATTTCCTACTAACCTTCCCCGGAGAACTGTCACTTGTACAGTCTTTTCCAGCCTCGTCTAGTCTGACCTGCATCTTCTCCAAAACTTGGTCAATTTTTAAATACTTTTTAAACTTTTTGTGTACCATTTGCAGAGAACAGGAGGGTGCTGGCTATTTTTTTCACAAAATACACGCTGCTCTGTGAGTGAGGTGGTCCTCCGTTCTCCCCAGAGCAACCTTTACCTGTCAGCTCTGCTGCTTCTCAAGGATGGGATGCTGGTGCTGGTGTGGATAAACAGATTTTCTCCCATTTTCAGCACAGGTGATGGAGGGAGAGGAGCTGTTGGCCAAGAGCCTCATGGTGCCAGCACCTCCTGACATGCAGGAGCTGAAAAACTAGAGGTTTTGCCCTTGTTGCATTCAGTGGATTTCTAATTTTACTTTAAGCTAATTGCTTCCTCGTCCTGGGAGGTGCCAGGGAGATGCCCAAGGGGACACAAGGACAAAGATTTTAGCAAGATCTATTGCCATAAGACAAGGGGTGTTGGTTTTAAACTGGAGGAGGGATGATTCAAATGAGCTTCAAGGAAGAAATTTTTTATCAATGAGGGTGATAAAAATGCTGTGGTCTCTGCCACAGGTTGCCCAGAGATGCTGTGGAAACATTCCAGGTTGGATGGGGCTTGGAACAAGCTGACTAGTTGAAGGTGTCCTTGCTTATTGCAGGGAGGGTGGAAGTAAATGAGATTTAAAGTGTCTCCCAAGCCAAACCATTGTACGATTTTACGATCATCTCATCCAACTTCACTGCTCCAACACGATTCCCATGAGCATGCAGGAGGCTGGGAAAAGGAATGTGGGCTCTCCCAGTTCAAACAAACAGAAAAGTTTATTTTGATGGCTGAGGGGGACGAGCACCAGAGGGTGATGCTCGTCTGATCCTGCTCTGGTTTTCAGGCCGACTGTACAGCTTTTTCTCCTGCCGCTGTTGCCGCCGGACGTGTCTCATACGGATTGGCCCAGGCTGGGAGCGTTTGTCCTTCATGGAGCCAGCGAAGAGCCAGGGTGGTCTGTATGGAGCTGCTTGTCTGCTGGGTGACTGAATGTCCTGGGACAGCCCTGGCACCCCCTGAGTGGCAGTGCTGGGGCTGCTGGTCTCAATACTTTGGGCCAGCACATCGTCGATCCGGCGGCGTTTTGCTGCCGGGCTCCTGAGTGACTGTGGCTCTGTGGCGCCGTCTGGATGGCCTCTTTTCAAGCTCTGCTTTTTGCAGGGGAAGCTGCTGCTGCTGCTGCTGCTGACCAGCACCACAGCCTGGGACAGCCCTGGCACCCCCTGAGTGGCGGTGCTGGGGCTGCTGGTCTCAATACTTTGGGCGATCCGGCGGTGTTTTGTTGCCGGGCTCCTGAGTGTCTGTGGCTCTGTGGGGCCCTCTGGATGGCCTCTCTTCCAGCTCTGCTTTTTGCAGGGGAAGCTGCTGCTGCTGCTGCTTCTGACCAGAACCACACTTTGAGACAGCCCCGGCACCCCCTGAGTGGCGGTGCTGGGGCTGCTGGCCTCAATATTTTGGGCCAGCACATCGTCGATCCG
The DNA here is from genome assembly GCF_029207755.1 of Chamaea fasciata. Classification (NCBI taxonomy): domain Eukaryota; kingdom Metazoa; phylum Chordata; class Aves; order Passeriformes; family Sylviidae; genus Chamaea; species Chamaea fasciata. Next base: position 65,627,630 of record NW_027094091.1, read on the forward strand.
GCGGCGTTTTGCTGCCGGGCTCCTGAGTGACTGTGGCTCTGTGACGCCCTCTGGATGGCCTCTCTTCATGCTCTGCTTTTTGCACGGGAAGCTGCTGCTGCTGCTGCTGCTGCTGACCAGCACCACAGCCTGGGACAGCCCTGGCACCCCCTGAGTGGCGGTGCTGGGGCTGCCGGTCTCAATACTTTGGGCGATCCGGCGGCGTTTTGCTGCCGGGCTCCTGAGTGTCTGTGGCTCTGTGGCGCCCTCTGGATGGCCTCTCTTCAAGCTCTGCTTTTTGCAGGGGAAGCTGCTGCTGCTGCTGCTTCTGACCAGAACCACACTTTGAGACAGCCCTGGCACCCCCTGAGTGGCGGTGCTGGGGCTGCTGGCCTCAGTATTTTGGGCCAGCACATCGTCGATCCGGCGGCGTTTTGCTGCCGGTCTCCTGAGTGACTGTGGCTCTGTGACGCCCTCTGGATGACCTCTCTTCAAGCTCTGCTTTTTGCAGGGGAAGCTGCTGCTGCTGCTGCTGCTGACCAGCACCACAGCCTGGGACAGCCCTGGCACCCCCTGAGTGCCGGTGCTGGGGCTGCTGGTCTCGGCACGCAGCAGTGGCACTCGGTTCAGCCGTATGGGTTTCACTGCCCAGCTGCCCGGGCCTTGTGCTCTCTGTCTCCAGGAACGGCGCCTGGCCTGCTCCGCCCTGGGCTGTTCCGACAGGCCGCCACTGCTGCTGCTGCTGTTTGGATCTGCACATTGGAGAGAGGAGAGGGCAAGTGGTGTGAGCAGCTGCGCAGGGCTCGGGTGATGTCCGTGCAGGATTGTCCCCAAGGCCTTGCCGGGCTGGCTTAAGGGCAGGGGAGGCATATGTGCCCACAGGCCAGCCTGGCCCCGCTGGCCCAAGAGAGCCAGAGGGACTCTACCCTGGGTCGTTGTTGGAGCTCCTGCTTCCCCTTGCTGCAGCTCTTGACCGCTCCCCCACTGCCAGCCGAGGGGAGGGAGATTTTTCTCTCACCTTGCTTCTTCCCAGGAGGACACTTCTCAGCAGTGTTGTGCACCATTGTGGATAGGGAGCAGTGCCTGGAAGGTCTGTGCTGCAGGCCTTTCTCCTCCTGACAAAGCATCCCAGTCCTTGTTTGGACAGAGAGAGAGGCGTTTGTGGTGCCTCAGAGGCACCAGAACTCGCCAGTAGCCTTGGGCAAGCTCCTTCTCCTCGATCCTGTCCTCAGCTCTGCAAGTTGTGTTGCCACCTTTGTACCTTAGGGCTGGGTGATGATGTCACACTAGTCCCTGTCACCCACTGCCCTAATTCGGGGAGGCTATCCTTGTGGGTGCTGACAGTGACTTTGTCAATGCCAGGCACGGCTGTAAGGAGAAAAACAGAAATGGGACCAGGTTCATCAACAGGTTGGCGGGCTTAAGGAGACTTAGGTCTTACTACAGGTCATCAGTGGTGATTAGGTCATACTAACCAGTCCTAATTCATTCTTTTGACAGCTCTAAGAGTACAGTTGATTGATTCATTCATTCTTTAAAAGAAGAGTTGTTCTGTGATACATTGGGCATATTGCTTGGGTCAGCCTCCTTAAAGGAAAATCAGAGTATTACCTACGGTCTCAAATGAAGCTTCTGAACCAACTTTAAGTACTCATGTGTTTTTCCCGAAAGATAAAGTCTCTGAGGCCGTGGAAACTTCAGGATTGGGGTGGGCAAGCATGGCAGGAATTTGAGAAGATTGGTGCCCTGTAGGCACTGGGGGGCTCTGAAGTCTCCCTGGAGCCTTCTCTTCTCCAGGCTGAACAAGCTCAGCTCTCTCAGCCCATCTCCAGAGCAGAACTGCTCCAGCCCTTGGATCATGGCTGCAACCCTCCTCTGGACTCACTCCAGAAGTTCCATGTTTTTGTTTTTGTTTTTTTTTGTTTTTTTTTTTGTTTTTTTTTTTTTAAACGTGGAGATCCCAGATGTGGGTGCAGAATTACTTTTGGGTTCAGGCAAGCGTTTGTTCATCACAGTTACTCCCACAAGCCAGCCCAGGTGGGAGCAGAGCTCCTTCCACCCCACCCACCCTGTTTCCATCCCTTCTTCAGCACATCCCATGGTGCTTTTTTCTGCTGCTTCCCAGGAGCTGTTGGCTCTTGCCCTGCCCTGACTGCTGGACCCGTCTGTGGACACTGCACAGCGATCTGTTGCCAGCTCTCTGGATTCTGAAGGAAAACCCAAGCAAATCTCTGAATCAAAGTAAAGGTGTCTTGCAAACGTAACCTAATCCTTTGTAAAGCTGTATTAAGGCCAAATTAAATTCAAATCTGTGGGTTCATTTTCCTCTTAGGCTTTATTCCTCGTTTGTTTGAGAGAGCTGGTGAGTCTTTTAGGACTCATGGTACCTTGGTTCCCTTTCAGAATGGAACAAATCTGAGACTTTTCCAGCCAGTTTTTCTTTAAATACCACGAGTTTTCATTCCCCTTTCATTTAAAATACTTCCACAATTTAATATGAAATGCTGGGTAGCAAAACCGGTAGCACTTCCAGACAGAAAGAAGTATGTTGTGTGTAACTCCAAATGTGAATTCTCCTTGCAAAGTGATGGCTTTCCACTGAGGTGGATCAAACAGATGCTCAGTTGGATGCTGGTGCTGAAGCACTTTTCTCTTGTGGCTTGAGTGTCTGATGGCAACAGCCTGAGATTTTAATAGCAGAAAGAAGGGATTTCCTACTAACCTTCCCCGGAGAACTGTCACTTGTACAGTCTTTTCCAGCCTCGTCTAGTCTGACCTGCATCTTCTCCAAAACTTGGTCAATTTTTAAATACTTTTTAAACTTTTTGTGTACCATTTGCAGAGAACAGGAGGGTGCTGGCTATTTTTTTCACAAAATACATGCTGCTCTGTGAGTGAGGTGGTCCTCCGTTCTCCCCAGAGCAACCTTTACCTGTCAGCTCTGCTGCTTCTCAAGGATGGGATGCTGGTGCTGGTGTGGATAAACAGATTTTCTCCCATTTTCAGCACAGGTGATGGAGGGAGAGGAGCTGTTGGCCAAGAGCCTCATGGTGCCAGCACCTCCTGACATGCAGGAGCTGAAAAACTAGAGGTTTTGCCCTTGTTGCATTCAGTGGATTTCTAATTTTACTTCAAGCTAATTGCTTCCTCGTCCTGGGAGGTGCCAGGGAGATGCCCAAGGGGACACAAGGACAAAGATTTTAGCAAGATCTATTGCCATAAGACAAGGGGTGTTGGTTTTAAACTGGAGGAGGGATGATTCAAATGAGCTTCAAGGAAGAAATTTTTAATCAATGAGGGTGATAAAAATGCTGTGGTCTCTGCCACAGGTTGCCCAGAGATGCTGTGGAAACATTCCAGGTTGGATGGGGCTTGGAACAAGCTGACTAGTTGAAGGTGTCCTTGCTTATTGCAGGGAGGGTGGAAGTAAATGAGATTTAAAGTGTCTCCCAAGCCAAACCATTGTACGATTTTACGATCATCTCATCCAACTTCACTGCTCCAACATGATTCCCATGAGCATGCAGGAGGCTGGGAAAAGGAATGTGGGCTCTCCCAGTTCAAACAAACAGAAAAGTTTATTTTGATGGCTGAGGGGGACGAGCACCAGAGGGTGATGCTCGTCTGATCCTGCTCTGGTTTTCAGGCCGACTGTACAGCTTTTTCTCCTGCCGCTGTTGCCGCCGGACGTGTCTCATACGGATTGGCCCAGGCTGGGAGCGTTTGTCCTTCATGGAGCCAGCGAAGAGCCAGGGTGGTCTGTATGGAGCTGCTTGTCTGCTGGGTGACTGAGTGTCCTGGGACAGCCCTGGCACCCCCTGAGTGGCGGTGCTGGGGCTGCTGGTCTCAATACTTTGGGCCAGCACATTGTCGATCCGGCGGCGTTTTGCTGCCGGGCTCCTGAGTGACTGTGGCTCTGTGGCGCCGTCTGGATGGCCTCTTTTCAAGCTCTGCTTTTTGCACGGGAAGCTGCTGCTGCTGCTGCTGCTGCTGACCAGCACCACAGCCTGGGACAGCCCTGGCACCCCCTGAGTGGCGGTGCTGGGGCTGCTGGTCTCAATACTTTGGGCGATCCGGCGGCGTTTTGCTGCCGGGCTCCTGAGTGTCTGTGGCTCTGTGGCGCCCTCTGGATGGCCTCTCTTCAAGCTCTGCTTTTTGCAGGGGAAGCTGCTGCTGCTGCTGCTTCTGACCAGAACCACACTTTGAGACAGCCCTGGCACCCCCTGAGTGGCGGTGCTGGGGCTGCTGGCCTCAGTATTTTGGGCCAGCACATCGTCGATCCGGCGGCGTTTTGCTGCCGGGCTCCTGAGTGACTGTGGCTCTGTGGGGCCCTCTGGATGGCCTCTCTTCAAGCTCTGCTTTTTGCAGGGGAAGCTGCTGCTGCTGCTGCTGCTGACCAGCACCACAGCCTGGGACAGCCCTGGCACCCCCTGAGTGGCGGTGCTGGGGCTGCTGGTCTCAGCACGCAGCAGTGGCACTCGGTTCAGCCGTATGGGTTTCACTGCCCAGCTGCCCGGGCCTTGTGCTCTCTGTCTCCAGGAACGGCGCCTGGCCTGCTCCGCCCTGGGCTGTTCCGACAGGCCGCCACTGCTGCTGCTGCTGTTTGGATCTGCACATTGGAGAGAGGAGAGGGCAAGTGGTGTGAGCAGCTGCGCAGGGCTCGGGTGATGTCCGTGCAGGATTGTCCCCAAGGCCTTGCCGGGCTGGCTTAAGGGCAGGGGAGGCATATGTGCCCACAGGCCAGCCTGGCCCCGCTGGCCCAAGAGAGCCAGAGGGACTCTACCCTGGGTCGTTGTTGGAGCTCCTGCTTCCCCTTGCTGCAGCTCTTGACCGCTCCCCCACTGCCAGCCGTGGGGAGGGAGATTTTGCTCTCACCTTGCTTCTTCCCAGGAGGACACTTCTCAGCAGTGTTGTGCACCATTGTGGATAGGGAGCAGTGCCTGGAAGGTCTGTGCTGCAGGCCTTTCTCCTCCTGACAAAGCATCCCAGTCCTTGTTTGGACAGAGAGAGAGGCGTTTGTGGTGCCTCAGAGGCACCAGAACTCGCCAGTAGCCTTGGGCAAGCTCCTTCTCCTCGATCCTGTCCTCAGCTCTGCAAGTTGTGTTGCCACCTTTGTACCTTAGGGCTGGGTGATGATGTCACACTAGTCCCTGTCACCCACTGCCCTAATTCGGGGAGGCTATCCTTGTGGGTGCTGACAGTGACTTTGTCAATGCCAGGCACGGCTGTAAGGAGAAAAACAGAAATGGGAACAGGTTCATCAACAGGTTGGCGGGCTTAAGGAGACTTAGGTCTTACTACAGGTCATCAGTGGTGATTAGGTCATACTAACCAGTCCTAATTCATTCTTTTGACAGCTCTAAGAGTACAGTTGATTGATTCATTCATTCTTTAAAAGAAGAGTTGTTCTGTGATACATTGGGCATATTGCTTGGGTCAGCCTCCTTAAAGGAAAATCAGAGTATTACCTACGGTCTCAAATGAAGCTTCTGAACCAACTTTAAGTACTCATGTGTTTTTCCTGAAAGATAAAGTCTCTGAGGCCGTGGAAACTTCAGGATTGGGGTGGGCAAGCATGGCAGGAATTTGAGAAGATTGGTGCCCTGTAGGCACTGGGGGGCTCTGAAGTCTCCCTGGAGCCTTCTCTTCTCCAGGCTGAACAAGCTCAGCTCTCTCAGCCCATCTCCAGAGCAGAACTGCTCCAGCCCTTGGATCATGGCTGCAACCCTCCTCTGGACTCACTCCAGAAGTTCCATGTTTTTGTTTTTGTTTTTGTGTTTTTTTTTTTTTTTTTTTTTTAAACGTGGAGACCCCAGATGTGGGTGCAGAATTACTTTTGGGTTCAGGCAAGCGTTTGTTCATCACAGTTACTCCCACAAGCCAGCCCAGGTGGGAGCAGAGCTCCTTCCACCCCACCCACCCTGTTTCCATCCCTTCTTCAGCACATCCCATGGTGCTTTTTTCTGCTGCTTCCCAGGAGCTGTTGGCTCTTGCCCTGCCCTGACTGCTGGACCCGTCTGTGGACACTGCACAGCGATCTGTTGCCAGCTCTCTGGATTCTGAAGGAAAACCCAAGCAAATCTCTGAATCAAAGTAAAGGTGTCTTGCAAACTTAACCTAATCCTTTGTAAAGCTGTATTAAGGCCAAATTAAATTCAAATCTGTGGGTTCATTTTCCTCTTAGGCTTTATTCCTCGTTTGTTTGAGAGAGCTGGTGAGTCTTTTAGGACTCATGGTACCTTGGTTCCCTTTCAGAATGGAACAAATCTGAGACTTTTCCAGCCAGTTTTTCTTTAAATACCACGAGTTTTCATTCCCCTTTCATTTAAAATACTTCCACAATTTAATATGAAATGCTGGGTAGCAAAACCGGTAGCACTTCCAGACAGAAAGAAGTATGTTGTGTGTAACTCCAAATGTGAATTCTCCTTGCAAAGTGATGGCTTTCCACTGAGGTGGATCAAACAGATGCTCAGTTGGATGCTGGTGCTGAAGCACTTTTCTCTTGTGGCTTGAGTGTCTGATGGCAACAGCCTGAGATTTTAATAGCAGAAAGAAGGGATTTCCTACTAACCTTCCCCGGAGAACTGTCACTTGTACAGTCTTTTCCAGCCTCATGTAGTCTGATCTGCATCTTCTCCAAAACTTGGTCAATTTTTAAATACTTTTTAAACTTTTTGTGTACCATTTGCAGAGAACAGGAGGGTGCTGGCTATTTTTTTCACAAAATACAGGCTGCTCTGTGAGTGAGGTGGTCCTCCGTTCTCCCCAGAGCAACCTTTACCTGTCAGCTCTGCTGCTTCTCAAGGATGGGATGCTGGTGCTGGTGTGGATAAACAGATTTTCTCCCATTTTCAGCACAGGTGATGGAGGGAGAGGAGCTGTTGGCCAAGAGCCTCATGGTGCCAGCACCTCCTGACATGCAGGAGCTGAAAAACTAGAGGTTTTGCCCTTGTTGCATTCAGTGGATTTCTAATTTTACTTCAAGCTAATTGCTTCCTCGTCCTGGGAGGTGCCAGGGAGATGCCCAAGGGGACACAAGGACAAAGATTTTAGCAGGGTCTATTGCCATAAGACAAGGGGTGTTGGTTTTAAACTGGAGGAGGGATGATTCAAATGAGCTTCAAGGAAGAAATTTTTAATCAATGAGGGTGATAAAAATGCTGTGGTCTCTGCCACAGGTTGCCCAGAGACGCTGTGGAAACATTCCAGGTTGGATGGGGCTTGGAACAAGCTGACTAGTTGAAGGTGTCCTTGCTTATTGCAGGGAGGGTGGAAGTAAATGAGATTTAAAGTGTCTCCCAAGCCAAACCATTGTACGATTTTACGATCATCTCATCCAACTTCACTGCTCCAACATGACTCCCATGAGCATGCAGGAGGCTGGGAAAAGGAATGTGGGCTCTCCCAGTTCAAACAAACAGAAAAGTTTATTTTGATGGCTGAGGGGGACGAGCACCAGAGGGTGATGCTCGTCTGATCCTGCTCTGGTTTTCAGGCCGACTGTACAGCTTTTTCTCCTGCCGCTGTTGCCGCCGGACGTGTCTCATCCGGATTGGCCCAGGCTGGGAGCGTTTGTCCTTCATGGAGCCAGCGAAGAGCCAGGGTGGTCTGTATGGAGCTGCTTGTCTGCTGGGTGACTGAGTGTCCTGGGACAGCCCTGGCACCCCCTGAGTGGCGGTGCTGGGGCTGCTGGTCTCAGTACTTTGGGCCAGCACATGGTCGATCCGGCGGCGTTTTGCTGCCGGGCTCCTGAGTGACTGTGGCTCTGTGGCGCCGTCTGGATGGCCTCTTTTCAAGCTCTGCTTTTTGCACGGGAAGCTGCTGCTGCTGCTGCTGCTGACCAGCACCACAGCCTGGGACAGCCCTGGCACCCCCTGCGTGGCGGTGCTGGGGCTGCTGGTCTCAATACTTTGGGCGATCCGGCGGTGTTTTGCTGCCGGGCTCCTGAGTGTCTGTGGCTCTGTGGGGCCCTCTGGATGGCCTCTCTTCAAGCTCTGCTTTTTGCAGGGGAAGCTGCTGCTGCTGCTGCTGCTGACCAGCACCACAGCCTGGGACAGCCCTGGCACCCCCTGAGTGCCAGTGCTGGGGCTGCTGGTCTCAGCACGCAGCAGTGGCACTCGGTTCAGCCGTATGGGTTTCACTGCCCGGCTGCCCGGGCCTTGTGCTCTCTGTCTCCAGGAACGGCGCCGGGCCTGCTCCGCCCTGGGCTGTTCCGACAGGCCGCCACTGCTGCTGCTGCTGTTTGGATCTGCACATTGGAGAGAGGAGAGGGCAAGTGGTGTGAGCAGCTGCGCAGGGCTCGGGTGATGTCCGTGCAGGATTGTCCCCAAGGCCTTGCCGGGGTGGCTTAAGGGCAGGGGAGGCATATGTGCCCACAGGCCAGCCTGGCCCCGCTGGCCCAAGAGAGCCAGAGGGACTCTACCCTGGGTCGTTGTTGGAGCTCCTGCTTCCCCTTGCTGCAGCTCTTGACCGCTCCCCCACTGCCAGCCGTGGGGAGGGAGATTTTGCTCTCACCTTGCTTCTTCCCAGGAGGACACTTCTCAGCAGTGTTGTGCACCATTGTGGATAGGGAGCAGTGCCTGGAAGGTCTGTGCTGCAGGCCTTTCTCCTCCTGACAAAGCATCCCAGTCCTTGTTTGGACAGAGAGAGAGGCGTTTGTGGTGCCTCAGAGGCACCAGAACTCGCCAGTAGCCTTGGGCAAGCTCCTTCTCCTCGATCCTGTCCTCAGCTCTGCAAGTTGTGTTGCCACCTTTGTACCTTAGGGCTGGGTGATGATGTCACACTAGTCCCTGTCACCCACTGCCCTAATTCGGGGAGGCTATCCTTGTGGGTGCTGACAGTGACTTTGTCAATGCCAGGCACGGCTGTAAGGAGAAAAACAGAAATGGGAACAGGTTCATCAACAGGTTGGCGGGCTTAAGGAGACTTAGGTCTTACTACAGGTCATCAGTGGTGATTAGGTCATACTAACCAGTCCTAATTCATTCTTTTGACAGCTCTAAGAGTACAGTTGATTGATTCATTCATTCTTTAAAAGAAGAGTTGTTCTGTGATACATTGGGCATATTGCTTGGGTCAGCCTCCTTAAAGGAAAATCAGAGTATTACCTACGGTCTCAAATGAAGCTTCTGAACCAACTTTAAGTACTCATGTGTTTTTCCCGAAAGATAAAGTCTCTGAGGCCGTGGAAACTTCAGGATTGGGGTGGGCAAGCATGGCAGGAATTTGAGAAGATTGGTGCCCTGTAGGCACTGGGGGGCTCTGAAGTCTCCCTGGAGCCTTCTCTTCTCCAGGCTGAACAAGCTCAGCTCTCTCAGCCCATCTCCAGAGCAGAACTGCTCCAGCCCTTGGATCATGGCTGCAACCCTCCTCTGGACTCACTCCAGAAGTTCCATGTTTTTGTTTTTGTTTTTTTTTTTTTTTTTTTTTTTTTTTTTAAACGTGGAGACCCCAGATGTGGGTGCAGAATTACTTTTGGGTTCAGGCAAGCGTTTGTTCATCACAGTTACTCCCACAAGCCAGCCCAGGTGGGAGCAGAGCTCCTTCCACCCCACCCACCCTGTTTCCATCCCTTCTTCAGCACATCCCATGGTGCTTTTTTCTGCTGCTTCCCAGGAGCTGTTGGCTCTTGCCCTGCCCTGACTGCTGGACCCGTCTGTGGACACTGCACAGCGATCTGTTGCCAGCTCTCTGGATTCTGAAGGAAAACCCAAGCAAATCTCTGAATCAAAGTAAAGGTGTCTTGCAAACTTAACCTAATCCTTTGTAAAGCTGTATTAAGGCCAAATTAAATTCAAATCTGTGGGTTCATTTTCCTCTTAGGCTTTATTCCTCGTTTGTTTGAGAGAGCTGGTGAGTCTTTTAGGACTCATGGTACCTTGGTTCTCTTTCAGAATGGAACAAATCTGAGACTTTTCCAGCCAGTTTTTCTTTAAATACCACGAGTTTTCATTCCCCTTTCATTTAAAATACTTCCACAATTTAATATGAAATGCTGGGTAGCAAAACCGGTAGCACTTCCAGACAGAAAGAAGTATGTTGTGTGTAACTCCAAAAGTGAATTCTCCTTGCAAAGTGATGGCTTTCCACTGAGGTGGATCAAACAGATGCTCAGTTGGATGCTGGTGCTGAAGCACTTTTCTCTTGTGGCTTGAGTGTCTGATGGCAACAGCCTGAGATTTTAATAGCAGAAAGAAGGGATTTCCTACTAACCTTCCCCGGAGAACTGTCACTTGTACAGTCTTTTCCAGCCTCGTGTAGTCTGATCTGCATCTTCTCCAAAACTTGGTCAATTTTTAAATACTTTTTAAACTTTTTGTGTACCATTTGCAGAGAACAGGAGGGTGCTGGCTATTTTTTTCACAAAATACAGGCTGCTCTGTGAGTGAGGTGGTCCTCCGTTCTCCCCAGAGCAACCTTTACCTGTCAGCTCTGCTGCTTCTCAAGGATGGGATGCTGGTGCTGGTGTGGATAAACAGATTTTCTCCCATTTTCAGCACAGGTGATGGAGGGAGAGGAGCTGTTGGCCAAGAGCCTCATGGTGCCAGCACCTCCTGACATGCAGGAGCTGAAAAACTAGAGGTTTTGCCCTTGTTGCATTCAGTGGATTTCTAATTTTACTTCAAGCTAATTGCTTCCTCGTCCTGGGAGGTGCCAGGGAGATGCCCAAGGGGACACAAGGACAAAGATTTTAGCAGGGTCTATTGCCATAAGACAAGGGGTGTTGGTTTTAAACTGGAGGAGGGATGATTCAAATGAGCTTCAAGGAAGAAATTTTTTATCAATGAGGGTGATAAAAATGCTGTGGTCTCTGCCACAGGTTGCCCAGAGACGCTGTGGAAACATTCCAGGTTGGATGGGGCTTGGAACAAGCTGACTAGTTGAAGGTGTCCTTGCTTATTGCAGGGAGGGTGGAAGTAAATGAGATTTAAAGTGTCTCCCAAGCCAAACCATTGTACGATTTTACGATCATCTCATCCAACTTCACTGCTCCAACATGACTCCCATGAGCATGCAGGAGGCTGGGAAAAGGAATGTGGGCTCTCCCAGTTCAAACAAACAGAAAAGTTTATTTTGATGGCTGAGGGGGACGAGCACCAGAGGGTGATGCTCGTCTGATCCTGCTCTGGTTTTCAGGCCGACTGTACAGCTTTTTCTCCTGCCGCTGTTGCCGCCGGACGTGTCTCATCCGGATTGGCCCAGGCTGGGAGCGTTTGTCCTTCATGGAGCCAGCGAAGAGCCAGGGTGGTCTGTATGGAGCTGCTTGTCTGCTGGGTGACTGAGTGTCCTGGGACAGCCCTGGCACCCCCTGAGTGGCGATGCTGGGGCTGCTGGTCTCAGTACTTTGGGCCAGCACATGGTCGATCCGGCGGCGTTTTGCTGCCGGGCTCCTGAGTGACTGTGGCTCTGTGGCGCCGTCTGGATGGCCTCTTTTCAAGCTCTGCTTTTTGCACGGGAAGCTGCTGCTGCTGCTGCTGCTGACCAGCACCACAGCCTGGGACAGCCCTGGCACCCCCTGAGTGGCGGTGCTGGGGCTGCTGGTCTCAATACTTTGGGCGATCCGGCGGTGTTTTGCTGCCGGGCTCCTGAGTGTCTGTGGCTCTGTGGGGCCCTCTGGATGGCCTCTCTTCAAGCTCTGCTTTTTGCAGGGGAAGCTGCTGCTGCTGCTGCTGCTGACCAGAACCACACTTTGCGACAGCCCTGGCACCCCCTGAGTGGCAGTGCTGGGGCTGCTGGCCTCAGTATTTTGGGCCAGCACATCGTCGATCCAGCGGCGTTTTGCTGCCGGGCTCCTGAGTGACTGTGGCTCTGTGACGCCCTCTGGATGGCCTCTCTTCAAGCTCTGCTTTTTGCAGGGGAAGCTGCTGCTGCTGCTGCTGCTGACCAGCACCACAGCCTGGGACAGCCCTGGCACCCCCTGAGTTCCAGTGCTGGGGCTGCTGGTCTCAGCACGCAGCAGTGGCACTCGGTTCAGCCGTATGGGTTTCACTGCCCGGCTGCCCGGGCCTTGTGCTCTCTGTCTCCAGGAACGGCGCCGGGCCTGCTCCGCCCTGGGCTGTTCCGACAGGCCGCCACTGCTGCTGCTGCTGTTTGGATCTGCACATTGGAGAGAGGAGAGGGCAAGTGGTGTGAGCAGCTGCGCAGGGCTCGGGTGATGTCCGTGCAGGATTGTCCCCAAGGCCTTGCCGGGCTGGCTTAAGGGCAGGGGAGGCATATGTGCCCACAGGCCAGCCTGGCCCCGCTGGCCCAAGAGAGCCAGAGGGACTCTACCCTGGGTCGTTGTTGGAGCTCCTGCTTCCCCTTGCTGCAGCTCTTGACCGCTCCCCCACTGCCAGCCGAGGGGAGGGAGATTTTTCTCTCACCTTGCTTCTTCCCAGGAGGACACTTCTCAGCAGTGTTGTGCACCATTGTGGATAGGGAGCAGTGCCTGGAAGGTCTGTGCTGCAGGCCTTTCTCCTCCTGACAAAGCATCCCAGTCCTTGTTTGGACAGAGAGAGAGGCGTTTGTGGTGCCTCAGAGGCACCAGAACTCGCCAGTAGCCTTGGGCAAGCTCCTTCTCCTCGATCCTGTCCTCAGCTCTGCAAGTTGTGTTGCCACCTTTGTACCTTAGGGCTGGGTGATGATGTCACACTAGTCCCTGTCACCCACTGCCCTAATTCGGGGAGGCTATCCTTGTGGGTGCTGACAGTGACTTTGTCAATGCCAGGCACGGCTGTAAGGAGAAAAACAGAAATGGGAACAGGTTCATCAACAGGTTGGCGGGCTTAAGGAGACTTAGGTCTTACTACAGGTCATCAGTGGTGATTAGGTCATACTAACCAGTCCTAATTCATTCTTTTGACAGCTCTAAGAGTACAGTTGATTGATTCATTCATTCTTTAAAAGAAGAGTTGTTCTGTGATACATTGGGCATATTGCTTGGGTCAGCCTCCTTAAAGGAAAATCAGAGTATTACCTACGGTCTCAAATGAAGCTTCTGAACCAACTTTAAGTACTCATGTGTTTTTCCTGAAAGATAAAGTCTCTGAGGCCGTGGAAACTTCAGGATTGGGGTGGGCAAGCATGGCAGGAATTTGAGAAGATTGGTGCCCTGTAGGCACTGGGGGGCTCTGAAGTCTCCCTGGAGCCTTCTCTTCTCCAGGCTGAACAAGCTCAGCTCTCTCAGCCCATCTCCAGAGCAGAACTGCTCCAGCCCTTGGATCATGGCTGCAACCCTCCTCTGGACTCACTCCAGAAGTTCCATGTTTTTGTTTTTGTTTTTGTTTTGTTTTTTTTTTTTTTTTTTTTTTAAACGTGGAGACCCCAGATGTGGGTGCAGAATTACTTTTGGGTTCAGGCAAGCGTTTGTTCATCACAGTTACTCCCACAAGCCAGCCCAGGTGGGAGCAGAGCTCCTTCCACCCCACCCACCCTGTTTCCATCCCTTCTTCAGCACATCCCATGGTGCTTTTTTCTGCTGCTTCCCAGGAGCTGTTGGCTCTTGCCCTGCCCTGACTGCTGGACCCGTCTGTGGACACTGCACAGCGATCTGTTGCCAGCTCTCTGGATTCTGAAGGAAAACCCAAGCAAATCTCTGAATCAAAGTAAAGGTGTCTTGCAAACTTAACCTAATCCTTTGTAAAGCTGTATTAAGGCCAAATTAAATTCAAATCTGTGGGTTCATTTTCCTCTTAGGCTTTATTCCTCGTTTGTTTGAGAGAGCTGGTGAGTCTTTTAGGACTCATGGTACCTTGGTTCCCTTTCAGAATGGAACAAATCTGAGACTTTTCCAGCCAGTTTTTCTTTAAATACCACGAGTTTTCATTCCCCTTTCATTTAAAATACTTCCACAATTTAATATGAAATGCTGGGTAGCAAAACCGGTAGCACTTCCAGACAGAAAGAAGTATGTTGTGTGTAACTCCAAATGTGAATTCTCCTTGCAAAGTGATGGCTTTCCACTGAGGTGGATCAAACAGATGCTCAGTTGGATGCTGGTGCTGAAGCACTTTTCTCTTGTGGCTTGAGTGTCTGATGGCAACAGCCTGAGATTTTAATAGCAGAAAGAAGGGATTTCCTACTAACCTTCCCCGGAGAACTGTCACTTGTACAGTCTTTTCCAGCCTCATGTAGTCTGATCTGCATCTTCTCCAAAACTTGGTCAATTTTTAAATACTTTTTAAACTTTTTGTGTACCATTTGCAGAGAACAGGAGGGTGCTGGCTATTTTTTTCACAAAATACAGGCTGCTCTGTGAGTGAGGTGGTCCTCCGTTCTCCCCAGAGCAACCTTTACCTGTCAGCTCTGCTGCTTCTCAAGGATGGGATGCTGGTGCTGGTGTGGATAAACAGATTTTCTCCCATTTTCAGCACAGGTGATGGAGGGAGAGGAGCTGTTGGCCAAGAGCCTCATGGTGCCAGCACCTCCTGACATGCAGGAGCTGAAAAACTAGAGGTTTTGCCCTTGTTGCATTCAGTGGATTTCTAATTTTACTTCAAGCTAATTGCTTCCTCGTCCTGGGAGGTGCCAGGGAGATGCCCAAGGGGACACAAGGACAAAGATTTTAGCAGGGTCTATTGCCATAAGACAAGGGGTGTTGGTTTTAAACTGGAGGAGGGATGATTCAAATGAGCTTCAAGGAAGAAATTTTTTATCAATGAGGGTGATAAAAATGCTGTGGTCTCTGCCACAGGTTGCCCAGAGACGCTGTGGAAACATTCCAGGTTGGATGGGGCTTGGAACAAGCTGACTAGTTGAAGGTGTCCTTGCTTATTGCAGGGAGGGTGGAAGTAAATGAGATTTAAAGTGTCTCCCAAGCCAAACCATTGTACGATTTTACGATCATCTCATCCAACTTCACTGCTCCAACATGACTCCCATGAGCATGCAGGAGGCTGGGAAAAGGAATGTGGGCTCTCCCAGTTCAAACAAACAGAAAAGTTTATTTTGATGGCTGAGGGGGACGAGCACCAGAGGGTGATGCTCGTCTGATCCTGCTCTGGTTTTCAGGCCGACTGTACAGCTTTTTCTCCTGCCGCTGTTGCCGCCGGACGTGTCTCATACGGATTGGCCCAGGCTGGGAGCGTTTGTCCTTCATGGAGCCAGCGAAGAGCCAGGGTGGTCTGTATGGAGCTGCTTGTCTGCTGGGTGACTGAGTGTCCTGGGACAGCCCTGGCACCCCCTGAGTGGCGGTGCTGGGGCTGCTGGTCTCAGTACTTTGGGCCAGCACATGGTCGATCCGGCGGCGTTTTGCTGCCGGGCTCCTGAGTGACTGTGGCTCTGTGGCGCCGTCTGGATGGCCTCTTTTCAAGCTCTGCTTTTTGCACGGGAAGCTGCTGCTGCTGCTGCTGCTGACCAGCACCACAGCCTGGGACAGCCCTGGCACCCCCTGAGTGGCGGTGCTGGGGCTGCTGGTCTCAATACTTTGGGCGATCCGGCGGTGTTTTGCTGCCGGGCTCCTGAGTGTCTGTGGCTCTGTGGGGCCCTCTGGATGGCCTCTCTTCAAGCTCTGCTTTTTGCAGGGGAAGCTGCTGCTGCTGCTGCTGCTGACCAGAACCACACTTTGCGACAGCCCTGGCACCCCCTGAGTGGCAGTGCTGGGGCTGCTGGCCTCAGTATTTTGGGCCAGCACATCGTCGATCCGGCGGCGTTTTGCTGCCGGGCTCCTGAGTGTCTGTGGCTCTGTGACGCCCTCTGGATGGCCTCTCTTCAAGCTCTGCTTTTTGCAGGGGAAGCTGCTGCTGCTGCTGCTGCTGACCAGCACCACAGCCTGGGACAGCCCTGGCACCCCCTGAGTGCCGGTGCTGGGGCTGCTGGTCTCAGCACGCAGCAGTGGCACTCGGTTCAGCCGTATGGGTTTCACTGCCCGGCTGCCCGGGCCTTGTGCTCTCTGTCTCCAGGAACGGCGCCGGGCCTGCTCCGCCCTGGGCTGTTCCGACAGGCCGCCACTGCTGCTGCTGCTGTTTGGATCTGCACATTGGAGAGAGGAGAGGGCAAGTGGTGTGAGCAGCTGCGCAGGGCTCGGGTGATGTCCGTGCAGGATTGTCCCCAAGGCCTTGCCGGGCTGGCTTAAGGGCAGGGGAGGCATATGTGCCCACAGGCCAGCCTGGCCCCGCTGGCCCAAGAGAGCCAGAGGGACTCTACCCTGGGTCGTTGTTGGAGCTCCTGCTTCCCCTTGCTGCAGCTCTTGACCGCTCCCCCACTGCCAGCCGAGGGGAGGGAGATTTTTCTCTCACCTTGCTTCTTCCCAGGAGGACACTTCTCAGCAGTGTTGTGCACCATTGTGGATAGGGAGCAGTGCCTGGAAGGTCTGTGCTGCAGGCCTTTCTCCTCCTGACAAAGCATCCCAGTCCTTGTTTGGACAGAGAGAGAGGCGTTTGTGGTGCCTCAGAGGCACCAGAACTCGCCAGTAGCCTTGGGCAAGCTCCTTCTCCTCGATCCTGTCCTCAGCTCTGCAAGTTGTGTTGCCACCTTTGTACCTTAGGGCTGGGTGATGATGTCACACTAGTCCCTGTCACCCACTGCCCTAATTCGGGGAGGCTATCCTTGTGGGTGCTGACAGTGACTTTGTCAATGCCAGGCACGGCTGTAAGGAGAAAAACAGAAATGGGAACAGGTTCATCAACAGGTTGGCGGGCTTAAGGAGACTTAGGTCTTACTACAGGTCATCAGTGGTGATTAGGTCATACTAACCAGTCCTAATTCATTCTTTTGACAGCTCTAAGAGTACAGTTGATTGATTCATTCATTCTTTAAAAGAAGAGTTGTTCTGTGATACATTGGGCATATTGCTTGGGTCAGCCTCCTTAAAGGAAAATCAGAGTATTACCTACGGTCTCAAATGAAGCTTCTGAACCAACTTTAAGTACTCATGTGTTTTTCCTGAAAGATAAAGTCTCTGAGGCCGTGGAAACTTCAGGATTGGGGTGGGCAAGCATGGCAGGAATTTGAGAAGATTGGTGCCCTGTAGGCACTGGGGGGCTCTGAAGTCTCCCTGGAGCCTTCTCTTCTCCAGGCTGAACAAGCTCAGCTCTCTCAGCCCATCTCCAGAGCAGAACTGCTCCAGCCCTTGGATCATGGCTGCAACCCTCCTCTGGACTCACTCCAGAAGTTCCATGTTTTTGTTTTTGTTTTTGTTTTGTTTTTTTTTTTTTTTTTTTTTAAACGTGGAGACCCCAGATGTGGGTGCAGAATTACTTTTGGGTTCAGGCAAGCGTTTGTTCATCACAGTTACTCCCACAAGCCAGCCCAGGTGGGAGCAGAGCTCCTTCCACCCCACCCACCCTGTTTCCATCCCTTCTTCAGCACATCCCATGGTGCTTTTTTCTGCTGCTTCCCAGGAGCTGTTGGCTCTTGCCCTGCCCTGACTGCTGGACCCGTCTGTGGACACTGCACAGCGATCTGTTGCCAGCTCTCTGGATTCTGAAGGAAAACCCAAGCAAATCTCTGAATCAAAGTAAAGGTGTCTTGCAAACTTAACCTAATCCTTTGTAAAGCTGTATTAAGGCCAAATTAAATTCAAATCTGTGGGTTCATTTTCCTCTTAGGCTTTATTCCTCGTTTGTTTGAGAGAGCTGGTGAGTCTTTTAGGACTCATGGTACCTTGGTTCCCTTTCAGAATGGAACAAATCTGAGACTTTTCCAGCCAGTTTTTCTTTAAATACCACGAGTTTTCATTCCCCTTTCATTTAAAATACTTCCACAATTTAATATGAAATGCTGGGTAGCAAAACCGGTAGCACTTCCAGACAGAAAGAAGTATGTTGTGTGTAACTCCAAATGTGAATTCTCCTTGCAAAGTGATGGCTTTCCACTGAGGTGGATCAAACAGATGCTCAGTTGGATGCTGGTGCTGAAGCACTTTTCTCTTGTGGCTTGAGTGTCTGATGGCAACAGCCTGAGATTTTAATAGCAGAAAGAAGGGATTTCCTACTAACCTTCCCCGGAGAACTGTCACTTGTACAGTCTTTTCCAGCCTCATGTAGTCTGATCTGCATCTTCTCCAAAACTTGGTCAATTTTTAAATACTTTTTAAACTTTTTGTGTACCATTTGCAGAGAACAGGAGGGTGCTGGCTATTTTTTTCACAAAATACAGGCTGCTCTGTGAGTGAGGTGGTCCTCCGTTCTCCCCAGAGCAACCTTTACCTGTCAGCTCTGCTGCTTCTCAAGGATGGGATGCTGGTGCTGGTGTGGATAAACAGATTTTCTCCCATTTTCAGCACAGGTGATGGAGGGAGAGGAGCTGTTGGCCAAGAGCCTCATGGTGCCAGCACCTCCTGACATGCAGGAGCTGAAAAACTAGAGGTTTTGCCCTTGTTGCATTCAGTGGATTTCTAATTTTACTTCAAGCTAATTGCTTCCTCGTCCTGGGAGGTGCCAGGGAGATGCCCAAGGGGACACAAGGACAAAGATTTTAGCAGGGTCTATTGCCATAAGACAAGGGGTGTTGGTTTTAAACTGGAGGAGGGATGATTCAAATGAGCTTCAAGGAAGAAATTTTTTATCAATGAGGGTGATAAAAATGCTGTGGTCTCTGCCACAGGTTGCCCAGAGACGCTGTGGAAACATTCCAGGTTGGATGGGGCTTGGAACAAGCTGACTAGTTGAAGGTGTCCTTGCTTATTGCAGGGAGGGTGGAAGTAAATGAGATTTAAAGTGTCTCCCAAGCCAAACCATTGTACGATTTTACGATCATCTCATCCAACTTCACTGCTCCAACATGACTCCCATGAGCATGCAGGAGGCTGGGAAAAGGAATGTGGGCTCTCCCAGTTCAAACAAACAGAAAAGTTTATTTTGATGGCTGAGGGGGACGAGCACCAGAGGGTGATGCTCGTCTGATCCTGCTCTGGTTTTCAGGCCGACTGTACAGCTTTTTCTCCTGCCGCTGTTGCCGCCGGACGTGTCTCATACGGATTGGCCCAGGCTGGGAGCGTTTGTCCTTCATGGAGCCAGCGAAGAGCCAGGGTGGTCTGTATGGAGCTGCTTGTCTGCTGGGTGACTGAGTGTCCTGGGACAGCCCTGGCACCCCCTGAGTGGCGGTGCTGGGGCTGCTGGTCTCAGTACTTTGGGCCAGCACATGGTCGATCCGGCGGCGTTTTGCTGCCGGGCTCCTGAGTGACTGTGGCTCTGTGGCGCCGTCTGGATGGCCTCTTTTCAAGCTCTGCTTTTTGCACGGGAAGCTGCTGCTGCTGCTGCTGCTGACCAGCACCACAGCCTGGGACAGCCCTGGCACCCCCTGAGTGGCGGTGCTGGGGCTGCTGGTCTCAATACTTTGGGCGATCCGGCGGTGTTTTGCTGCCGGGCTCCTGAGTGTCTGTGGCTCTGTGGGGCCCTCTGGATGGCCTCTCTTCAAGCTCTGCTTTTTGCAGGGGAAGCTGCTGCTGCTGCTGCTGCTGACCAGAACCACACTTTGCGACAGCCCTGGCACCCCCTGAGTGGCAGTGCTGGGGCTGCTGGCCTCAGTATTTTGGGCCAGCACATCGTCGATCCGGCGGCGTTTTGCTGCCGGGCTCCTGAGTGTCTGTGGCTCTGTGACGCCCTCTGGATGGCCTCTCTTCAAGCTCTGCTTTTTGCAGGGGAAGCTGCTGCTGCTGCTGCTGCTGACCAGCACCACAGCCTGGGACAGCCCTGGCACCCCCTGAGTGCCGGTGCTGGGGCTGCTGGTCTCAGCACGCAGCAGTGGCACTCGGTTCAGCCGTATGGGTTTCACTGCCCGGCTGCCCGGGCCTTGTGCTCTCTGTCTCCAGGAACGGCGCCGGGCCTGCTCCGCCCTGGGCTGTTCCGACAGGCCGCCACTGCTGCTGCTGCTGTTTGGATCTGCACATTGGAGAGAGGAGAGGGCAAGTGGTGTGAGCAGCTGCGCAGGGCTCGGGTGATGTCCGTGCAGGATTGTCCCCAAGGCCTTGCCGGGCTGGCTTAAGGGCAGGGGAGGCATATGTGCCCACAGGCCAGCCTGGCCCCGCTGGCCCAAGAGAGCCAGAGGGACTCTACCCTGGGTCGTTGTTGGAGCTCCTGCTTCCCCTTGCTGCAGCTCTTGACCGCTCCCCCACTGCCAGCCGTGGGGAGGGAGATTTTGCTCTCACCTTGCTTCTTCCCAGGAGGACACTTCTCAGCAGTGTTGTGCACCATTGTGGATAGGGAGCAGTGCCTGGAAGGTCTGTGCTGCAGGCCTTTCTCCTCCTGACAAAGCATCCCAGTCCTTGTTTGGACAGAGAGAGAGGCGTTTGTGGTGCCTCAGAGGCACCAGAACTCGCCAGTAGCCTTGGGCAAGCTCCTTCTCCTCGATCCTGTCCTCAGCTCTGCAAGTTGTGTTGCCACCTTTGTACCTTAGGGCTGGGTGATGATGTCACACTAGTCCCTGTCACCCACTGCCCTAATTCGGGGAGGCTATCCTTGTGGGTGCTGACAGTGACTTTGTCAATGCCAGGCACGGCTGTAAGGAGAAAAACAGAAATGGGAACAGGTTCATCAACAGGTTGGCGGGCTTAAGGAGACTTAGGTCTTACTACAGGTCATCAGTGGTGATTAGGTCATACTAACCAGTCCTAATTCATTCTTTTGACAGCTCTAAGAGTACAGTTGATTGATTCATTCATTCTTTAAAAGAAGAGTTGTTCTGTGATACATTGGGCATATTGCTTGGGTCAGCCTCCTTAAAGGAAAATCAGAGTATTACCTACGGTCTCAAATGAAGCTTCTGAACCAACTTTAAGTACTCATGTGTTTTTCCCGAAAGATAAAGTCTCTGAGGCCGTGGAAACTTCAGGATTGGGGTGGGCAAGCATGGCAGGAATTTGAGAAGATTGGTGCCCTGTAGGCACTGGGGGGCTCTGAAGTCTCCCTGGAGCCTTCTCTTCTCCAGGCTGAACAAGCTCAGCTCTCTCAGCCCATCTCCAGAGCAGAACTGCTCCAGCCCTTGGATCATGGCTGCAACCCTCCTCTGGACTCACTCCAGAAGTTCCATGTTTTTGTTTTTGTTTTTTTGTTTTTTTTTTTTTTTTTTTTTTTTAAACGTGGAGACCCCAGATGTGGGTGCAGAATTACTTTTGGGTTCAGGCAAGCGTTTGTTCATCACAGTTACTCCCACAAGCCAGCCCAGGTGGGAGCAGAGCTCCTTCCACCCCACCCACCCTGTTTCCATCCCTTCTTCAGCACATCCCATGGTGCTTTTTTCTGCTGCTTCCCAGGAGCTGTTGGCTCTTGCCCTGCCCTGACTGCTGGACCCGTCTGTGGACACTGCACAGCGATCTGTTGCCAGCTCTCTGGATTCTGAAGGAAAACCCAAGCAAATCTCTGAATCAAAGTAAAGGTGTCTTGCAAACTTAACCTAATCCTTTGTAAAGCTGTATTAAGGCCAAATTAAATTCAAATCTGTGGGTTCATTTTCCTCTTAGGCTTTATTCCTCGTTTGTTTGAGAGAGCTGGTGAGTCTTTTAGGACTCATGGTACCTTGGTTCTCTTTCAGAATGGAACAAATCTGAGACTTTTCCAGCCAGTTTTTCTTTAAATACCACGAGTTTTCATTCCCCTTTCATTTAAAATACTTCCACAATTTAATATGAAATGCTGGGTAGCAAAACCGGTAGCACTTCCAGACAGAAAGAAGTATGTTGTGTGTAACTCCAAAAGTGAATTCTCCTTGCAAAGTGATGGCTTTCCACTGAGGTGGATCAAACAGATGCTCAGTTGGATGCTGGTGCTGAAGCACTTTTCTCTTGTGGCTTGAGTGTCTGATGGCAACAGCCTGAGATTTTAATAGCAGAAAGAAGGGATTTCCTACTAACCTTCCCCGGAGAACTGTCACTTGTACAGTCTTTTCCAGCCTCGTCTAGTCTGACCTGCATCTTCTCCAAAACTTGGTCAATTTTTAAATACTTTTTAAACTTTTTGTGTACCATTTGCAGAGAACGGGAGGGTGCTGGCTATTTTTTTCACAAAATACACGCTGCTCTGTGAGTGAGGTGGTCCTCCGTTCTCCCCAGAGCAACCTTTACCTGTCAGCTCTGCTGCTTCTCAAGGATGGGATGCTGGTGCTGGTGTGGATAAACAGATTTTCTCCCATTTTCAGCACAGGTGATGGAGGGAGAGGAGCTGTTGGCCAAGAGCCTCATGGTGCCAGCACCTCCTGACATGCAGGAGCTGAAAAACTAGAGGTTTTGCCCTTGTTGCATTCAGTGGATTTCTAATTTTACTTCAAGCTAATTGCTTCCTCGTCCTGGGAGGTGCCAGGGAGATGCCCAAGGGGACACAAGGACAAAGATTTTAGCAAGATCTATTGCCATAAGACAAGGGGTGTTGGTTTTAAACTGGAGGAGGGATGATTCAAATGAGCTTCAAGGAAGAAATTTTTTATCAATGAGGGTGATAAAAATGCTGTGGTCTCTGCCACAGGTTGCCCAGAGACGCTGTGGAAACATTCCAGGTTGGATGGGGCTTGGAACAAGCTGACTAGTTGAAGGTGTCCTTGCTTATTGCAGGGAGGGTGGAAGTAAATGAGATTTAAAGTGTCTCCCAAGCCAAACCATTGTACGATTTTACGATCATCTCATCCAACTTCACTGCTCCAACATGATTCCCATGAGCATGCAGGAGGCTGGGAAAAGGAATGTGGGCTCTCCCAGTTCAAACAAACAGAAAAGTTTATTTTGATGGCTGAGGGAGACGAGCACCAGAGGGTGATGCTCGTCTGATCCTGCTCTGGTTTTCAGGCCGACTGTACAGCTTTTTCTCCTGCCGCTGTTGCCGCCGGACGTGTCTCATACGGATTGGCCCAGGCTGGGAGCGTTTGTCCTTCATGGAGCCAGCGAAGAGCCAGGGTGGTCTGTATGGAGCTGCTTGTCTGCTGGGTGACTGAGTGTCCTGGGACAGCCCTGGCACCCCCTGAGTGGCGGTGCTGGGGCTGCTGGTCTCAATACTTTGGGCCAGCACATCGTCGATCCGGCGACGTTTTGCTGCCGGGCTCCTGAGTGTCTGTGGCTCTGTGACGCCCTCTGGATGGCCTCTCTTCAAGCTCTGCTTTTTGCAGGGGAAGCTGCTGCTGCTGCTGACCAGCACCACAGCCTGGGACAGCCCTGGCACCCCCTGCGTGGCGGTGCTGGGGCTGCTGGTCTCAGCACGCAGCAGTGGCACTCGGTTCAGCCGTATGGGTTTCACTGCCTGGCTGCACGGGCCTTGTGCTCTCTGTCTCCAGGAACGGCGCCGGGCCTGCTCCGCCCTGGGCTGTTCCGACAGGCTGCCGCTGCTGCTGCTGCTGTTTGGATCTGCACATTGGAGAGAGGAGAGGGCAAGTGGTGTGAGCACCTGCCCAGGGCTCGGGTGATGTCCGTGCAGGATTGTCCCCAAGGCCTTGCCGGGCTGGCTTAAGGGCAGGGGAGGCATATGTGCCCACAGGCCAGCCCGGCCCCGCTGGCCCAAGAGAGCCAGAGGGACTCTACCCTGGGTCGTTGTTGGAGCTCCTGCTTCCCCTTGCTGCAGCTCTTGACCGCTCCCCCACTGCCAGCCGTGGGGAGGGAGATTTTGCTCTCACCTTGCTTCTTCCCAGGAGGACACTTCTCAGCAGTGTTGTGCACCATTGTGGATAGGGAGCAGTGCCTGGAAGGTCTGTGCTGCAGGCCTTTCTCCTCCTGACAAAGCATCCCAGTCCTTGTTTGGACAGAGAGAGAGGCGTTTGTGGTGCCTCAGAGGCACCAGAACTCGCCAGTAGCCTTGGGCAAGCTCCTTCTCCTCGATCCTGTCCTCAGCTCTGCAAGTTGTGTTGCCACCTTTGTACCTTAGGGCTGGGTGATGATGTCACACTAGTCCCTGTCACCCACTGCCCTAATTCGGGGAGGCTATCCTTGTGGGTGCTGACAGTGACTTTGTCAGTGCCAGGCACGGCTGTAAGGAGAAAAACAGAAATGGGAACAGGTTCATCAACAGGTTGGCGGGCTTAAGTAGACTTAGGTCTTACTACAGGTCATCAGTGGTGATTAGGTCATACTAACCAGTCCTAAGTCATTCTTTTGACAGCTCTAAGAGTACAGTTGATTGATTGATTCATTCTTTAAAAGAAGAGTTGTTCTGTGATACATTGGGCATATTGCTTGGGTCAGCCTCCTTAAAGGAAAATCAGAGTATTACCTACGGTCTCAAATGAAGCTTCTGAACCAACTTTAAGTACTCATGTGTTTTTCCCGAAAGATAAAGTCTCTGAGGCCGTGGAAACTTCAGGATTGGGGTGGGCAAGCATGGCAGGAATTTGAGAAGATTGGTGCCCTGTAGGCACTGGGGGGCTCTGAAGTCTCCCTGGAGCCTTCTCTTCTCCAGGCTGAACAAGCTCAGCTCTCTCAGCCCATCTCCAGAGCAGAACTGCTCCAGCCCTTGGATCATGGCTGCAACCCTCCTCTGGAGTCACTCCAGAAGTTCCATGTTTTTGGGGTTTTTTTTTGTTTGTTTTATTTTTTTTTATTATTTTTTTTTTTTATCCTGGAGACCCCAGATGTGGGTGCAGAATTACTTTTGGGTTCAGGCAAGCGTTTGTTCATCACAGTTACTCCCACAAGCCAGCCCAGGTGGGAGCAGAGCTCCTTCCACCCCACCCACCCTGTTTCCATCCCTTCTTCAGCACATCCCATGGTGCTTTTTTCTGCTGCTTCCCAGGAGCTGTTGGCTCTTGCCCTGCCCTGACTGCTGGACCCGTCTGTGGACACTGCACAGCGATCTGTTGCCAGCTCTCTGGATTCTGAAGGAAAACCCAAGCAAATCTCTGAATCAAAGTAAAGGTGTCTTGCAAACTTAACCTAATCCTTTGTAAAGCTGTATTAAGGCCAAATTAAATTCAAATCTGTGGGTTCATTTTCCTCTTAGGCTTTATTCCTCGTTTGTTTGAGAGAGCTGGTGAGTCTTTTAGGACTCATGGTACCTTGGTTCCCTTTCAGAATGGAACAAATCTGAGACTTTTCCAGCCAGTTTTTCTTTAAATACCAAGAGTTTTCATTCCCCTTTCATTTAAAATACTTCCACAATTTAATATGAAATGCTGGGTAGCAAAACCGGTAGCACTTCCAGACAGAAAGAAGTATGTTGTGTGTAACTCCAAATGTGAATTCTCCTTGCAAAGTGATGGCTTTCCACTGAGGTGGATCAAACAGATGCTCAGTTGGATGCTGGTGCTGAAGCACTTTTCTCTTGTGGCTTGAGTGTCTGATGGCAACAGCCTGAGATTTTAATAGCAGAAAGAAGGGATTTCCTACTAACCTTCCCCAGAGAACTGTCACTTGTACAGTCTTTTCCAGCCTCGTCTAGTCTGACCTGCATCTTCTCCAAAACTTGGTCAATTTTTAAACGCTTTTTAAACTTTTTGTGTACCATTTGCAGAGAACGGGAGGGTGCTGGCTATTTTTTTCACAAAATACACGCTGCTCTGTGAGTGAGGTGGTCCTCCGTTCTCCCCAGAGCAACCTTTACCTGTCAGCTCTGCTGCTTCTCAAGGATGGGATGCTGGTGCTGGTGTGGATAAACAGATTTTCTCCCATTTTCAGCACAGGTGATGGAGGGAGAGGAGCTGTTGGCCAAGAGCCTCATGGTGCCAGCACCTCCTGACATGCAGGAGCTGAAAAACTAGAGGTTTTGCCCTTGTTGCATTCAGTGGATTTCTAATTTTACTTCAAGCTAATTGCTTCCTCGTCCTGGGAGGTGCCAGGGAGATGCCCAAGGGGACACAAGGACAAAGATTTTAGCAAGATCTATTGCCATAAGACAAGGGGTGTTGGTTTTAAACTGGAGGAGGGATGATTCAAATGAGCTTCAAGGAAGAAATTTTTAATCAATGAGGGTGATAAAAATGCTGTGGTCTCTGCCACAGGTTGCCCAGAGATGCTGTGGAAACATTCCAGGTTGGATGGGGCTTGGAACAAGCTGACTAGTTGAAGGTGTCCTTGCTTATTGCAGGGAGGGTGGAAGTAAATGAGATTTAAAGTGTCTCCCAAGCCAAACCATTGTACGATTTTACGATCATCTCATCCAACTTCACTGCTCCAACATGATTCCCATGAGCATGCAGGAGGCTGGGAAAAGGAATGTGGGCTCTCCCAGTTCAAACAAACAGAAAAGTTTATTTTGATGGCTGAGGGGGACGAGCACCAGAGGGTGATGCTCGTCTGATCCTGCTCTGGTTTTCAGGCCGACTGTACAGCTTTTTCTCCTGCCGCTGTTGCCGCCGGACGTGTCTCATACGGATTGGCCCAGGCTGGGAGCGTTTGTCCTTCATGGAGCCAGCGAAGAGCCAGGGTGGTCTGTATGGAGCTGCTTGTCTGCTGGGTGACTGAGTGTCCTGGGACAGCCCTGGCACCCCCTGAGTGGCGGTGCTGGGGCTGCTGGTCTCAATACTTTGGGCCAGCACATCGTCGATCCGGCGGCGTTTTGCTGCCGGGCTCCTGAGTGACTGTGGCTCTGTGGCGCCGTCTGGATGGCCTCTCTTCAAGCTCTGCTTTTTGCACGGGAAGCTGCTGCTGCTGCTGCTTCTGACCAGCACCACAGCCTGGGACAGCCCTGGCACCCCCTGAGTGGCGGTGCTGGGGCTGCTGGTCTCAATACTTTGGGTGATCCGGCGGTGTTTTGCTGCCGGGCTCCTGAGTGTCTGTGGCTCTGTGGCACCCTCTGGATGGCCTCTCTTCAAGCTCTGCTTTTTGCAGGGGAAGCTGCTGCTGCTGCTGCTGCTGACCAGAACCACACTTTGAGACAGCCCTGGCACCCCCTGAGTGGCAGTGCTGGGGCTGCTGGTCTCAATATTTTGGGCCAGCACATCGTCGATCCGGCGGCGTTTTGCTGCCGGGCTCCTGAGTGACTGTGGCTCTGTGACGCCCTCTGGATGGCCTCTCTTCAAGCTCTGCTTTTTGCAGGGGAAGCTGCTGCTGCTGCTGCTGCTGACCAGCACCACAGCCTGGGACAGCCCTGGCACCCCCTGAGTGCCGGTGCTGGGGCTGCTGGTCTCAGCACGCAGCAGTGGCACTCGGTTCAGCCGTATGGGTTTCACTGCCCGGCTGCCCGGGCCTTGTGCTCTCTGTCTCCAGGAACGGCGCCGGGCCTGCTCCGCCCTGGGCTGTTCCGACAGGCCGCCACTGCTGCTGCTGCTGTTTGGATCTGCACATTGGAGAGAGGAGAGGGCAAGTGGTGTGAGCAGCTGCGCAGGGCTCGGGTGATGTCCGTGCAGGATTGTCCCCAAGGCCTTGCCGGGCTGGCTTAAGGGCAGGGGAGGCATATGTGCCCACAGGCCAGCCTGGCCCCGCTGGCCCAAGAGAGCCAGAGGGACTCTACCCTGGGTCGTTGTTGGAGCTCCTGCTTCCCCTTGCTGCAGCTCTTGACCGCTCCCCCACTGCCAGCCGTGGGGAGGGAGATTTTGCTCTCACCTTGCTTCTTCCCAGGAGGACACTTCTCAGCAGTGTTGTGCACCATTGTGGATAGGGAGCAGTGCCTGGAAGGTCTGTGCTGCAGGCCTTTCTCCTCCTGACAAAGCATCCCAGTCCTTGTTTGGACAGAGAGAGAGGCGTTTGTGGTGCCTCAGAGGCACCAGAACTCGCCAGTAGCCTTGGGCAAGCTCCTTCTCCTCGATCCTGTCCTCAGCTCTGCAAGTTGTGTTGCCACCTTTGTACCTTAGGGCTGGGTGATGATGTCACACTAGTCCCTGTCACCCACTGCCCTAATTCGGGGAGGCTATCCTTGTGGGTGCTGACAGTGACTTTGTCAGTGCCAGGCACGGCTGTAAGGAGAAAAACAGAAATGGGAACAGGTTCATCAACAGGTTGGCGGGCTTAAGTAGACTTAGGTCTTACTACAGGTCATCAGTGGTGATTAGGTCATACTAACCAGTCCTAAGTCATTCTTTTGACAGCTCTAAGAGTACAGTTGATTGATTGATTCATTCTTTAAAAGAAGAGTTGTTCTGTGATACATTGGGCATATTGCTTGGGTCAGCCTCCTTAAAGGAAAATCAGAGTATTACCTACGGTCTCAAATGAAGCTTCTGAACCAACTTTAAGTACTCATGTGTTTTTCCCGAAAGATAAAGTCTCTGAGGCCGTGGAAACTTCAGGATTGGGGTGGGCAAGCATGGCAGGAATTTGAGAAGATTGGTGCCCTGTAGGCACTGGGGGGCTCTGAAGTCTCCCTGGAGCCTTCTCTTCTCCAGGCTGAACAAGCTCAGCTCTCTCAGCCCATCTCCAGAGCAGAACTGCTCCAGCCCTTGGATCATGGCTGCAACCCTCCTCTGGAGTCACTCCAGAAGTTCCATGTTTTTGGGGTTTTTTTTTGTTTGTTTTATTTTTTTTTTATTTTTTATTTTTTTTTATCGTGGAGACCCCAGATGTGGGTGCAGAATTACTTTTGGGTTCAGGCAAGCGTTTGTTCATCACAGTTACTCTCACAAGCCAGCCCAGGTGGGAGCAGAGCTCCTTCCACCCCACTCACCCTGTTTCCATCCCTTCTTCAGCACATCCCATGGTGCTTTTTTCTGCTGCTTCCCAGGAGCTGTTGGCTCTTGCCCTGCCCTGACTGCTGGACCCGTCTGTGGACACTGCACAGCGATCTGTTGCCAGCTCTCTGGATTCTGAAGGAAAACCCAAGCAAATCTCTGAATCAAAGTAAAGGTGTCTTGCAAACTTAACCTAATCCTTTGTAAAGCTGTATTAAGGCCAAATTAAATTCAAATCTGTGGGTTCATTTTCCTCTTAGGCTTTATTCCTCGTTTGTTTGAGAGAGCTGGTGAGTCTTTTAGGACTCATGGTACCTTGGTTCCCTTTCAGAATGGAACAAATCTGAGACTTTTCCAGCCAGTTTTTCTTTAAATACCAAGAGTTTTCATTCCCCTTTCATTTAAAATACTTCCACAATTTAATATGAAATGCTGGGTAGCAAAACCGGTAGCACTTCCAGACAGAAAGAAGTATGTTGTGTGTAACTCCAAATGTGAATTCTCCTTGCAAAGTGATGGCTTTCCACTGAGGTGGATCAAACAGATGCTCAGTTGGATGCTGGTGCTGAAGCACTTTTCTCTTGTGGCTTGAGTGTCTGATGGCAACAGCCTGAGATTTTAATAGCAGAAAGAAGGGATTTCCTACTAACCTTCCCCGGAGAACTGTCACTTGTACAGTCTTTTCCAGCCTCGTCTAGTCTGACCTGCATCTTCTCCAAAACTTGGTCAATTTTTAAACGCTTTATAAACTTTTTGTGTACCATTTGCAGAGAACGGGAGGGTGCTGGCTATTTTTTTCACAAAATACACGCTGCTCTGTGAGTGAGGTGGTCCTCCGTTCTCCCCAGAGCAACCTTTACCTGTCAGCTCTGCTGCTTCTCAAGGATGGGATGCTGGTGCTGGTGTGGATAAACAGATTTTCTCCCATTTTCAGCACAGGTGATGGAGGGAGAGGAGCTGTTGGCCAAGAGCCTCATGGTGCCAGCACCTCCTGACATGCAGGAGCTGAAAAACTAGAGGTTTTGCCCTTGTTGCATTCAGTGGATTTCTAATTTTACTTCAAGCTAATTGCTTCCTCGTCCTGGGAGGTGCCAGGGAGATGCCCAAGGGGACACAAGGACAAAGATTTTAGCAAGATCTATTGCCATAAGACAAGGGGTGTTGGTTTTAAACTGGAGGAGGGATGATTCAAATGAGCTTCAAGGAAGAAATTTTTAATCAATGAGGGTGATAAAAATGCTGTGGTCTCTGCCACAGGTTGCCCAGAGATGCTGTGGAAACATTCCAGGTTGGATGGGGCTTGGAACAAGCTGACTAGTTGAAGGTGTCCTTGCTTATTGCAGGGAGGGTGGAAGTAAATGAGATTTAAAGTGTCTCCCAAGCCAAACCATTGTACGATTTTACGATCATCTCATCCAACTTCACTGCTCCAACATGATTCCCATGAGCATGCAGGAGGCTGGGAAAAGGAATGTGGGCTCTCCCAGTTCAAACAAACAGAAAAGTTTATTTTGATGGCTGAGGGGGACGAGCACCAGAGGGTGATGCTCGTCTGATCCTGCTCTGGTTTTCAGGCCGACTGTACAGCTTTTTCTCCTGCCGCTGTTGCCGCCGGACGTGTCTCATACGGATTGGCCCAGGCTGGGAGCGTTTGTCCTTCATGGAGCCAGCGAAGAGCCAGGGTGGTCTGTATGGAGCTGCTTGTCTGCTGGGTGACTGAGTGTCCTGGGACAGCCCTGGCACCCCCTGAGTGGCGGTGCTGGGGCTGCTGGTCTCAATACTTTGGGCCAGCACATCGTCGATCCGGCGGCGTTTTGCTGCCGGGCTCCTGAGTGACTGTGGCTCTGTGGCGCCGTCTGGATGGCCTCTTTTCAAGCTCTGCTTTTTGCACGGGAAGCTGCTGCTGCTGCTGCTTCTGACCAGCACCACAGCCTGGGACAGCCCTGGCACCCCCTGAGTGGCGGTGCTGGGGCTGCTGGTCTCAATACTTTGGGCGATCCGGCGGTGTTTTGCTGCCGGGCTCCTGAGTGTCTGTGGCTCTGTGGCGCCCTCTGGATGGCCTCTCTTCAAGCTCTGCTTTTTGCAGGGGAAGCTGCTGCTGCTGCTGCTGCTGACCAGAACCACACTTTGAGACAGCCCTGGCACCCCCTGAGTGGCAGTGCTGGGGCTGCTGGTCTCAATATTTTGGGCCAGCACATCGTCGATCCGGCGGCGTTTTGCTGCCGGGCTCCTGAGTGACTGTGGCTCTGTGACGCCCTCTGGATGGCCTCTCTTCAAGCTCTGCTTTTTGCAGGGGAAGCTGCTGCTGCTGCTGCTGCTGACCAGCACCACAGCCTGGGACAGCCCTGGCACCCCCTGAGTGCCGGTGCTGGGGCTGCTGGTCTCAGCACGCAGCAGTGGCACTCGGTTCAGCCGTATGGGTTTCACTGCCCGGCTGCCCGGGCCTTGTGCTCTCTGTCTCCAGGAACGGCGCCGGGCCTGCTCCGCCCTGGGCTGTTCCGACAGGCCGCCACTGCTGCTGCTGCTGTTTGGATCTGCACATTGGAGAGAGGAGAGGGCAAGTGGTGTGAGCAGCTGCGCAGGGCTCGGGTGATGTCCGTGCAGGATTGTCCCCAAGGCCTTGCCGGGCTGGCTTAAGGGCAGGGGAGGCATATGTGCCCACAGGCCAGCCTGGCCCCGCTGGCCCAAGAGAGCCAGAGGGACTCTACCCTGGGTTGTTGTTGGAGCTCCTGCTTCCCCTTGCTGCAGCTCTTGACCGCTCCCCCACTGCCAGCCGAGGGGAGGGAGATTTTTCTCTCACCTTGCTTCTTCCCAGGAGGACACTTCTCAGCAGTGTTGTGCACCATTGTGGATAGGGAGCAGTGCCTGGAAGGTCTGTGCTGCAGGCCTTTCTCCTCCTGACAAAGCATCCCAGTCCTTGTTTGGACAGAGAGAGAGGCGTTTGTGGTGCCTCAGAGGCACCAGAACTCGCCAGTAGCCTTGGGCAAGCTCCTTCTCCTCGATCCTGTCCTCAGCTCTGCAAGTTGTGTTGCCACCTTTGTACCTTAGGGCTGGGTGATGATGTCACACTAGTCCCTGTCACCCACTGCCCTAATTCGGGGAGGCTATCCTTGTGGGTGCTGACAGTGACTTTGTCAATGCCAGGCACGGCTGTAAGGAGAAAAACAGAAATGGGAACAGGTTCATCAACAGGTTGGCGGGCTTAAGGAGACTTAGGTCTTACTACAGGTCATCAGTGGTGATTAGGTCATACTAACCAGTCCTAATTCATTCTTTTGACAGCTCTAAGAGTACAGTTGATTGATTCATTCATTCTTTAAAAGAAGAGTTGTTCTGTGATACATTGGGCATATTGCTTGGGTCAGCCTCCTTAAAGGAAAATCAGAGTATTACCTACGGTCTCAAATGAAGCTTCTGAACCAACTTTAAGTACTCATGTGTTTTTCCCGAAAGATAAAGTCTCTGAGGCCGTGGAAACTTCAGGATTGGGGTGGGCAAGCATGGCAGGAATTTGAGAAGATTGGTGCCCTGTAGGCACTGGGGGGCTCTGAAGTCTCCCTGGAGCCTTCTCTTCTCCAGGCTGAACAAGCTCAGCTCTCTCAGCCCATCTCCAGAGCAGAACTGCTCCAGCCCTTGGATCATGGCTGCAACCCTCCTCTGGACTCACTCCAGAAGTTCCATGTTTTTGTTTTTGTTTTTTTTTTTTTTTTTTTTTTTTTTTTTTTTTTTTAAACGTGGAGACCCCAGATGTGGGTGCAGAATTACTTTTGGGTTCAGGCAAGCGTTTGTTCATCACAGTTACTCCCACAAGCCAGCCCAGGTGGGAGCAGAGCTCCTTCCACCCCACCCACCCTGTTTCCATCCCTTCTTCAGCACATCCCATGGTGCTTTTTTCTGCTGCTTCCCAGGAGCTGTTGGCTCTTGCCCTGCCCTGACTGCTGGACCCGTCTGTGGACACTGCACAGCGATCTGTTGCCAGCTCTCTGGATTCTGAAGGAAAACCCAAGCAAATCTCTGAATCAAAGTAAAGGTGTCTTGCAAACTTAACCTAATCCTTTGTAAAGCTGTATTAAGGCCAAATTAAATTCAAATCTGTGGGGTCATTTTCCTCTTAGGCTTTATTCCTCGTTTGTTTGAGAGAGCTGGTGAGTCTTTTAGGACTCATGGTACCTTGGTTCCCTTTCAGAATGGAACAAATCTGAGACTTTTCCAGCCAGTTTTTCTTTAAATACCACGAGTTTTCATTCCCCTTTCATTTAAAATACTTCCACAATTTAATATGAAATGCTGGGTAGCAAAACCGGTAGCACTTCCAGACAGAAAGAAGTATGTTGTGTGTAACTCCAAATGTGAATTCTCCTTGCAAAGTGATGGCTTTCCACTGAGGTGAATCAAACAGATGCTCAGTTGGATGCTGGTGCTGAAGCACTTTTCTCTTGTGGCTTGAGTGTCTGATGGCAACAGCCTGAGATTTTAATAGCAGAAAGAAGGGATTTCCTACTAACCTTCCCCGGAGAACTGTCACTTGTACAGTCTTTTCCAGCCTCGTGTAGTCTGATCTGCATCTTCTCCAAAACTTGGTCAATTTTTAAATACTTTTTAAACTTTTTGTGTACCATTTGCAGAGAACAGGAGGGTGCTGGCTATTTTTTTTCACAAAATACACGCTGCTCTGTGAGTGAGGTGGTCCTCCGTTCTCCCCAGAGCAACCTTTACCTGTCAGCTCTGCTGCTTCTCAAGGATGGGATGCTGGTGCTGGTGTGGATAAACAGATTTTCTCCCATTTTCAGCACAGGTGATGGAGGGAGAGGAGCTGTTGGCCAAGAGCCTCATGGTGCCAGCACCTCCTGACATGCAGGAGCTGAAAAACTAGAGGTTTTGCCCTTGTTGCATTCAGTGGATTTCTAATTTTACTTCAAGCTAATTGCTTCCTCGTCCTGGGAGGTGCCAGGGAGATGCCCAAGGGGACACAAGGACAAAGATTTTAGCAAGATCTATTGCCATAAGACAAGGGGTGTTGGTTTTAAACTGGAGGAGGGATGATTCAAATGAGCTTCAAGGAAGAAAGTTTTAATCAATGAGGGTGATAAAAATGCTGTGGTTTCTGCCACAGGTTGCCCAGAGATGCTGTGGAAACATTCCAGGTTGGATGGGGCTTGGAACAAGCTGACTAGTTGAAGGTGTCCTTGCTTATTGCAGGGAGGGTGGAAGTAAATGAGATTTAAAGTGTCTCCCAAGCCAAACCATTGTACGATTTTACGATCATCTCATCCAACTTCACTGCTCCAACATGATTCCCATGAGCATGCAGGAGGCTGGGAAAAGGAATGTGGGCTCTCCCAGTTCAAACAAACAGAAAAGTTTATTTTGATGGCTGAGGGGGACGAGCACCAGAGGGTGATGCTCGTCTGATCCTGCTCTGGTTTTCAGGCCGACTGTACAGCTTTTTCTCCTGCCGCTGTTGCCGCCGGACGTGTCTCATACGGATTGGCCCAGGCTGGGAGCGTTTGTCCTTCATGGAGCCAGCGAAGAGCCAGGGTGGTCTGTATGGAGCTGCTTGTCTGCTGGGTGACTGAGTGTCCTGGGACAGCTCTGGCACCCCCTGAGTGGCGGTGCTGGGGCTGCTGGTCTCAATACTTTGGGCCAGCACATCGTCGATCCGGCGGCGTTTTGCTGCCGGGCTCCTGAGTGACTGTGGCTCTGTGGCGCCGTCTGGATGGCCTCCTTTCAAGCTCTGCTTTTTGCACGGGAAGCTGCTGCTGCTGCTGACCAGCACCACAGCCTGGGACAGCCCTGGCACCCCCTGAGTGGCGGTGCCGGGGCTGCTGGTCTCAATACTTTGGGCGATCCGGCGGTGTTTTGCTGCCGGGCTCCTGAGTGTCTGTGGCTCTGTGGGGCCCTCTGGATGGCCTCTCTTCCAGCTCTGCTTTTTGCAGGGGAAGCTGCTGCTGCTGCTGCTTCTGACCAGAACCACACTTTGAGACAGCCCTGGCACCCCCTGAGTGGCGGTGCTGGGGCTGCTGGCCTCAATATTTGGGGCCAGCACATCGTCGATCCGGCGGCGTTTTGCTGCCGGGCTCCTGAGTGACTGTGGCTCTGTCACGCCCTCTGGATGGCCTCTCTTCAAGCTCTGCTTTTTGCAGGGGAAGCTGCTGCTGCTGCTGCTGCTGACCAGCATCACAGCCTGGGACAGCCCTGGCACCCCCTGAGTGCCGGTGCCGGGGCTGCTGGTCTCAGCACGCAGCAGTGGCACTCGGTTCAGCCGTATGGGTTTCACTGCCCGGCTGCCCGGGCCTTGTGCTCTCTGTCTCCAGGAACGGCGCCGGGCCTGCTCCGCCCTGGGCTGTTCCGACAGGCCGCCACTGCTGCTGCTGCTGTTTGGATCTGCACGTTGGAGAGAGGAGAGGGCAAGTGGTGTGAGCAGCTGCGCAGGGCTCGGGTGATGTCCGTGCAGGATTGTCCCCAAGGCCTTGCCGGGCTGGCTTAAGGGCAGGGGAGGCATATGTGCCCACAGGCCAGCCTGGCCCCGCTGGCCCAAGAGAGCCAGAGGGACTCTACCCTGGGTCGTTGTTGGAGCTCCTGCTTCCCCTTGCTGCAGCTCTTGACCGCTCCCCCACTGCCAGCCGTGGGGAGGGAGATTTTGCTCTCACCTTGCTTCTTCCCAGGAGGACACTTCTCAGCAGTGTTGTGCACCATTGTGGATAGGGAGCAGTGCCTGGAAGGTCTGTGCTGCAGGCCTTTCTCCTCCTGACAAAGCATCCCAGTCCTTGTTTGGACAGAGAGAGAGGCGTTTGTGGTGCCTCAGAGGCACCAGAACTCGCCAGTAGCCTTGGGCAAGCTCCTTCTCCTCGATCCTGTCCTCAGCTCTGCAAGTTGTGTTGCCACCTTTGTACCTTAGGGCTGGGTGATGATGTCACACTAGTCCCTGTCACCCACTGCCCTAATTCGGGGAGGCTATCCTTGTGGGTGCTGACAGTGACTTTGTCAATGCCAGGCACGGCTGTAAGGAGAAAAACAGAAATGGGAACAGGTTCATCAACAGGTTGGCGGGCTTAAGGAGACTTAGGTCTTACTACAGGTCATCAGTGGTGATTAGGTCATACTAACCAGTCCTAATTCATTCTTTTGACAGCTCTAAGAGTACAGTTGATTGATTGATTCATTCTTTAAAAGAAGAGTTGTTCTGTGATACATTGGGCATATTGCTTGGGTCAGCCTCCTTAAAGGAAAATCAGAGTATTACCTACGGTCTCAAATGAAGCTTCTGAACCAACTTTAAGTACTCATGTGTTTTTCCCGAAAGATAAAGTCTCTGAGGCCGTGGAAACTTCAGGATTGGGGTGGGCAAGCATGGCAGGAATTTGAGAAGATTGGTGCCCTGTAGGCACTGGGGGGCTCTGAAGTCTCCCTGGAGCCTTCTCTTCTCCAGGCTGAACAAGCTCAGCTCTCTCAGCCCATCTCCAGAGCAGAACTGCTCCAGCCCTTGGATCATGGCTGCAACCCTCCTCTGGACCTCTTGACTCACTCCAAAAGTACCATGTTTTTAATTTTTATTTTTTTTTATTTTTTTATTTTTTTTCTTTTTTTTAAACGTGGAGACCCCAGATGTGGGTGCAGAATTACTATTGGGTTCAGGCAAGCGTTTGTTCATCACAGTTACTCCCACAAGCCAGCCCAGGTGGGAGCAGAGCTCCTTCCACCCCACCCACCCTGTTTCCATCCCTTCTTCAGCACATCCCATGGTGCTTTTTTCTGCTGCTTCCCAGGAGCTGTTGGCTCTTGCCCTGCCCTGACTGCTGGACCCGTCTGTGGACACTGCACAGCGATCTGTTGCCAGCTCTCTGGATTCTGAAGGAAAACCCAAGCAAATCTCTGAATCAAAGTAAAGGTGTCTTGCAAACTTAACCTAATCCTTTGTAAAGCTGTATTAAGGCCAAATTAAATTCAAATCTGTGGGTTCATTTTCCTCTTAGGCTTTATTCCTCGTTTGTTTGAGAGAGCTGGTGAGTCTTTTAGGACTCATGGTACCTTGGTTCCCTTTCAGAATGGAACAAATCTGAGACTTTTCCAGCCAGTTTTTCTTTAAATACCACGAGTTTTCATTCCCCTTTCATTTAAAATACTTCCACAATTTAATATGAAATGCTGGGTAGCAAAACCGGTAGCACTTCCAGACAGAAAGAAGTATGTTGTGTGTAACTCCAAATGTGAATTCTCCTTGCAAAGTGATGGCTTTCCACTGAGGTGAATCAAACAGATGCTCAGTTGGATGCTGGTGCTGAAGCACTTTTCTCTTGTGGCTTGAGTGTCTGATGGCAACAGCCTGAGATTTTAATAGCAGAAAGAAGGGATTTCCTACTAACCTTCCCCGGAGAACTGTCACTTGTACAGTCTTTTCCAGCCTCGTGTAGTCTGATCTGCATCTTCTCCAAAACTTGGTCAATTTTTAAATACTTTTTAAACTTTTTGTGTACCATTTGCAGAGAACAGGAGGGTGCTGGCTATTTTTTTTCACAAAATACACGCTGCTCTGTGAGTGAGGTGGTCCTCCGTTCTCCCCAGAGCAACCTTTACCTGTCAGCTCTGCTGCTTCTCAAGGATGGGATGCTGGTGCTGGTGTGGATAAACAGATTTTCTCCCATTTTCAGCACAGGTGATGGAGGGAGAGGAGCTGTTGGCCAAGAGCCTCATGGTGCCAGCACCTCCTGACATGCAGGAGCTGAAAAACTAGAGGTTTTGCCCTTGTTGCATTCAGTGGATTTCTAATTTTACTTCAAGCTAATTGCTTCCTCGTCCTGGGAGGTGCCAGGGAGATGCCCAAGGGGACACAAGGACAAAGATTTTAGCAAGATCTATTGCCATAAGACAAGGGGTGTTGGTTTTAAACTGGAGGAGGGATGATTCAAATGAGCTTCAAGGAAGAAATTTTTAATCAATGAGGGTGATAAAAATGCTGTGGTTTCTGCCACAGGTTGCCCAGAGATGCTGTGGAAACATTCCAGGTTGGATGGGGCTTGGAACAAGCTGACTAGTTGAAGGTGTCCTTGCTTATTGCAGGGAGGGTGGAAGTAAATGAGATTTAAAGTGTCTCCCAAGCCAAACCATTGTACGATTTTACGATCATCTCATCCAACTTCACTGCTCCAACATGATTCCCATGAGCATGCAGGAGGCTGGGAAAAGGAATGTGGGCTCTCCCAGTTCAAACAAACAGAAAAGTTTATTTTGATGGCTGAGGGGGACGAGCACCAGAGGGTGATGCTCGTCTGATCCTGCTCTGGTTTTCAGGCCGACTGTACAGCTTTTTCTCCTGCCGCTGTTGCCGCCGGACGTGTCTCATACGGATTGGCCCAGGCTGGGAGCGTTTGTCCTTCATGGAGCCAGCGAAGAGCCAGGGTGGTCTGTATGGAGCTGCTTGTCTGCTGGGTGACTGAGTGTCCTGGGACAGCCCTGGCACCCCCTGAGTGGCGGTGCTGGGGCTGCTGGTCTCAATACTTTGGGCCAGCACATCGTCGATCCGGCGGCGTTTTGCTGCCGGGCTCCTGAGTGACTGTGGCTCTGTGGCGCCGTCTGGATGGCCTCTTTTCAAGCTCTGCTTTTTGCACGGGAAGCTGCTGCTGCTGCTGCTTCTGACCAGCACCACAGCCTGGGACAGCCCTGGCACCCCCTGAGTGGCGGTGCTGGGGCTGCTGGTCTCAATACTTTGGGCGATCCGGCGGTGTTTTGCTGCCGGGCTCCTGAGTGTCTGTGGCTCTGTGGCGCCCTCTGGATGGCCTCTCTTCAAGCTCTGCTTTTTGCAGGGGAAGCTGCTGCTGCTGCTGCTGCTGACCAGAACCACACTTTGAGACAGCCCTGGCACCCCCTGAGTGGCAGTGCTGGGGCTGCTGGTCTCAATATTTTGGGCCAGCACATCGTCGATCCGGCGGCGTTTTGCTGCCGGGCTCCTGAGTGACTGTGGCTCTGTGACGCCCTCTGGATGGCCTCTCTTCAAGCTCTGCTTTTTGCAGGGGAAGCTGCTGCTGCTGCTGCTGCTGACCAGCACCACAGCCTGGGACAGCCCTGGCACCCCCTGAGTGCCGGTGCTGGGGCTGCTGGTCTCAGCACGCAGCAGTGGCACTCGGTTCAGCCGTATGGGTTTCACTGCCCGGCTGCCCGGGCCTTGTGCTCTCTGTCTCCAGGAACGGCGCCGGGCCTGCTCCGCCCTGGGCTGTTCCGACAGGCCGCCACTGCTGCTGCTGCTGTTTGGATCTGCACATTGGAGAGAGGAGAGGGCAAGTGGTGTGAGCAGCTGCGCAGGGCTCGGGTGATGTCCGTGCAGGATTGTCCCCAAGGCCTTGCCGGGCTGGCTTAAGGGCAGGGGAGGCATATGTGCCCACAGGCCAGCCTGGCCCCGCTGGCCCAAGAGAGCCAGAGGGACTCTACCCTGGGTCGTTGTTGGAGCTCCTGCTTCCCCTTGCTGCAGCTCTTGACCGCTCCCCCACTGCCAGCCGAGGGGAGGGAGATTTTTCTCTCACCTTGCTTCTTCCCAGGAGGACACTTCTCAGCAGTGTTGTGCACCATTGTGGATAGGGAG
The DNA here is from genome assembly GCF_029207755.1 of Chamaea fasciata. Lineage (NCBI taxonomy): Eukaryota > Metazoa > Chordata > Aves > Passeriformes > Sylviidae > Chamaea > Chamaea fasciata. Next base: position 65,666,613 of record NW_027094091.1, read on the forward strand.
CAGTGCCTGGAAGGTCTGTGCTGCAGGCCTTTCTCCTCCTGACAAAGCATCCCAGTCCTTGTTTGGACAGAGAGAGAGGCGTTTGTGGTGCCTCAGAGGCACCAGAACTCGCCAGTAGCCTTGGGCAAGCTCCTTCTCCTCGATCCTGTCCTCAGCTCTGCAAGTTGTGTTGCCACCTTTGTACCTTAGGGCTGGGTGATGATGTCACACTAGTCCCTGTCACCCACTGCCCTAATTCGGGGAGGCTATCCTTGTGGGTGCTGACAGTGACTTTGTCAATGCCAGGCACGGCTGTAAGGAGAAAAACAGAAATGGGAACAGGTTCATCAACAGGTTGGCGGGCTTAAGGAGACTTAGGTCTTACTACAGGTCATCAGTGGTGATTAGGTCATACTAACCAGTCCTAATTCATTCTTTTGACAGCTCTAAGAGTACAGTTGATTGATTCATTCATTCTTTAAAAGAAGAGTTGTTCTGTGATACATTGGGCATATTGCTTGGGTCAGCCTCCTTAAAGGAAAATCAGAGTATTACCTACGGTCTCAAATGAAGCTTCTGAACCAACTTTAAGTACTCATGTGTTTTTCCCGAAAGATAAAGTCTCTGAGGCCGTGGAAACTTCAGGATTGGGGTGGGCAAGCATGGCAGGAATTTGAGAAGATTGGTGCCCTGTAGGCACTGGGGGGCTCTGAAGTCTCCCTGGAGCCTTCTCTTCTCCAGGCTGAACAAGCTCAGCTCTCTCAGCCCATCTCCAGAGCAGAACTGCTCCAGCCCTTGGATCATGGCTGCAACCCTCCTCTGGACTCACTCCAGAAGTTCCATGTTTTTGTTTTTGTTTTTTTGTTTTTTTTTTTTTTTTTTTTTTTTAAACGTGGAGACCCCAGATGTGGGTGCAGAATTACTTTTGGGTTCAGGCAAGCGTTTGTTCATCACAGTTACTCCCACAAGCCAGCCCAGGTGGGAGCAGAGCTCCTTCCACCCCACCCACCCTGTTTCCATCCCTTCTTCAGCACATCCCATGGTGCTTTTTTCTGCTGCTTCCCAGGAGCTGTTGGCTCTTGCCCTGCCCTGACTGCTGGACCCGTCTGTGGACACTGCACAGCGATCTGTTGCCAGCTCTCTGGATTCTGAAGGAAAACCCAAGCAAATCTCTGAATCAAAGTAAAGGTGTCTTGCAAACTTAACCTAATCCTTTGTAAAGCTGTATTAAGGCCAAATTAAATTCAAATCTGTGGGTTCATTTTCCTCTTAGGCTTTATTCCTCGTTTGTTTGAGAGAGCTGGTGAGTCTTTTAGGACTCATGGTACCTTGGTTCCCTTTCAGAATGGAACAAATCTGAGACTTTTCCAGCCAGTTTTTCTTTAAATACCACGAGTTTTCATTCCCCTTTCATTTAAAATACTTCCACAATTTAATATGAAATGCTGGGTAGCAAAACCGGTAGCACTTCCAGACAGAAAGAAGTATGTTGTGTGTAACTCCAAATGTGAATTCTCCTTGCAAAGTGATGGCTTTCCACTGAGGTGAATCAAACAGATGCTCAGTTGGATGCTGGTGCTGAAGCACTTTTCTCTTGTGGCTTGAGTGTCTGATGGCAACAGCCTGAGATTTTAATAGCAGAAAGAAGGGATTTCCTACTAACCTTCCCCGGAGAACTGTCACTTGTACAGTCTTTTCCAGCCTCGTGTAGTCTGATCTGCATCTTCTCCAAAACTTGGTCAATTTTTAAATACTTTTTAAACTTTTTGTGTACCATTTGCAGAGAACAGGAGGGTGCTGGCTATTTTTTTTCACAAAATACACGCTGCTCTGTGAGTGAGGTGGTCCTCCGTTCTCCCCAGAGCAACCTTTACCTGTCAGCTCTGCTGCTTCTCAAGGATGGGATGCTGGTGCTGGTGTGGATAAACAGATTTTCTCCCATTTTCAGCACAGGTGATGGAGGGAGAGGAGCTGTTGGCCAAGAGCCTCATGGTGCCAGCACCTCCTGACATGCAGGAGCTGAAAAACTAGAGGTTTTGCCCTTGTTGCATTCAGTGGATTTCTAATTTTACTTCAAGCTAATTGCTTCCTCGTCCTGGGAGGTGCCAGGGAGATGCCCAAGGGGACACAAGGACAAAGATTTTAGCAAGATCTATTGCCATAAGACAAGGGGTGTTGGTTTTAAACTGGAGGAGGGATGATTCAAATGAGCTTCAAGGAAGAAATTTTTAATCAATGAGGGTGATAAAAATGCTGTGGTTTCTGCCACAGGTTGCCCAGAGATGCTGTGGAAACATTCCAGGTTGGATGGGGCTTGGAACAAGCTGACTAGTTGAAGGTGTCCTTGCTTATTGCAGGGAGGGTGGAAGTAAATGAGATTTAAAGTGTCTCCCAAGCCAAACCATTGTACGATTTTACGATCATCTCATCCAACTTCACTGCTCCAACATGATTCCCATGAGCATGCAGGAGGCTGGGAAAAGGAATGTGGGCTCTCCCAGTTCAAACAAACAGAAAAGTTTATTTTGATGGCTGAGGGGGACGAGCACCAGAGGGTGATGCTCGTCTGATCCTGCTCTGGTTTTCAGGCCGACTGTACAGCTTTTTCTCCTGCCGCTGTTGCCGCCGGACGTGTCTCATACGGATTGGCCCAGGCTGGGAGCGTTTGTCCTTCATGGAGCCAGCGAAGAGCCAGGGTGGTCTGTATGGAGCTGCTTGTCTGCTGGGTGACTGAGTGTCCTGGGACAGCTCTGGCACCCCCTGAGTGGCGGTGCTGGGGCTGCTGGTCTCAATACTTTGGGCCAGCACATCGTCGATCCGGCGGCGTTTTGCTGCCGGGCTCCTGAGTGACTGTGGCTCTGTGGCGCCGTCTGGATGGCCTCCTTTCAAGCTCTGCTTTTTGCACGGGAAGCTGCTGCTGCTGCTGACCAGCACCACAGCCTGGGACAGCCCTGGCACCCCCTGAGTGGCGGTGCCGGGGCTGCTGGTCTCAATACTTTGGGCGATCCGGCGGTGTTTTGCTGCCGGGCTCCTGAGTGTCTGTGGCTCTGTGGGGCCCTCTGGATGGCCTCTCTTCCAGCTCTGCTTTTTGCAGGGGAAGCTGCTGCTGCTGCTGCTTCTGACCAGAACCACACTTTGAGACAGCCCTGGCACCCCCTGAGTGGCGGTGCTGGGGCTGCTGGCCTCAATATTTGGGGCCAGCACATCGTCGATCCGGCGGCGTTTTGCTGCCGGGCTCCTGAGTGACTGTGGCTCTGTCACGCCCTCTGGATGGCCTCTCTTCAAGCTCTGCTTTTTGCACGGGAAGCTGCTGCTGCTGCTGCTGCTGACCAGCATCACAGCCTGGGACAGCCCTGGCACCCCCTGAGTGCCGGTGCCGGGGCTGCTGGTCTCAGCACGCAGCAGTGGCACTCGGTTCAGCCGTATGGGTTTCACTGCCCGGCTGCCCGGGCCTTGTGCTCTCTGTCTCCAGGAACGGCGCCGGGCCTGCTCCGCCCTGGGCTGTTCCGACAGGCCGCCACTGCTGCTGCTGCTGTTTGGATCTGCACGTTGGAGAGAGGAGAGGGCAAGTGGTGTGAGCAGCTGCGCAGGGCTCGGGTGATGTCCGTGCAGGATTGTCCCCAAGGCCTTGCCGGGCTGGCTTAAGGGCAGGGGAGGCATATGTGCCCACAGGCCAGCCTGGCCCCGCTGGCCCAAGAGAGCCAGAGGGACTCTACCCTGGGTCGTTGTTGGAGCTCCTGCTTCCCCTTGCTGCAGCTCTTGACCGCTCCCCCACTGCCAGCCGTGGGGAGGGAGATTTTGCTCTCACCTTGCTTCTTCCCAGGAGGACACTTCTCAGCAGTGTTGTGCACCATTGTGGATAGGGAGCAGTGCCTGGAAGGTCTGTGCTGCAGGCCTTTCTCCTCCTGACAAAGCATCCCAGTCCTTGTTTGGACAGAGAGAGAGGCGTTTGTGGTGCCTCAGAGGCACCAGAACTCGCCAGTAGCCTTGGGCAAGCTCCTTCTCCTCGATCCTGTCCTCAGCTCTGCAAGTTGTGTTGCCACCTTTGTACCTTAGGGCTGGGTGATGATGTCACACTAGTCCCTGTCACCCACTGCCCTAATTCGGGGAGGCTATCCTTGTGGGTGCTGACAGTGACTTTGTCAATGCCAGGCACGGCTGTAAGGAGAAAAACAGAAATGGGAACAGGTTCATCAACAGGTTGGCGGGCTTAAGGAGACTTAGGTCTTACTACAGGTCATCAGTGGTGATTAGGTCATACTAACCAGTCCTAATTCATTCTTTTGACAGCTCTAAGAGTACAGTTGATTGATTGATTCATTCTTTAAAAGAAGAGTTGTTCTGTGATACATTGGGCATATTGCTTGGGTCAGCCTCCTTAAAGGAAAATCAGAGTATTACCTACGGTCTCAAATGAAGCTTCTGAACCAACTTTAAGTACTCATGTGTTTTTCCCGAAAGATAAAGTCTCTGAGGCCGTGGAAACTTCAGGATTGGGGTGGGCAAGCATGGCAGGAATTTGAGAAGATTGGTGCCCTGTAGGCACTGGGGGGCTCTGAAGTCTCCCTGGAGCCTTCTCTTCTCCAGGCTGAACAAGCTCAGCTCTCTCAGCCCATCTCCAGAGCAGAACTGCTCCAGCCCTTGGATCATGGCTGCAACCCTCCTCTGGACCTCTTGACTCACTCCAAAAGTACCATGTTTTTAATTTTTATTTTTTTTATTTTTTTATTTTTTTTCTTTTTTTTAAACGTGGAGACCCCAGATGTGGGTGCAGAATTACTATTGGGTTCAGGCAAGCGTTTGTTCATCACAGTTACTCCCACAAGCCAGCCCAGGTGGGAGCAGAGCTCCTTCCACCCCACCCACCCTGTTTCCATCCCTTCTTCAGCACATCCCATGGTGCTTTTTTCTGCTGCTTCCCAGGAGCTGTTGGCTCTTGCCCTGCCCTGACTGCTGGACCCGTCTGTGGACACTGCACAGCGATCTGTTGCCAGCTCTCTGGATTCTGAAGGAAAACCCAAGCAAATCTCTGAATCAAAGTAAAGGTGTCTTGCAAACTTAACCTAATCCTTTGTAAAGCTGTATTAAGGCCAAATTAAATTCAAATCTGTGGGTTCATTTTCCTCTTAGGCTTTATTCCTCGTTTGTTTGAGAGAGCTGGTGAGTCTTTTAGGACTCATGGTACCTTGGTTCCCTTTCAGAATGGAACAAATCTGAGACTTTTCCAGCCAGTTTTTCTTTAAATACCACGAGTTTTCATTCCCCTTTCATTTAAAATACTTCCACAATTTAATATGAAATGCTGGGTAGCAAAACCGGTAGCACTTCCAGACAGAAAGAAGTATGTTGTGTGTAACTCCAAATGTGAATTCTCCTTGCAAAGTGATGGCTTTCCACTGAGGTGAATCAAACAGATGCTCAGTTGGATGCTGGTGCTGAAGCACTTTTCTCTTGTGGCTTGAGTGTCTGATGGCAACAGCCTGAGATTTTAATAGCAGAAAGAAGGGATTTCCTACTAACCTTCCCCGGAGAACTGTCACTTGTACAGTCTTTTCCAGCCTCGTGTAGTCTGATCTGCATCTTCTCCAAAACTTGGTCAATTTTTAAATACTTTTTAAACTTTTTGTGTACCATTTGCAGAGAACAGGAGGGTGCTGGCTATTTTTTTTCACAAAATACAGGCTGCTCTGTGAGTGAGGTGGTCCTCCGTTCTCCCCAGAGCAACCTTTACCTGTCAGCTCTGCTGCTTCTCAAGGATGGGATGCTGGTGCTGGTGTGGATAAACAGATTTTCTCCCATTTTCAGCACAGGTGATGGAGGGAGAGGAGCTGTTGGCCAAGAGCCTCATGGTGCCAGCACCTCCTGACATGCAGGAGCTGAAAAACTAGAGGTTTTGCCCTTGTTGCATTCAGTGGATTTCTAATTTTACTTCAAGCTAATTGCTTCCTCGTCCTGGGAGGTGCCAGGGAGATGCCCAAGGGGACACAAGGACAAAGATTTTAGCAAGATCTATTGCCATAAGACAAGGGGTGTTGGTTTTAAACTGGAGGAGGGATGATTCAAATGAGCTTCAAGGAAGAAATTTTTAATCAATGAGGGTGATAAAAATGCTGTGGTTTCTGCCACAGGTTGCCCAGAGATGCTGTGGAAACATTCCAGGTTGGATGGGGCTTGGAACAAGCTGACTAGTTGAAGGTGTCCTTGCTTATTGCAGGGAGGGTGGAAGTAAATGAGATTTAAAGTGTCTCCCAAGCCAAACCATTGTACGATTTTACGATCATCTCATCCAACTTCACTGCTCCAACATGATTCCCATGAGCATGCAGGAGGCTGGGAAAAGGAATGTGGGCTCTCCCAGTTCAAACAAACAGAAAAGTTTATTTTGATGGCTGAGGGGGACGAGCACCAGAGGGTGATGCTCGTCTGATCCTGCTCTGGTTTTCAGGCCGACTGTACAGCTTTTTCTCCTGCCGCTGTTGCCGCCGGACGTGTCTCATACGGATTGGCCCAGGCTGGGAGCGTTTGTCCTTCATGGAGCCAGCGAAGAGCCAGGGTGGTCTGTATGGAGCTGCTTGTCTGCTGGGTGACTGAGTGTCCTGGGACAGCTCTGGCACCCCCTGAGTGGCGGTGCTGGGGCTGCTGGTCTCAATACTTTGGGCCAGCACATCGTCGATCCGGCGGCGTTTTGCTGCCGGGCTCCTGAGTGACTGTGGCTCTGTGGCGCCGTCTGGATGGCCTCCTTTCAAGCTCTGCTTTTTGCACGGGAAGCTGCTGCTGCTGCTGACCAGCACCACAGCCTGGGACAGCCCTGGCACCCCCTGAGTGGCGGTGCCGGGGCTGCTGGTCTCAATACTTTGGGCGATCCGGCGGTGTTTTGCTGCCGGGCTCCTGAGTGTCTGTGGCTCTGTGGGGCCCTCTGGATGGCCTCTCTTCCAGCTCTGCTTTTTGCAGGGGAAGCTGCTGCTGCTGCTGCTTCTGACCAGAACCACACTTTGAGACAGCCCTGGCACCCCCTGAGTGGCGGTGCTGGGGCTGCTGGCCTCAATATTTGGGGCCAGCACATCGTCGATCCGGCGGCGTTTTGCTGCCGGGCTCCTGAGTGACTGTGGCTCTGTCACGCCCTCTGGATGGCCTCTCTTCAAGCTCTGCTTTTTGCAGGGGAAGCTGCTGCTGCTGCTGCTGCTGACCAGCACCACAGCCTGGGACAGCCCTGGCACCCCCTGAGTGCCGGTGCCGGGGCTGCTGGTCTCAGCACGCAGCAGTGGCACTCGGTTCAGCCGTATGGGTTTCACTGCCCGGCTGCCCGGGCCTTGTGCTCTCTGTCTCCAGGAACGGCGCCGGGCCTGCTCCGCCCTGGGCTGTTCCGACAGGCCGCCACTGCTGCTGCTGCTGTTTGGATCTGCACATTGGAGAGAGGAGAGGGCAAGTGGTGTGAGCAGCTGCGCAGGGCTCGGGTGATGTCCGTGCAGGATTGTCCCCAAGGCCTTGCCGGGCTGGCTTAAGGGCAGGGGAGGCATATGTGCCCACAGGCCAGCCTGGCCCCGCTGGCCCAAGAGAGCCAGAGGGAGTCTACCCTGGGTCGTTGTTGGAGCTCCTGCTTCCCCTTGCTGCAGCTCTTGACCGCTCCCCCACTGCCAGCCGTGGGGAGGGAGATTTTGCTCTCACCTTGCTTCTTCCCAGGAGGACACTTCTCAGCAGTGTTGTGCACCATTGTGGATAGGGAGCAGTGCCTGGAAGGTCTGTGCTGCAGGCCTTTCTCCTCCTGACAAAGCATCCCAGTCCTTGTTTGGACAGAGAGAGAGGCGTTTGTGGTGCCTCAGAGGCACCAGAACTCGCCAGTAGCCTTGGGCAAGCTCCTTCTCCTCGATCCTGTCCTCAGCTCTGCAAGTTGTGTTGCCACCTTTGTACCTTAGGGCTGGGTGATGATGTCACACTAGTCCCTGTCACCCACTGCCCTAATTCGGGGAGGCTATCCTTGTGGGTGCTGACAGTGACTTTGTCAATGCCAGGCACGGCTGTAAGGAGAAAAACAGAAATGGGAACAGGTTCATCAACAGGTTGGCGGGCTTAAGGAGACTTAGGTCTTACTACAGGTCATCAGTGGTGATTAGGTCATACTAACCAGTCCTAATTCATTCTTTTGACAGCTCTAAGAGTACAGTTGATTGATTCATTCATTCTTTAAAAGAAGAGTTGTTCTGTGATACATTGGGCATATTGCTTGGGTCAGCCTCCTTAAAGGAAAATCAGAGTATTACCTACGGTCTCAAATGAAGCTTCTGAACCAACTTTAAGTACTCATGTGTTTTTCCCGAAAGATAAAGTCTCTGAGGCCGTGGAAACTTCAGGATTGGGGTGGGCAAGCATGGCAGGAATTTGAGAAGATTGGTGCCCTGTAGGCACTGGGGGGCTCTGAAGTCTCCCTGGAGCCTTCTCTTCTCCAGGCTGAACAAGCTCAGCTCTCTCAGCCCATCTCCAGAGCAGAACTGCTCCAGCCCTTGGATCATGGCTGCAACCCTCCTCTGGACCTCTTGACTCACTCCAAAAGTACCATGTTTTTAATTTTTTTTTTTTTTTATTTTTTTTATTTTTTTTCTTTTTTTTAAACGTGGAGACCCCAGATGTGGGTGCAGAATTACTATTGGGTTCAGGCAAGCGTTTGTTCATCACAGTTACTCCCACAAGCCAGCCCAGGTGGGAGCAGAGCTCCTTCCACCCCACCCACCCTGTTTCCATCCCTTCTTCAGCACATCCCATGGTGCTTTTTTCTGCTGCTTCCCAGGAGCTGTTGGCTCTTGCCCTGCCCTGACTGCTGGACCCGTCTGTGGACACTGCACAGCGATCTGTTGCCAGCTCTCTGGATTCTGAAGGAAAACCCAAGCAAATCTCTGAATCAAAGTAAAGGTGTCTTGCAAACTTAACCTAATCCTTTGTAAAGCTGTATTAAGGCCAAATTAAATTCAAATCTGTGGGTTCATTTTCCTCTTAGGCTTTATTCCTCGTTTGTTTGAGAGAGCTGGTGAGTCTTTTAGGACTCATGGTACCTTGGTTCCCTTTCAGAATGGAACAAATCTGAGACTTTTCCAGCCAGTTTTTCTTTAAATACCACGAGTTTTCATTCCCCTTTCATTTAAAATACTTCCACAATTTAATATGAAATGCTGGGTAGCAAAACCGGTAGCACTTCCAGACAGAAAGAAGTATGTTGTGTGTAACTCCAAATGTGAATTCTCCTTGCAAAGTGATGGCTTTCCACTGAGGTGGATCAAACAGATGCTCAGTTGGATGCTGGTGCTGAAGCACTTTTCTCTTGTGGCTTGAGTGTCTGATGGCAACAGCCTGAGATTTTAATAGCAGAAAGAAGGGATTTCCTACTAACCTTCCCCGGAGAACTGTCACTTGTACAGTCTTTTCCAGCCTCATGTAGTCTGATCTGCATCTTCTCCAAAACTTGGTCAATTTTTAAATACTTTTTAAACTTTTTGTGTACCATTTGCAGAGAACAGGAGGGTGCTGGCTATTTTTTTTCACAAAATACACGCTGCTCTGTGAGTGAGGTGGTCCTCCGTTCTCCCCAGAGCAACCTTTACCTGTCAGCTCTGCTGCTTCTCAAGGATGGGATGCTGGTGCTGGTGTGGATAAACAGATTTTCTCCCATTTTCAGCACAGGTGATGGAGGGAGAGGAGCTGTTGGCCAAGAGCCTCATGGTGCCAGCACCTCCTGACATGCAGGAGCTGAAAAACTAGAGGTTTTGCCCTTGTTGCATTCAGTGGATTTCTAATTTTACTTCAAGCTAATTGCTTCCTCGTCCTGGGAGGTGCCAGGGAGATGCCCAAGGGGACACAAGGACAAAGATTTTAGCAAGATCTATTGCCATAAGACAAGGGGTGTTGGTTTTAAACTGGAGGAGGGATGATTCAAATGAGCTTCAAGGAAGAAATTTTTAATCAATGAGGGTGATAAAAATGCTGTGGTTTCTGCCACAGGTTGCCCAGAGATGCTGTGGAAACATTCCAGGTTGGATGGGGCTTGGAACAAGCTGACTAGTTGAAGGTGTCCTTGCTTATTGCAGGGAGGGTGGAAGTAAATGAGATTTAAAGTGTCTCCCAAGCCAAACCATTGTACGATTTTACGATCATCTCATCCAACTTCACTGCTCCAACATGATTCCCATGAGCATGCAGGAGGCTGGGAAAAGGAATGTGGGCTCTCCCAGTTCAAACAAACAGAAAAGTTTATTTTGATGGCTGAGGGGGACGAGCACCAGAGGGTGATGCTCGTCTGATCCTGCTCTGGTTTTCAGGCCGACTGTACAGCTTTTTCTCCTGCCGCTGTTGCCGCCGGACGTGTCTCATACGGATTGGCCCAGGCTGGGAGCGTTTGTCCTTCATGGAGCCAGCGAAGAGCCAGGGTGGTCTGTATGGAGCTGCTTGTCTGCTGGGTGACTGAGTGTCCTGGGACAGCTCTGGCACCCCCTGAGTGGCAATGCTGGGGCTGCTGGTCTCAATACTTTGGGCCAGCACATCGTCGATCCGGCGGCGTTTTGCTGCCGGGCTCCTGAGTGACTGTGGCTCTGTGGCGCCGTCTGGATGGCCTCCTTTCAAGCTCTGCTTTTTGCACGGGAAGCTGCTGCTGCTGCTGACCAGCACCACAGCCTGGGACAGCCCTGGCACCCCCTGAGTGGCGGTGCCGGGGCTGCTGGTCTCAATACTTTGGGCGATCCGGCGGTGTTTTGCTGCCGGGCTCCTGAGTGTCTGTGGCTCTGTGGGGCCCTCTGGATGGCCTCTCTTCCAGCTCTGCTTTTTGCGGGGGAAGCTGCTGCTGCTGCTGCTTCTGACCAGAACCACACTTTGAGACAGCCCTGGCACCCCCTGAGTGGCGGTGCTGGGGCTGCTGGCCTCAATATTTGGGGCCAGCACATCGTCGATCCGGCGGCGTTTTGCTGCCGGGCTCCTGAGTGACTGTGGCTCTGTCACGCCCTCTGGATGGCCTCTCTTCAAGCTCTGCTTTTTGCAGGGGAAGCTGCTGCTGCTGCTGCTGCTGACCAGCATCACAGCCTGGGACAGCCCTGGCACCCCCTGAGTGCCGGTGCCGGGGCTGCTGGTCTCAGCACGCAGCAGTGGCACTCGGTTCAGCCGTATGGGTTTCACTGCCCGGCTGCCCGGGCCTTGTGCTCTCTGTCTCCAGGAACGGCGCCGGGCCTGCTCCGCCCTGGGCTGTTCCGACAGGCCGCCACTGCTGCTGCTGCTGTTTGGATCTGCACGTTGGAGAGAGGAGAGGGCAAGTGGTGTGAGCAGCTGCGCAGGGCTCGGGTGATGTCCGTGCAGGATTGTCCCCAAGGCCTTGCCGGGCTGGCTTAAGGGCAGGGGAGGCATATGTGCCCACAGGCCAGCCTGGCCCCGCTGGCCCAAGAGAGCCAGAGGGACTCTACCCTGGGTCGTTGTTGGAGCTCCTGCTTCCCCTTGCTGCAGCTCTTGACCGCTCCCCCACTGCCAGCCGTGGGGAGGGAGATTTTGCTCTCACCTTGCTTCTTCCCAGGAGGACACTTCTCAGCAGTGTTGTGCACCATTGTGGATAGGGAGCAGTGCCTGGAAGGTCTGTGCTGCAGGCCTTTCTCCTCCTGACAAAGCATCCCAGTCCTTGTTTGGACAGAGAGAGAGGCGTTTGTGGTGCCTCAGAGGCACCAGAACTCGCCAGTAGCCTTGGGCAAGCTCCTTCTCCTCGATCCTGTCCTCAGCTCTGCAAGTTGTGTTGCCACCTTTGTACCTTAGGGCTGGGTGATGATGTCACACTAGTCCCTGTCACCCACTGCCCTAATTCGGGGAGGCTATCCTTGTGGGTGCTGACAGTGACTTTGTCAATGCCAGGCACGGCTGTAAGGAGAAAAACAGAAATGGGAACAGGTTCATCAACAGGTTGGCGGGCTTAAGGAGACTTAGGTCTTACTACAGGTCATCAGTGGTGATTAGGTCATACTAACCAGTCCTAATTCATTCTTTTGACAGCTCTAAGAGTACAGTTGATTGATTCATTCATTCTTTAAAAGAAGAGTTGTTCTGTGATACATTGGGCATATTGCTTGGGTCAGCCTCCTTAAAGGAAAATCAGAGTATTACCTACGGTCTCAAATGAAGCTTCTGAACCAACTTTAAGTACTCATGTGCTTTTCTCGAAAGATAAAGTCTCTGAGGCCGTGGAAACTTCAGGATTGGGGTGGGCAAGCATGGCAGGAATTTGAGAAGATTGGTGCCCTGTAGGCACTGGGGGGCTCTGAAGTCTCCCTGGAGCCTTCTCTTCTCCAGGCTAAACAAGCTCAGCTCTCTCAGCCCATCTCCAGAGCAGAACTGCTCCAGCCCTTGGATCATGGCTGCAACCCTCCTCTGGACCTCTTGACTGACTCCAAAAGTACCATGTTTTTAATTTTTATTTTTTTTTATTTTATTTTTTTTTTTTTTTTTTAAACGTGGAGACCCCAGATGTGGGTGCAGAATTACTATTGGGTTCAGGCAAGCGTTTGTTCATCACAGTTACTCCCACAAGCCAGCCCAGGTGGGAGCAGAGCTCCTTCCACCCCACCCACCCTGTTTCCATCCCTTCTTCAGCACATCCCATGGTGCTTTTTTCTGCTGCTTCCCAGGAGCTGTTGGCTCTTGCCCTGCCCTGACTGCTGGACCCGTCTGTGGACACTGCACAGCGATCTGTTGCCAGCTCTCTGGATTCTGAAGGAAAACCCAAGCAAATCTCTGAATCAAAGTAAAGGTGTCTTGCAAACTTAACCTAATCCTTTGTAAAGCTGTATTAAGGCCAAATTAAATTCAAATCTGTGGGTTCATTTTCCTCTTAGGCTTTATTCCTCGTTTGTTTGAGAGAGCTGGTGAGTCTTTTAGGACTCATGGTACCTTGGTTCCCTTTCAGAATGGAACAAATCTGAGACTTTTCCAGCCAGTTTTTCTTTAAATACCACGAGTTTTCATTCCCCTTTCATTTAAAATACTTCCACAATTTAATATGAAATGCTGGGTAGCAAAACCGGTAGCACTTCCAGACAGAAAGAAGTATGTTGTGTGTAACTCCAAATGTGAATTCTCCTTGCAAAGTGATGGCTTTCCACTGAGGTGAATCAAACAGATGCTCAGTTGGATGCTGGTGCTGAAGCACTTTTCTCTTGTGGCTTGAGTGTCTGATGGCAACAGCCTGAGATTTTAATAGCAGAAAGAAGGGATTTCCTACTAACCTTCCCCGGAGAACTGTCACTTGTACAGTCTTTTCCAGCCTCATGTAGTCTGATCTGCATCTTCTCCAAAACTTGGTCAATTTTTAAATACTTTTTAAACTTTTTGTGTACCATTTGCAGAGAACAGGAGGGTGCTGGCTATTTTTTTCACAAAATACACGCTGCTCTGTGAGTGAGGTGGTCCTCCGTTCTCCCCAGAGCAACCTTTACCTGTCAGCTCTGCTGCTTCTCAAGGATGGGATGCTGGTGCTGGTGTGGATAAACAGATTTTCTCCCATTTTCAGCACAGGTGATGGAGGGAGAGGAGCTGTTGGCCAAGAGCCTCATGGTGCCAGCACCTCCTGACATGCAGGAGCTGAAAATCTAGAGGTTTTGCCCTTGTTGCATTCAGTGGATTTCTAATTTTACTTCAAGCTAATTGCTTCCTCGTCCTGGGAGGTGCCAGGGAGACGCCCAAGGGGACACAAGGACAAAGACTTTAGCAAGATCTATTGCCATAAGACAAGGGGTGTTGGTTTTAAACTGGAGGAGGGATGATTCAAATGAGCTTCAAGGAAGAAATTTTTAATCAATGAGGGTGATAAAAATGCTGTGGTTTCTGCCACAGGTTGCCCAGAGATGCTGTGGAAACATTCCAGGTTGGATGGGGCTTGGAACAAGCTGACTAGTTGAAGGTGTCCTTGCTTATTGCAGGGAGGGTGGAAGTAAATGAGATTTAAAGTGTCTCCCAAGCCAAACCATTGTACGATTTTACGATCATCTCATCCAACTTCACTGCTCCAACATGATTCCCATGAGCATGCAGGAGGCTGGGAAAAGGAATGTGGGCTCTCCCAGTTCAAACAAACAGAAAAGTTTATTTTGATGGCTGAGGGGGACGAGCACCAGAGGGTGATGCTCGTCTGATCCTGCTCTGGTTTTCAGGCCGACTGTACAGCTTTTTCTCCTGCCGCTGTTGCCGCCGGACGTGTCTCATACGGATTGGCCCAGGCTGGGAGCGTTTGTCCTTCATGGAGCCAGCGAAGAGCCAGGGTGGTCTGTATGGAGCTGCTTGTCTGCTGGGTGACTGAGTGTCCTGGGACAGCTCTGGCACCCCCTGAGTGGCGGTGCTGGGGCTGCTGGTCTCAATACTTTGGGCCAGCACATCGTCGATCCGGCGGCGTTTTGCTGCCGGGCTCCTGAGTGACTGTGGCTCTGTGGCGCCGTCTGGATGGCCTCCTTTCAAGCTCTGCTTTTTGCACGGGAAGCTGCTGCTGCTGCTGACCAGCACCACAGCCTGGGACAGCCCTGGCACCCCCTGAGTGGCGGTGCTGGGGCTGCTGGTCTCAATACTTTGGGCGATCCGGCGGTGTTTTGCTGCCGGGCTCCTGAGTGTCTGTGGCTCTGTGGCGCCCTCTGGATGGCCTCTCTTCAAGCTCTGCTTTTTGCAGGGGAAGCTGCTGCTGCTGCTGCTGCTGACCAGAACCACACTTTGAGACAGCCCTGGCACCCCCTGAGTGCCGGTGCTGGGGCTGCTGGTCTCAGCACGCAGCAGTGGTACTCGGTTCAGCCGTATGGGTTTCACTGCCTGGCTGCCCGGGCCTTGTGCTCTCTGTCTCCAGGAACGGCGCCGGGCCTGCTCCGCCCTGGGCTGTCCTGACAGGCCGCTGCTGCTGCTGCTGTTTGGATCTGCACATTGGAGAGAGGAGAGGGCAAGTGGTGTGAGCAGCTGCGCAGGGCTCGGGTGATGTCCGTGCAGGATTGTCCCCAAGGCCTTGCCGGGCTGGCTTAAGGGCAGGGGAGGCATATGTGCCCACAGGCCAGCCTGGCCCCGCTGGCCCAAGAGAGCCAGAGGGACTCTACCCTGGGTCGTTGTTGGAGCTCCTGCTTCCCCTTGCTGCAGCTCTTGACCGCTCCCCCACTGCCAGCCGTGGGGAGGGAGATTTTTCTCTCACCTTGCTTCTTCCCAGGAGGACACTTCTCAGCAGTGTTGTGCACCATTGTGGATAGGGAGCAGTGCCTGGAAGGTCTGTGCTGCAGGCCTTTCTCCTCCTGACAAAGCATCCCAGTCCTTGTTTGGACAGAGAGAGAGGCGTTTGTGGTGCCTCAGAGGCACCAGAACTCGCCAGTAGCCTTGGGCAAGCTCCTTCTCCTCGATCCTGTCCTCAGCTCTGCAAGTTGTGTTGCCACCTTTGTACCTTAGGGCTGGGTGATGATGTCACACTAGTCCCTGTCACCCACTGCCCTAATTCGGGGAGGCTATCCTTGTGGGTGCTGACAGTGACTTTGTCAATGCCAGGCACGGCTGTAAGGAGAAAAACAGAAATGGGAACAGGTTCATCAACAGGTTGGCGGGCTTAAGGAGACTTAGGTCTTACTACAGGTCATCAGTGGTGATTAGGTCATACTAACCAGTCCTAATTCATTCTTTTGACAGCTCTAAGAGTACAGTTGATTGATTCATTCATTCTTTAAAAGAAGAGTTGTTCTGTGATACATTGGGCATATTGCTTGGGTCAGCCTCCTTAAAGGAAAATCAGAGTATTACCTACGGTCTCAAATGAAGCTTCTGAACCAACTTTAAGTACTCATGTGTTTTTCCCGAAAGATAAAGTCTCTGAGGCCGTGGAAACTTCAGGATTGGGGTGGGCAAGCATGGCAGGAATTTGAGAAGATTGGTGCCCTGTAGGCACTGGGGGGCTCTGAAGTCTCCCTGGAGCCTTCTCTTCTCCAGGCTAAACAAGCTCAGCTCTCTCAGCCCATCTCCAGAGCAGAACTGCTCCAGCCCTTGGATCATGGCTGCAACCCTCCTCTGGACCTCTTGACTCACTCCAAAAGTACCATGTTTTTAATTTTTATTTTATTTATTTTTTTTTTTTTTTTTTTAAACGTGGAGACCCCAGATGTGGGTGCAGAATTACTATTGGGTTCAGGCAAGCGTTTGTTCATCACAGTTACTCCCACAAGCCAGCCCAGGTGGGAGCAGAGCTCCTTCCACCCCACCCACCCTGTTTCCATCCCTTCTTCAGCACATCCCATGGTGCTTTTTTCTGCTGCTTCCCAGGAGCTGTTGGCTCTTGCCCTGCCCTGACTGCTGGACCCGTCTGTGGACACTGCACAGCGATCTGTTGCCAGCTCTCTGGATTCTGAAGGAAAACCCAAGCAAATCTCTGAATCAAAGTAAAGGTGTCTTGCAAACTTAACCTAATCCTTTGTAAAGCTGTATTAAGGCCAAATTAAATTCAAATCTGTGGGTTCATTTTCCTCTTAGGCTTTATTCCTCGTTTGTTTGAGAGAGCTGGTGAGTCTTTTAGGACTCATGGTACCTTGGTTCCCTTTCAGAATGGAACAAATCTGAGACTTTTCCAGCCAGTTTTTCTTTAAATACCACGAGTTTTCATTCCCCTTTCATTTAAAATACTTCCACAATTTAATATGAAATGCTGGGTAGCAAAACCGGTAGCACTTCCAGACAGAAAGAAGTATGTTGTGTGTAACTCCAAATGTGAATTCTCCTTGCAAAGTGATGGCTTTCCACTGAGGTGGATCAAACAGATGCTCAGTTGGATGCTGGTGCTGAAGCACTTTTCTCTTGTGGCTTGAGTGTCTGATGGCAACAGCCTGAGATTTTAATAGCAGAAAGAAGGGATTTCCTACTAACCTTCCCCGGAGAACTGTCACTTGTACAGTCTTTTCCAGCCTCGTGTAGTCTGATCTGCATCTTCTCCAAAACTTGGTCAATTTTTAAATACTTTTTAAACTTTTTGTGTACCATTTGCAGAGAACAGGAGGGTGCTGGCTATTTTTTTCACAAAATACATGCTGCTCTGTGAGTGAGGTGGTCCTCCGTTCTCCCCAGAGCAACCTTTACCTGTCAGCTCTGCTGCTTCTCAAGGATGGGATGCTGGTGCTGGTGTGGATAAACAGATTTTCTCCCATTTTCAGCACAGGTGATGGAGGGAGAGGAGCTGTTGGCCAAGAGCCTCATGGTGCCAGCACCTCCTGACATGCAGGAGCTGAAAAACTAGAGGTTTTGCCCTTGTTGCATTCAGTGGATTTCTAATTTTACTTCAAGCTAATTGCTTCCTCGTCCTGGGAGGTGCCAGGGAGATGCCCAAGGGGACACAAGGACAAAGATTTTAGCAAGATCTATTGCCATAAGACAAGGGGTGTTGGTTTTAAACTGGAGGAGGGATGATTCAAATGAGCTTCAAGGAAGAAATTTTTAATCAATGAGGGTGATAAAAATGCTGTGGTCTCTGCCACAGGTTGCCCAGAGATGCTGTGGAAACATTCCAGGTTGGATGGGGCTTGGAACAAGCTGACTAGTTGAAGGTGTCCTTGCTTATTGCAGGGAGGGTGGAAGTAAATGAGATTTAAAGTGTCTCCCAAGCCAAACCATTGTACGATTTTACGATCATCTCATCCAACTTCACTGCTCCAACATGATTCCCATGAGCATGCAGGAGGCTGGGAAAAGGAATGTGGGCTCTCCCAGTTCAAACAAACAGAAAAGTTTATTTTGATGGCTGAGGGGGACGAGCACCAGAGGGTGATGCTCGTCTGATCCTGCTCTGGTTTTCAGGCCGACTGTACAGCTTTTTCTCCTGCCGCTGTTGCCGCCGGACGTGTCTCATACGGATTGGCCCAGGCTGGGAGCGTTTGTCCTTCATGGAGCCAGCGAAGAGCCAGGGTGGTCTGTATGGAGCTGCTTGTCTGCTGGGTGACTGAGTGTCCTGGGACAGCCCTGGCACCCCCTGAGTGGCGGTGCTGGGGCTGCTGGTCTCAATACTTTGGGCCAGCACATCGTCGATCCGGCGGCGTTTTGCTGCCAGGCTCCTGAGTGACTGTGGCTCTGTGGCGCCGTCTGGATGGCCTCTTTTCAAGCTCTGCTTTTTGCACGGGAAGCTGCTGCTGCTGCTGCTGCTGACCAGCACCACAGCCTGAGACAGCCCTGGCACCCCCTGAGTGGCGGTGCTGGGGCTGCTGGTCTCAATACTTTGGGCGATCCGGCGGTGTTTTGCTGCCGGGCTCCTGAGTGTCTGTGGCTCTGTGGCGCCCTCTGGATGGCCTCTCTTCAAGCTCTGCTTTTTGCAGGGGAAGCTGCTGCTGCTGCTGCTGCTGACCAGAACCACACTTTGAGACAGCCCTGGCACCCCCTGAGTGGCAGTGCTGGGGCTGCTGGTCTCAATATTTTGGGCCAGCACATCGTCGATCCGGCGGTGTTTTGCTGCCGGGCTCCTGAGTGACTGTGGCTCTGTGACGCCCTCTGGATGGCCTCTCTTCAAGCTCTGCTTTTTGCAGGGGAAGCTGCTGCTGCTGCTGCTGCTGACCAGCACCACAGCCTGGGACAGCCCTGGCACCCCCTGAGTGCCGGTGCTGGGGCTGCTGGTCTCTTTGGGCCAGCACATGGTCGATCCGGCGGCGTTTTGCTGCCGGGCTCCTGAGTGACTGTGGCTCTGTGGCGCCCTCTGGATGGCCGTCTTTTCAAGCTCTGCTTTTTGCAGGGGAAGCTGCTTCTGCTGCTGCTGTTTGGATCTGCACATTGGAGAGAGGAGAGGGCAAGTGGTGTGAGCAGCTGCGCAGGGCTCGGGTGATGTCCGTGCAGGATTGTCCCCAAGGCCTTGCCGGGCTGGCTTAAGGGCAGGGGAGGCATATGTGCCCACAGGCCAGCCTGGCCCCGCTGGCCCAAGAGAGCCAGAGGGAGTCTACCCTGGGTCGTTGTTGGAGCTCCTGCTTCCCCTTGCTGCAGCTCTTGACCGCTCCCCCACTGCCAGCCGTGGGGAGGGAGATTTTGCTCTCACCTTGCTTCTTCCCAGGAGGACACTTCTCAGCAGTGTTGTGCACCATTGTGGATAGGGAGCAGTGCCTGGAAGGTCTGTGCTGCAGGCCTTTCTCCTCCTGACAAAGCATCCCAGTCCTTGTTTGGACAGAGAGAGAGGCGTTTGTGGTGCCTCAGAGGCACCAGAACTCGCCAGTAGCCTTGGGCAAGCTCCTTCTCCTCGATCCTGTCCTCAGCTCTGCAAGTTGTGTTGCCACCTTTGTACCTTAGGGCTGGGTGATGATGTCACACTAGTCCCTGTCACCCACTGCCCTAATTCGGGGAGGCTATCCTTGTGGGTGCTGACAGTGACTTTGTCAATGCCAGGCACGGCTGTAAGGAGAAAAACAGAAATGGAAACAGGTTCATCAACAGGTTGGCGGGCTTAAGTAGACTTAGGTCTTACTACAGGTCATCAGTGGTGATTGTCCTGCCCATTTGGCCCAGGGGGACTTGTCAAGTCTGAAGTCTTTGCCTATTTTTAACCCTCTCATGTTAACAGAATTCGATATTGGTCCTGTGTTACATCATTTCCTGATGTCTGAATCTTAGCAAAATTGTCCAGTTAGACCGATTTTTGCTGAGAAGTAGTTCTTTTACTGTGGTAGGTTTATGAATGGACACAGATGCAGACTAAAAATCAGTAACTCCTAAGAAAGGGTAACTGTCATTATCCAAGTATTATGCTTTTTGAATAGCTTGAATCTACAAAAGAATCTACAAAAGTAATGAAACTAAAACAAGTCAAAGCAGGTTGTTACTTCTAGTCTAAATTCGGAGGCCTTTGAAGTAAGTTAAAAAGAAGCTTTGTGTTCAGTGCTCATTGCATCTGACTTAAGTCCACAAATTGGAAACCATGTTTTTGTCAAGCTTTTGATAGTTTTTTAACAATTTAATATGTGTCCGTCCACAAATTGGAAACAATGTTTTGGTCAAGCTTTTGATAGTTTTTTAACAATTTAATATGTATCAAAAACTCCTGAGGATCACTGCATTTGCTTATGGAGTATTCTGGGCTTTTGACTCATAGTTTGGTTTTTATTTTTTTGGTTGGTTGTTTTTTGTTTTGTTTTTGTTTTTTTTTTCCTTTTCCAGTCTAAAATGAAGATATGTTGTATTTAAGTTTGTAATTCTGTACAAAAATGAAGATTAAACGATCCCCTTTCAGTTACTTTTCAAAAAAACATATGCAGATAAAAGTGGGTAAAGTCTATTTAACCACATGACTGTATGCACATGAGCATCTGAAAACAAAAAGTACTTTTTAATGTATTAGCTCACATAATGAGATGTTAGAGCACTCTTGGAAAAGCAGCTATGGGAATAAAGGAATGGCACTCAGTGCAGCTAATGTAAGGAATGGTTGTAGTGCAAAGATGCCAGACAATATAATAAAAAATAGCTGTGGTGATCTAAATTTAGTATTATCAGAGTCTGGGGACAATTATGGCTGAGAAGTCATTAGGGCAAGAACAAAGTTTAGTTCTGCAGAGAAGACAGCTGATGCCAAGCTAAAGACATGATTATTTGCAAACGATTCAGATCTGCACAGTATTTCAGAAAATTGCCCTCTAAAAACGGAAGGCGCATCATCACGTTAAACTTCACGTGGAAGTGGGAAGACAGGAAACAAAAGCCCCAGGATGTGGACTGGCCTTTCTCCTCATGCTGTCTAGGTCTGTATAAATATGTGTATACCAGTGAGTAACTGAGCTGTCTCTGTGTGCCGGGGATGATGGGGTAGGAGTTTGTGGAAGCTGGCTGGGACAAACATTAGGAGAGCTAAAGGGCAGGCACCCACAGCCAAAGAATGTGGTGATATGTATCTGCCATTTAAGGAATGAAACACTTGTGGTTTTGTCATGAGGAGTAAAGTTTCTTAGGGTAAAATCATCTTTTTATTGTAGATTGTTGAATTTAAAAAAGTGTATGTGGCTGGAATGCAGCTCTCAATGTCAAAATTTGGGGTTATTTTAGAGTATGGACTGTTTTTAGGTCCGTGGTTTTCATGTGCCTTCATCTGCTCTAAGGAGTTCATCCAAACACCAGGTTCAGATAGTATCCAGCTTGTTCCAGATGATGTCCTGTACTTTTGTGTCGTGGGCACATCGATCATAATAAAGTTCTCTGTTGCTTTATACCTTTTTATGCCGAGGTGGCTAGCCTTGGGGCTTAGCCAAGGACATGGTGTGCATTTTGGTGAAAGCATCTTAAAGCCAGACGAAATTGTCATTATTTCAGAGGTTTTACAGAAATGCTTTCAATGATGCATGTTATAGCATACAATCTGTGCATTGGAATTTTGATTAACTTAAATAAGATCAAATCAATATATCAGAAATCTTCCACATGATAATTACTTTAGGAATTTTTTAAGTAGTTGTGTACTGAATGTGAATTTGATATATTTTAAAATATTTGATGACTGTTGCAATTGTGTTTTGACTCAGATGAAACTTGGACAGATTTCAGTGTGTGTTTTTTTCTGATCTGGGCCTGAACTGTGGAGAAATGAAAGTCTGACTATGTTTATACTTTTTGTGGAGTGTATTGAGTGGTTAAAAACTTGCTTGAAGTTGTTGTTTTGGGGAATTGTTTTCTCTGTGTGTGAAAGTCACAGAAAAGTTACAGAAAACCAAGAAACTGTCTAACACATAAAAATTCAAAGCTAGCCCTATAAATGGCTGAGAAATCACACATTTGTCTCTTTGGAAAAGAGACCCTGACAACCTAAGCTATGCTTTTTTTTTTTTTTTAAAAAAAATCTTTCTTTTTATTTAATGTCTCTTTCCATGTTTGTAAATAATGCGTATTATTTAGTGTAATTTGTAGTCAAAACAATAGATACTGCCCCAATTATCCTGCAGGTTTCTCCAAATTTATATGATCTTCAGTTGTTTTCTTTCCTTTTAATATTCTCTATTTATAGTTCACATGAAAAACAGTCACTGGGGATTTTGGAACGTGGTTTTTATTTTCTGGGTATTGTCAGTGGTGGTGCATGGAAGCATAAAGGATCTTGAATTTTGTAAACTAAGGTAATTGTGCAGGAATCTTGATGAGGAGTTCTTGTTTTGACTAGTGAAGGATAGGTTATGAAATTCATCATTGTAGTTTCTAAAGCTTGCTCCAAAATGGGGCAATTTTTAATCTCAGAAACACTTTGAAGTGCATTCTGCATGTTTGTTTTTTTTTTTTAAGCTCACTTAACAACAGTAAGTTACAGCTGGGATGAAGTTTCACTGCTTTTTTAATAGATCCTCGAAGCAAAACCTGAGTGTTGTAGTTGAGCTGAGCCCTGCTTTGCTTGGAATCATCGGAGTATCCTTTTTTCACTGCAAAAGAGAAACCATGACTTTCCAGTGGAAGGTCTGGGAAGTGACACAATTCCTGTAGTTGCTGACCCAGCCATTGCCATAGTTTTTCTTTTTCTGCTGGCTGGTGAGTCCCTTCTAGGTGGGTTTGCAGCTTGAGAAGGATGAAACTGCTTAGGCAACTGGGTCTGGAGGAACCAAAAGTGGTGTGGAAGAACTTTTAAAAACTTTTTAGTCAGAAAACGAGGTAGTTCACTTCTTTAGTAGAGGTCACCAAATGTTCTTTTATAGGTGATGTTGCATATTGCTTTTTGTTGCCTTCAAATCATTATATGTTAATATTTCTGTCCTGAGACATTTGCTTAAGATGAATTGTAGCAAAGATTCCTGCAACTTTTAAAGGAATTATTAATAAACTGCTCAACTACTAAATATTATAATACATTGGTGCTAGCTTTTACCTGTGTCTCTCATACCATATAATATCCAATTTATTTTCACCAAAGAGAGACATACTTCACATTTAAATTTCTCTGTGTTTTCAGGAGATTTGTAACAGATGAATATGCAGTACAGCACTAATGTACCTGTGCTGCTCAGTCATGTTTGAAAGGTAGTCTGTGAAAAGAGCTTTAGGCATTGATTGAAGAATATTGCAGATTCTCTTCACCTTTTTGAGAGGTTAGAAAAACTTGTTGAAAGAAGAGGAAGCTTTCTTCTGTTCTTTAGAAAGATACCCAAAATCTATCAGGGAAAAAAGCCTATGTAAAGGGAGTGAATATATAAGAGAGAAAATCTGATGTGATCTTTCAACGCTGCAAGGCACTTCATTAAGCTTCCCACCTGTGATGGAGGTGGCTCTTAAAAATCTGCTTCTTCTAGGAAAACGTTACAACCCTGGAAATCAACTCTGTTCTCCTTTAACTGTAGTACTGTACCAACCTGCAGTGTCCTAAATGGCTTGCAGCAGTCAGGGAAAATGGTCCTACAGCAAGTGGACTGTTGTGGAATTTTGGAGAACATGTTCAGATCTCCTGGCCTGTCCCTGGGTAAATCACTGTGTGCGTGAAGGGTCATCTGATAATCTGCAAGATCTCACACAAGGACGGGGGAGGTCACAGGAATGTGTTAAATAAAAATTAAAGCTGGCCAATGTTCAGAATTTAGTTCTGAATTTCTGTGTTTCTGCTTGAACTTGGACTAAACAATGTGTCATGGGTTTTGTAAAGAGCGTATTATTCTCTTCCATCTGGGTGGAGCAGAACTGCTTATCTTTGCCCAAATGGGTCAGTGTCACTTCTCAGATGGTGGAGTGCTACTTATCTCTCTTCATTGTTTCACTGCTTCCATGGGAATGTCTTCTGCTAATGGACCATTAAGAGCTCATCAGTGACATTGCACATTACAGTGCACTATTGTAAGCTGCTCCACACAAGGAGGAGGAGCCACAGTCCCACTAGGTATCCGGTTTTCCCACCGGATCCCTGGAGGAAGACCGGACCCGTCTCACCATTACTGGACCCTGTTTCTTCAATGGGACCATCTCTATTCCAACAGAACCACGTCTGCCACTCCAGGAGGGCTTACTTTGGACTGCTTCCAACACCCTGACCAACAGGGTGTCAGGTTGTATTTCTGACTCTGTCAGGGTTTTTCTAGGATTTCTTGTTTGTTTATTTGTTTGCTCATTCTTCTGTACTACAACATCTGTATTTTCATATCCCTAGTAAAGAACTGCTCTACCTATTCCCAAACTCTTTGCCTGACAGCCTTTTAATTGCAAATTTATGATAATTTGGAAAAGGGGGAGAGGGGCTTACATTTTAAGGGAGACTCCAACCCTCCCTGGCAGATACCTGTCTATCTAAACCAAGACACAATGTTATTTTTTTGTCCCCATGATTTTCCACCAAGTGAAGGTGGAGAAATTACTAACTTTTACCACGATTTGGAAGTGACTGCAGTAACAGAGATCATATTAACAGCTAGAGACACAGAAAGCTAGTGCATAAAATCAGCTTAATAGAAAGAAGGAATTTATGTACAACATTTAGCCTCTTCCCGGGGCTCTTTCTGAATGCTGTCTTTGAATGCCATTTTCTTTGTCATAATGCAGGGTTAAAGAAAAAGAATACATGTTTGAGCTTGGAAAAAGACAGAAGTTTTAATGTTTTGTTGTTGTTGTTGTTGTTTCTTTTAATGTTGGCTACAAAAGACACTTGAAACTAAAATTCTTGAGCTATTATCAGCTGAAGCAAAGTTCTGAATCAGTTAAATAACCTGAAAAATTTCCATTTTATTTGCCGAAGTTCAGCTGACGTCCAAGCTGTGTAGTGATCTCCTCAGATTCTTATGTAAGGTTAACGAAAATTCCATTGACAATGTTCTCCCTAGACAGCTTTTGGCAAGATCAAAAGAAGCTGACAGGCAGCAGATTCAAAACAAACTGAATCAGGTATTTCTCCACACAGTGAGAAATTTAAACTCTGCAGCTTGCAGTTAGAAGAAGGTGTGGATTCCAGGAGTTTACGTGGCTTCAATAATACCACTGTGAAAGAAAATTTCACTCAGTGCTGTTAAAATCTGACTTCAGAATTGATTCTAGCTGGTTTATGTGTGGTCTAGAAGAAGATGTAAGAATTTCTTGCTTGATCACTCAGTGGCAGATTCTTTGTTGTAAGAGTCTTTCCTACTTTTAGGCTGTGCTTTGAGAGGTATAAATTAGAAATCTGCGTTATTTACTGTTCTGCATTGTCAGCAGACTTTGCAGGAATTGATGCCAAGACAGCATGCTCTCTTTAGCTCCGTGGAGCAATTGTTCTTTTCTTTTTAAGGCTGGTGACAGTCGTTTGGCCTCTCCACGGTGAGTCTCTGGAAGATTACTACCAAGTTTTGGAGGTGTTGGTAAGCCAGAAGCTTCCAGCAGCTCCTCTGCTCTGACATGAGATTTGTTGCAGATAGTCTGCACAGAGTAGTTAAGGGCATGTTTCCTTAATTCTTCATAGGTCCAGTGTTCAGTAAGTGATATTTATGTAAACATTAAGAACTAAAAAAAAAAAAAGAAAAAACCCAACCAAATTGCTGTGGAACAAATATTTATGCTATCAGATGAACTCCTTGACTTTCCAGACTGAAGGAATTTACAAGCGCTGAGTATTAAAAAACAAGATTAGAAGAACACTGGGGTTGGTGTGTTTCCTATAAAACGATTACATTCCTAAAATAGGTATATCCCCTCTCTTGTTCACACTTTCTTTGTTGCTGTTGAAGGACACAGAGGTTAGCTTTAGCACCTGACACTGCCTTTCATGCATTGCTTGCAGCCCCAGCTAGCTGAAAATACCAGCCCATTGTCCAAGAGTTTTGCTTTCTCCTCATTTCCTTCTTCAAACTTAATTAGAACCAAAGAGTCTGAAACTTTGGAACTAAAACAGCCACTTGTTTTGAGAAGGATTAGAAGATTTTCCCCCTCTCTGCCTTGTCCTGTGTCCAGGTTTGCCCTGGGCCAGGGCTGGCTGCCTGGTGCAGGCAGTGAAACCGTCTGTGGCCATCCTCAGGCAGCCCTTTGGCTGGCACTGTGCTGCTGTCCTGCTGGCCCTGGCACAGGAGAGCTGCTTCTTGTGCCACCTGCACACGTGCTGCAG
The DNA here is from genome assembly GCF_029207755.1 of Chamaea fasciata. Taxonomy (NCBI): domain Eukaryota; kingdom Metazoa; phylum Chordata; class Aves; order Passeriformes; family Sylviidae; genus Chamaea; species Chamaea fasciata. The sequence goes on from NW_027094091.1 coordinate 65,692,585, forward strand.
GTATTGGCTCTGCTGGGGCTCGGCCTTGGAGGGCTGCCTTGCAACAAGACTTTAGTTTTCCTTTCCCAACCAAGCCCATTTGCTTCCAGCTGTGAGGTTTGGGGCTCAGTTCTTGTGGAGTTCAAGGGAGGTGGAGCGGAAAGGTGCTTTTACAGCACTTTTGTGCCTCTCCATATTTTGGGTTGGCAGGGGTCTTGCCTAGATCTTGATTTAGACTAGATTTCTAGGTTTTCTCTAACTGATATTAAACGGTATATTTTTCCAAGGGGTTATCAGAGACGCAAGAGACCACTGCACTCCTGTGATAAACTTGCAGCTTCCTGGGATGCCACTGTATCCCGAAACTGAGCATGCATTGAGGATGGGAAGCAGAAGGGGCACACATAGCACCTGTCTTTGCTGCTTACATCAATTTTCATGGCTGCTGTTATCCCTTGATGACGCCTTTATTCTGACTTTAGACTATCATGTGTTGAGAATTAAACTCTCACAATTGACTTCTGCCTTCTTCCCTGCTACTCTTTTGTTCTTTTCCCATGTCATGGGACAGAGATGAACTAGCAGTGTCGTGGTCAGATGTGCTGCGTGGCTGCTCTGTGCTCACAGGAGCTCTCCTGGATGTAGAGCTTAGCATCTCCCTCTTTAAAGGGCTGCCCAGCTTCCTCCTGTCCCGTCTCGTGGGCCCATCTTGCGGTCTCATACTTTGGGATGGAAAAAATAATCGTGATATGCTGAAAAGGAAAGCAGGTATCCGGAACTGTGATGCACATTTATTTTGAGAGAGATATTTTTGGAGACTTTGGGACAAATGCGAGACATTTTGTTTTCACGTGGAGGAAAGTCAATACTCGTGGCTGCTTGCATTATCGTGCAATAGAATATCCTGAGCTGGAAGGGGACTCATGAGAATAATTGAGTCCAACTCTAGGAGGAAGTTGATCAAATGAAAGGAGCGGTTGCTTTGTGCTGCTCATTAGAGAGTACAGATTGATACCTGCCTGGTTTCCTTGGCAAGGCCATAGCAACGTCTTCTGTGACACCTCCTTATGTGCACTACCAAAGTAGCTAAATCTGTACATGGAGGCACACAGACATCTTTTGAAAAATCTCCTGGTTTTCCATGACCATATGGAAACTGTCAGCCAGAGCAAAATCCTGGAGTTCATGATTTCTTATGATGTTGAAACTTCTTCTCTTTATTCCACGCATTTTACTCTGTACCAAGTAGACCTGAGGACAGGAAGGCCCACAACCAGCTTAGAGTCATTTTAGCACCATTTGTATAATTGTGAGAGATCGGCCAGTTTTTCAGTTGTCATTGTTAACGCAAAGGTTTTCCTTTCTAAATAAAGGACCTTTTTTTAACATCCACCCTAAACCTGCCCTGACACAACTTAAGCCATTCCCTCAGTATGGTTTTGTTTCTGTGTTTAGGCTTGTTATGTTCTTGAGAGAGCCAGATTAATGATTAGATTCTCATTTATACTCTTAATATGAAATAAGGGTTATGCAAAAATTGCTATGTATGTTTTTTGTTTATTTTCCCCGGAAAGATAAGTGTCAGGCGTCCGCCAAGTGTGAATGTATTTAGAAATTGCACGTTGCAGAAGTAACTTCCATGGTCTTTTACACTATAAATATTGCTTTTGGCCAGTGAAGATGTTTCCAAAGTAACCTCAGAGCATAAGTGCAGCGCTGCTGTCACGAGAAGCCACGCTGATCCTGAGAAAAAAACCTGCTCCTAAATACCAGCTTTGGGAATCAGAAACCTCTGGACAAATCATTCCTCTTGCCTCTTGAGTGACTTTTGCTGCCTGCTACCAGCAGAAAGCTTTTAAACTTCCCCTGATTGAACCTCTGAGGCAGTATTGAGAGACATATGCATCAGATTTGGGTTTCGAAACTACTGATATTCACATTTAACCCAAGCAGGCTTAATTCAGTCTTGAAAAATGAACACGGGGCAAGATTATTTTCTTGTGAGGTAATGTCTTTTCCAAGGTTACAGTTTGTGAGCGGACCATTGAGCGCTAAATGTGTCCTGCCTGTCGCAAGGGTGGAATGAACGCCTGTGTGCCGGGGAGCCACGGTCTGTGCCAGGTGTGGGGTGGTGTCCCAAACTTTCCTGATCCCCACCCCTCTCCCTGCCCAGATGTGGGATAGGGCTGACTGGAAGAGAAGAGGTGGTGAGCAGAGTGGATCCTGCTCTCTGGTGGCTGCAGCCAAAGTAAACAAACGAGAGTAGTTGCCACCGCAGGCGTTTTACAGTAGACCTTGCCTTTTTATCAATGTCGTTATTAAACTGCTATAAATGTTGTAGGCTGCTGTTGGAGATGAAATTCCCCCTTCCCCCAGTTTCTCGGTTACTGTCTGTCACTAAGTGCTATTATCATCTAGCAAAATCAGACGGTGCAGGCAGCAGTCTGAATGTTAATGTTAACCTCTAATAGGTTTTAAATAGCTATAAAAAAAATTAGGCTGCAGCAGGACAGGAAGGCTAGTTTACCTTAACATAAAATAAAGGAGGACATGTTGACCTGATTTACTTAGACGTAGCTGTTATGTGCTCTTTAGGGAGGAAACTGGTGTACCAAAGCTTATACAGACAGGAAAAATGTTCTTTACCTCATGCTGTACAAATGACATAAAGGCTCTTGCTTTGATTAACGAGTAAAGCCATAGGTGCTGCATGTATACACTAATGCAGATGTCATTCTGGCTACTTTTTACATTAACTCCTCCCAGAATACCCATAGAGATGTGAAAGAGACTGTTTTGAACTGTGCTACATCTCATTTGGCTTTGAGGATGCCACTTTTTTGCGACAAGTCCAATACGAGTTATATCCACAATGGAAATGTAAGGGTAATAAAAATGGATCATCTGTCATTCGGGATTTCCCAGCTGTCTGGACTAGCCTAAAGTTCTTACAGAGGTGTGTGGAAAAAGTCGCGCATGAGCCCAGCTGCCTTTCTCCAGCTCTCTCCATGTTTGCTTCCAAGCTCCTCTCAGCCAGCAGCTCCCAACATGCTCTTCATGCCAGCATTTGAAATGCACCCCCACCAGAAAGAGGGCTGGTCTCTTCACGTGCAGGGAGAGAGAACCAAACTCTGTGTGCAAGTCAGGAGCAGCTCACTGGTAGACGATGAGAACCCACTGCTGAAGGAAAAATTGGTCTAGTTTTCTATAGGTGCTCTGAAGTTTTGGAAGAGGTCATGGTTAGGGACATGTCTGCTCAGAATCATCATAAAGCAAAGCTGCAGTTTGTAAAAGGCAATTTGTTGGAGGCTGGGGGCCTCACTTCTCTCCTTGGGGAGGTCTGAATTCGGACTGTCATAGGACCAGCAGGATTCAGGGCGTGCCTTTGATCTCTTAAAGCTGGGGGCACTCAAGGCTGGGTGTGGGTGCTTGCTCTTGTGGTCTACATAAAAAAAAAAAAAAACAAAAAAAAAACCCAAAAAAACAAAAACAAAAAAAAAAAAACCCAAAAAACCACCACACCACCAACACATGATTTTAAGGCAGAATTTTAATTGCTCTTTTTCTACTTCTGGGAAATCAAAAAGCTCCAGACCTAGAAGTTCAGGCACAGTTGTTGTTAAAAATGGCAGGAGACACAGTTCCCTCCTCTAAATGCCTTTATTAATAACCAGGGGTCTCGAGGGCTGGCCTACGCCGCCGCTGCTCCCTTTCGTCCACACCGCTGAGGCGAAGGTACAATCCACTTTGCTGCCTGCGCTGCCGAATGGGAGTTCTCGCCTCGCAGGAGTTCCGAAGCACTCCCTTTGGAGCACGGAGTCCAGGGGTCTCTCGCTCCTTAAGTACTTTTGAAGTTATGGTGAGGTACAAGCGCTTGTCTATGAATACCCTCGGCATAAATACCATTTGGTGTGGTCAGTCCAGTGCTGTCCTTGGCAGATTTAAATTCTGAGTTGGCTCGTTTCGGCCAGGGGCTCTTGGTGTTGATATGGTCCCATCATGCAGCTGTACCCTTTTAATTTCCATAAGGGTGGCAGCAGCAGCCTGACTGACAGGCCGGTTGTCAGCAGGAAGTAGGAAGAGGATCCGACAGGAAGTAGGAAGTGGAGCAAGCAAGGAAGAAGCCAGTGGGACAGGCTGGGTGCAGGGAGTAGAGCAGCAGCAGCAGCAGAAATGGAGAGCAGTGATGCCAGGGAGCAGCGACGGCTCGACCCGACGCAAAGGCGACGGAATCAGGTGAGTGGGGTCTTGGGGTAAGGGATACAGAGGGGACAAAAACTGCCTTTTGGTAATTAACAAACAGCATTATAACTCTTGAACTGATTTTAACTAAATATTACAACTCTCTAACCAACAACTTATATCACCATAACAATTCTCATTCATCACAGTTGTAATATATTTTATTAAAATCATTAAGCAGTTGAGCATTAGGTCATACTAACCAGTCCTAATTCATTCTTTTGACAGTTCTAAGAGTACAGTTGATTGATTCATTCATTCTTTAAAAGAAGAGTTTTCTGTGATACATTGGGCATATTGCTTGGGTCAGCCTCCTTAAAGGAAAATCAGAGTATTGCCTACGGTATCAAATGAAGCTTCTGAACCAACTTTAAGTACTCATGTGTTTTTCCCGAAAGATAAAGTCTCTGAGGCCGTGGAAACTTCAGGATTGGGGTGGGCAAGCATGGCAGGAATTTGAGAAGATTGGTGCCCTGTAGGCACTGGGGGGCTCTGAAGTCTCCCTGGAGCCTTCTCTTCTCCAGGCTGAACAAGCTCAGCTCTCTCAGCCCATCTCCAGAGCAGAACTGCTCCAGCCCTTGGATCATGGCTGCAACCCTCCTCTGGAGTCACTCCAGAAGGTCCATGTTTTTTGTTCTATTTTTTTGTTTTTGTTTTTTTTTTTTTTTTTAAATCCTGGAGACCCCAGATGTGGGTGCAGAATTACTTTTGGGTTCAGGCAAGCGTTTGTTCATCACAGTTACTCTCACAAGCCAGCCCAGGTGGGAGCAGAGCTCCTTCCACCCCACCCACCCTGTTTCCATCCCTTCTTCAGCACATCCCATGGTGCTTTTTTCTGCTGCTTCCCAGGAGCTGTTGGCTCTTGCCCTGCCCTGACTGCTGGACCCGTCTGTGGACACTGCACAGCGATCTGTTGCCAGCTCTCTGGATTCTGAAGGAAAACCCAAGCAAATCTCTGAATCAAAGTAAAGGTGTCTTGCAAACTTAACCTAATCCTTTGTAAAGCTGTATTAAGGCCAAATTAAATTCAAATCTGTGGGTTCATTTTCCTCTTAGGCTTTATTCCTCGTTTGTTTGAGAGAGCTGGTGAGTCTTTTAGGACTCATGGTACCTTGGTTCCCTTTCAGAATGGAACAAATCTGAGACTTTTCCAGCCAGTTTTTCTTTAAATACCACGAGTTTTCATTCCCCTTTCATTTAAAATACTTCCACAATTTAATATGAAATGCTGGGTAGCAAAACCGGTAGCACTTCCAGACAGAAAGAAGTATGTTGTGTGTAACTCCAAATGTGAATTCTCCTTGCAAAGTGATGGCTTTCCACTGAGGTGGATCAAACAGATGCTCAGTTGGATGCTGGTGCTGAAGCACTTTTCTCTTGTGGCTTGAGTGTCTGATGGCAACAGCCTGAGATTTTAATAGCAGAAAGAAGGGATTTCCTACTAACCTTCCCCGGAGAACTGTCACTTGTACAGTCTTTTCCAGCCTCGTCTAGTCTGACCTGCATCTTGTCCAAAACTTGGTCAGCTTTTAAACACTTTTTAAACTTTTTGTGTACCATTTGCAGAGAACAGGAGGGTGCTGGCTATTTTTTTCACAAAATACACGCTGCTCTGTGAGTGAGGTGGTCCTCCGTTCTCCCCAGAGCAACCTTTACCTGTCAGCTCTGCTGCTTCTCAAGGATGGGATGCTGGTGCTGGTGTGGATAAACAGATTTTCTCCCATTTTCAGCACAGGTGATGGAGGGAGAGGAGCTGTTGGCCAAGAGCCTCATGGTGCCAGCACCTCCTGACATGCAGGAGCTGAAAATCTAGAGGTTTTGCCCTTGTTGCATTCAGTGGATTTCTAATTTTACTTCAAGCTAATTGCTTCCTCGTCCTGGGAGGTGCCAGGGAGATGCCCAAGGGGACACAAGGACAAAGATTTTAGCAGGGTCTATTGCCATAAGACAAGGGGTGTTGGTTTTAAACTGGAGGAGGGATGATTCAAATGAGCTTCAAGGAAGAAATTTTTTATCAATGAGGGTGATAAAAATGCTGTGGTCTCTGCCACAGGTTGCCCAGAGATGCTGTGGAAACATTCCAGGTTGGATGGGGCTTGGAACAAGCTGACTAGTTGAAGGTGTCCTTGCTTATTGCAGGGAGGGTGGAAGTAAATGAGATTTAAAGTGTCTCCCAAGCCAAACCATTGTACGATTTTACGATCATCTCATCCAACTTCACTGCTCCAACATGATTCCCATGAGCATGCAGGAGGCTGGGAAAAGGAATGTGGGCTCTCCCAGTTCAAACAAACAGAAAAGTTTATTTTGATGGCTGAGGGGGACGAGCACCAGAGGGTGATGCTCGTCTGATCCTGCTCTGGTTTTCAGGCCGACTGTACAGCTTTTTCTCCTGCCGCTGTTGCCGCCGGACGTGTCTCATACGGATTGGCCCAGGCTGGGAGCGTTTGTCCTTCATGGAGCCAGCGAAGAGCCAGGGTGGTCTGTATGGAGCTGCTTGTCTGCTGGGTGACTGAGTGTCCTGGGACAGCCCTGGCACCCCCTGAGTGGCGGTGCTGGGGCTGCTGGTCTCAATACTTTGGGCCAGCACATCGTCGATCCGGCGGCGTTTTGCTGCCGGGCTCCTGAGTGACTGTGGCTCTGTGGCGCCATCTGGATGGCCTCTTTTCAAGCTCTGCTTTTTGCACGGGAAGCTGCTGCTGCTGCTGCTGCTGACCAGCACCACAGCCTGGGACAGCCCTGGCACCCCCTGAGTGGCGGTGCTGGGGCTGCTGGTCTCAATACTTTGGGCGATCCGGCGGTGTTTTGCTGCCGGGCTCCTGAGTGTCTGTGGCTCTGTGGGGCCCTCTGGATGGCCTCTCTTCAAGCTCTGCTTTTTGCAGGGGAAGCTGCTGCTGCTGCTGCTTCTGACCAGAACCACACTTTGAGACAGCCCTGGCACCCCCTGAGTGGCGGTGCTGGGGCTGCTGGCCTCAGTATTTTGGGCCAGCACATCGTCGATCCGGCGGCGTTTTGCTGCCGGGCTCCTGAGTGACTGTGGCTCTGTGACGCCCTCTGGATGGCCTCTCTTCAAGCTCTGCTTTTTTGCAGGGGAAGCTGCTGCTGCTGCTTCTGCTGACCAGCACCACAGCCTGGGACAGCCCTGGCACCCTCTGAGTGCCGGTGGTGGGGCTGCTGGTCTCAGCACGCAGCAGTGGCACTCGGTTCAGCCGTATGTGTTTCACTGCCCGGCTGCACGGGCCTTGTGCTCTCTGTCTCCAGGAACGGCGCCGGGCCTGCTCCGCCCTGGGCTGTCCAGACAGGCCGCTGCTGCTGCTGCTGTTTGGATCTGCACATTGGAGAGAGGAGAGGGCAAGTGGTGTGAGCAGCTGCGCAGGGCTCGGGTGATGTCCGTGCAGGATTGTCCCCAAGGCCTTGCCGGGCTGGCTTAAGGGCAGGGGAGGCATATGTGCCCACAGGCCAGCCTGGCCCCGCTGGCCCAAGAGAGCCAGAGGGACTCTACCCTGGGTCGTTGTTGGAGCTCCTGCTTCCCCTTGCTGCAGCTCTTGACCGCTCCCCCACTGCCAGCCGTGGGGAGGGAGATTTTGCTCTCACCTTGCTTCTTCCCAGGAGGACACTTCTCAGCAGTGTTGTGCACCATTGTGGATAGGGAGCAGTGCCTGGAAGGTCTGTGCTGCAGGCCTTTCTCCTCCTGACAAAGCATCCCAGTCCTTGTTTGGACAGAGAGAGAGGCGTTTGTGGTGCCTCAGAGGCACCAGAACTCGCCAGTAGCCTTGGGCAAGCTCCTTCTCCTCGATCCTGTCCTCAGCTCTGCAAGTTGTGTTGCCACCTTTGTACCTTAGGGCTGGGTGATGATGTCACACTAGTCCCTGTCACCCACTGCCCTAATTCGGGGAGGCTATCCTTGTGGGTGCTGACAGTGACTTTGTCAGTGCCAGGCACGGCTGTAAGGAGAAAAACAGAAATGGGAACAGGTTCATCAACAGGTTGGCTGGCTTAAGTAGACTTAGGTCTTACTACAGGTCATCAGTGGTGATTAGGTCATACTAACCAGTCCTAAGTCATTCTTTTGACAGCTCTAAGAGTACAGTTGATTGATTCATTCATTCTTTAAAAGAAGAGTTGTTCTGTGATACATTGGGCATATTGCTTGGGTCAGCCTCCTTAAAGGAAAATCAGAGTATTACCTACGGTCTCAAATGAAGCTTCTGAACCAACTTTAAGTACTCATGTGTTTTTCCCGAAAGATAAAGTCTCTGAGGCCGTGGAAACTTCAGGATTGGGGTGGGCAAGCATGGCAGGAATTTGAGAAGATTGGTGCCCTGTAGGCACTGGGGGGCTCTGAAGTCTCCCTGGAGCCTTCTCTTCTCCAGGCTGAACAAGCTCAGCTCTCTCAGCCCATCTCCAGAGCAGAACTGCTCCAGCCCTTGGATCATGGCTGCAACCCTCCTCTGGACCTCTTGACTCACTCCAAAAGTACCATGTTTTTAATTTTTATTTTTTTTCTTTTTTTTTTTTTAAACGTGGAGACCCCAGATGTGGGTGCAGAATTACTTTTGGGTTCAGGCAAGCGTTTGTTCATCACAGTTACTCCCACAAGCCAGCCCAGGTGGGAGCAGAGCTCCTTCCACCCCACCCACCCTGTTTCCATCCCTTCTTCAGCACATCCCATGGTGCTTTTTTCTGCTGCTTCCCAGGAGCTGTTGGCTCTTGCCCTGCCCTGACTGCTGGACCCGTCTGTGGACACTGCACAGCGATCTGTTGCCAGCTCTCTGGATTCTGAAGGAAAACCCAAGCAAATCTCTGAATCAAAGTAAAGGTGTCTTGCAAACTTAACCTAATCCTTTGTAAAGCTGTATTAAGGCCAAATTAAATTCAAATCTGTGGGTTCATTTTCCTCTTAGGCTTTATTCCTCGTTTGTTTGAGAGAGCTGGTGAGTCTTTTAGGACTCATGGTACCTTGGTTCCCTTTCAGAATAGAACAAATCTGAGACTTTTCCAGCCAGTTTTTCTTTAAATACCACGAGTTTTCATTCCCCTTTCATTTAAAATACTTCCACAATTTAATATGAAATGCTGGGTAGCAAAACCGGTAGCACTTCCAGACAGAAAGAAGTATGTTGTGTGTAACTCCAAATGTGAATTCTCCTTGCAAAGTGATGGCTTTCCACTGAGGTGGATCAAACAGATGCTCAGTTGGATGCTGGTGCTGAAGCACTTTTCTCTTGTGGCTTGAGTGTCTGATGGCAACAGCCTGAGATTTTAATAGCAGAAAGAAGGGATTTCCTACTAACCTTCCCCGGAGAACTGTCACTTGTACAGTCTTTTCCAGCCTCGTCTAGTCTGACCTGCATCTTCTCCAAAACTTGGTCAGTTTTTAAATACTTTTTAAACTTTTTGTGTACCATTTGCAGAGAACAGGAGGGTGCTGGCTATTTTTTTCACAAAATACACGCTGCTCTGTGAGTGAGGTGGTCCTCCGTTCTCCCCAGAGCAACCTTTACCTGTCAGCTCTGCTGCTTCTCAAGGATGGGATGCTGGTGCTGGTGTGGATAAACAGATTTTCTCCCATTTTCAGCACAGGTGATGGAGGGAGAGGAGCTGTTGGCCAAGAGCCTCATGGTGCCAGCACCTCCTGACATGCAGGAGCTGAAAAACTAGAGGTTTTGCCCTTGTTGCATTCAGTGGATTTCTAATTTTACTTCAAGCTAATTGCTTCCTCGTCCTGGGAGGTGCCAGGGAGATGCCCAAGGGGACACAAGGACAAAGATTTTAGCAAGATCTATTGCCATAAGACAAGGGGTGTTGGTTTTAAACTGGAGGAGGGATGATTCAAATGAGCTTCAAGGAAGAAATTTTTTATCAATGAGGGTGATAAAAATGCTGTGGTCTCTGCCACAGGTTGCCCAGAGATGCTGTGGAAACATTCCAGGTTGGATGGGGCTTGGAACAAGCTGACTAGTTGAAGGTGTCCTTGCTTATTGCAGGGAGGGTGGAAGTAAATGAGATTTAAAGTGTCTCCCAAGCCAAACCATTGTACGATTTTACGATCATCTCATCCAACTTCACTGCTCCAACATGATTCCCATGAGCATGCAGGAGGCTGGGAAAAGGAATGTGGGCTCTCCCAGTTCAAACAAACAGAAAAGTTTATTTTGATGGCTGAGGGGGACGAGCACCAGAGGGTGATGCTCGTCTGATCCTGCTCTGGTTTTCAGGCCGACTGTACAGCTTTTTCTCCTGCCGCTGTTGCCGCCGGACGTGTCTCATACGGATTGGCCCAGGCTGGGAGCGTTTGTCCTTCATGGAGCCAGCGAAGAGCCAGGGTGGTCTGTATGGAGCTGCTTGTCTGCTGGGTGACTGAGTGTCCTGGGACAGCCCTGGCACCCCCTGAGTGGCGGTGCTGGGGCTGCTGGCCTCAATATTTTGGGCCAGCACATCGTCGATCCGGCGGTGTTTTGCTGCCGGGCTCCTGAGTGACTGTGGCTCTGTGGCGCCCTTACGATGGCCGTCTTTTCAAGCTCTGCTTTTTGCAGGGGAAGCTGCTGCTGCTGCTGCTGTTTGGATCTGCACATTGGGGAGAGGAGAGGGCAAGTGGTGTGAGCAGCTGCGCGGGGCTCGGGTGATGTCCGTGCAGGATTGTCCCCAAGGCCTTGCCGGGCTGGCTTAAGGGCAGGGGAGGCATATGTGCCCACAGGCCAGCCTGGCCCCGCTGGCCCAAGAGAGCCAGAGGGAGTCTACCCTGGGTCGTTGTTGGAGCTCCTGATTCCCCTTGCTGCAGCTCTTGACCGCTCCCCCACTGCCAGCCGTGGGGAGGGAGATTTTGCTCTCACCTTGCTTCTTCCCAGGAGGACACTTCTCAGCAGTGTTGTGCACCATTGTGGATAGGGAGCAGTGCCTGGAAGGTCTGTGCTGCAGGCCTTTCTCCTCCTGACAAAGCATCCCAGTCCTTGTTTGGACAGAGAGAGAGGCGTTTGTGGTGCCTCAGAGGCACCAGAACTCGCCAGTAGCCTTGGGCAAGCTCCTTCTCCTCGATCCTGTCCTCAGCTCTGCAAGTTGTGTTGCCACCTTTGTACCTTAGGGCTGGGTGATGATGTCACACTAGTCCCTGTCACCCACTGCCCTAATTCGGGGAGGCTATCCTTGTGGGTGCTGACAGTGACTTTGTCAATGCCAGGCACGGCTGTAAGGAGAAAAACAGAAATGGGAACAGGTTCATCAACAGGTTGGCGGGCTTAAGTAGACTTAGGTCTTACTACAGGTCATCAGTGGTGATTGTCCTGCCCATTTGGCCCAGGGGGACTTGTCAAGTCTGAAGTCTTTGCCTATTTTTAACCCTCTCATGTTAACAGAATTCGATATTGGTCCTGTGTTACATCATTTCCTGATGTCTGAATCTTAGCAAAATTGTCCAGTTAGACCAATTTTTGCTGATATGTAGTTCTTTTACTGTGGTAGGTTTATGAATGGACACAGATGTAGACTAAAAATCAGTAACTCCTAAGAAAGGGTAACTGTCATTATCCAAGTATTATGCTTTTTGAATAGCTTGAATCTACAAAAGAATCTATAAAAGTAATGAAAGTAAAACAAGTCAAAGCAGGTTGTTACTTCTAGTCTAAATTCGGAGGCCTTTGAAGTAAGTTAAAAAGAAGCTTTGTGTTCAGTGCTCATTGCATCTGACTTAAGTCCACAAATTGGAAACCATGTTTTTGTCAAGCTTTTGATAGTTTTTTAACAATTTAATATGTGTCCGTCCACAAATTGGAAACAATGTTTTGGTCAAGCTTTTGATAGTTTTTTAACAATTTAATATGTATCAAAAACTCCTGAGGATCACTGCATTTGCTTATGGAGTATTCTGGGCTTTTGACTCATAGTTTGGTTTTTATTTTTTTGGTTGGTTGTTTTTTGTTTTGTTTTTGTTTTTTTTTTCCTTTTCCAGTCTAAAATGAAGATATGTTGTATTTAAGTTTGTAATTCTGTACAAAAATGAAGATTAAACGATCCCCTTTCAGTTACTTTTCAAAAAAACATATGCAGATAAAAGTGGGTAAAGTCTATTTAACCACATGACTGTATGCACATGAGCATCTGAAAACAAAAAGTACTTTTTAATGTATTAGCTCACATAATGAGATGTTAGAGCACTCTTGGAAAAGCAGCTATGGGAATAAAGGAATGGCACTCAGTGCAGCTAATGTAAGGAATGGTTGTAGTGCAAAGCTGCCAGACAATATAATAAAAAATAGCTGTGGTGATCTAAATTTAGTATTATCAGAGTCTGGGGACAATTATGGCTGAGAAGTCATTAGGGCAAGAACAAAGTTTAGTTCTGCAGAGAAGACAGCTGATGCCAAGCTAAAGACATGATTATTTGCAAACGATTCAGATCTGCACAGTATTTCAGAAAATTGCCCTCTAAAAACGGAAGGCGCATCATCACGTTAAACTTCACGTGGAAGTGGGAAGACAGGAAACAAAAGCCCCAGGATGTGGACTGGCCTTTCTCCTCATGCTGTCTAGGTCTGTATAAATATGTGTATACCAGTGAGTAACTGAGCTGTCTCTGTGTGCCGGGGATGATGGGGTAGGAGTTTGTGGAAGCTGGCTGGGACAAACATTAGGAGAGCTAAAGGGCAGGCACCCACAGCCAAAGAATGTGGTGATATGTATCTGCCATTTAAGGAATGAAACACTTGTGGTTTTGTCATGAGGAGTAAAGTTTCTTAGGGTAAAATCATCTTTTTATTGTAGATTGTTGAATTTAAAAAAGTGTATGTGGCTGGAATGCAGCTCTCAATGTCAAAATTTGGGGTTATTTTAGAGTATGGACTGTTTTTAGGTCCGTGGTTTTCATGTGCCTTCACCTGCTCTAAGGAGTTCATCCAAACACCAGGTTCAGATAGTATCCAGCTTGTTCCAGATGATGTCCTGTACTTTTGTGTCGTGGGCACATCGATCATAATAAAGTTCTCTGTTGCTTTATACCTTTTTATGCCGAGGTGGCTAGCCTTGGGGCTTAGCCAAGGACATGGTGTGCATTTTGGTGAAAGCATCTTAAAGCCAGACGAAATTGTCATTATTTCAGAGGTTTTACAGAAATGCTTTCAATGATGCATGTTATAGCATACAATCTGTGCATTGGAATTTTGATTAACTTAAATAAGATCAAATCAATATATCAGAAATCTTCCACATGATAATTACTTTAGGAATTTTTTAAGTAGTTGTGTACTGAATGTGAATTTGATATATTTTAAAATATTTGATGACTGTTGCAATTGTGCTTTGACTCAGATGAAACTTGGACAGATTTCAGTGTGTGTTTTTTTCTGATCTGGGCCTGAACTGTGGAGAAATGAAAGTCTGACTATGTTTATACTTTTTGTGGAGTGTATTGAGTGGTTAAAAACTTGCTTGAAGTTGTTGTTTTGGGGAATTGTTTTCTCTGTGTGTGAAAGTCACAGAAAAGTTACAGAAAACCAAGAAACTGTCTAACACATAAAAATTCAAAGCTAGCCCTATAAATGGCTGAGAAATCACACATTTGTCTCTTTGGAAAAGAGACCCTGACAACCTAAGCTATGCTTTTTTTTTTTTAAAAAAAAAAATCTTTCTTTTTATTTAATGTCTCTTTCCATGTTTGTAAATAATGCGTATTATTTAGTGTAATTTGTAGTCAAAACAATAGATACTGCCCCAATTATCCTGCAGGTTTCTCCAAATTTATATGATCTTCAGTTGTTTTCTTTCCTTTTAATATTCTCTATTTATAGTTCACATGAAAAAACAGTCACTGGGGATTTTGGAACGTGGTTTTTATTTTCTGGGTATTGTCAGTGGTGGTGCATGGAACCATAAAGGATCTTGAATTTTGTAAACTAAGGTAATTGTGCAGGAATCTTGATGAGGAGTTCTTGTTTTGACTAGTGAAGGATAGGTTATGAAATTCATCATTGTAGTTTCTAAAGCTTGCTCCAAAATGGGGCAATTTTTAATCTCAGAAACACTTTGAAGTGCATTCTGCATGTTTGTTTTTTTTTTTTAAGCTCACTTAACAACAGTAAGTTACAGCTGGGATGAAGTTTCACTGCTTTTTTAATAGATCCTCGAAGCAAAACCTGAGTGTTGTAGTTGAGCTGAGCCCTGCTTTGCTTGGAATCATCGGAGTATCCTTTTTTCACTGCAAAAGAGAAACCATGACTTTCCAGTGGAAGGTCTGGGAAGTGACACAATTCCTGTAGTTGCTGACCCAGCCATTGCCATAGTTTTTCTTTTTCTGCTGGCTGGTGAGTCCCTTCTAGGTGGGTTTGCAGCTTGAGAAGGATGAAACTGCTTAGGCAACTGGGTCTGGAGGAACCAAAAGTGGTGTGGAAGAACTTTTAAAAACTTTTTAGTCAGAAAACGAGGTAGTTCACTTCTTTAGTAGAGGTCACCAAATGTTCTTTTATAGGTGATGTTGCATATTGCTTTTTGTTGCCTTCAAATCATTATATGTTAATATTTCTGCCCTGAGACATTTGCTTAAGATGAATTGTAGCAAAGATTCCTGCAACTTTTAAAGGAATTATTAATAAACTGCTCAACTACTAAATATTATAATACATTGGTGCTAGCTTTTACCTGTGTCTCTCATACCATATAATATCCAATTTATTTTCACCAAAGAGAGACATACTTCACATTTAAATTTCTCTGTGTTTTCAGGAGATTTGTAACAGATGAATATGCAGTACAGCACTAATGTACCTGTGCTGCTCAGTCATGTTTGAAAGGTAGTCTGTGAAAAGAGCTTTAGGCATTGATTGAAGAATATTGCAGATTCTCTTCACCTTTTTGAGAGGTTAGAAAAACTTGTTGAAAGAAGAGGAAGCTTTCTTCTGTTCTTTAGAAAGATACCCAAAATCTATCAGGGAAAAAAGCCTATGTAAAGGGAGTGAATATATAAGAGAGAAAATCTGATGTGATCTTTCAACGCTGCAAGGCACTTCATTAAGCTTCCCACCTGTGATGGAGGTGGCTCTTAAAAATCTGCTTCTTCTAGGAAAACGTTACAACCCTGGAAATCAACTCTGTTCTCCTTTAACTGTAGTACTGTACCAACCTGCAGTGTCCTAAATGGCTTGCAGCAGTCAGGGAAAATGGTCCTACAGCAAGTGGACTGTTGTGGAATTTTGGAGAACATGTTCAGATCTCCTGGCCTGTCCCTGGGTAAATCACTGTGTGCGTGAAGGGTCATCTGATAATCTGCAAGATCTCACACAAGGACGGGGGAGGTCACAGGAATGTGTTAAATAAAAATTAAAGCTGGCCAATGTTCAGAATTTAGTTCTGAATTTCTGTGTTTCTGCTTGAACTTGGACTAAACAATGTGTCATGGGTTTTGTAAAGAGCGTATTATTCTCTTCCATCTGGGTGGAGCAGAACTGCTTATCTTTGCCCAAATGGGTCAGTGTCACTTCTCAGATGGTGGAGTGCTACTTATCTCTCTTCATTGTTTCACTGCTTCCATGGGAATGTCTTCTGCTAATGGACCATTAAGAGCTCATCAGTGACATTGCACATTACAGTGCACTATTGTAAGCTGCTCCACACAAGGAGGAGGAGCCACAGTCCCACTAGGTATCCGGTTTTCCCACCGGATCCCTGGAGGAAGACCGGACCCGTCTCACCATTACTGGACCCCGTTTCTTCAATGGGACCATCTCTATTCCAACAGAACCACGTCTGCCACTCCAGGAGGGCTTACTTTGGACTGCTTCCAACACCCTGACCAACAGGGTGTCAGGTTGTATTTCTGACTCTGTCAGGGTTTTTCTAGGATTTCTTGTTTGTTTATTTGTTTGCTCATTCTTCTGTACTACAACATCTGTATTTTCATATCCCTAGTAAAGAACTGCTCTACCTATTCCCAAACTCTTTGCCTGACAGCCTTTTAATTGCAAATTTATGATAATTTGGAAAAGGGGGAGAGGGGCTTACATTTTAAGGGAGACTCCAACCCTCCCTGGCAGATACCTGTCTATCTAAACCAAGACACAATGTTATTTTTTTGTCCCCATGATTTTCCACCAAGTGAAGGTGGAGAAATTACTAACTTTTACTGCGATTTGGAAGTGACTGCAGTAACAGAGATCATATTAACAGCTAGAGACACAGAAAGCTAGTGCATAAAATCAGCTTAATAGAAAGAAGGAATTTATGTACAACATTTAGCCTCTTCCCGGGGCTCTTTCTGAATGCTGTCTTTGAATGCCATTTTCTTTGTCATAATGCAGGGTTAAAGAAAAAGAATACATGTTTGAGCTTGGAAAAACACAGAAGTTTTAATGTTTTGTTGTTGTTGTTGTTGTTTCTTTTAATGTTGGCTACAAAAGACACTTGAAACTAAAATTCTTGAGCTATTATCAGCTGAAGCAAAGTTCTGAATCAGTTAAATAACCTGAAAAATTTCCATTTTATTTGCCGAAGTTCAGCTGACGTCCAAGCTGTGTAGTGATCTCCTCAGATTCTTATGTAAGGTTAACGAAAATTCCATTGACAATGTTCTCCCTAGACAGCTTTTGGCAAGATCAAAAGAAGCTGACAGGCAGCAGATTCAAAACAAACTGAATCAGGTATTTCTCCACACAGTGAGAAATTTAAACTCTGCAGCTTGCAGTTAGAAGAAGATGTGGATTCCAGGAGTTTACGTGGCTTCAATAATACCACTGTGAAAGAAAATTTCACTCAGTGCTGTTAAAATCTGACTTCAGAATTGATTCTAGCTGGTTTATGTGTGGTCTAGAAGAAGATGTAAGAATTTCTTGCTTGATCACTCAGTGGCAGATTCTTTGTTGTAAGAGTCTTTCCTACTTTTAGGCTGTGCTTTGAGAGGTATAAATTAGAAATCTGCGTTATTTACTGTTCTGCATTGTCAGCAGACTTTGCAGGAATTGATGCCAAGACAGCATGCTCTCTTTAGCTCCGTGGAGCAATTGTTCTTTTCTTTTTAAGGCTGGTGACAGTCGTTTGGCCTCTCCACGGTGAGTCTCTGGAAGATTACTACCAAGTTTTGGAGGTGTTGGTAAGCCAGAAGCTTCCAGCAGCTCCTCTGCTCTGACATGAGATTTGTTGCAGATAGTCTGCACAGAGTAGTTAAGGGCATGTTTCCTTAATTCTTCATAGGTCCAGTGTTCAGTAAGTGATATTTATGTAAACATTAAGAACTAAAAAAAAAAAAAAGAAAAAACCCAACCAAATTGCTGTGGAACAAATATTTATGCTATCAGATGAACTCCTTGACTTTCCAGACTGAAGGAATTTACAAGCGCTGAGTATTAAAAAACAAGATTAGAAGAACACTGGGGTTGGTGTGTGTCTTGGTTTGGGAAGACAGGTATTTGCTAGGTAAAATTACAATCAGAGGCTCTTCGGCAAAGATTTGGGAAATAGGAATAGTAGTTTTTTACTAGTATGTAATACAAAGCAAACAAACACAAAAAAAACTCCCCCCCCACCAAACAACTACAGTATTAATGACAAACGACAACAGTACTAAGAACTTTGAGGGCTTTGTTTCACAAAACTCAGGGCAGTTTGGTTTCGGTGTCTTTGCAGGATCTTCAGAGCACCAAGCTGGAACAGTGGAAAAGTCTTGGGCTGGTAGCTGGGATGGCAGGGTGTCCCGGCAGGCAGGGGCAGGATGTCCCGGCAGCGCAGGGAGTGCAGAGTCACGCTGCAGCAAGAGGAGCAGCGCCGAAGAAGCTGAAGACGAGGCAGAATAGCGGCCCAGCTTCTGCTCGGCGGGCTTTGCGGCGGCTGAGATCTTCGAGGAGCGGCCGACACGCGTCTCTTGAACGCCGGAAGCCGAAAAGCACGCAGCTGCCTTAAGCTGTGTCTTTTACCTGCGTTATCTCCCCCTTCTACCTTTTGTCTATCTTTTTGTTTCAGCCAAGCACTCTCAAGTATCCAACACCTGGTCCCCTTGGCAACCCGTGGGGAAAAAATTCCCCAGAGAAAGAAGGAACAAACCCAACCCCCAACATTATCTACCCCGAATTTTTTTCTTATACAAACATATTACATTGAGTTTTAACTATTAAAAATACATATATATATATGCAAATATGGATGTAGCTACATTGTTATGGATAGTTCACCTCAAAACAAGGTCTTCTTGAGGTATGCATCGGGTCTCTTTATTTTTTTGCATCACCTACCAGGTGCAACTTGGTCTCTGAGCGAAGACAACCCCACGGATGGGATTGTCTTTGCTGGAGGCAGGATTAATTTAAACAGTTTTTCTCAGCATACTTCTCATGTGTACCACTGGAACTTTATTTCTGTCTGTCTTTTGCAAGGGCTCAGATTGGGCAGGACCTGCTCGGTTGGTGGAACCTCGAGTGTTCACTAACCAGGTGGCCTTTGCTAAATTAGTATCTCAATTCTTAAAGGTTCTTCCACTCAGTGCTTTCAAGGTAGTTTTAAGTAGGCTATTGCACCGTTTAACTTTTTCGGCCGCTGGTGCATGATAAGGAATATGGTACACTCACTCAATGCCATGTTCTCTAGCCCAGGTGCTTATAAGACTATTCTTGAAATGAGTCTCATTGTCTGACTCGATTCTCTCAGGGGTGCTATGTTTTCACAGGACTTGTTTTTCTAGGCTTAGGATGGTGTTCTGGGCAGTAGCATGAGGCACAGGGTAGGTTTCTAACCATCTAGTGGTGGCTTCCACTATGGTTAGCACATAACGCTTGCTCTGGCGGGTTTGGGGAAGGGTGATGTAGTCAATTTGCTAGGCTTCCTCATATTTATATTTGGATCACTGCTCACTATACCATAAGGGCTTCACTCGCTTGGCTTGCTTGATTGCAGCACATGTCTCACAGTCATGGATAACTTGAGAAATACTGTTCATGGTTAAATTCACTTCTTGGTCTCGGGCTTACTTATAGGTGGCATCTTTGCCCTGATGACCCGAGGCATCATGGGCTTATTGGGCTAGGAACAACTTTCTCTTGTGTTGCCAATTTAAATCTATCTTTGACACTTCTATCTTGGCAGCCTGATCTATTTGCTTGTTGTTTTGGTGTTTTTTATTAGCTTGACTCTTGGGAACATGGGCATTTACATGGCGGACTTTCACAGGCAGCTTTTTTACACGAGTGGCAACGTCTTTCTATTCATTAGCAGCTTAGATTGGTTTTCTTCTACGCTGCCAGTTGGCCTTTTTCTACTTTTCTAGCCAGCCCCACAGAGTATTGGCTACCATCTACGAATCAGTGTAGAGGTAGAGCTTTGGCCACTTTTCTCTTTCAGCAATGTCAAGGGCTAATTGAACAGCTTTGAGTTCAGCAAGTTGACTTGATCTCCCTTCTCCTTCAGTGGCTTCTGCAACTTGTCGTGTGGGGCTCCATACGGCTGTTTTCTACTTACGGTTCATTCTCACGATGCGACAGGAACCGTCAGTGAAGAGAGCGTAGTGTGTTTCTTCTGCTGGCAGTTGGTTGTATGGAGGAGCTTCTTCAGCTCGTGTTACTTGTACTTGCTCCTCTTCGTCCGTGAAACCGAAGTTTTCTCCTTCTGGCCAGTTTGTAATTATTTCCAAAATTTCAGGGCGATTTGGGTTTCCAATACGGGCACGCTGTGTGATGAGGGCAGTCCATTTGCTCTATGTGGCATCGGTGGCATGGTGCGTGGAGGGAGCCTTTTCTTTAAACATCTACTTCAGCACTGGTAGTCGGGGTGCCAAGAGGAGTTGTGCTTCTGTGCCAATCACTTTTGAGGCGGCTTGAACTCCTTCATAGGCGGCTAAGATCTCCTTCTCTGTGGGAGTGTAGTTGGCTTCAGATCTTTTGTAACTTCGACTCTAGAATCTCAGTGGTTGGCTTCGGGTCTCCCCTGGCACCTTCTGCCAAAGGCTCCAGGACAAACCGTTGTTCTCGGCTGCAGAATAAAGCACATTCTTCACATCTGGTCCCGTCCTGACTGGGCCAAGGGCTACTGCATGAGCAATCTCCTGCTTGATCTGGGCAAAGGCTTGTTGCTGTTCAGGGCCCCAGTGGAAATTGTTTTTCTTGCGGGTAACTAGGTAGAGAGGGCTCACGATCTGACTGTACTCAGGAATGTGCATTCTCCAAAAACTTATGGCTTTTAGGAAAGCTTGTGTTTCTTTTTTGCTGGTTGGTGGAGACATTGCTGTGATTTTATCAATGACCTCAGTGGGGATCTGCCGCCGTTCATCTTGCTACTTTACTTCCAGGAACTGGATCTCTCTGGCAGGTTCTTTGACTTTGCTTTTCTTGATGGCAAACCCGGCTTTCAGCAAAATCTGGATGATTTTCTCTCTTTTCTCGAACACTTCAGCTGCAGTCTTTCCCCACACAATGATGTCATCAATGTACTGTAGATGTTTCGGAGCTTCACCTTTCTCTAGTGCAGCTTGGATCAGCCTATGGCAGATGGTGGGGCTGTGTTTCTACCCCTGGGGCAGCCGGTTCTAGGTGTACTGCACGCCCCTCCAGGTGAAAGCAAACTGAGGCTTGCATTCTGCAGCCAGAGGAATGGAGAAAAATGCATTGGCAATGTCAATAGTGGCATACTACCTTGCTGCTTTGGACTCCAGCTCGTACTGAAGTTCCAGCATGTCCGGCACAGCAGCGCTCAGCGGTGGAGTCACTTCATTCAATGCACGATAGTCTACAGTCAGTCTCTATTCTCTATTAGACTTGCGCACAGGCCAGATGGGGCTGTTGAAGGGTGAGTGGGTTTTGCTGATCACCCCTTGGCTCTCTAGCTCACGGATCATCTTGTGGATGGGGATCACGGCGTCTCGATTTGTTCGATACTGCCGACGGTGCACTGTCGAGGTGGCAATAGGTACTTGTTCTTTTTCTACCTTCAGGAGTCTCACTGCAGATGGGTTTTCTGATAGTCCCGGCAAGGTGTTCAACTGCTTAATGTTCTCTGTCTCCACAGCAGCTATTCCAAAAGCCTATCTGAGTCTTTTAGGGTCTTTATAATATCTATTTTTGAGGAAGTCTACGCCCAGAATACATGGAGCCTCTGGGCCGGTCACAATTGGAAGTTTCTGCCACTCCTTCCCGGTCAGGCTCACTTCGGCTTCAACCAGAGTCAGTTCTTGTGATCCTTCCGTCACCCCGGCAATGGAAATCGGTTCTGCCCTCACATGTTCTGATGGCATTAGAGTACACTGCGACCTAGTATCTACTAAAGCTTCATATTTTTGTGGCTCTGATGTGCCAGGTCATCGAATTCACACAGTCCAAAAAACTCGATTTTCTTGTGCTTCTTTCTGGCTAGAGGTAGGGCCCCTCTAGCACTGGTTATTATTCTCTTCTTGGACATACATGGTAGAGGTTCTTTCGAGGGAATCTGACACAGCATTCTTACCTCTGTAATACCTGGCAGCTTGCTCATGGGAGGCTGAGGCTACCTTCATTCTAGTGGAACTCCCTCTGTTAGCGTTTTTCTCCTTGAGCTTACGTACTCGTGCTGTCAGGACAGAAGTAGGTTTCCTATGCTACGCTCTCATGTCTTCCCTATGGTCCCGCAGATAAAACCACAGGTCAGCTCGAGGGGTGTACCCTCTCTCTCTCGCTGGGGGATGTTGGGCTTTGATTCTGGGGCTTGTGACTTGCACCGGTGCTACATGGGAACTGTTCTTTCTCATCTCCTCTCTTACTTTTTTTATCTCCTCTTTGAGTTTCTTCACCACCGCAGAGACATGAGCCTGCATTGGGCCACTGATCATACTTTTATAATTTCTGAGCTTGTTGGCAACAGAACCCACTGTCTCTCGGTTATCTTCGGCATTAATTGTTGCGATGAATGTGGCGTATTGGGATGGTCCATGAGTTGCTAGATTTCACAACATGTGCCTTGTGCATTTAACTTTGTCGGGGTCATTATCATGCTGTCCAGTTCTCTCAAAAAGTACTTCCAATACTGCCACTTCTCTCAACTGTTGGATTCTTTTCTCAAGGGTCTTCCATCGCATTCTATTGTTGTGCTCTTGCATTTTGTTTCTGTGGACAAATCTTTCTCTCACACTCATTAGAAGTCGTTCTCAAAGGGGAAGGGGCCTTTGCTCTCTTACAAATACCTGATTTATACTTGAGTCTTGGGTCAAGGGTCTCAAATTTCTTGCTTCAGCACTATCTAGTTGCACACCTGTACTCATAAGGTCTCAGACTCGAAGTAGCCAGGCTGTATAAGCCTCACGTCCTCGTCGTGCAATATCTTTTTGCAGATTACGTAGACTTTCATATGTCAGGGACTCAGTGATGATTTCAACCTGTGGCTCTTCTGTGGACTGTGAGGACTTTCTTTTCTTACCCTTAATATCAGGATCTGACGATTTCACTTTACACTTCCTTGTTTCCACAGGGGCGACTGCTGCTGGCTGTGGCTGCCCTTGTGGTTCAGCTGGAACCTGGACAGTTGTAACATCTGTGGGTTCCACTGCTGCACCATCAGTCTCTGCCTTCTCGGGGCAGGGGGAGGGTTTTTCATGAGCTGGGGAAATGTACTCTTTTAGCATCTGGCCCATCTTATGTATCTCTTTTACCAGAGCTTCAACCCAATCCGGGTGGGTCTTTTCTGAGGCAGGCTGTGGGGCAGAGTCAGGCTCTGGGGTATTATCCTTATTCTGTGGGGTAGGTATCAGGGTGGTTATCCAGTTCAATCTTCTCTTATCTCTGAATGCTAAACAGAATACGCATATTAGCAGCACCAGCCATTGTATGATATCATTAGCATTCAGAGAGGATTTAAACCCTTCAAAAACTGGTGGGGCAGACCCAAAGAGATGGGTAAAGGGTTGGGAAAAAGAAACTTCCCTCGGTGTTATTTCTTCACAGTAGGTACCATTGTTAAAGTAACTCCAAAAACACACAGTTAGTGTACGATAGCCCTGAATCCATGTGCCTGCCTTCCAGAGGAAATTAAAAATCTATGAGTTCTTCACCTTATTAAGCCATAAAATAAACTGGATGACAGTCACAGTAGCCTTAGTTATAGGGCCCATGTTTAGATAAGGGCCTGCAAATGGAAGGAATACAGCCACAACCACATGCTACCCAAACCAGGCTAAGTTAGACCACATGATGCAGCCTAATGAGGTTTTTATATCCAACGGACACAAAAGAAAGTACTAGGTTAGTTAAGAACTGCTATTTCTCTTCCCTTTTCTTTTCTCAGTGCCCTCAAGCCCCACGTTGGGCGCCAAAATCTGTCTTGGTTTAGGAAGACAGGTATCTGCTAGGTAAAATTACAATCAGAGGCTCTTTGGCAAAGATTTGGGAAATAGGAATAGTAGTTCTTTACTAGTATGTAATACAAAGCAAACAAACACAAAAAAAACTCCCCCCCCACCAAACAACTACAGTATTAATGACAAACGACAACAGTACCAAGAACTTTGAGAGCTTTGTTTCACAAAACCCAGGTCAGTTTGGTTTCGGTGTCTTTGCAGGATCTTCAGAGCACCAAGCTGGAACAGTGGAAAAGTCTTGGGCTGGTAGCTGGGATGGCAGGGTGTCCCGGCAGGCAGGGGCAGGATGTCCCGGCAGCGCAGGGAGTGCAGGGTCACGCTGCAGCAAGAGGAGCAGCGCCGAAGAAGCTGAAGACGAGGCAGAATAGCGGCCCAGCTTCTGCTCGGCGGGCTTTGCGGCGGCTGAGATCCTCGAGGAGCGGCCGACACGCGTCTCCCGAACGCCGGAAGCCGAAAAGCACGCAGCTGCCTTAAGCTGTGTCTTTTACCTGCAATATCTCCCCCTTCCACCTTTTGTCTATCTTTTTGTTTCAGCCAAGCACTCTCAAGTATCCAACACCCGGTCCCCTTGGCAACCCGTGGGGAAAAAATTCCCCAGAGAAAGAAGGAACAAACCCAACCCCCAACAGTGTGTTTCCTATAAAACGATTACATTCCTAAAATAGGTATATCCCCTCTCTTGTTCACACTTTCCTTGTTGCTGTTGAAGGACACAGAGGTTAGCTTTAGCACCTGACACTGCCTTTCATGCATTGCTTGCAGCCCCAGCTAGCTGAAAATACCAGCCCGTTGTCCAAGAGTTTTGCTTTCTCCTCATTTCCTTCTTCAAACTTAATTAGATCCAAAGAGTCTGAAACTTTGGAACTAAAACAGCCACTTGTTTTGAGAAGGATTAGAAGATTTTCCCCCTCTCTGCCTTGTCCTGTGTCCAGGTTTGCCCTGGGCCAGGGCTGGCTGCCTGGTGCAGGCAGTGAAACCGTCTGTGGCCATCCTCAGGCAGCCCTTTGGCTGGCACTGTGCTGCTGTCCTGCTGGCCCTGGCACAGGAGAGCTGCTTCTTGTGCCACCTGCACACGTGCTGCAGGTATTGGCTCTGCTGGGGCTCGGCCTTGGAGGGCTGCCTTGCAACAAGACTTTAGTTTTCCTTTCCCAACCAAGCCCATTTGCTTCCAGCTGTGAGGTTTGGGGCTCAGTTCTTGTGGAGTTCAAGGGAGGTGGAGCGGAAAGGTGCTTTTACAGCACTTTTGTGCCTCTCCATATTTTGGGTTGGCAGGGGTCTTGCCTAGATCTTGATTTAGACTAGATTTCTAGGTTTTCTCTAACTGATATTAAACAGTATATTTTTCCAAGGGGTTATCAGAGACGCAAGAGACCACTGCACTCCTGTGATAAACTTGCAGCTTCCTGGGATGCCACTGTATCCCGAAACTGAGCATGCATTGAGGATGGGAAGCAGAAGGGGCACACATAGCACCTGTCTTTGCTGCTTACATCAATTTTCATGGCTGCTGTTATCCCTTGATGACGCCTTTATTCTGACTTTAGACTATCATGTGTTGAGAATGAAACTCTCACAATTGACTTCTGCCTTCTTCCCTGCTACTCTTTTGTTCTTTTCCCATGTCATGGGACAGAGATGAACTAGCAGTGTCGTGGTCAGATGTGCTGCGTGGCTGCTCTGTGCTCACAGGAGCTCTCCTGGATGTAGAGCTTAGCATCTCCCTCTTTAAAGGGCTGCCCAGCTTCCTCCTGTCCCGTCTCGTGGGCCCATCTTGCGGTCTCATACTTTGGGAAGGAAAAAATAATCGTGATATGCTGAAAAGGAAAGCAGGTATCCGGAACTGTGATGCACATTTATTTTGAGAGAGATATTTTTGGAGACTTTGGGACAAATGCGAGACATTTTGTTTTCACGTGGAGGAAAGTCAATACTCGTGGCTGCTTGCATTATCGTGCAATAGAATATCCTGAGCTGGAAGGGGACTCATGAGAATAATTGAGTCCAACTCTAGGAGGAAGTTGATCAAATGAAAGGAGCGGTTGCTTTGTGCTGCTCATTAGAGAGTACAGATTGATACCTGCCTGGTTTCCTTGGCAAGGCCATAGCAACGTCTTCTGTGACACCTCCTTATGTGCACTACCAAAGTAGCTAAATCTGTACATGGAGGCACACAGACATCTTTTGAAAAATCTCCTGGTTTTCCATGACCATATGGAAACTGTCAGCCAGAGCAAAATCCTGGAGTTCATGATTTCTTATGATGTTGAAACTTCTTCTCTTTATTCCACGCATTTTACTCTGTACCAAGTAGACCTGAGGACAGGAAGGCCCACAACCAGCTTAGAGTCATTTTAGCACCATTTGTATAATTGTGAGAGATCGGCCAGTTTTTCAGTTGTCATTGTTAACGCAAAGGTTTTCCTTTCTAAATAAAGGACCTTTTTTTAACATCCACCCTAAACCTGCCCTGACACAACTTAAGCCATTCCCTCAGTATGGTTTTGTTTCTGTGTTTAGGCTTGTTATGTTCTTGAGAGAGCCAGATTAATGATTAGATTCTCATTTATACTCTTAATATGAAATAAGGGTTATGCAAAAATTGCTATGTATGTTTTTTGTTTATTTTCCCCGGAAAGATAAGTGTCAGGCGTCCGCCAAGTGTGAATGTATTTAGAAATTGCACGTTGCAGAAGTAACTTCCATGGTCTTTTACACTATAAATATTGCTTTTGGCCAGTGAAGATGTTTCCAAAGTAACCTCAGAGCATAAGTGCAGCGCTGCTGTCACGAGAAGCCACGCTGATCCTGAGAAAAAAACCTGCTCCTAAATACCAGCTTTGGGAATCAGAAACCTCTGGACAAATCATTCCTCTTGCCTCTTGAGTGACTTTTGCTGCCTGCTACCAGCAGAAAGCTTTTAAACTTCCCCTGATTGAACCTCTGAGGCAGTATTGAGAGACATATGCATCAGATTTGGGTTTCGAAACTACTGATATTCACATTTAACCCAAGCAGGCTTAATTCAGTCTTGAAAAATGAACACGGGGCAAGATTATTTTCTTGTGAGGTAATGTCTTTTCCAAGGTTACAGTTTGTGAGCGGACCATTGAGCGCTAAATGTGTCCTGCCTGTCGCAAGGGTGGAATGAACGCCTGTGTGCCGGGGAGCCACGGTCTGTGCCAGGTGTGGGGTGGTGTCCCAAACTTTCCTGATCCCCACCCCTCTCCCTGCCCAGATGTGGGATAGGGCTGACTGGAAGAGAAGAGGTGGTGAGCAGAGTGGATCCTGCTCTCTGGTGGCTGCAGCCAAAGTAAACAAACGAGAGTAGTTGCCACCGCAGGCGTTTTACAGTAGACCTTGCCTTTTTATCAATGTCGTTATTAAACTGCTATAAATGTTGTAGGCTGCTGTTGGAGATGAAATTCCCCCTTCCCCCAGTTTCTCGGTTACTGTCTGTCACTAAGTGCTATTATCATCTAGCAAAATCAGACGGTGCAGGCAGCAGTCTGAATGTTAATGTTAACCTCTAATAGGTTTTAAATAGCTATAAAAAAAATTAGGCTGCAGCAGGACAGGAAGGCTAGTTTACCTTAACATAAAATAAAGGAGGACATGTTGACCTGATTTACTTAGACGTAGCTGTTATGTGCTCTTTAGGGAGGAAACTGGTGTACCAAAGCTTATACAGACAGGAAAAATGTTCTTTACCTCATGCTGTACAAATGACATAAAGGCTCTTGCTTTGATTAACGAGTAAAGCCATAGGTGCTGCATGTATACACTAATGCAGATGTCATTCTGGCTACTTTTTACATTAACTCCTCCCAGAATACCCATAGAGATGTGAAAGAGACTGTTTTGAACTGTGCTACATCTCATTTGGCTTTGAGGATGCCACTTTTTTGCGACAAGTCCAATACGAGTTATATCCACAATGGAAATGTAAGGGTAATAAAAATGGATCATCTGTCATTCGGGATTTCCCAGCTGTCTGGACTAGCCTAAAGTTCTTACAGAGGTGTGTGGAAAAAGTCGCGCATGAGCCCAGCTGCCTTTCTCCAGCTCTCTCCATGTTTGCTTCCAAGCTCCTCTCAGCCAGCAGCTCCCAACATGCTCTTCATGCCAGCATTTGAAATGCACCCCCACCAGAAAGAGGGCTGGTCTCTTCACGTGCAGGGAGAGAGAACCAAACTCTGTGTGCAAGTCAGGAGCAGCTCACTGGTAGACGATGAGAACCCACTGCTGAAGGAAAAATTGGTCTAGTTTTCTATAGGTGCTCTGAAGTTTTGGAAGAGGTCATGGTTAGGGACATGTCTGCTCAGAATCATCATAAAGCAAAGCTGCAGTTTGTAAAAGGCAATTTGTTGGAGGCTGGGGGCCTCACTTCTCTCCTTGGGGAGGTCTGAATTCGGACTGTCATAGGACCAGCAGGATTCAGGGCGTGCCTTTGATCTCTTAAAGCTGGGGGCACTCAAGGCTGGGTGTGGGTGCTTGCTCTTGTGGTCTACATAAAAAAAAAAAAACAAAAAAAAAAACCAAAAAAACAAAAACAAAACAAAAAAAAACACCCAAAAAACCACCACACCACCAACACATGATTTTAAGGCAGAATTTTAATTGCTCTTTTTCTACTTCTGGGAAATCAAAAAGCTCCAGACCTAGAAGTTCAGGCACAGTTGTTGTTAAAAATGGCAGGAGACACAGTTCCCTCCTCTAAATGCCTTTATTAATAACCAGGGGTCTCGAGGGCTGGCCTACGCCGCCGCTGCTCCCTTTCATCCACACCGCTGAGGAGAAGGTACAATCCACTTTGCTGCCTGCGCTGCCGAGTGGGAGTTCTCGCCTCGCAGGAGTTCCGAAGCACTCCCTTTGGATCACGGAGTCCAGGGGTCTCTCGCTCCTTAAGTACTTTTGAAGTTATGGTGAGGTACAAGCACTTGTCTATGAATACCCTCGGCATAAATACCATTTGGTGTGGTCAGTCCAGTGCTGTCCTTGGCAGATTTAAATTCTGAGTTGGCTCGTTTCGGCCAGGGGCTCTTGGTGTTGATATGGTCCCATCATGCAGCTGTACCCTTTTACTTTCCATAAGGGTGGCAGCAGCAGCCTGACTGACAGGCCGGTTGTCAGCAGGAAGTAGGAAGAGGATCCGACAGGAAGTAGGAAGTGGAGCAAGCAAGGAAGAAGCCAGTGGGACAGGCTGGGTGCAGGGAGTAGAGCAGCAGCAGCAGCAGAAATGGAGAGCAGTGATGCCAGGGAGCAGCGCCGGCTCGACCCGACGCAAAGGCGACGGAATCAGGTGAGTGGGGTCTTGGGGTAAGGGATACAGAGGGGACAAAAACTGCCTTTTGGTAATTAACAAACAGCATTATAACCCTTGAACTGATTTTAACTAAATATTACAACTCTCTAACCAACAACTTATATCACCATAACAATTCTCATTCATCACAGTTGTAATATATTTTATTAAAATCATTAAGCAGTAGAGCATTAGGTCGTACTAACCAGTCCTAATTCATTCTTTTGACAGTTCTAAGAGTACAGTTGATTGATTCATTCATTCTTTAAAAGAAGAGTTGTTCTGTGATACATTGGGCATATTGCTTGGGTCAGCCTCCTTAAAGGAAAATCAGAGTATTGCCTACGGTATCAAATGAAGCTTCTGAACCAACTTTAAGTACTCATGTGTTTTTCCCGAAAGATAAAGTCTCTGAGGCCGTGGAAACTTCAGGATTGGGGTGGGCAAGCATGGCAGGAATTTGAGAAGATTGGTGCCCTGTAGGCACTGGGGGGCTCTGAAGTCTCCCTGGAGCCTTCTCTTCTCCAGGCTGAACAAGCTCAGCTCTCTCAGCCCATCTCCAGAGCAGAACTGCTCCAGCCCTTGGATCATGGCTGCAACCCTCCTCTGGAGTCACTCCAGAAGGTCCATGTTTTTTGTTGTATTTTTTTGTTGGTTTTTTTTTTTTTTTTTTAAATCCTGGAGACCCCAGATGTGGGTGCAGAATTACTTTTGGGTTCAGGCAAGCGTTTGTTCATCACAGTTACTCCCACAAGCCAGCCCAGGTGGGAGCAGAGCTCCTTCCACCCCACCCACCCTGTTTCCATCCCTTCTTCCGCACATCCCATGGTGCTTTTTTCTGCTGCTTCCCAGGAGCTGTTGGCTCTTGCCCTGCCCTGACTGCTGGACCCGTCTGTGGACACTGCACAGCGATCTGTTGCCAGCTCTCTGGATTCTGAAGGAAAACCCAAGCAAATCTCTGAATCAAAGTAAAGGTGTCTTGCAAACTTAACCTAATCCTTTGTAAAGCTGTATTAAGGCCAAATTAAATTCAAATCTGTGGGTTCATTTTCCTCTTAGGCTTTATTCCTCGTTTGTTTGAGAGAGCTGGTGAGTCTTTTAGGACTCATGGTACCTTGGTTCTCTTTCAGAATGGAACAAATCTGAGACTTTTCCAGCCAGTTTTTCTTTAAATACCACGAGTTTTCATTCCCCTTTCATTTAAAATACTTCCACAATTTAATATGAAATGCTGGGTAGCAAAACCGGTAGCACTTCCAGACAGAAAGAAGTATGTTGTGTGTAACTCCAAATGTGAATTCTCCTTGCAAAGTGATGGCTTTCCACTGAGGTGGATCAAACAGATGCTCAGTTGGATGCTGGTGCTGAAGCACTTTTCTCTTGTGGCTTGAGTGTCTGATGGCAACAGCCTGAGATTTTAATAGCAGAAAGAAGGGATTTCCTACTAACCTTCCCCGGAGAACTGTCACTTGTACAGTCTTTTCCAGCCTCGTGTAGTCTGTCCTGCATCTTCTCCAAAACTTGGTCTGTTTTTAAACACTTTTTAAAATTTTTGTGTACCATTTGCAGAGAACAGGAGGGTGCTGGCTATTTTTTTCACAAAATACACACTGCTCTGTGAGTGAGGTGGTCCTCCGTTCTCCCCAGAGCAACCTTTACCTGTCAGCTCTGCTGCTTCTCAAGGATGGGATGCTGGTGCTGGTGTGGATAAACAGATTTTCTCCCATTTTCAGCACAGGTGATGGAGGGAGAGGAGCTGTTGGCCAAGAGCCTCATGGTGCCAGCACCTCCTGACATGCAGGAGCTGAAAAACTAGAGGTTTTGCCCTTGTTGCATTCAGTGGATTTCTAATTTTACTTCAAGCTAATTGCTTCCTCGTCCTGGGAGGTGCCAGGGAGATGCCCAAGGGGACACAAGGACAAAGATTTTAGCCGGGTCTATTGCCATAAGACAAGGGGTGTTGGTTTTAAACTGGAGGAGGGATGATTCAAATGAGCTTCAAGGAAGAAATTTTTTATCAATGAGGGTGATAAAAATGCTGTGGTCTCTGCCACAGGTTGCCCAGAGATGCTGTGGAAACATTCCAGGTTGGATGGGGCTTGGAACAAGCTGACTAGTTGAAGGTGTCCTTGCTTATTGCAGGGAGGGTGGAAGTAAATGAGATTTAAAGTGTCTCCCAAGCCAAACCATTGTACGATTTTACGATCATCTCATCCAACTTCACTGCTCCAACATGATTCCCATGAGCATGCAGGAGGCTGGGAAAAGGAATGTGGGCTCTCCCAGTTCAAACAAACAGAAAAGTTTATTTTGATGGCTGAGGGGGACGAGCACCAGAGGGTGATGCTCGTCTGATCCTGCTCTGGTTTTCAGGCCAACTGTACAGCTTTTTCTCCTGCCGCTGTTGCCGCCGGACGTGTCTCATACGGATTGGCCCAGGCTGGGAGCGTTTGTCCTTCATGGAGCCAGCGAAGAGCCAGGGTGGTCTGTATGGAGCTGCTTGTCTGCTGGGTGACTGAGTGTCCTGGGACAGCCCTGGCACCCCCTGAGTGGCGGTGCTGGGGCTGCTGGTCTCAATACTTTGGGCGATCCGGCGGTGTTTTGCTGCCGGGCTCCTGAGTGTCTGTGGCTCTGTGGCACCCTCTGGATGGCCTCTGTTCAAGCTCTGCTTTTTGCAGGGGAAGCTGCTGCTGCTGCTGCTTCTGACCAGAACCACACTTTGAGACAGCCCTGGCACCCCCTGAGTGGCGGTGCTGGGGCTGCTGGTCTCAATATTTTGGGCCAGCACATCGTCGATCCGGCGGCGTTTTGCTGCCGGGCTCCTGAGTGACTGTGGCTCTGTCACGCCCTCTGGATGGCCTCTCTTCAAGCTCTGCTTTTTGCACGGGAAGCTGCTGCTGCTGCTGCTGCTGACCAGCACCACAGCCTGGGACAGCCCTGGCACCCCCTGAGTGCCGGTGCTGGGGCTGCTGGTCTCAGCACGCAGCCTTGGCACTCGGTTCAGCCGTATGTGTTTCACTGCCCGGCTGCACGGGCCTTGTGCTCTCTGTCTCCAGGAACGGCGCCGGGCCTGCTCCGCCCTGGGCTGTTCCGACAGGCCGCTGCTGCTGCTGCTGCTGTTTGGATCTGCACATTGGAGAGAGGAGAGGGCAAGTGGTGTGAGCAGCTGCGCAGGGCTCGGGTGATGTCCGTGCAGGATTGTCCCCAAGGCCTTGCCGGGCTGGCTTAAGGGCAGGGGAGGCATATGTGCCCACAGGCCAGCCTGGCCCCGCTGGCCCAAGAGAGCCAGAGGGACTCTACCCTGGGTCGTTGTTGGAGCTCCTGCTTCCCCTTGCTGCAGCTCTTGACCGCTCCCCCACTGCCAGCCGTGGGGAGGGAGATTTTGCTCTCACCTTGCTTCTTCCCAGGAGGACACTTCTCAGCAGTGTTGTGCACCATTGTGGATAGGGAGCAGTGCCTGGAAGGTCTGTGCTGCAGGCCTTTCTCCTCCTGACAAAGCATCCCAGTCCTTGTTTGGACAGAGAGAGAGGCGTTTGTGGTGCCTCAGAGGCACCAGAACTCGCCAGTAGCCTTGGGCAAGCTCCTTCTCCTCGATCCTGTCCTCAGCTCTGCAAGTTGTGTTGCCACCTTTGTACCTTAGGGCTGGGTGATGATGTCACACTAGTCCCTGTCACCCACTGCCCTAATTCGGGGAGGCTATCCTTGTGGGTGCTGACAGTGACTTTGTCAGTGCCAGGCACGGCTGTAAGGAGAAAAACAGAAATGGGAACAGGTTCATCAACAGGTTGGCTGGCTTAAGTAGACTTAGGTCTTACTACAGGTCATCAGTGGTGATTAGGTCATACTAACCAGTCCTAAGTCATTCTTTTGACAGCTCTAAGAGTACAGTTGATTGATTCATTCATTCTTTAAAAGAAGAGTTGTTCTGTGATACATTGGGCATATTGCTTGGGTCAGCCTCCTTAAAGGAAAATCAGAGTATTACCTACGGTCTCAAATGAAGCTTCTGAACCAACTTTAAGTACTCATGTGTTTTTCCCGAAAGATAAAGTCTCTGAGGCCGTGGAAACTTCAGGATTGGGGTGGGCAAGCATGGCAGGAATTTGAGAAGATTGGTGCCCTGTAGGCACTGGGGGGCTCTGAAGTCTCCCTGGAGCCTTCTCTTCTCCAGGCTGAACAAGCTCAGCTCTCTCAGCCCATCTCCAGAGCAGAACTGCTCCAGCCCTTGGATCATGGCTGCAACCCTCCTCTGGACTCACTCCAGAAGTTCCATGTTTCTTTTTTTTGTTTTTTTTTTTTTTTTTTGTTTTTTTTTAAACGTGGAGACCCCAGATGTGGGTGCAGAATTACTTTTGGGTTCAGGCAAGCGTTTGTTCATCACAGTTACTCCCACAAGCCAGCCCAGGTGGGAGCAGAGCTCCTTCCACCCCACCCACCCTGTTTCCATCCCTTCTTCAGCACATCCCATGGTGCTTTTTTCTGCTGCTTCCCAGGAGCTGTTGGCTCTTGCCCTGCCCTGACTGCTGGACCCGTCTGTGGACACTGCACAGCGATCTGTTGCCAGCTCTCTGGATTCTGAAGGAAAACCCAAGCAAATCTCTGAATCAAAGTAAAGGTGTCTTGCAAACGTAACCTAATCCTTTGTAAAGCTGTATTAAGGCCAAATTAAATTCAAATCTGTGGGTTCATTTTCCTCTTAGGCTTTATTCCTCGTTTGTTTGAGAGAGCTGGTGAGTCTTTTAGGACTCATGGTACCTTGGTTCCCTTTCAGAATGGAACAAATCTGAGACTTTTCCAGCCAGTTTTTCTTTAAATACCACGAGTTTTCATTCCCCTTTCATTTAAAATACTTCCACAATTTAATATGAAATGCTGGGTAGCAAAACCGGTAGCACTTCCAGACAGAAAGAAGTATGTTGTGTGTAACTCCAAATGTGAAATCTCCTTGCAAAGTGATGGCTTTCCACTGAGGTGGATCAAACAGATGCTCAGTTGGATGCTGGTGCTGAAGCATTTTTCTCTTGTGGCTTGAGTGTCTGATGGCAACAGCCTGAGATTTTAATAGCAGAAAGAAGGGATTTCCTACTAACCTTCCCCGGAGAACTGTCACTTGTACAGTCTTTTCCAGGCTCGTGTAGTCTGATCTGCATCTTCTCCAAAACTTGGTCAATTTTTAAATACTTTTTAAACTTTTTGTGTACCATTTGCAGAGAACAGGAGGGTGCTGGCTATTTTTTTCACAAAATACATGCTGCTCTGTGAGTGAGGTGGTCCTCCGTTCTCCCCAGAGCAACCTTTACCTGTCAGCTCTGCTGCTTCTCAGGGATGGGATGCTGGTGCTGGTGTGGATAAACAGATTTTCTCCCATTTTCAGCACAGGTGATGGAGGGAGAGGAGCTGTTGGCCAAGAGCCTCATGGTGCCAGCACCTCCTGACATGCAGGAGCTGAAAAACTAGAGGTTTTGCCCTTGTTGCATTCAGTGGATTTCTAATTTTACTTCAAGCTAATTGCTTCCTCGTCCTGGGAGGTGCCAGGGAGATGCCCAAGGGGACACAAGGACAAAGATTTTAGCAAGATCTATTGCCATAAGACAAGGGGTGTTGGTTTTAAACTGGAGGAGGGATGATTCAAATGAGCTTCAAGGAAGAAATTTTTTATCAATGAGGGTGATAAAAATGCTGTGGTCTCTGCCACAGGTTGCCCAGAGATGCTGTGGAAACATTCCAGGTTGGATGGGGCTTGGAACAAGCTGACTAGTTGAAGGTGTCCTTGCTTATTGCAGGGAGGGTGGAAGTAAATGAGATTTAAAGTGTCTCCCAAGCCAAACCATTGTACGATTTTACGATCATCTCATCCAACTTCACTGCACCAACATGATTCCCATGAGCATGCAGGAGGCTGGGAAAAGGAATGTGGGCTCTCCCAGTTCAAACAAACAGAAAAGTTTATTTTGATGGCTGAGGGGGACGAGCACCAGAGGGTGATGCTCGTCTGATCCTGCTCTGGTTTTCAGGCCGACTGTACAGCTTTTTCTCCTGCCGCTGCTGCCGCCGGACGTGTCTCATACGGATTGGCCCAGGCTGGGAGCGTTTGTCCTTCATGGAGCCAGCGAAGAGCCAGGGTGGTCTGTATGGAGCTGCTTGTCTGCTGGGTGACTGAGTGTCCTGGGACAGCCCTGGCACCCCCTGAGTGGCGGTGCTGGGGCTGCTGGTCTCAATACTTTGGGCCAGCACATCGTCGATCCGGCGGCGTTTTGCTGCCGGGCTCCTGAGTGACTGTGGCTCTGTGGCGCCGTCTGGATGGCCTCTTTTCAAGCTCTGCTTTTTGCACGGGAAGCTGCTGCTGCTGCTGCTGCTGACCAGCACCACAGCCTGGGACAGCCCTGGCACCCCCTGAGTGGCGGTGCTGGGGCTGCTGGTCTCAATACTTTGGGCGATCCGGCGGTGTTTTGCTGCCGGGCTCCTGAGTGTCTGTGGCTCTGTGGGGCCCTCTGGATGGCCTCTCTTCAAGCTCTGCTTTTTGCAGGGGAAGCTGCTGCTGCTGCTGCTGCTGACCAGAACCACACTTTGAGACAGCCCTGACACCACCTGAGTGGCAGTGCTGGGGCTGCTGGTCTCAATATTTTGGGCCAGCACATCGTCGATCCGGCGGAGTTTTGCTGCCGGGCTCCTGAGTGACTGTGGCTCTGTGGGGCCCTCTGGATGGCCTCTCTTCAAGCTCTGCTTTTTGCAGGGGAAGCTGCTGCTGCTGCTGCTTCTGACCAGAACCACACTTTGAGACAGCCCTGGCACCCCCTGAGTGGCGCTGCTGGGGCTGCTGGCCTCAGTATTTTGGGCCAGCACATCGTCGATCCAGCGGCGTTTTGCTGCCGGGCTCCTGAGTGACTGTGGCTCTGTGACGCCCTCTGGATGGCCTCTCTTCAAGCTCTGCTTTTTGCAGGGGAAGCTGCTGCTGCTGCTGCTGCTGACCAGCACCACAGCCTGGGACAGCCCTGGCACCCCCTGAGTGCCGGTGCTGGGGCTGCTGGTCTCAGCACGCAGCAGTGGCACTCGGTTCAGCCGTATGGGTTTCACTGCCCGGCTGCCCGGGCCTTGTGCTCTCTGTCTCCAGGAACGGCGCCGGGTCTGCTCCGCCCTGGGCTGTTCCGACAGGCCGCCACTGCTGCTGCTGCTGTTTGGATCTGCACATTGGAGAGAGGAGAGGGCAAGTGGTGTGAGCAGCTGCGCAGGGCTCGGGTGATGTCCGTGCAGGATTGTCCCCAAGGCCTTGCCGGGCTGGCTTAAGGGCAGGGGAGGCATATGTGCCCACAGGCCAGCCTGGCCCCGCTGGCCCAAGAGAGCCAGAGGGAGTCTACCCTGGGTCGTTGTTGGAGCTCCTGATTCCCCTTGCTGCAGCTCTTGACCGCTCCCCCACTGCCAGCCGTGGGGAGGGAGATTTTGCTCTCACCTTGCTTCTTCCCAGGAGGACACTTCTCAGCAGTGTTGTGCACCATTGTGGATAGGGAGCAGTGCCTGGAAGGTCTGTGCTGCAGGCCTTTCTCCTCCTGACAAAGCATCCCAGTCCTTGTTTGGACAGAGAGAGAGGCGTTTGTGGTGCCTCAGAGGCACCAGAACTCGCCAGTAGCCTTGGGCAAGCTCCTTCTCCTCGATCCTGTCCTCAGCTCTGCAAGTTGTGTTGCCACCTTTGTACCTTAGGGCTGGGTGATGATGTCACACTAGTCCCTGTCACCCACTGCCCTAATTCGGGGAGGCTATCCTTGTGGGTGCTGACAGTGACTTTGTCAATGCCAGGCACGGCTGTAAGGAGAAAAACAGAAATGGGAACAGGTTCATCAACAGGTTGGCGGGCTTAAGGAGACTTAGGTCTTACTACAGGTCATCAGTGGTGATTAGGTCATACTAACCAGTCCTAATTCATTCTTTTGACAGCTCTAAGAGTACAGTTGATTGATTCATTCATTCTTTAAAAGAAGAGTTGTTCTGTGATACATTGGGCATATTGCTTGGGTCAGCCTCCTTAAAGGAAAATCAGAGTATTACCTACGGTCTCAAATGAAGCTTCTGAACCAACTTTAAGTACTCATGTGTTTTTCCCGAAAGATAAAGTCTCTGAGGCCGTGGAAACTTCAGGATTGGGGTGGGCAAGCATGGCAGGAATTTGAGAAGATTGGTGCCCTGTAGGCACTGGGGGGCTCTGAAGTCTCCCTGGAGCCTTCTCTTCTCCAGGCTGAACAAGCTCAGCTCTCTCAGCCCATCTCCAGAGCAGAACTGCTCCAGCCCTTGGATCATGGCTGCAACCCTCCTCTGGACTCACTCCAGAAGTTCCATGTTTTTGGTTTTTTTTGTTTTTTGTTTTTTTTTTTTTTTTTTTTTTTTAAACGTGGAGACCCCAGATGTGGGTGCAGAATTACTTTTGGGTTCAGGCAAGCGTTTGTTCATCACAGTTACTCCCACAAGCCAGCCCAGGTGGGAGCAGAGCTCCTTCCACCCCACCCACCCTGTTTCCATCCCTTCTTCAGCACATCCCATGGTGCTTTTTTCTGCTGCTTCCCAGGAGCTGTTGGCTCTTGCCCTGCCCTGACTGCTGGACCCGTCTGTGGACACTGCACAGCGATCTGTTGCCAGCTCTCTGGATTCTGAAGGAAAACCCAAGCAAATCTCTGAATCAAAGTAAAGGTGTCTTGCAAACTTAACCTAATCCTTTGTAAAGCTGTATTAAGGCCAAATTAAATTCAAATCTGTGGGTTCATTTTCCTCTTAGGCTTTATTCCTCGTTTGTTTGAGAGAGCTGGTGAGTCTTTTAGGACTCATGGTACCTTGGTTCCCTTTCAGAATGGAACAAATCTGAGACTTTTCCAGCCAGTTTTTCTTTAAATACCACGAGTTTTCATTCCCCTTTCATTTAAAATACTTCCACAATTTAATATGAAATGCTGGGTAGCAAAACCGGTAGCACTTCCAGACAGAAAGAAGTATGTTGTGTGTAACTCCAAATGTGAATTCTCCTTGCAAAGTGATGGCTTTCCACTGAGGTGGATCAAACAGATGCTCAGTTGGATGCTGGTGCTGAAGCACTTTTCTCTTGTGGCTTGAGTGTCTGATGGCAACAGCCTGAGATTTTAATAGCAGAAAGAAGGGATTTCCTACTAACCTTCCCCGGAGAACTGTCACTTGTACAGTCTTTTCCAGCCTCGTCTAGTCTGACCTGCATCTTCTCCAAAACTTGGTCAATTTTTAAATATTTTTTAAACTTTTTGTGTACCATTTGCAGAGAACAGGAGGGTGCTGGCTATTTTTTTCACAAAATACACGCTGCTCTGTGAGTGAGGTGGTCCTCCGTTCTCCCCAGAGCAACCTTTACCTGTCAGCTCTGCTGCTTCTCAAGGATGGGATGCTGGTGCTGGTGTGGATAAACAGATTTTCTCCCATTTTCAGCACAGGTGATGGAGGGAGAGGAGCTGTTGGCCAAGAGCCTCATGGTGCCAGCACCTCCTGACATGCAGGAGCTGAAAAACTAGAGGTTTTGCCCTTGTTGCATTCAGTGGATTTCTAATTTTACTTCAAGCTAATTGCTTCCTCGTCCTGGGAGGTGCCAGGGAGATGCCCAAGGGGACACAAGGACAAAGAGTTTAGCCGGGTCTATTGCCATAAGACAAGGGGTGTTGGTTTTAAACTGGAGGAGGGATGATTCAAATGAGCTTCAAGGAAGAAATTTTTAATCAATGAGGGTGATAAAAATGCTGTGGTCTCTGCCACAGGTTGCCCAGAGATGCTGTGGAAACATTCCAGGTTGGATGGGGCTTGGAACAAGCTGACTAGTTGAAGGTGTCCTTGCTTATTGCAGGGAGGGTGGAAGTAAATGAGATTTAAAGTGTCTCCCAAGCCAAACCATTGTACGATTTTACGATGATCTCATCCAACTTCACTGCTCCAACATGATTCCCATGAGCATGCAGGAGGCTGGGAAAAGGAATGTGGGCTCTCCCAGTTCAAACAAACAGAAAAGTTTATTTTGATGGCTGAGGGGGACGAGCACCAGAGGGTGATGCTCGTCTGATCCTGCTCTGGTTTTCAGGCCGACTGTACAGCTTTTTCTCCTGCCGCTGCTGCCGCCGGACGTGTCTCATACGGATTGGCCCAGGCTGGGAGCGTTTGTCCTTCATGGAGCCAGCGAAGAGCCAGGGTGGTCTGTATGGAGCTGCTTGTCTGCTGGGTGACTGAGTGTCCTGGGACAGCCCTGGCACCCCCTGAGTGGCGGTGCTGGGGCTGCTGGTCTCAATACTTTGGGCCAGCACATCGTCGATCCGGCGGCGTTTTGCTGCCGGGCTCCTGAGTGACTGTGGCTCTGTGGCGCCGTCTGGATGGCCTCTTTTCAAGCTCTGCTTTTTGCACGGGAAGCTGCTGCTGCTGCTGCTGCTGACCAGCACCACAGCCTGGGACAGCCCTGGCACCCCCTGAGTGGCGGTGCTGGGGCTGCTGGTCTCAATACTTTGGGCGATCCGGCGGTGTTTTGCTGCCGGGCTCCTGAGTGTCTGTGGCTCTGTGGGGCCCTCTGGATGGCCTCTCTTCAAGCTCTGCTTTTTGCAGGGGAAGCTGCTGCTGCTGCTGCTGCTGACCAGAACCACACTTTGAGACAGCCCTGACACCACCTGAGTGGCAGTGCTGGGGCTGCTGGTCTCAATATTTTGGGCCAGCACATCGTCGATCCGGCGGAGTTTTGCTGCCGGGCTCCTGAGTGACTGTGGCTCTGTGGGGCCCTCTGGATGGCCTCTCTTCAAGCTCTGCTTTTTGCAGGGGAAGCTGCTGCTGCTGCTGCTTCTGACCAGAACCACACTTTGAGACAGCCCTGGCACCCCCTGAGTGGCGCTGCTGGGGCTGCTGGCCTCAGTATTTTGGGCCAGCACATCGTCGATCCAGCGGCGTTTTGCTGCCGGGCTCCTGAGTGACTGTGGCTCTGTGACGCCCTCTGGATGGCCTCTCTTCAAGCTCTGCTTTTTGCAGGGGAAGCTGCTGCTGCTGCTGCTGCTGACCAGCACCACAGCCTGGGACAGCCCTGGCACCCCCTGAGTGCCGGTGCTGGGGCTGCTGGTCTCAGCACGCAGCAGTGGCACTCGGTTCAGCCGTATGGGTTTCACTGCCCGGCTGCCCGGGCCTTGTGCTCTCTGTCTCCAGGAACGGCGCCGGGTCTGCTCCGCCCTGGGCTGTTCCGACAGGCCGCCACTGCTGCTGCTGCTGTTTGGATCTGCACATTGGAGAGAGGAGAGGGCAAGTGGTGTGAGCAGCTGCGCAGGGCTCGGGTGATGTCCGTGCAGGATTGTCCCCAAGGCCTTGCCGGGCTGGCTTAAGGGCAGGGGAGGCATATGTGCCCACAGGCCAGCCTGGCCCCGCTGGCCCAAGAGAGCCAGAGGGAGTCTACCCTGGGTCGTTGTTGGAGCTCCTGATTCCCCTTGCTGCAGCTCTTGACCGCTCCCCCACTGCCAGCCGTGGGGAGGGAGATTTTGCTCTCACCTTGCTTCTTCCCAGGAGGACACTTCTCAGCAGTGTTGTGCACCATTGTGGATAGGGAGCAGTGCCTGGAAGGTCTGTGCTGCAGGCCTTTCTCCTCCTGACAAAGCATCCCAGTCCTTGTTTGGACAGAGAGAGAGGCGTTTGTGGTGCCTCAGAGGCACCAGAACTCGCCAGTAGCCTTGGGCAAGCTCCTTCTCCTCGATCCTGTCCTCAGCTCTGCAAGTTGTGTTGCCACCTTTGTACCTTAGGGCTGGGTGATGATGTCACACTAGTCCCTGTCACCCACTGCCCTAATTCGGGGAGGCTATCCTTGTGGGTGCTGACAGTGACTTTGTCAATGCCAGGCACGGCTGTAAGGAGAAAAACAGAAATGGGAACAGGTTCATCAACAGGTTGGCGGGCTTAAGGAGACTTAGGTCTTACTACAGGTCATCAGTGGTGATTAGGTCATACTAACCAGTCCTAATTCATTCTTTTGACAGCTCTAAGAGTACAGTTGATTGATTCATTCATTCTTTAAAAGAAGAGTTGTTCTGTGATACATTGGGCATATTGCTTGGGTCAGCCTCCTTAAAGGAAAATCAGAGTATTACCTACGGTCTCAAATGAAGCTTCTGAACCAACTTTAAGTACTCATGTGTTTTTCCCGAAAGATAAAGTCTCTGAGGCCGTGGAAACTTCAGGATTGGGGTGGGCAAGCATGGCAGGAATTTGAGAAGATTGGTGTCCTGTAGGCACTGGGGGGCTCTGAAGTCTCCCTGGAGCCTTCTCTTCTCCAGGCTGAACAAGCTCAGCTCTCTCAGCCCATCTCCAGAGCAGAACTGCTCCAGCCCTTGGATCATGGCTGCAACCCTCCTCTGGACTCACTCCAGAAGTTCCATGTTTTTGGTTTTTTTTTTTTTTTTTTTTTTTTTTTTTTTTTTTTAAACGTGGAGACCCCAGATGTGGGTGCAGAATTACTTTTGGGTTCAGGCAAGCGTTTGTTCATCACAGTTACTCCCACAAGCCAGCCCAGGTGGGAGCAGAGCTCCTTCCACCCCACCCACCCTGTTTCCATCCCTTCTTCAGCACATCCCATGGTGCTTTTTTCTGCTGCTTCCCAGGAGCTGTTGGCTCTTGCCCTGCCCTGACTGCTGGACCCGTCTGTGGACACTGCACAGCGATCTGTTGCCAGCTCTCTGGATTCTGAAGGAAAACCCAAGCAAATCTCTGAATCAAAGTAAAGGTGTCTTGCAAACTTAACCTAATCCTTTGTAAAGCTGTATTAAGGCCAAATTAAATTCAAATCTGTGGGTTCATTTTCCTCTTAGGCTTTATTCCTCGTTTGTTTGAGAGAGCTGGTGAGTCTTTTAGGACTCATGGTACCTTGGTTCCCTTTCAGAATGGAACAAATCTGAGACTTTTCCAGCCAGTTTTTCTTTAAATACCACGAGTTTTCATTCCCCTTTCATTTAAAATACTTCCACAATTTAATATGAAATGCTGGGTAGCAAAACCGGTAGCACTTCCAGACAGAAAGAAGTATGTTGTGTGTAACTCCAAATGTGAATTCTCCTTGCAAAGTGATGGCTTTCCACTGAGGTGGATCAAACAGATGCTCAGTTGGATGCTGGTGCTGAAGCACTTTTCTCTTGTGGCTTGAGTGTCTGATGGCAACAGCCTGAGATTTTAATAGCAGAAAGAAGGGATTTCCTACTAACCTTCCCCGGAGAACTGTCACTTGTACAGTCTTTTCCAGCCTCGTCTAGTCTGACCTGCATCTTCTCCAAAACTTGGTCAATTTTTAAATACTTTTTAAACTTTTTGTGTACCATTTGCAGAGAACAGGAGGGTGCTGGCTATTTTTTTCACAAAATACACGCTGCTCTGTGAGTGAGGTGGTCCTCCGTTCTCCCCAGAGCAACCTTTACCTGTCAGCTCTGCTGCTTCTCAAGGATGGGATGCTGGTGCTGGTGTGGATAAACAGATTTTCTCCCATTTTCAGCACAGGTGATGGAGGGAGAGGAGCTGTTGGCCAAGAGCCTCATGGTGCCAGCACCTCCTGACATGCAGGAGCTGAAAAACTAGAGGTTTTGCCCTTGTTGCATTCAGTGGATTTCTAATTTTACTTCAAGCTAATTGCTTCCTCGTCCTGGGAGGTGCCAGGGAGATGCCCAAGGGGACACAAGGACAAAGATTTTAGCCGGGTCTATTGCCATAAGACAAGGGGTGTTGGTTTTAAACTGGAGGAGGGATGATTCAAATGAGCTTCAAGGAAGAAATTTTTAATCAATGAGGGTGATAAAAATGCTGTGGTCTCTGCCACAGGTTGCCCAGAGATGCTGTGGAAACATTCCAGGTTGGATGGGGCTTGGAACAAGCTGACTAGTTGAAGGTGTCCTTGCTTATTGCAGGGAGGGTGGAAGTAAATGAGATTTAAAGTGTCTCCCAAGCCAAACCATTGTACGATTTTACGATGATCTCATCCAACTTCACTGCTCCAACATGATTCCCATGAGCATGCAGGAGGCTGGGAAAAGGAATGTGGGCTCTCCCAGTTCAAACAAACAGAAAAGTTTATTTTGATGGCTGAGGGGGACGAGCACCAGAGGGTGATGCTCGTCTGATCCTGCTCTGGTTTTCAGGCCGACTGTACAGCTTTTTCTCCTGCCGCTGCTGCCGCCGGACGTGTCTCATACGGATTGGCCCAGGCTGGGAGCGTTTGTCCTTCATGGAGCCAGCGAAGAGCCAGGGTGGTCTGTATGGAGCTGCTTGTCTGCTGGGTGACTGAGTGTCCTGGGACAGCCCTGGCACCCCCTGAGTGGCGGTGCTGGGGCTGCTGGTCTCAATACTTTGGGCCAGCACATCGTCGATCCGGCGGCGTTTTGCTGCCGGGCTCCTGAGTGACTGTGGCTCTGTGGCGCCGTCTGGATGGCCTCTTTTCAAGCTCTGCTTTTTGCACGGGAAGCTGCTGCTGCTGCTGCTGCTGACCAGCACCACAGCCTGGGACAGCCCTGGCACCCCCTGAGTGGCGGTGCTGGGGCTGCTGGTCTCAATACTTTGGGCGATCCGGCGGTGTTTTGCTGCCGGGCTCCTGAGTGTCTGTGGCTCTGTGGCGCCCTCTGGATGGCCTCTCTTCAAGCTCTGCTTTTTGCAGGGGAAGCTGCTGCTGCTGCTGCTGCTGACCAGCACCACAGCCTGGGACAGCCCTGGCACCCCCTGAGTGGCAGTGCTGGGGCTGCTGGTCTCAATATTTTGGGCCAGCACATTGTCGATGCGGCGGCGTTTTGCTGCCGGGCTCCTGAGTGACTGTGGCTCTGTGACGCCCTCTGGATGGCCTCTCTTCAAGCTCTGCTTTTTGCAGGGGAAGCTGCTGCTGCTGCTGCTGCTGACCAGCACCACAGCCTGGGACAGCCCTGGCACCCCCTGAGTGCCAGTGCTGGGGCTGCTGGTCTCAGCACGCAGCAGTGGCACTCGGTTCAGCCGTATGGGTTTCACTGCCCGGCTGCCCGGGCCTTGTGCTCTCTGTCTCCAGGAACGGCGCCGGGCCTGCTCCGCCCT
Source organism: Chamaea fasciata (assembly GCF_029207755.1). NCBI lineage: Eukaryota > Metazoa > Chordata > Aves > Passeriformes > Sylviidae > Chamaea > Chamaea fasciata. The sequence goes on from NW_027094091.1 coordinate 65,736,438, forward strand.
GGGCTGTTCCGACAGGCCGCCACTGCTGCTGCTGCTGTTTGGATCTGCACATTGGAGAGAGGAGAGGGCAAGTGGTGTGAGCAGCTGCGCAGGGCTCGGGTGATGTCCGTGCAGGATTGTCCCCAAGGCCTTGCCGGGCTGGCTTAAGGGCAGGGGAGGCATATGTGCCCACAGGCCAGCCTGGCCCCGCTGGCCCAAGAGAGCCAGAGGGACTCTACCCTGGGTCGTTGTTGGAGCTCCTGCTTCCCCTTGCTGCAGCTCTTGACCGCTCCCCCACTGCCAGCCGTGGGGAGGGAGATTTTGCTCTCACCTTGCTTCTTCCCAGGAGGACACTTCTCAGCAGTGTTGTGCACCATTGTGGATAGGGAGCAGTGCCTGGAAGGTCTGTGCTGCAGGCCTTTCTCCTCCTGACAAAGCATCCCAGTCCTTGTTTGGACAGAGAGAGAGGCGTTTGTGGTGCCTCAGAGGCACCAGAACTCGCCAGTAGCCTTGGGCAAGCTCCTTCTCCTCGATCCTGTCCTCAGCTCTGCAAGTTGTGTTGCCACCTTTGTACCTTAGGGCTGGGTGATGATGTCACACTAGTCCCTGTCACCCACTGCCCTAATTCGGGGAGGCTATCCTTGTGGGTGCTGACAGTGACTTTGTCAATGCCAGGCACGGCTGTAAGGAGAAAAACAGAAATGGGAACAGGTTCATCAACAGGTTGGCGGGCTTAAGGAGACTTAGGTCTTACTACAGGTCATCAGTGGTGATTAGGTCATACTAACCAGTCCTAATTCATTCTTTTGACAGCTCTAAGAGTACAGTTGATTGATTCATTCATTCTTTAAAAGAAGAGTTGTTCTGTGATACATTGGGCATATTGCTTGGGTCAGCCTCCTTAAAGGAAAATCAGAGTATTACCTACGGTCTCAAATGAAGCTTCTGAACCAACTTTAAGTACTCATGTGTTTTTCCCGAAAGATAAAGTCTCTGAGGCCGTGGAAACTTCAGGATTGGGGTGGGCAAGCATGGCAGGAATTTGAGAAGATTGGTGCCCTGTAGGCACTGGGGGGCTCTGAAGTCTCCCTGGAGCCTTCTCTTCTCCAGGCTGAACAAGCTCAGCTCTCTCAGCCCATCTCCAGAGCAGAACTGCTCCAGCCCTTGGATCATGGCTGCAACCCTCCTCTGGACTCACTCCAGAAGTTCCATGTTTTTGGTTTTTTTTGTTTTTTGTTTTTTTTTTTTTTTTTTTTTTTAAACGTGGAGACCCCAGATGTGGGTGCAGAATTACTTTTGGGTTCAGGCAAGCGTTTGTTCATCACAGTTACTCCCACAAGCCAGCCCAGGTGGGAGCAGAGCTCCTTCCACCCCACCCACCCTGTTTCCATCCCTTCTTCAGCACATCCCATGGTGCTTTTTTCTGCTGCTTCCCAGGAGCTGTTGGCTCTTGCCCTGCCCTGACTGCTGGACCCGTCTGTGGACACTGCACAGCGATCTGTTGCCAGCTCTCTGGATTCTGAAGGAAAACCCAAGCAAATCTCTGAATCAAAGTAAAGGTGTCTTGCAAACTTAACCTAATCCTTTGTAAAGCTGTATTAAGGCCAAATTAAATTCAAATCTGTGGGTTCATTTTCCTCTTAGGCTTTATTCCTCGTTTGTTTGAGAGAGCTGGTGAGTCTTTTAGGACTCATGGTACCTTGGTTCCCTTTCAGAATGGAACAAATCTGAGACTTTTCCAGCCAGTTTTTCTTTAAATACCACGAGTTTTCATTCCCCTTTCATTTAAAATACTTCCACAATTTAATATGAAATGCTGGGTAGCAAAACCGGTAGCACTTCCAGACAGAAAGAAGTATGTTGTGTGTAACTCCAAATGTGAATTCTCCTTGCAAAGTGATGGCTTTCCACTGAGGTGGATCAAACAGATGCTCAGTTGGATGCTGGTGCTGAAGCACTTTTCTCTTGTGGCTTGAGTGTCTGATGGCAACAGCCTGAGATTTTAATAGCAGAAAGAAGGGATTTCCTACTAACCTTCCCCGGAGAACTGTCACTTGTACAGTCTTTTCCAGCCTCGTCTAGTCTGACCTGCATCTTCTCCAAAACTTGGTCAATTTTTAAATATTTTTTAAACTTTTTGTGTACCATTTGCAGAGAACAGGAGGGTGCTGGCTATTTTTTTCACAAAATACACGCTGCTCTGTGAGTGAGGTGGTCCTCCGTTCTCCCCAGAGCAACCTTTACCTGTCAGCTCTGCTGCTTCTCAAGGATGGGATGCTGGTGCTGGTGTGGATAAACAGATTTTCTCCCATTTTCAGCACAGGTGATGGAGGGAGAGGAGCTGTTGGCCAAGAGCCTCATGGTGCCAGCACCTCCTGACATGCAGGAGCTGAAAAACTAGAGGTTTTGCCCTTGTTGCATTCAGTGGATTTCTAATTTTACTTCAAGCTAATTGCTTCCTCGTCCTGGGAGGTGCCAGGGAGATGCCCAAGGGGACACAAGGACAAAGAGTTTAGCCGGGTCTATTGCCATAAGACAAGGGGTGTTGGTTTTAAACTGGAGGAGGGATGATTCAAATGAGCTTCAAGGAAGAAATTTTTAATCAATGAGGGTGATAAAAATGCTGTGGTCTCTGCCACAGGTTGCCCAGAGATGCTGTGGAAACATTCCAGGTTGGATGGGGCTTGGAACAAGCTGACTAGTTGAAGGTGTCCTTGCTTATTGCAGGGAGGGTGGAAGTAAATGAGATTTAAAGTGTCTCCCAAGCCAAACCATTGTACGATTTTACGATGATCTCATCCAACTTCACTGCTCCAACATGATTCCCATGAGCATGCAGGAGGCTGGGAAAAGGAATGTGGGCTCTCCCAGTTCAAACAAACAGAAAAGTTTATTTTGATGGCTGAGGGGGACGAGCACCAGAGGGTGATGCTCGTCTGATCCTGCTCTGGTTTTCAGGCCGACTGTACAGCTTTTTCTCCTGCCGCTGCTGCCGCCGGACGTGTCTCATACGGATTGGCCCAGGCTGGGAGCGTTTGTCCTTCATGGAGCCAGCGAAGAGCCAGGGTGGTCTGTATGGAGCTGCTTGTCTGCTGGGTGACTGAGTGTCCTGGGACAGCCCTGGCACCCCCTGAGTGGCGGTGCTGGGGCTGCTGGTCTCAATACTTTGGGCCAGCACATCGTCGATCCGGCGGCGTTTTGCTGCCGGGCTCCTGAGTGACTGTGGCTCTGTGGCGCCGTCTGGATGGCCTCTTTTCAAGCTCTGCTTTTTGCACGGGAAGCTGCTGCTGCTGCTGCTGCTGACCAGCACCACAGCCTGGGACAGCCCTGGCACCCCCTGAGTGGCGGTGCTGGGGCTGCTGGTCTCAATACTTTGGGCGATCCGGCGGTGTTTTGCTGCCGGGCTCCTGAGTGTCTGTGGCTCTGTGGGGCCCTCTGGATGGCCTCTCTTCAAGCTCTGCTTTTTGCAGGGGAAGCTGCTGCTGCTGCTGCTGCTGACCAGAACCACACTTTGAGACAGCCCTGGCACCCCCTGAGTGGCGGTGCTGGGGCTGCTGGTCTCGGCACGCAGCAGTGGCACTCGGTTCAGCCATATGGGTTTCACTGCCTGGCTGCCCGGGCCTTGTGCTCTCTGTCTCCAGGAACGGCGCCGGGCCTGCTCCGCCCTGGGCTGTCCCGACAGGCCACTGCTGCTGCTGCTGTTTGGATCTGCACATTGGAGAGAGGAGAGGGCAAGTGGTGTGAGCACCTGCGCAGGGCTCGGGTGATGTCCGTGCAGGATTGTCCCCAAGGCCTTGCCGGGCTGGCTTAATGGCAGGGGAGGCATATGTGCCCACAGGCCAGCCCGGCCCCGCTGGCCCAAGAGAGCCAGAGGGACTCTACCCTGGGTCGTTGTTGGAGCTCCTGCTTCCCCTTGCTGCAGCTCTTGACCGCTCCCCCACTGCCAGCCGTGGGGAGGGAGATTTTTCTCTCACCTTGCTTCTTCCCAGGAGGACACTTCTCAGCAGTGTTGTGCACCATTGTGGATAGGGAGCAGTGCCTGGAAGGTCTGTGCTGCAGGCCTTTCTCCTCCTGACAAAGCATCCCAGTCCTTGTTTGGACAGAGAGAGAGGTGTTTGTGGTGCCTCAGAGGCACCAGAACTCGCCAGTAGCCTTGGGCAAGCTCCTTCTCCTCGATCCTGTCCTCAGCTCTGCAAGTTGTGTTGCCACCTTTGTACCTTAGGGCTGGGTGATGATGTCACACTAGTCCCTGTCACCCACTGCCCTAATTCGGGGAGGCTATCCTTGTGGGTGCTGACAGTGACTTTGTCAATGCCAGGCACGGCTGTAAGGAGAAAAACAGAAATGGGAACAGGTTCATCAACAGGTTGGCGGGCTTAAGGAGACTTAGGTCTTACTACAGGTCATCAGTGGTGATTAGGTCATACTAACCAGTCCTAATTCATTCTTTTGACAGCTCTAAGAGTACAGTTGATTGATTCATTCATTCTTTAAAAGAAGAGTTGTTCTGTGATACATTGGGCATATTGCTTGGGTCAGCCTCCTTAAAGGAAAATCAGAGTATTACCTACGGTCTCAAATGAAGCTTCTGAACCAACTTTAAGTACTCATGTGTTTTTCCCGAAAGATAAGGTCTCTGAGGCTGTGGAAACTTCAGGATTGGGGTGGGCAAGCATGGCAGGAATTTGAGAAGATTGGTGCCCTGTAGGCACTGGGGGGCTCTGAAGTCTCCCTGGAGCCTTCTCTTCTCCAGGCTGAACAAGCTCAGCTCTCTCAGCCCATCTCCAGAGCAGAACTGCTCCAGCCCTTGGATCATGGCTGCAACCCTCCTCTGGACTCACTCCAGAAGTTCCATGTTTTTGTTTTTGTTTTGTTTTGTTTTGTTTTTTTTTTTAAACGTGGAGACCCCAGATGTGGGTGCAGAATTACTTTTGGGTTCAGGCAAGCGTTTGTTCATCACAGTTACTCCCACAAGCCAGCCCAGGTGGGAGCAGAGCTCCTTCCACCCCACCCACCCTGTTTCCATCCCTTCTTCAGCACATCCCATGGTGCTTTTTTCTGCTGCTTCCCAGGAGCTGTTGGCTCTTGCCCTGCCCTGACTGCTGGACCCGTCTGTGGACACTGCACAGCGATCTGTTGCCAGCTCTCTGGATTCTGAAGGAAAACCCAAGCAAATCTCTGAATCAAAGTAAAGGTGTCTTGCAAACTTAACCTAATCCTTTGTAAAGCTGTATTAAGGCCAAATTAAATTCAAATCTGTGGGTTCATTTTCCTCTTAGGCTTTATTCCTCGTTTGTTTGAGAGAGCTGGTGAGTCTTTTAGGACTCATGGTACCTTGGTTCCCTTTCAGAATGGAACAAATCTGAGACTTTTCCAGCCAGTTTTTCTTTAAATACCACGAGTTTTCATTCCCCTTTCATTTAAAATACTTCCACAATTTAATATGAAATGCTGGGTAGCAAAACCGGTAGCACTTCCAGACAGAAAGAAGTATGTTGTGTGTAACTCCAAATGTGAATTCTCCTTGCAAAGTGATGGCTTTCCACTGAGGTGGATCAAACAGATGCTCAGTTGGATGCTGGTGCTGAAGCACTTTTCTCTTGTGGCTTGAGTGTCTGATGGCAACAGCCTGAGATTTTAATAGCAGAAAGAAGGGATTTCCTACTAACCTTCCCCGGAGAACTGTCACTTGTACAGTCTTTTCCAGGCTCGTGTAGTCTGATCTGCATCTTCTCCAAAACTTGGTCAATTTTTAAATACTTTTTAAACTTTTTGTGTACCATTTGCAGAGAACAGGAGGGTGCTGGCTATTTTTTTCACAAAATACACGCTGCTCTGTGAGTGAGGTGGTCCTCCGTTCTCCCCAGAGCAACCTTTACCTGTCAGCTCTGCTGCTTCTCAAGGATGGGATGCTGGTGCTGGTGTGGATAAACAGATTTTCTCCCATTTTCAGCACAGGTGATGGAGGGAGAGGAGCTGTTGGCCAAGAGCCTCATGGTGCCAGCACCTCCTGACATGCAGGAGCTGAAAAACTAGAGGTTTTGCCCTTGTTGCATTCAGTGGATTTCTAATTTTACTTCAAGTTAATTGCTTCCTCGTCCTGGGAGGTGCCAGGGAGATGCCCAAGGGGACACAAGGACAAAGATTTTAGCAGGGTCTATTGCCATAAGACAAGGGGTGTTGGTTTTAAACTGGAGGAGGGATGATTCAAATGAGCTTCAAGGAAGAAATTTTTAATCAATGAGGGTGATAAAAATGCTGTGGTCTCTGCCACAGGTTGCCCAGAGATGCTGTGGAAACATTCCAGGTTGGATGGGGCTTGGAACAAGCTGACTAGTTGAAGGTGTCCTTGCTTATTGCAGGGAGGGTGGAACTAAATGGGATTTAAAGTGTCTCCCAAGCCAAACCATTGTACGATTTTACGATCATCTCATCCAACTTCACTGCTCCAACATGATTCCCATGAGCATGCAGGAGGCTGGGAAAAGGAATGTGGGCTCTCCCAGTTCAAACAAACAGAAAAGTTTATTTTGATGGCTGAGGGGGACGAGCACCAGAGGGTGATGCTCGTCTGATCCTGCTCTGGTTTTCAGGCCGACTGTACAGCTTTTTCTCCTGCCGCTGTTGCCGCCGGACGTGTCTCATACGGATTGGCCCAGGCTGGGAGCGTTTGTCCTTCATGGAGCCAGCGAAGAGCCAGGGTGGTCTGTATGGAGCTGCTTGTCTGCTGGGTGACTGAGTGTCCTGGGACAGCCCTGGCACCCCCTGAGTGGCGGTGCTGGGGCTGCTGGCCTCAATATTTTGGGCCAGCACATTGTCGATCCGGCGGCGTTTGGCTGCCGGGCTCCTGAGTGACTGTGGCTCTGTGACGCCCTCTGGATGGCCTCTCTTCAAGCTCTGCTTTTTGCAGGGGAAGCTGCTGCTGCTGCTGCTGCTGCTGCTGACCAGCACCACAGCCTGGGAAAGCCCTGGCACCCCCTGAGAGCCGGTGCCGGGGCTGCTGGTCTCAGCACGCAGCAGTGGCACTCGGTTCAGCCGTATGGGTTTCACTGCCCGGCTGCCCGGGCCTTGTGCTCTCTGTCTCCAGGAACGGCGCCGGGCCTGCTCCGCCCTGGGCTGTTCCGACAGGCCGCCACTGCTGCTGCTGCTGTTTGGATCTGCACATTGGAGAGAGGAGAGGGCAAGTGGTGTGAGCAGCTGCGCAGGGCTCGGGTGATGTCCGTGCAGGATTGTCCCCAAGGCCTTGCCGGGCTGGCTTAAGGGCAGGGGAGGCATATGTGCCCACAGGCCAGCCTGGCCCCGCTGGCCCAAGAGAGCCAGAGGGACTCTACCCTGGGTCGTTGTTGGAGCTCCTGCTTCCCCTTGCTGCAGCTCTTGACCGCTCCCCCACTGCCAGCCGTGGGGAGGGAGATTTTTCTCTCACCTTGCTTCTTCCCAGGAGGACACTTCTCAGCAGTGTTGTGCACCATTGTGGATAGGGAGCAGTGCCTGGAAGGTCTGTGCTGCAGGCCTTTCTCCTCCTGACAAAGCATCCCAGTCCTTGTTTGGACAGAGAGAGAGGCGTTTGTGGTGCCTCAGAGGCACCAGAACTCGCCAGTAGCCTTGGGCAAGCTCCTTCTCCTCGATCCTGTCCTCAGCTCTGCAAGTTGTGTTGCCACCTTTGTACCTTAGGGCTGGGTGATGATGTCACACTAGTCCCTGTCACCCACTGCCCTAATTCGGGGAGGCTATCCTTGTGGGTGCTGACAGTGACTTTGTCAATGCCAGGCACGGCTGTAAGGAGAAAAACAGAAATGGGAACAGGTTCATCAACAGGTTGGCGGGCTTAAGGAGACTTAGGTCTTACTACAGGTCATCAGTGGTGATTAGGTCATACTAACCAGTCCTAATTCATTCTTTTGACAGCTCTAAGAGTACAGTTGATTGATTCATTCATTCTTTAAAAGAAGAGTTGTTCTGTGATACATTGGGCATATTGCTTGGGTCAGCCTCCTTAAAGGAAAATCAGAGTATTACCTACGGTCTCAAATGAAGCTTCTGAACCAACTTTAAGTACTCATGTGTTTTTCCCGAAAGATAAAGTCTCTGAGGCCGTGGAAACTTCAGGATTGGGGTGGGCAAGCATGGCAGGAATTTGAGAAGATTGGTGCCCTGTAGGCACTGGGGGGCTCTGAAGTCTCCCTGGAGCCTTCTCTTCTCCAGGCTGAACAAGCTCAGCTCTCTCAGCCCATCTCCAGAGCAGAACTGCTCCAGCCCTTGGATCATGGCTGCAACCCTCCTCTGGAGTCACTCCAGAAGTTCCATGTTTTTGGATTTTTTTTTTGTTTGTTTTATTTTTCTTTATTTTTTATTTTTTTTTATCCTGGAGACCCCAGATGTGGGTGCAGAATTACTTTTGGGTTCAGGCAAGCGTTTGTTCATCACAGTTACTCCCACAAGCCAGCCCAGGTGGGAGCAGAGCTCCTTCCACCCCACCCACCCTGTTTCCATCCCTTCTTCAGCACATCCCATGGTGCTTTTTTCTGCTGCTTCCCAGGAGCTGTTGGCTCTTGCCCTGCCCTGACTGCTGGACCCGTCTGTGGACACTGCACAGCGATCTGTTGCCAGCTCTCTGGATTCTGAAGGAAAACCCAAGCAAATCTCTGAATCAAAGTAAAGGTGTCTTGCAAACTTAACCTAATCCTTTGTAAAGCTGTATTAAGGCCAAATTAAATTCAAATCTGTGGGTTCATTTTCCTCTTAGGCTTTATTCCTCGTTTGTTTGAGAGAGCTGGTGAGTCTTTTAGGACTCATGGTACCTTGGTTCCCTTTCAGAATGGAACAAATCTGAGACTTTTCCAGCCAGTTTTTCTTTAAATACCACGAGTTTTCATTCCCCTTTCATTTAAAATACTTCCACAATTTAATATGAAATGCTGGGTAGCAAAACCGGTAGCACTTCCAGACAGAAAGAAGTATGTTGTGTGTAACTCCAAATGTGAATTCTCCTTGCAAAGTGATGGCTTTCCACTGAGGTGGATCAAACAGATGCTCAGTTGGATGCTGGTGCTGAAGCACTTTTCTCTTGTGGCTTGAGTGTCTGATGGCAACAGCCTGAGATTTTAATAGCAGAAAGAAGGGATTTCCTACTAACCTTCCCCGGAGAACTGTCACTTGTACAGTCTTTTCCAGCCTCGTCTAGTCTGACCTGCATCTTCTCCAAAACTTGGTCAATTTTTAAATACTTTTTAAACTTTTTGTGTACCATTTGCAGAGAACAGGAGGGTGCTGGCTATTTTTTTCACAAAATACACGCTGCTCTGTGAGTGAGGTGGTCCTCCGTTCTCCCCAGAGCAACCTTTACCTGTCAGCTCTGCTGCTTCTCAAGGATGGGATGCTGGTGCGGGTGTGGATAAACAGATTTTCTCCCATTTTCAGCACAGGTGATGGAGGGAGAGGAGCTGTTGGCCAAGAGCCTCATGGTGCCAGCACCTCCTGACATGCAGGAGCTGAAAAACTAGAGGTTTTGCCCTTGTTGCATTCAGTGGATTTCTAATTTTACTTCAAGCTAATTGCTTCCTCGTCCTGGGAGGTGCCAGGGAGATGCCCAAGGGGACACAAGGACAAAGATTTTAGCAGGGTCTATTGCCATAAGACAAGGAGTGTTGGTTTTAAACTGGAGGAGGGATGATTCAAATGAGCTTCAAGGAAGAAATTTTTAATCAATGAGGGTGATAAAAATGCTGTGGTCTCTGCCACAGGTTGCCCAGAGATGCTGTGGAAACATTCCAGGTTGGATGGGGCTTGGAACAAGCTGACTAGTTGAAGGTGTCCTTGCTTATTGCAGGGAGGGTGGAACTAAATGGGATTTAAAGTGTCTCCCAAGCCAAACCATTGTACGATTTTACGATGATCTCATCCAACTTCACTGCTCCAACATGATTCCCATGAGCATGCAGGAGGCTGGGAAAAGGAATGTGGGCTCTCCCAGTTCAAACAAACAGAAAAGTTTATTTTGATGGCTGAGGGGGACGAGCACCAGAGGGTGATGCTCGTCTGATCCTGCTCTGGTTTTCAGGCCGACTGTACAGCTTTTTCTCCTGCCGCTGTTGCCGCCGGACGTGTCTCATACGGATTGGCCCAGGCTGGGAGCGTTTGTCCTTCATGGAGCCAGCGAAGAGCCAGGGTGGTCTGTATGGAGCTGCTTGTCTGCTGGGTGACTGAGTGTCCTGGGACAGCCCTGGCACCCCCTGAGTGGCAGTGCTGGGGCTGCTGGTCTCAATATTTTGGGCCAGCACATCGTCGATCCGGCGGCGTTTTTCTGCCGGGCTCCTGAGTGACTGTGGCTCTGTCACGCCCTCTGGATGGCCTCTCTTCAAGCTCTGCTTTTTGCACGGGAAGCTGGTGCTGCTGCTGCTGCTGCTGACCAGCACCACAGCCTGGGACAGCCCTGGCACCCCCTGAGTGCCGGTGCTGGGGCTGCTGGTCTCAGCACGCAGCAGTGGCACTCGGTTCAGCCGTATGGGTTTCACTGCCCGGCTGCACGGGCCTTGTGCTCTCTGTCTCCAGGAACGGCGCCGGGCCTGCTCCGCCCTGGGCTGTTCCGAAGGGCTGCCACTGCTGCTGCTGCTGTTTGGATCTGCACATTGGAGAGAGGAGAGGGCAAGTGGTGTGAGCAGCTGCGCAGGGCTCGGGTGATGTCCGTGCAGGATTGTCCCCAAGGCCTTGTCGGGCTGGCTTAATGGCAGGGGAGGCATATGTGCCCACAGGCCAGCCCGGCCCCGCTGGCCCAAGAGAGCCAGAGGGACTCTACCCTGGGTCGTTGTTGGAGCTCCTGCTTCCCCTTGCTGCAGCTCTTGACCGCTCCCCCACTGCCAGCCGTGGGGAGGGAGATTTTGCTCTCACCTTGCTTCTTCCCAGGAGGACACTTCTCAGCAGTGTTGTGCACCATTGTGGATAGGGAGCGGTGCCTGGAAGGTCTGTGCTGCAGGCCTTTCTCCTCCTGACAAAGCATCCCAGTCCTTGTTTGGACAGAGAGAGAGGCGTTTGTGGTGCCTCAGAGGCACCAGAACTCGCCAGTAGCCTTGGGCAAGCTCCTTCTCCTCGATCCTGTCCTCAGCTCTGCAAGTTGTGTTGCCACCTTTGTACCTTAGGGCTGGGTGATGATGTCACACTAGTCCCTGTCACCCACTGCCCTAATTCGGGGAGGCTATCCTTGTGGGTGCTGACAGTGACTTTGTCAGTGCCAGGCACGGCTGTAAGGAGAAAAACAGAAATGGGAACAGGTTCATCAACAGGTTGGCGGGCTTAAGTAGACTTAGGTCTTACTACAGGTCATCAGTGGTGATTAGGTCATACTAACCAGTCCTAAGTCATTCTTTTGACAGCTCTAAGAGTACAGTTGATTGATTCATTCATTCTTTAAAAGAAGAGTTGTTCTGTGATACATTGGGCATATTGCTTGGGTCAGCCTCCTTAAAGGAAAATCAGAGTATTACCTACGGTCTCAAATGAAGCTTCTGAACCAACTTTAAGTACTCATGTGTTTTTCCCGAAAGATAAAGTCTCTGAGGCCGTGGAAACTTCAGGATTGGGGTGGGCAAGCATGGCAGGAATTTGAGAAGATTGGTGCCCTGTAGGCACTGGGGGGCTCTGAAGTCTCCCTGGAGCCTTCTCTTCTCCAGGCTGAACAAGCTCAGCTCTCTCAGCCCATCTCCAGAGCAGAACTGCTCCAGCCCTTGGATCATGGCTGCAACCCTCCTCTGGACTCACTCCAGAAGTTCCATGTTTTTGGATTTTTTTTTGTTTGTTTTATTTTTCTTTATTTTTTATTTTTTTTTATCCTGGAGACCCCAGATGTGGGTGCAGAATTACTTTTGGGTTCAGGCAAGCGTTTGTTCATCACAGTTACTCCCACAAGCCAGCCCAGGTGGGAGCAGAGCTCCTTCCACCCCACCCACCCTGTTTCCATCCCTTCTTCAGCACATCCCATGGTGCTTTTTTCTGCTGCTTCCCAGGAGCTGTTGGCTCTTGCCCTGCCCTGACTGCTGGACCCGTCTGTGGACACTGCACAGCGATCTGTTGCCAGCTCTCTGGATTCTGAAGGAAAACCCAAGCAAGTCTCTGAATCAAAGTAAAGGTGTCTTGCAAACTTAACCTAATCCTTTGTAAAGCTGTATTAAGGCCAAATTAAATTCAAATCTGTGGGTTCATTTTCCTCTTAGGCTTTATTCCTCGTTTGTTTGAGAGAGCTGGTGAGTCTTTTAGGACTCATGGTACCTTGGTTCCCTTTCAGAATGGAACAAATCTGAGACTTTTCCAGCCAGTTTTTCTTTAAATACCACGAGTTTTCATTCCCCTTTCATTTAAAATACTTCCACAATTTAATATGAAATGCTGGGTAGCAAAACCGGTAGCACTTCCAGACAGAAAGAAGTATGTTGTGTGTAACTCCAAATGTGAAATCTCCTTGAAAAGTGATGGCTTTCCACTGAGGTGGATCAAACAGATGCTCAGTTGGATGCTGGTGCTGAAGCACTTTTCTCTTGTGGCTTGAGTGTCGGATGGCAACAGCCTGAGATTTTAATAGCAGAAAGAAGGGATTTCCTACTAACCTTCCCCGGAGAACTGTCACTTGTACAGTCTTTTCCAGCCTCGTCTAGTCTGACCTGCATCTTCTCCAAAACTTGGTCAATTTTTAAATACTTTTTAAACTTTTTGTGTACCATTTGCAGAGAACAGGAGGGTGCTGGCTATTTTTTTCACAAAATACACGCTGCTCTGTGAGTGAGGTGGTCCTCCGTTCTCCCCAGAGCAACCTTTACCTGTCAGCTCTGCTGCTTCTCAAGGATGGGATGCTGGTGCTGGTGTGGATAAACAGATTTTCTCCCATTTTCAGCACAGGTGATGGAGGGAGAGGAGCTGTTGGCCAAGAGCCTCATGGTGCCAGCACCTCCTGACATGCAGGAGCTGAAAAACTAGAGGTTTTGCCCTTGTTGCATTCAGTGGATTTCTAATTTTACTTCAAGCTAATTGCTTCCTCGTCCTGGGAGGTGCCAGGGAGATGCCCAAGGGGACACAAGGACAAAGATTTTAGCAGGGTCTATTGCCATAAGACAAGGAGTGTTGGTTTTAAACTGGAGGAGGGATGATTCAAATGAGCTTCAAGGAAGAAATTTTTAATCAATGAGGGTGATAAAAATGCTGTGGTCTCTGCCACAGGTTGCCCAGAGATGCTGTGGAAACATTCCAGGTTGGATGGGGCTTGGAACAAGCTGACTAGTTGAAGGTGTCCTTGCTTATTGCAGGGAGGGTGGAACTAAATGGGATTTAAAGTGTCTCCCAAGCCAAACCATTGTACGATTTTACGATGATCTCATCCAACTTCACTGCTCCAACATGATTCCCATGAGCATGCAGGAGGCTGGGAAAAGGAATGTGGGCTCTCCCAGTTCAAACAAACAGAAAAGTTTATTTTGATGGCTGAGGGGGACGAGCACCAGAGGGTGATGCTCGTCTGATCCTGCTCTGGTTTTCAGGCCGACTGTACAGCTTTTTCTCCTGCCGCTGCTGCCGCCGGACGTGTCTCATACGGATTGGCCCAGGCTGGGAGCGTTTGTCCTTCATGGAGCCAGCGAAGAGCCAGGGTGGTCTGTATGGAGCTGCTTGTCTGCTGGGTGACTGAGTGTCCTGGGACAGCCCTGGCACCCCCTGAGTGGCGGTGCTGGGGCTGCTGGTCTCAATACTTTGGGCCAGCACATCGTCGATCCGGCGGCGTTTTGCTGCCGGGCTCCTGAGTGACTGTGGCTCTGTGGCGCCGTCTGGATGGCCTCTTTTCAAGCTCTGCTTTTTGCACGGGAAGCTGCTGCTGCTGCTGCTGCTGCTGACCAGCACCACAGCCTGGGACAGCCCTGGCACCCCCTGAGTGGCGGTGCTGGGGCTGCTGGTCTCAATACTTTGGGCGATCCGGCGGTGTTTTGCTGCCGGGCTCCTGAGTGTCTGTGGCTCTGTGGCGCCCTCTGGATGGCCTCTCTTCAAGCTCTGCTTTTTGCAGGGGAAGCTGCTGCTGCTGCTGCTTCTGACCAGAACCACACTTTGAGACAGCCCTGGCACCCCCTGAGTGGCAGTGCTGGGGCTGCTGGTCTCAATATTTTGGGCCAGCACATCGTCGATCCGGCGGCGTTTTGCTGCCGGGCTCCTGAGTGACTGTGGCTCTGTGGCGCCCTCTGGATGGCCTCTCTTCAAGCTCTGCTTTTTGCAGGGGAAGCTGCTGCTGCTGCTGCTGCTGACCAGCACCACAGCCTGGGACAGCCCTGGCACCCCCTGAGTGCTGGTGCTGGGGCTGCTGGTCTCAGCACGCAGCAGTGGCACTCGGTTCAGCCGTATGGGTTTCACTGCCCGGCTGCCCGGGCCTTGTGCTCTCTGTCTCCAGGAACGGCGCCGGGCCTGCTCCGCCCTGGGCTGTTCCGACAGGCCGCCACTGCTGCTGCTGCTGTTTGGATCTGCACATTGGAGAGAGGAGAGGGCAAGTGGTGTGAGCAGCTGCGCAGGGCTCGGGTGATGTCCGTGCAGGATTGTCCCCAAGGCCTTGCCGGGCTGGCTTAATGGCAGGGGAGGCATATGTGCCCACAGGCCAGCCTGGCCCCGCTGGCCCAAGAGAGCCAGAGGGACTCTACCCTGGGTCGTTGTTGGAGCTCCTGATTCCCCTTGCTGCAGCTCTTGACCGCTCCCCCACTGCCAGCCGTGGGGAGGGAGATTTTGCTCTCACCTTGCTTCTTCCCAGGAGGACACTTCTCAGCAGTGTTGTGCACCATTGTGGATAGGGAGCAGTGCCTGGAAGGTCTGTGCTGCAGGCCTTTCTCCTCCTGACAAAGCATCCCAGTCCTTGTTTGGACAGAGAGAGAGGCGTTTGTGGTGCCTCAGAGGCACCAGAACTCGCCAGTAGCCTTGGGCAAGCTCCTTCTCCTCGATCCTGTCCTCAGCTCTGCAAGTTGTGTTGCCACCTTTGTACCTTAGGGCTGGGTGATGATGTCACACTAGTCCCTGTCACCCACTGCCCTAATTCGGGGAGGCTATCCTTGTGGGTGCTGACAGTGACTTTGTCAGTGCCAGGCACGGCTGTAAGGAGAAAAACAGAAATGGGAACAGGTTCATCAACAGGTTGGCGGGCTTAAGTAGACTTAGGTCTTACTACAGGTCATCAGTGGTGATTAGTTCATACTAACCAGTCCTAATTCATTCTTTTGACAGCTCTAAGAGTACAGTTGATTGATTCATTCATTCTTTAAAAGAAGAGTTGTTCTGTGATACATTGGGCATATTGCTTGGGTCAGCCTCCTTAAAGGAAAATCAGAGTATTACCTACGGTCTCAAATGAAGCTTCTGAACCAACTTTAAGTACTCATGTGTTTTTCCCGAAAGATAAAGTCTCTGAGGCCGTGGAAACTTCAGGATTGGGGTGGGCAAGCATGGCAGGAATTTGAGAAGATTGGTGCCCTGTAGGCACTGGGGGGCTCTGAAGTCTCCCTGGAGCCTTCTCTTCTCCAGGCTGAACAAGCTCAGCTCTCTCAGCCCATCTCCAGAGCAGAACTGCTCCAGCCCTTGGATCATGGCTGCAACCCTCCTCTGGAGTCACTCCAGAAGGTCCATGTTTTTGGGGTTTTTTTTTGTTTGTTTTATTTTTTTTTATTTTTTATTTTTTTTTATCCTGGAGACCCCAGATGTGGGTGCAGAATTACTTTTGGGTTCAGGCAAGCGTTTGTTCATCACAGTTACTCCCACAAGCCAGCCCAGGTGGGAGCAGAGCTCCTTCCACCCCACCCACCCTGTTTCCATCCCTTCTTCAGCACATCCCATGGTGCTTTTTTCTGCTGCTTCCCAGGAGCTGTTGGCTCTTGCCCTGCCCTGACTGCTGGACCCGTCTGTGGACACTGCACAGCGATCTGTTGCCAGCTCTCTGGATTCTGAAGGAAAACCCAAGCAAATCTCTGAATCAAAGTAAAGGTGTCTTGCAAACTTAACCTAATCCTTTGTAAAGCTGTATTAAGGCCAAATTAAATTCAAATCTGTGGGTTCATTTTCCTCTTAGGCTTTATTCCTCGTTTGTTTGAGAGAGCTGGTGAGTCTTTTAGGACTCATGGTACCTTGGTTCCCTTTCAGAATGGAACAAATCTGAGACTTTTCCAGCCAGTTTTTCTTTAAATACCACGAGTTTTCATTCCCCTTTCATTTAAAATACTTCCACAATTTAATATGAAATGCTGGGTAGCAAAACCGGTAGCACTTCCAGACAGAAAGAAGTATGTTGTGTGTAACTCCAAATGTGAATTCTCCTTGCAAAGTGATGGCTTTCCACTGAGGTGGATCAAACAGATGCTCAGTTGGATGCTGGTGCTGAAGCACTTTTCTCTTGTGGCTTGAGTGTCTGATGGCAACAGCCTGAGATTTTAATAGCAGAAAGAAGGGATTTCCTACTAACCTTCCCCGGAGAACTGTCACTTGTACAGTCTTTTCCAGCCTCGTCTAGTCTGACCTGCATCTTCTCCAAAACTTGGTCAATTTTTAAATACTTTTTAAACTTTTTGTGTACCATTTGCAGAGAACGGGAGGGTGCTGGCTATTTTTTTTCACAAAATACACGCTGCTTTGTGAGTGAGGTGGTCCTCCGTTCTCCCCAGAGCAACCTTTACCTGTCAGCTCTGCTGCTTCTCAAGGATGGGATGCTGGTGCTGGTGTGGATAAACAGATTTTCTCCCATTTTCAGCACAGGTGATGGAGGGAGAGGAGCTGTTGGCCAAGAGCCTCATGGTGCCAGCACCTCCTGACATGCAGGAGCTGAAAAACTAGAGGTTTTGCCCTTGTTGCATTCAGTGGATTTCTAATTTTACTTCAAGCTAATTGCTTCCTCGTCCTGGGAGGTGCCAGGGAGATGCCCAAGGGGACACAAGGACAAAGATTTTAGCCGGGTCTATTGCCATAAGACAAGGGGTGTTGGTTTTAAACTGGAGGAGGGATGATTCAAATGAGCTTCAAGGAAGAAATTTTATCAATGAGGGTGATAAAAATGCTGTGGTCTCTGCCACAGGTTGCCCAGAGACGCTGTGGAAACATTCCAGGTTGGATGGGGCTTGGAACAAGCTGACTAGTTGAAGGTGTCCTTGCTTATTGCAGGGAGGGTGGAAGTAAATGAGATTTAAAGTGTCTCCCAAGCCAAACCATTGTACGATTTTACGATCATCTCATCCAACTTCACTGCTCCAACATGATTCCCATGAGCATGCAGGAGGCTGGGAAAAGGAATGTGGGCTCTCCCAGTTCAAACAAACAGAAAAGTTTATTTTGATGGCTGAGGGGGATGAGCACCAGAGGGTGATGCTCGTCTGATCCTGCTCTGGTTTTCAGGCCGACTGTACAGCTTTTTCTCCTGCCGCTGTTGCCGCCGGACGTGTCTCATACGGATTGGCCCAGGCTGGGAGCGTTTGTCCTTCATGGAGCCAGCGAAGAGCCAGGGTGGTCTGTATGGAGCTGCTTGTCTGCTGGGTGACTGAGTGTCCTGGGACAGCCCTGGCACCCCCTGAGTGGCAGTGCTGGGGCTGCTGGTCTCAATATTTTGGGCCAGCACATCGTCGATCCGGCGGCGTTTTGCTGCCGGGCTCCTGAGTGACTGTGGCTCTGTGGCGCCGTCTGGATGGCCTCTTTTCAAGCTCTGCTTTTTGCACGGGAAGCTGCTGCTGCTGCTGCTGCTGCTGACCAGCACCACAGCCTGGGACAGCCCTGGCACCCCCTGAGTGGCGGTGCTGGGGCTGCTGGTCTCAATACTTTGGGCGATCCGGCGGTGTTTTGCTGCCGGGCTCCTGAGTGTCTGTGGCTCTGTGGGGCCCTCTGGATGGCCTCTCTTCAAGCTCTGCTTTTTGCAGGGGAAGCTGCTGCTGCTGCTGCTTCTGACCAGAACCACACTTTGAGACAGCCCTGGCACCCCCTGAGTGGCAGTGCTGGGGCTGCTGGTCTCAATATTTTGGGCCAGCACATCGTCGATCCGGCGGCGTTTTGCTGCCGGGCTCCTGAGTGACTGTGGCTCTGTGACGCCCTCTGGATGGCCTCTCTTCAAGCTCTGCTTTTTGCACGGGAAGCTGCTGCTGCTGCTGCTGCTGACCAGCACCACAGCCTGGGACAGCCCTGGCACCCCCTGAGTGCCAGTGCTGGGGCTGCTGGTCTCAGCACGCAGCAGTGGCACTCGGTTCAGCCGTATGGGTTTCACTGCCCGGCTGCACGGGCCTTGTGCTCTCTGTCTCCAGGAACGGCGCCGGGCCTGCTCCGCCCTGGGCTGTTCCGACAGGCCGCCACTGCTGCTGCTGCTGCTGTTTGGATCTGCACTTTGGAGAGAGGAGAGGGCAAGTGGTGTGAGCACCTGCGCAGGGCTCGGGTGATGTCCGTGCAGGATTGTCCCCAAGGCCTTGCCGGGCTGGCTTAATGGCAGGGGAGGC
Organism: Chamaea fasciata; assembly: GCF_029207755.1. Lineage (NCBI taxonomy): Eukaryota > Metazoa > Chordata > Aves > Passeriformes > Sylviidae > Chamaea > Chamaea fasciata. The sequence goes on from NW_027094091.1 coordinate 65,754,878, forward strand.
ATATGTGCCCACAGGCCAGCCCGGCCCCGCTGGCCCAAGAGAGCCAGAGGGAGTCTACCCTGGGTCGTTGTTGGAGCTCCTGCTTCCCCTTGCTGCAGCTCTTGACCGCTCCCCCACTGCCAGCCGTGGGGAGGGAGATTTTGCTCTCACCTTGCTTCTTCCCAGGAGGACACTTCTCAGCAGTGTTGTGCACCATTGTGGATAGGGAGCAGTGCCTGGAAGGTCTGTGCTGCAGGCCTTTCTCCTCCTGACAAAGCATCCCAGTCCTTGTTTGGACAGAGAGAGAGGCGTTTGTGGTGCCTCAGAGGCACCAGAACTCGCCAGTAGCCTTGGGCAAGCTCCTTCTCCTCGATCCTGTCCTCAGCTCTGCAAGTTGTGTTGCCACCTTTGTACCTTAGGGCTGGGTGATGATGTCACACTAGTCCCTGTCACCCACTGCCCTAATTCAGGGAGGCTATCCTTGTGGGTGCTGACAGTGACTTTGTCAATGCCAGGCACGGCTGTAAGGAGAAAAACAGAAATGGGAACAGGTTCATCAACAGGTTGGCGGGCTTAAGGAGACTTAGGTCTTACTACAGGTCATCAGTGGTGATTAGGTCATACTAACCAGTCCTAATTCATTCTTTTGACAGCTCTAAGAGTACAGTTGATTGATTGATTCATTCTTTAAAAGAAGAGTTGTTCTGTGATACATTGGGCATATTGCTTGGGTCAGCCTCCTTAAAGGAAAATCAGAGTATTACCTACGGTCTCAAATGAAGCTTCTGAACCAACTTTAAGTACTCATGTGTTTTTCCCGAAAGATAAGGTCTCTGAGGCTGTGGAAACTTCAGGATTGGGGTGGGCAAGCATGGCAGGAATTTGAGAAGATTGGTGCCCTGTAGGCACTGGGGGGCTCTGAAGTCTCCCTGGAGCCTTCTCTTCTCCAGGCTGAACAAGCTCAGCTCTCTCAGCCCATCTCCAGAGCAGAACTGCTCCAGCCCTTGGATCATGGCTGCAACCCTCCTCTGGACTCACTCCAGAAGTTCCATGTTTTTGGGGTTTTTTTTTGTTTGTTTTATTTTTTTTTATTTTTTATTTTTTTTTATCCTGGAGACCCCAGATGTGGGTGCAGAATTACTTTTGGGTTCAGGCAAGCGTTTGTTCATCACAGTTACTCCCACAAGCCAGCCCAGGTGGGAGCAGAGCTCCTTCCACCCCACCCACCCTGTTTCCATCCCTTCTTCCGCACATCCCATGGTGCTTTTTTCTGCTGCTTCCCAGGAGCTGTTGGCTCTTGCCCTGCCCTGACTGCTGGACCCGTCTGTGGACACTGCACAGCGATCTGTTGCCAGCTCTCTGGATTCTGAAGGAAAACCCAAGCAAACCTCTGAATCAAAGTAAAGGTGTCTTGCAAACTTAACCTAATCCTTTGTAAAGCTGTATTAAGGCCAAATTAAATTCAAATCTGTGGGTTCATTTTCCTCTTAGGCTTTATTCCTCGTTTGTTTGAGAGAGCTGGTGAGTCTTTAGGACTCATGGTACCTTGGTTCCCTTTCAGAATGGAACAAATCTGAGACTTTTCCAGCCAGTTTTTCTTTAAATACCACGAGTTTTCATTCCCCTTTCATTTAAAATACTTCCACAATTTAATATGAAATGCTGGGTAGCAAACCCGGTAGCACTTCCAGACAGAAAGAAGTATGTTGTGTGTAACTCCAAATGTGAATTCTCCTTGCAAAGTGATGGCTTTCCACTGAGGTGGATCAAACAGATGCTCAGTTGGATGCTGGTGCTGAAGCACTTTTCTCTTGTGGCTTGAGTGTCTGATGGCAACAGCCTGAGATTTTAATAGCAGAAAGAAGGGATTTCCTACTAACCTTCCCCGGAGAACTGTCACTTGTACAGTCTTTTCCAGCCTCGTCTAGTCTGACCTGCATCTTCTCCAAAACTTGGTCAATTTTTAAATACTTTTTAAACTTTTTGTGTACCATTTGCAGAGAACGGGAGGGTGCTGGCTATTTTTTTTCACAAAATACACGCTGCTCTGTGAGTGAGGTGGTCCTCCGTTCTCCCCAGAGCAACCTTTACCTGTCAGCTCTGCTGCTTCTCAAGGATGGGATGCTGGTGCTGGTGTGGATAAACAGATTTTCTCCCATTTTCAGCACAGGTGATGGAGAGAGAGGAGCTGTTGGCCAAGAGCCTCATGGTGCCAGCACCTCCTGACATGCAGGAGCTGAAAAACTAGAGGTTTTGCCCTTGTTGCATTCAGTGGATTTCTAATTTTACTTCAAGCTAATTGCTTCCTCGTCCTGGGAGGTGCCAGGGAGATGCCCAAGGGGACACAAGGACAAAGATTTTAGCCGGGTCTATTGCCATAAGACAAGGGGTGTTGGTTTTAAACTGGAGGAGGGATGATTCAAATGAGCTTCAAGGAAGAAATTTTTTATCAATGAGGGTGATAAAAATGCTGTGGTCTCTGCCACAGGTTGCCCAGAGACGCTGTGGAAACATTCCAGGTTGGATGGGGCTTGGAACAAGCTGACTAGTTGAAGGTGTCCTTGCTTATTGCAGGGAGGGTGGAAGTAAATGAGATTTAAAGTGTCTCCCAAGCCAAACCATTGTACGATTTTACGATCATCTCATCCAACTTCACTGCTCCAACATGATTCCCATGAGCATGCAGGAGGCTGGGAAAAGGAATGTGGGCTCTCCCAGTTCAAACAAACAGAAAAGTTTATTTTGATGGCTGAGGGGGACGAGCACCAGAGGGTGATGCTCGTCTGATCCTGCTCTGGTTTTCAGGCCGACTGTACAGCTTTTTCTCCTGCCGCTGTTGCCGCCGGACGTGTCTCATACGGATTGGCCCAGGCTGGGAGCGTTTGTCCTTCATGGAGCCAGCGAAGAGCCAGGGTGGTCTGTATGGAGCTGCTTGTCTGCTGGGTGACTGAGTGTCCTGGGACAGCCCTGGCACCCCCTGAGTGGCGGTGCTGGGGCTGCTGGTCTCAATACTTTGGGCCAGCACATCGTCGATTCGTCGACGTTTTGCTGCCGGTCTCCTGAGTGTCTGTGGCTCTGTGACGCCCTCTGGATGGCCTCTCTTCAAGCTCTGCTTTTTGCAGGGGAAGCTGCTGCTGCTGCTGCTTCTGACCAGAACCACACTTTGAGACAGCCCTGGCACCCCCTGAGTGGCAGTGCTGGGGCTGCTGGTCTCAATATTTTGGGCCAGCACATCGTCGATCCGGCGGCGTTTTTCTGCCGGGCTCCTGAGTGACTGTGGCTCTGTGGCGCCGTCTGGATGGCCTCTTTTCAAGCTCTGCTTTTTGCACGGGAAGCTGCTGCTGCTGCTGCTGCTGCTGACCAGCACCACAGTCTGGGACAGCCCTGGCACCCCCTGAGTGCTGGTGCTGGGGCTGCTGGTCTCAGCACGCAGCAGTGGCACTCGGTTCAGCCGTATGGGTTTCACTGCCTGGCTGCACGGGCCTTGTGCTCTCTGTCTCCAGGAACGGCGCCGGGCCTGCTCCGCCCTGGGCTGTCCCGACAGGCTGCCGCTGCTGCTGCTGCTGTTTGGATCTGCACATTGGAGAGAGGAGAGGGCAAGTGGTGTGAGCACCTGCGCAGGGCTCGGGTGATGTCCGTGCAGGATTGTCCCCAAGGCCTTGCCGGGCTGGCTTAAGGGCAGGGGAGGCATATGTGCCCACAGGCCAGCCCGGCCCCGCTGGCCCAAGAGAGCCAGAGGGACTCTACCCTGGGTCGTTGTTGGAGCTCCTGCTTCCCCTTGCTGCAGCTCTTGACCGCTCCCCCACTGCCAGCCGTGGGGAGGGAGATTTTGCTCTCACCTTGCTTCTTCCCAGGAGGACACTTCTCAGCAGTGTTGTGCACCATTGTGGATAGGGAGCAGTGCCTGGAAGGTCTGTGCTGCAGGCCTTTCTCCTCCTGACAAAGCATCCCAGTCCTTGTTTGGACAGAGAGAGAGGCGTTTGTGGTGCCTCAGAGGCACCAGAACTCGCCAGTAGCCTTGGGCAAGCTCCTTCTCCTCGATCCTGTACTCAGCTCTGCAAGTTGTGTTGCCACCTTTGTACCTTAGGGCTGGGTGATGATGTCACACTAGTCCCTGTCACCCACTGCCCTAATTCAGGGAGGCTATCCTTGTGGGTGCTGACAGTGACTTTGTCAGTGCCAGGCACGGCTGTAAGGAGAAAAACAGAAATGGGAACAGGTTCATCAACAGGTTGGCGGGCTTAAGTAGACTTAGGTCTTACTACAGGTCATCAATGGTGATTAGGTCATACTAACCAGTCCTAAGTCATTCTTTTGACAGCTCTAAGAGTACAGTTGATTGATTCATTCATTCTTTAAAAGAAGAGTTGTTCTGTGATACATTGGGCATATTGCTTGGGTCAGCCTCCTTAAAGGAAAATCAGAGTATTACCTACGGTCTCAAATGAAGCTTCTGAACCAACTTTAAGTACTCATGTGTTTTTCCCGAAAGATAAAGTCTCTGAGGCCGTGGAAACTTCAGGATTGGGGTGGGCAAGCATGGCAGGAATTTGAGAAGATTGGTGCCCTGTAGGCACTGGGGGGCTCTGAAGTCTCCCTGGAGCCTTCTCTTCTCCAGGCTGAACAAGCTCAGCTCTCTCAGCCCATCTCCAGAGCAGAACTGCTCCAGCCCTTGGATCATGGCTGCAACCCTCCTCTGGAGTCACTCCAGAAGGTCCATGTTTTTTGTTTTGTTTTGTTTTTTTTTTTCCTTTTTTTTTTTAAAAGTGGAGACCCCAGATGTGGGTGCAGAATTACTTTTGGGTTCAGGCAAGCTTTTGTTCATCACAGTTACTCCCACAAGCCAGCCCAGGTGGGAGCAGAGCTCCTTCCACCCCACCCACCCTGTTTCCATCCCTTCTTCCGCACATCCCATGGTGCTTTTTTCTGCTGCTTCCCAGGAGCTGTTGGCTCTTGCCCTGCCCTGACTGCTGGACCCGTCTGTGGACACTGCACAGCGATCTGTTGCCAGCTCTCTGGATTCTGAAGGAAAACCCAAGCAAATCTCTGAATCAAAGTAAAGGTGTCTTGCAAACTTAACCTAATCCTTTGTAAAGCTGTATTAAGGCCAAATTAAATTCAAATCTGTGGGTTCATTTTCCTCTTAGGCTTTATTCCTCGTTTGTTTGAGAGAGCTGGTGAGTCTTTTAGGACTCATGGTACCTTGGTTCCCTTTCAGAATGGAACAAATCTGAGACTTTTCCAGCCAGTTTTTCTTTAAATACCACGAGTTTTCATTCCCCTTTCATTTAAAATACTTCCACAATTTAATATGAAATGCTGGGTAGCAAAACCGGTAGCACTTCCAGACAGAAAGAAGTATGTTGTGTGTAACTCCAAATGTGAATTCTCCTTGCAAAGTGATGGCTTTCCACTGAGGTGGATCAAACAGATGCTCAGTTGGATGCTGGTGCTGAAGCACTTTTCTCTTGTGGCTTGAGTGTCTGATGGCAACAGCCTGAGATTTTAATAGCAGAAAGAAGGGATTTCCTACTAACCTTCCCCGGAGAACTGTCACTTGTACAGTCTTTTCCAGCCTCGTCTAGTCTGACCTGCATCTTGTCCAAAACTTGGTCAGTTTTTAAACACTTTTTAAACTTTTTGTGTACCATTTGCAGAGAACAGGAGGGTGCTGGCTATTTTTTTCACAAAATACACGCTGCTCTGTGAGTGAGGTGGTCCTCCGTTCTCCCCAGAGCAACCTTTACCTGTCAGCTCTGCTGCTTCTCAAGGATGGGATGCTGGTGCTGGTGTGGATAAACAGATTTTCTCCCATTTTCAGCACAGGTGATGGAGGGAGAGGAGCTGTTGGCCAAGAGCCTCATGGTGCCAGCACCTCCTGACATGCAGGAGCTGAAAAACTAGAGGTTTTGCCCTTGTTGCATTCAGTGGATTTCTAATTTTACTTCAAGCTAATTGCTTCCTCGTCCTGGGAGGTGCCAGGGAGATGCCCAAGGGGACACAAGGACAAAGAGTTTAGCCGGGTCTATTGCCATAAGACAAGGGGTGTTGGTTTTAAACTGGAGGAGGGATGATTCAAATGAGCTTCAAGGAAGAAATTTTTTATCAATGAGGGTGATAAAAATGCTGTGGTCTCTGCCACAGGTTGCCCAGAGATGCTGTGGAAACATTCCAGGTTGGATGGGGCTTGGAACAAGCTGACTAGTTGAAGGTGTCCTTGCTTATTGCAGGGAGGGTGGAACTAAATGAGATTTAAAGTGTCTCCCAAGCCAAACCATTGTACGATTTTACGATCATCTCATCCAACTTCACTGCTCCAACATGATTCCCATGAGCATGCAGGAGGCTGGGAAAAGGAATGTGGGCTCTCCCAGTTCAAACAAACAGAAAAGTTTATTTTGATGGCTGAGGGGGACGAGCACCAGAGGGTGATGCTCGTCTGATCCTGCTCTGGTTTTCAGGCCGACTGTACAGCTTTTTCTCCTGCCGCTGTTGCCGCCGGACGTGTCTCATACGGATTGGCCCAGGCTGGGAGCGTTTGTCCTTCATGGAGCCAGCGAAGAGCCAGGGTGGTCTGTATGGAGCTGCTTGTCTGCTGGGTGACTGAGTGTCCTGGGACAGCCCTGGCACCCCCTGAGTGGCGGTGCTGGGGCTGCTGGTCTCAATACTTTGGGCCAGCACATCGTCGATCCGGCGGCGTTTTGCTGCCGGGCTCCTGAGTGACTGTGGCTCTGTGGCGCCGTCTGGATGGCCTCTTTTCAAGCTCTGCTTTTTGCAGGGGAAGCTGCTGCTGCTGCTGCTGCTGCTGACCAGCACCACAGCCTGGGACAGCCCTGGCACCCCCTGAGTGGCGGTGCTGGGGCTGCTGGTCTCAATACTTTGGGCGATCCGGCGGTGTTTTGCTGCCGGGCTCCTGAGTGTCTGTGGCTCTGTGGCGCCCTCTGGATGGCCTCTCTTCAAGCTCTGCTTTTTGCAGGGGAAGCTGCTGCTGCTGCTGCTTCTGACCAGAACCACACTTTGAGACAGCCCTGGCACCCCCTGAGTGGCAGTGCTGGGGCTGCTGGTCTCAATATTTTGGGCCAGCACATCGTCGATCCGGCGGCGTTTTGCTGCCGGGCTCCTGAGTGACTGTGGCTCTGTGACGACCTCGGGATGGCCTCTTTTCAAGCTCTGCTTTTTGCAGGGGAAGCTGCTGCTGCTGCTGCTGCTGACCAGCACCACAGCCTGGGACAGCCCTGGCACCCCCTGAGTGCTGGTGCTGGGGCTGCTGGTCTCAGCACGCAGCAGTGGCACTCGGTTCAGCCGTATGGGTTTCACTGCCCGGCTGCACGGGCCTTGTGCTCTCTGTCTCCAGGAACGGCGCCGGGCCTGCTCCGCCCTGGGCTGTTCCGCCAGGCCGCTGCTGCTGCTGCTGCTGTTTGGATCTGCACATTGGAGAGAGGAGAGGGCAAGTGGTGTGAGCACCTGCGCAGGGCTCGGGTGATGTCCGTGCAGGATTGTCCCCAAGGCCTTGCCGGGCTGGCTTAATGGCAGGGGAGGCATATGTGCCCACAGGCCAGCCTGGCCCCGCTGGCCCAAGAGAGCCAGAGGGACTCTACCCTGGGTCGTTGTTGGAGCTCCTGCTTCCCCTTGCTGCAGCTCTTGACCGCTCCCCCACTGCCAGCCGTGGGGAGGGAGATTTTGCTCTCACCTTGCTTCTTCCCAGGAGGACACTTCTCAGCAGTGTTGTGCACCATTGTGGATAGGGAGCAGTGCCTGGAAGGTCTGTGCTGCAGGCCTTTCTCCTCCTGACAAAGCATCCCAGTCCTTGTTTGGACAGAGAGAGAGGCGTTTGTGGTGCCTCAGAGGCACCAGAACTCGCCAGTAGCCTTGGGCAAGCTCCTTCTCCTCGATCCTGTCCTCAGCTCTGCAAGTTGTGTTGCCACCTTTGTACCTTAGGGCTGGGTGATGATGTCACACTAGTCCCTGTCACCCACTGCCCTAATTCGGGGAGGCTATCCTTGTGGGTGCTGACAGTGACTTTGTCAATGCCAGGCACGGCTGTAAGGAGAAAAACAGAAATGGGAACAGGTTCATCAACAGGTTGGCGGGCTTAAGTAGACTTAGGTCTTACTACAGGTCATCAGTGGTGATTAGGTCATACTAACCAGTCCTAATTCATTCTTTTGACAGCTCTAAGAGTACAGTTGATTGATTGATTAATTCTTTAAAAGAAGAGTTGTTCTGTGATACATTGGGCATATTGCTTGGGTCAGCCTCCTTAAAGGAAAATCAGAGTATTGCCTACGGTCTCAAATGAAGCTTCTGAACCAACTTTAAGTACTCATGTGTTTTTCCCGAAAGATAAGGTCTCTGAGGCTGTGGAAACTTCAGGATTGGGGTGGGCAAGCATGGCAGGAATTTGAGAAGATTGGTGCCCTGTAGGCACTGGGGGGCTCTGAAGTCTCCCTGGAGCCTTCTCTTCTCCAGGCTGAACAAGCTCAGCTCTCTCAGCCCATCTCCAGAGCAGAACTGCTCCAGCCCTTGGATCATGGCTGCAACCCTCCTCTGGAGTCACTCCAGAAGGTCCATGTTTTTTGTTTTGTTTTGTTTTTTTTTTCTTTTTTTTTTTTAAACGTGGAGACCCCAGATGTGGGTGCAGAATTACTTTTGGGTTCAGGCAAGCGTTTGTTCATCACAGTTACTCCCACAAGCCAGCCCAGGTGGGAGCAGAGCTCCTTCCACCCCACCCACCCTGTTTCCATCCCTTCTTCAGCACATCCCATGGTGCTTTTTTCTGCTGCTTCCCAGGAGCTGTTGGCTCTTGCCCTGCCCTGACTGCTGGACCCGTCTGTGGACACTGCACAGCGATCTGTTGCCAGCTCTCTGGATTCTGAAGGAAAACCCAAGCAAATCTCTGAATCAAAGTAAAGGTGTCTTGCAAACTTAACCTAATCCTTTGTAAAGCTGTATTAAGGCCAAATTAAATTCAAATCTGTGGGTTCATTTTCCTCTTAGGCTTTATTCCTCGTTTGTTTGAGAGAGCTGGTGAGTCTTTTAGGACTCATGGTACCTTGGTTCCCTTTCAGAATGGAACAAATCTGAGACTTTTCCAGCCAGTTTTTCTTTAAATACCACGAGTTTTCATTCCCCTTTCATTTAAAATACTTCCACAATTTAATATGAAATGCTGGGTAGCAAACCCGGTAGCACTTCCAGACAGAAAGAAGTATGTTGTGTGTAAATCCAAATGTGAATTCTCCTTGCAAAGTGATGGCTTTCCACTGAGGTGGATCAAACAGATGCTCAGTTGGATGCTGGTGCTGAAGCACTTTTCTCTTGTGGCTTGAGTGTCTGATGGCAACAGCCTGAGATTTTAATAGCAGAAAGAAGGGATTTCCTACTAACCTTCCCCGGAGAACTGTCACTTGTACAGTCTTTTCCAGCCTCGTCTAGTCTGACCTGCATCTTCTCCAAAACTTGGTCAGTTTTTAAACACTTTTTAAAATTTTTGTGTACCATTTGCAGAGAACAGGAGGGTGCTGGCTATTTTTTTCACAAAATACACACTGCTCTGTGAGTGAGGTGGTCCTCCGTTCTCCCCAGAGCAACCTTTACCTGTCAGCTCTGCTGCTTCTCAAGGATGGGATGCTGGTGCTGGTGTGGATAAACAGATTTTCTCCCATTTTCAGCACAGGTGATGGAGGGAGAGGAGCTGTTGGCCAAGAGCCTCATGGTGCCAGCACCTCCTGACATGCAGGAGCTGAAAAACTAGAGGTTTTACCCTTGTTGCATTCAGTGGATTTCTAATTTTACTTCAAGCTAATTGCTTCCTCGTCCTGGGAGGTGCCAGGGAGATGCCCAAGGGGACACAAGGACAAAGAGTTTAGCCGGGTCTATTGCCATAAGACAAGGGGTGTTGGTTTTAAACTGGAGGAGGGATGATTCAAATGAGCTTCAAGGAAGAAATTTTTAATCAATGAGGGTGATAAAAATGCTGTGGTCTCTGCCACAGGTTGCCCAGAGATGCTGTGGAAACATTCCAGGTTGGATGGGGCTTGGAACAAGCTGACTAGTTGAAGGTGTCCTTGCTTATTGCAGGGAGGGTGGAAGTAAATGAGATTTAAAGTGTCTCCCAAGCCAAACCATTGTACGATTTTACGATCATCTCATCCAACTTCACTGCTCCAACATGATTCCCATGAGCATGCAGGAGGCTGGGAAAAGGAATGTGGGCTCTCCCAGTTCAAACAAACAGAAAAGTTTATTTTGATGGCTGAGGGGGACGAGCACCAGAGGGTGATGCTCGTCTGATCCTGCTCTGGTTTTCAGGCTGACTGTACAGCTTTTTCTCCTGCCGCTGTTGCCGCCGGACGTGTCTCATACGGATTGGCCCAGGCTGGGAGCGTTTGTCCTTCATGGAGCCAGCGAAGAGCCAGGGTGGTCTGTATGGAGCTGCTTGTCTGCTGGGTGACTGAGTGTCCTGGGACAGCCCTGGCACCCCCTGAGTGGCGGTGCTGGGGCTGCTGGTCTCAATACTTTGGGCCAGCACATCGTTGATCCGGCGGCGTTTTGCTGCCGGGCTCCTGAGTGACTGTGGCTCTGTGGCGCCGTCTGGATGGCCTCTTTTCAAGCTCTGCTTTTTGCAGGGGAAGCTGCTGCTGCTGCTGCTGTTTGGATCTGCACTTTGGAGAGAGGAGAGAGCAAGTGGTGTGAGCACCTGCGCAGGGCTCGGGTGATGTCTGTGCAGGATTGTCCCCAAGGCCTTGCCGGGCTGGCTTAAGGGCAGGGGAGGCATATGTGCCCACAGGCCTGCCTGGCCCCGCTGGCCCAAGAGAGCCAGAGGGACTCTACCCTGGGTCGTTGTTGGAGCTCCTGCTTCCCCTTGCTGTAGCTCTTGACCGCTCCCCCACTGCCAGCCGTGGGGAGGGAGATTTTGCTCTCACCTTGCTTCTTCCCAGGAGGACACTTCTCAGCAGTGTTGTGCACCATTGTGGATAGGGAGCAGTGCCTGGAAGGTCTGTGCTGCAGGCCTTTCTCCTCCTGACAAAGCATCCCAGTCCTTGTTTGGACAGAGAGAGAGGCGTTTGTGGTGCCTCAGAGGCACCAGAACTCGCCAGTAGCCTTGGGCAAGCTCCTTCTCCTCGATCCTGTCCTCAGCTCTTCAAGTTGTGTTGCCACCTTTGTACCTTAGGGCTGGGTGATGATGTCACACTAGTCCCTGTCACCCACTGCCCTAATTCGGGGAGGCTATCCTTGTGGGTGCTGAGAGTGACTTTGTCAATGCCAGGCACGGCTGTAAGGAGAAAAACAGAAATGGGAACAGGTTCATCAACAGGTTGGCGGGCTTAAGTAGACTTAGGTCTTACTACAGGTCATCAGTGGTGATTGTCCTGCCCATTTGGCCCAGGGGGACTTGTCAAGTCTGAAGTCTTTGCCTATTTTTAACCCTCTCATATTAACAGAATTCGATATTGGTCCTGTGTTACATCATTTCCTGATGTCTGAATCTTAGCAAAATTGTCCAGTTAGACCAATTTTTGCTGATATGTAGTTCTTTTACTGTGGTAGGTTTATGAATGGACACAGATGTAGACTAAAAATCAGTAACTCCTAAGAAAGGGTAACTGTCATTATCCAAGTATTATGCTTTTTGAATAGCTTGAATCTGCAAAAGAATCTACAAAAGTAATGAAAGTAAAAGAAGTCAAAGCAGGTTGTTACTTCTAGTCTAAATTCGGAGGCCTTTGAAGTAAGTTAAAAAGAAGCTTTGTGTTCAGTGCTCATTGCATCTGACTTAAGTCCACAAATTGGAAACCATGTTTTTGTCAAGCTTTTGATAGTTTTTTAACAATTTAATATGTGTCCATCCACAAATTGGAAACAATGTTTTGGTCAAGCTTTTGATAGTTTTTTAACAATTTAATATGTATCAAAAACTCCTGAGGATCACTGCATTTGCTTATGGAGTATTCTGGGCTTTTGACTCATAGTTTGGTTTTTATTTTTTTGGTTGGTTGTTTTTTGTTTTGTTTTTGTTTTTTTTTTCCTTTTCCAGTCTAAAATGAAGATATGTTGTATTTAAGTTTGTAATTCTGTACAAAAATGAAGATTAAACGATCCCCTTTCAGTTACTTTTCAAAAAAACATATGCAGATAAAAGTGGGTAAAGTCTATTTAACCACATGACTGTATGCACATGAGCATCTGAAAACAAAAAGTACTTTTTAATGTATTAGCTCACATAATGAGATGTTAGAGCACTCTTGGAAAAGCAGCTATGGGAATAAAGGAATGGCACTCAGTGCAGCTAATGTAAGGAATGGTTGTAGTGCAAAGATGCCAGACAATATAATAAAAAATAGCTGTGGTGATCTAAATTTAGTATTATCAGAGTCTGGGGACAATTATGGCTGAGAAGTCATTAGGGCAAGAACAAAGTTTAGTTCTGCAGAGAAGACAGCTGATGCCAAGCTAAAGACATGATTATTTGCAAACGATTCAGATCTGCACAGTATTTCAGAAAATTGCCCTCTAAAAACGGAAGGCGCATCATCACGTTAAACTTCACGTGGAAGTGGGAAGACAGGAAACAAAAGCCCCAGGATGTGGACTGGCCTTTCTCCTCATGCTGTCTAGGTCTGTATAAATATGTGTATACCAGTGAGTAACTGAGCTGTCTCTGTGTGCCGGGGATGATGGGGTAGGAGTTTGTGGAAGCTGGCTGGGACAAACATTAGGAGAGCTAAAGGGCAGGCACCCACAGCCAAAGAATGTGGTGATATGTATCTGCCATTTAAGGAATGAAACACTTGTGGTTTTGTCATGAGGAGTAAAGTTTCTTAGGGTAAAATCATCTTTTTATTGTAGATTGTTGAATTTAAAAAAGTGTATGTGGCTGGAATGCAGCTCTCAATGTCAAAATTTGGGGTTATTTTAGAGTATGGACTGTTTTTAGGTCCGTGGTTTTCATGTGCCTTCACCTGCTCTAAGGAGTTCATCCAAACACCAGGTTCAGATAGTATCCAGCTTGTTCCAGATGATGTCCTGTACTTTTGTGTCGTGGGCACATCGATCATAATAAAGTTCTCTGTTGCTTTATACCTTTTTATGCCGAGGTGGCTAGCCTTGGGGCTTAGCCAAGGACATGGTGTGCATTTTGGTGAAAGCATCTTAAAGCCAGACGAAATTGTCATTATTTCAGAGGTTTTACAGAAATGCTTTCAATGATGCATGTTATAGCATACAATCTGTGCATTGGAATTTTGATTAACTTAAATAAGATCAAATCAATATATCAGAAATCTTCCACATGATAATTACTTTAGGAATTTTTTAAGTAGTTGTGTACTGAATGTGAATTTGATATATTTTTAAATATTTGATGACTGTTGCAATTGTGCTTTGACTCAGATGAAACTTGGACAGATTTCAGTGTGTGTTTTTTTCTGATCTGGGCCTGAACTGTGGAGAAATGAAAGTCTGACTATGTTTATACTTTTTGTGGAGTGTATTGAGTGGTTAAAAACTTGCTTGAAGTTGTTGTTTTGGGGAATTGTTTTCTCTGTGTGTGAAAGTCACAGAAAAGTTACAGAAAACCAAGAAACTGTCTAACACATAAAAATTCAAAGCTAGCCCTATAAATGGCTGAGAAATCACACATTTGTCTCTTTGGAAAAGAGACCCTGACAACCTAAGCTATGCTTTTTTTTTTTTTTTTTTTTAAAATCTTTCTTTTTATTTAATGTCTCTTTCCATGTTTGTAAATAATGCGTATTATTTAGTGTAATTTGTAGTCAAAACAATAGATACTGCCCCAATTATCCTGCAGGTTTCTCCAAATTTATATGATCTTCAGTTGTTTTCTTTCCTTTTAATATTCTCTATTTATAGTTCACATGAAAAAACAGTCACTGGGGATTTTGGAACGTGGTTTTTATTTTCTGGGTATTGTCAGTGGTGGTGCATGGAAGCATAAAGGATCTTGAATTTTGTAAACTAAGGTAATTGTGCAGGAATCTTGATGAGGAGTTCTTGTTTTGACTAGTGAAGGATAGGTTATGAAATTCATCATTGTAGTTTCTAAAGCTTGCTCCAAAATGGGGCAATTTTTAATCTCAGAAACACTTTGAAGTGCATTCTGCATGTTTTTTTTTTTTTTTTTAAGCTCACTTAACAACAGTAAGTTACAGCTGGGATGAAGTTTCACTGCTTTTTTAATAGATCCTCGAAGCAAAACCTGAGTGTTGTAGTTGAGCTGAGCCCTGCTTTGCTTGGAATCATCGGAGTATCCTTTTTTCACTGCAAAAGAGAAACCATGACTTTCCAGTGGAAGGTCTGGGAAGTGACACAATTCCTGTAGTTGCTGACCCAGCCATTGCCATAGTTTTTCTTTTTCTGCTGGCTGGTGAGTCCCTTCTAGGTGGGTTTGCAGCTTGAGAAGGATGAAACTGCTTAGGCAACTGGGTCTGGAGGAACCAAAAGTGGTGTGGAAGAACTTTTAAAAACTTTTTAGTCAGAAAACGAGGTAGTTCACTTCTTTAGTAGAGGTCACCAAATGTTCTTTTATAGGTGATGTTGCATATTGCTTTTTGTTGCCTTCAAATCATTATATGTTAATATTTCTGCCCTGAGACATTTGCTTAAGATGAATTGTAGCAAAGATTCCTGCAACTTTTAAAGGAATTATTAATAAACTGCTCAACTACTAAATATTATAATACATTGGTGCTAGCTTTTACCTGTGTCTCTCATACCATATAATATCCAATTTATTTTCACCAAAGAGAGACATACTTCACATTTAAATTTCTCTGTGTTTTCAGGAGATTTGTAACAGATGAATATGCAGTACAGCACTAATGTACCTGTGCTGCTCAGTCATGTTTGAAAGGTAGTCTGTGAAAAGAGCTTTAGGCATTGATTGAAGAATATTGCAGATTCTCTTCACCTTTTTGAGAGGTTAGAAAAACTTGTTGAAAGAAGAGGAAGCTTTCTTCTGTTCTTTAGAAAGATACCCAAAATCTATCAGGGAAAAAAGCCTATGTAAAGGGAGTGAATATATAAGAGAGAAAATCTGATGTGATCTTTCAACGCTGCAAGGCACTTCATTAAGCTTCCCACCTGTGATGGAGGTGGCTCTTAAAAATCTGCTTCTTCTAGGAAAACGTTACAACCCTGGAAATCAACTCTGTTCTCCTTTAACTGTAGTACTGTACCAACCTGCAGTGTCCTAAATGGCTTGCAGCAGTCAGGGAAAATGGTCCTACAGCAAGTGGACTGTTGTGGAATTTTGGAGAACATGTTCAGATCTCCTGGCCTGTCCCTGGGTAAATCACTGTGTGCATGAAGGGTCATCTGATAATCTGCAAGATCTCACACAAGGACGGGGGAGGTCACAGGAATGTGTTAAATAAAAATTAAAGCTGGCCAATGTTCAGAATTTAGTTCTGAATTTCTGTGTTTCTGCTTGAACTTGGACTAAACAATGTGTCATGGGTTTTGTAAAGAGCGTATTATTCTCTTCCATCTGGGTGGAGCAGAACTGCTTATCTTTGCCCAAATGGGTCAGTGTCACTTCTCAGATGGTGGAGTGCTACTTATCTCTCTTCATTGTTTCACTGCTTCCATGGGAATGTCTTCTGCTAATGGACCATTAAGAGCTCATCAGTGACATTGCACATTACAGTGCACTATTGTAAGCTGCTCCACACAAGGAGGAGGAGCCACAGTCCCACTAGGTATCCGGTTTTCCCACCGGATCCCTGGAGGAAGACCGGACCCGTCTCACCATTACTGGACCCTGTTTCTTCAACGGGACCATCTCTACTCCAACAGAACCACGTCTGCCACTCCGGGAGGGCTTACTTTGGACTGCTTCCAACACCCTGACCAACAGGGTGTCAGGTTGTATTTCTGACTCTGTCAGGGTTTTTCTAGGATTTCTTGTTTGTTTATTTGTTTGCTCATTCTTCTGTACTACAACATCTGTATTTTCATATCCCTAGTAAAGAACTGCTCTACCTATTCCCAAACTCTTTGCCTGACAGCTTTTTAATTGCAAATTTATGATAATTTGGAAAAGGGGGAGAGGGGCTTACATTTTAAGGGAGACTCCAACCCTCCCTGGCAGATACCTGTCTATCTAAACCAAGACACAATGTTATTTTTTTGTCCCCATGATTTTCCACCAAGTGAAGGTGGAGAAATTACTAACTTTTACTGAGATTTGGAAGTGACTGCAGTAACAGAGATCATATTAACAGCTAGAGACACAGAAAGCTAGTGCATAAAATCAGCTTAATAGAAAGAAGGAATTTATGTACAACATTTAGCCTCTTCCCGGGGCTCTTTCTGAATGCTGTCTTTGAATGCCATTTTCTTTGTCATAATGCAGGGTTAAAGAAAAAGAATACATGTTTGAGCTTGGAAAAAGACAGAAGTTTTAATGTTTTGTTGTTGTTGTTGTTGTTTCTTTTAATGTTGGCTACAAAAGACACTTGAAACTAAAATTCTTGAGCTATTATCAGCTGAAGCAAAGTTCTGAATCAGTTAAATAACCTGAAAAATTTCCATTTTATTTGCCGAAGTTCAGCTGACGTCCAAGCTGTGTAGTGATCTCCTCAGATTCTTATGTAAGGTTAACGAAAATTCCATTGACAATGTTCTCCCTAGACAGCTTTTGGCAAGATCAAAAGAAGCTGACAGGCAGCAGATTCAAAACAAACTGAATCAGGTATTTCTCCACACAGTGAGAAATTTAAACTCTGCAGCTTGCAGTTAGAAGAAGGTGTGGATTCCAGGAGTTTACGTGGCTTCAATAATACCACTGTGAAAGAAAATTTCACTCAGTGCTGTTAAAATCTGACTTCAGAATTGATTCTAGCTGGTTTATGTGTGGTCTAGAAGAAGATGTAAGAATTTCTTGCTTGATCACTCAGTGGCAGATTCTTTGTTGTAAGAGTCTTTCCTACTTTTAGGCTGTGCTTTGAGAGGTATAAATTAGAAATCTGCGTTATTTACTGTTCTGCATTGTCAGCAGACTTTGCAGGAATTGATGCCAAGACAGCATGCTCTCTTTAGCTCCGTGGAGCAATTGTTCTTTTCTTTTTAAGGCTGGTGACAGTCGTTTGGCCTCTCCACGGTGAGTCTCTGGAAGATTACTACCAAGTTTTGGAGGTGTTGGTAAGCCAGAAGCTTCCAGCAGCTCCTCTGCTCTGACATGAGATTTGTTGCAGATAGTCTGCACAGAGTAGTTAAGGGCATGTTTCCTTAATTCTTCATAGGTCCAGTGTTCAGTAAGTGATATTTATGTAAACATTAAGAACTAAAAAAAAAAAAAGAAAAAACCCAACCAAATTGCTGTGGAACAAATATTTATGCTATCAGATGAACTCCTTGACTTTCCAGACTGAAGGAATTTACAAGCGCTGAGTATTAAAAAACAAGATTAGAAGAACACTGGGGTTGGTGTGTTTCCTATAAAACGATTACATTCCTAAAATAGGTATATCCCCTCTCTTGTTCACACTTTCCTTGTTGCTGTTGAAGGACACAGAGGTTAGCTTTAGCACCTGACACTGCCTTTCATGCATTGCTTGCAGCCCCAGCTAGCTGAAAATACCAGCCCGTTGTCCAAGAGTTTTGCTTTCTCCTCATTTCCTTCTTCAAACTTAATTAGATCCAAAGAGTCTGAAACTTTGGAACTAAAACAGCCACTTGTTTTGAGAAGGATTAGAAGATTTTCCCCCTCTCTGCCTTGTCCTGTGTCCAGGTTTGCCCTGGGCCAGGGCTGGCTGCCTGGTGCAGGCAGTGAAACCGTCTGTGGCCATCCTCAGGCAGCCCTTTGGCTGGCACTGTGCTGCTGTCCTGCTGGCCCTGGCACAGGAGAGCTGCTTCTTGTGCCACCTGCACACGTGCTGCAGGTATTGGCTCTGCTGGGGCTCGGCCTTGGAGGGCTGCCTTGCAACAAGACTTTAGTTTTCCTTTCCCAACCAAGCCCATTTGCTTCCAGCTGTGAGGTTTGGGGCTCAGTTCTTGTGGAGTTCAAGGGAGGTGGAGCGGAAAGGTGCTTTTACAGCACTTTTGTGCCTCTCCATATTTTGGGTTGGCAGGGGTCTTGCCTAGATCTTGATTTAGACTAGATTTCTAGGTTTTCTCTAACTGATATTAAACAGTATGTTTTTCCAAGGGGTTATCAGAGACGCAAGAGACCACTGCACTCCTGTGATAAACTTGCAGCTTCCTGGGATGCCACTGTATCCCGAAACTGAGCATGCATTGAGGATGGGAAGCAGAAGGGGCACACATAGCACCTGTCTTTGCTGCTTACATCAATTTTCATGGCTGCTGTTATCCCTTGATGACGCCTTTATTCTGACTTTAGACTATCATGTGTTGAGAATGAAACTCTCACAATTGACTTCTGCCTTCTTCCCTGCTACTCTTTTGTTCTTTTCCCATGTCATGGGACAGAGACGAACTAGCAGTGTCGTGGTCAGATGTGCTGCGTGGCTGCTCTGTGCTCACAGGAGCTCTCCTGGATGTAGAGCTTAGCATCTCCCTCTTTAAAGGGCTGCCCAGCTTCCTCCTGTCCCGTCTCGTGGGCCCATCTTGCGGTCTCATACTTTGGGATGGAAAAAATAATCGTGATATGCTGAAAAGGAAAGCAGGTATCCGGAACTGTGATGCACATTTATTTTGAGAGAGATATTTTTGGAGACTTTGGGACAAATGCGAGACATTTTGTTTTCACATGGAGGAAAGTCAATACTCGTGGCTGCTTGCATTATCGTGCAATAGAATATCCTGAGCTGGAAGGGGACTCATGAGAATAATTGAGTCCAACTCTAGGAGGAAGTTGATCAAATGAAAGGAGCGGTTGCTTTGTGCTGCTCATTAGAGAGTACAGATTGATACCTGCCTGGTTTCCTTGGCAAGGCCATAGCAACGTCTTCTGTGACACCTCCTTATGTGCACTACCAAAGTAGCTAAATCTGTACATGGAGGCACACAGACATCTTTTGAAAAATCTCCTGGTTTTCCATGACCATATGGAAACTGTCAGCCAGAGCAAAATCCTGGAGTTCATGATTTCTTATGATGTTGAAACTTCTTCTCTTTATTCCACGCATTTTACTCTGTATCAAGTAGACCTGAGGACAGGAAGGCCCACAACCAGCTTAGAGTCATTTTAGCACCATTTGTATAATTGTGAGAGATCGGCCAGTTTTTCAGTTGTCATTGTTAACGCAAAGGTTTTCCTTTCTAAATAAAGGACCTTTTTTTAACATCCACCCTAAACCTGCCCTGACACAACTTAAGCCATTCCCTCAGTATGGTTTTGTTTCTGTGTTTAGGCTTGTTATGTTCTTGAGAGAGCCAGATTAATGATTAGATTCTCATTTATACTCTTAATATGAAATAAGGGTTATGCAAAAATTGCTATGTATGTTTTTTGTTTATTTTCCCCGGAAAGATAAGTGTCAGGCGTCCGCCAAGTGTGAATGTATTTAGAAATTGCACGTTGCAGAAGTAACTTCCATGGTCTTTTACACTATAAATATTGCTTTTGGCCAGTGAAGATGTTTCCAAAGTAACCTCAGAGCATAAGTGCAGCGCTGCTGTCACGAGAAGCCACGCTGATCCTGAGAAAAAAACCTGCTCCTAAATACCAGCTTTGGGAATCAGAAACCTCTGGACAAATCATTCCTCTTGCCTCTTGAGTGACTTTTGCTGCCTGCTACCAGCAGAAAGCTTTTAAACTTCCCCTGATTGAACCTCTGAGGCAGTATTGAGAGACATATGCATCAGATTTGGGTTTCGAAACTACTGATATTCACATTTAACCCAAGCAGGCTTAATTCAGTCTTGAAAAATGAACACGGGGCAAGATTATTTTCTTGTGAGGTAATGTCTTTTCCAAGGTTACAGTTTGTGAGCGGACCATTGAGCGCTAAATGTGTCCTGCCTGTCGCAAGGGTGGAATGAACGCCTGTGTGCCGGGGAGCCACGGTCTGTGCCAGGTGTGGGGTGGTGTTCCAAACTTTCCTGATCCCCACCCCTCTCCCTGCCCAGATGTGGGATAGGGCTGACTGGAAGAGAAGAGGTGGTGAGCAGAGTGGATCCTGCTCTCTGGTGGCTGCAGCCAAAGTAAACAAACAAGAGTAGTTGCCACCGCAGGCGTTTTACAGTAGACCTTGCCTTTTTATCAATGTCGTTATTAAACTGCTATAAATGTTGTAGGCTGCTGTTGGAGATGAAATTCCCCCTTCCCCCAGTTTCTCGGTTACTGTCTGTCACTAAGTGCTATTATCATCTAGCAAAATCAGACGGTGCAGGCAGCAGTCTGAATGTTAATGTTAACCTCTAATAGGTTTTAAATAGCTATAAAAAAAATTAGGCTGCAGCAGGACAGGAAGGCTAGTTTACCTTAACATAAAATAAAGGAGGACATGTTGACCTGATTTACTTAGACGTAGCTGTTATGTGCTCTTTAGGGAGGAAACTGGTGTACCAAAGCTTATACAGACAGGAAAAATGTTCTTTACCTCATGCTGTACAAATGACATAAAGGCTCTTGCTTTGATTAACGAGTAAAGCCATAGGTGCTGCATGTATACACTAATGCAGATGTCATTCTGGCTACTTTTTACATTAACTCCTCCCAGAATACCCATAGAGATGTGAAAGAGACTGTTTTGAACTGTGCTACATCTCATTTGGCTTTGAGGATGCCACTTTTTTGCGACAAGTCCAATACGAGTTATATCCACAATGGAAATGTAAGGGTAATAAAAATGGATCATCTGTCATTCGGGATTTCCCAGCTGTCTGGACTAGCCTAAAGTTCTTACAGAGGTGTGTGGAAAAAGTCGCGCATGAGCCCAGCTGCCTTTCTCCAGCTCTCTCCATGTTTGCTTCCAAGCTCCTCTCAGCCAGCAGCTCCCAACATGCTCTTCATGCCAGCATTTGAAATGCACCCCCACCAGAAAGAGGGCTGGTCTCTTCACGTGCAGGGAGAGAGAACCAAACTCTGTGTGCAAGTCAGGAGCAGCTCACTGGTAGACGATGAGAACCCACTGCTGAAGGAAAAATTGGTCTAGTTTTCTATAGGTGCTCTGAAGTTTTGGAAGAGGTCATGGTTAGGGACATGTCTGCTCAGAATCATCATAAAGCGAAGCTGCAGTTTGTAAAAGGCAATTTGTTGGAGGCTGGGGGCCTCACTTCTCTCCTTGGGGAGGTCTGAATTCGGACTGTCATAGGACCAGCAGGATTCAGGGCGTGCCTTTGATCTCTTAAAGCTGGGGGCACTCAAGGCTGGGTGTGGGTGCTTGCTCTTGTGGTCTACATAAAAAAAAAAAAAAAAAAAAAAAAAAACCAAAAAAACAAAAACAACAAAAAAACCCCCAAAAAACCACCACACCACCAACACATGATTTTAAGGCAGAATTTTAATTGCTCTTTTTCTACTTCTGGGAAATCAAAAAGCTCCAGACCTAGAAGTTCAGGCACAGTTGTTGTTAAAAATGGCAGGAGACACAGTTCCCTCCTCTAAATGCCTTTATTAATAACCAGGGGTCTCGAGGGCTGGCCTACGCCGCCGCTGCTCCCTTTCGTCCACACCGCTGAGGAGAAGGTACAATCCACTTTGCTGCCTGCGCTGCCGAGTGGGAGTTCTCGCCTCGCAGGAGTTCTGAAGCACTCCCTTTGGATCACGGAGTCCAGGGGTCTCTCGCTCCTTAAGTACTTTTGAAGTTATGGTGAGGTACAAGCGCTTGTCTCTGAATACCCTCGGCATAAATACCATTTGGTGTGGTCAGTCCAGTGCTGTCCTTGGCAGATTTAAATTCTGAGTTGGCTCGTTTCGGCCAGGGGCTCTTGGTGTTGATATGGTCCCATCATGCAGCTGTACCCTTTTACTTTCCATAAGGGTGGCAGCAGCAGCCTGACTGACAGGCCGGTTGTCAGCAGGAAGTAGGAAGAGGATCCGACAGGAAGTAGGAAGTGGAGCAAGCAAGGAAGAAGCCAGTGGGACAGGCTGGGTGCAGGGAGTAGAGCAGCAGCAGCAGCAGAAATGGAGAGCAGTGATGCCAGGGAGCAGCGCCGGCTCGACCCGACGCAAAGGCGACGGAATCAGGTGAGTGGGGTCTTGGGGTAAGGGATACAGAGGGGACAAAAACTGCCTTTTGGTAATTAACAAACAGCATTATAACCCTTGAACTGATTTTAACTAAATATTACAACTCTCTAACCAACAACTTATATCACCATAACAATTCTCATTCATCACAGTTGTAATATATTTTATTAAAATCATTAAGCAGTTGAGCATTAGGTCATACTAACCAGTCCTAATTCATTCTTTTGACAGTTCTAAGAGTACAGTTGATTGATTCATTCATTCTTTAAAAGAAGAGTTGTTCTGTGATACATTGGGCATATTGCTTGGGTCAGCCTCCTTAAAGGAAAATCAGAGTATTGCCTACGGTATCAAATGAAGCTTCTGAACCAACTTTAAGTACTCATGTGTTTTTCCCGAAAGATAAAGTCTCTGAGGCCGTGGAAACTTCAGGATTGGGGTGGGCAAGCATGGCAGGAATTTGAGAAGATTGGTGCCCTGTAGGCACTGGGGGGCTCTGAAGTCTCCCTGGAGCCTTCTCTTCTCCAGGCTGAACAAGCTCAGCTCTCTCAGCCCATCTCCAGAGCAGAACTGCTCCAGCCCTTGGATCATGGCTGCAACCCTCCTCTGGAGTCACTCCAGAAGGTCCATGTTTTTTGTTGTATTTTTTTGTTGTTTTTTTTTTTTTTTTTTTAAATCCCGGAGACCCCAGATGTGGGTGCAGAATTACTTTTGGGTTCAGGCAAGCGTTTGTTCATCACAGTTACTCCCACAAGCCAGCCCAGGTGGGAGCAGAGCTCCTTCCACCCCACCCACCCTGTTTCCATCCCTTCTTCAGCACATCCCATGGTGCTTTTTTCTGCTGCTTCCCAGGAGCTGTTGGCTCTTGCCCTGCCCTGACTGCTGGACCCGTCTGTGGACACTGCACAGCGATCTGTTGCCAGCTCTCTGGATTCTGAAGGAAAACCCAAGCAAATCTCTGAATCAAAGTAAAGGTGTCTTGCAAACTTAACCTAATCCTTTGTAAAGCTGTATTAAGGCCAAATTAAATTCAAATCTGTGGGTTCATTTTCCTCTTAGGCTTTATTCCTCGTTTGTTTGAGAGAGCTGGTGAGTCTTTTAGGACTCATGGTACCTTGGTTCCCTTTCAGAATGGAACAAATCTGAGACTTTTCCAGCCAGTTTTTCTTTAAATACCACGAGTTTTCATTCCCCTTTCATTTAAAATACTTCCACAATTTAATATGAAATGCTGGGTAGCAAACCCGGTAGCACTTCCAGACAGAAAGAAGTATGTTGTGTGTAACTCCAAATGTGAATTCTCCTTGCAAAGTGATGGCTTTCCACTGAGGTGGATCAAACAGATGCTCAGTTGGATGCTGGTGCTGAAGCACTTTTCTCTTGTGGCTTGAGTGTCTGATGGCAACAGCCTGAGATTTTAATAGCAGAAAGAAGGGATTTCCTACTAACCTTCCCCGGAGAACTGTCACTTGTACAGTCTTTTCCAGCCTCGTCTAGTCTGACCTGCATCTTCTCCAAAACTTGGTCAGTTTTTAAACACTTTTTAAACTTTTTGTGTACCATTTGCAGAGAACAGGAGGGTGCTGGCTATTTTTTTCACAAAATACACGCTGCTCTGTGAGTGAGGTGGTCCTCCGTTCTCCCCAGAGCAACCTTTACCTGTCAGCTCTGCTGCTTCTCAAGGATGGGATGCTGGTGCTGGTGTGGATAAACAGATTTTCTCCCATTTTCAGCACAGGTGATGGAGGGAGAGGAGCTGTTGGCCAAGAGCCTCATGGTGCCAGCACCTCCTGACATGCAGGAGCTGAAAAACTAGAGGTTTTGCCCTTGTTGCATTCAGTGGATTTCTAATTTTACTTCAAGCTAATTGCTTCCTCGTCCTGGGAGGTGCCAGGGAGATGCCCAAGGGGACACAAGGACAAAGATTTTAGCCGGGTCTATTGCCATAAGACAAGGGGTGTTGGTTTTAAACTGGAGGAGGGATGATTCAAATGAGCTTCAAGGAAGAAATTTTTAATCAATGAGGGTGATAAAAATGCTGTGGTCTCTGCCACAGGTTGCCCAGAGACGCTGTGGAAACATTCCAGGTTGGATGGGGCTTGGAACAAGCTGACTAGTTGAAGGTGTCCTTGCTTATTGCAGGGAGGGTGGAAGTAAATGAGATTTAAAGTGTCTCCCAAGCCAAACCATTGTACGATTTTACGATCATCTCATCCAACTTCACTGCTCCAACATGATTCCCATGAGCATGCAGGAGGCTGGGAAAAGGAATGTGGGCTCTCCCAGTTCAAACAAACAGAAAAGTTTATTTTGATGGCTGAGGGGGACGAGCACCAGAGGGTGATGCTCGTCTGATCCTGCTCTGGTTTTCAGGCCGACTGTACAGCTTTTTCTCCTGCCGCTGTTGCCGCCGGACGTGTCTCATCCGGATTGGCCCAGGCTGGGAGCGTTTGTCCTTCATGGAGCCAGCGAAGAGCCAGGGTGGTCTGTATGGAGCTGCTTGTCTGCTGGGTGACTGAGTGTCCTGGGACAGCCCTGGCACCCCCTGAGTGGCGGTGCTGGGGCTGCTGGTCTCAATACTTTGGGCCAGCACATCGTCGATCCGGCGGCGTTTTGCTGCCGGGCTCCTGAGTGACTGTGGCTCTGTGGCGCCGTCTGGATGGCCTCTTTTCAAGCTCTGCTTTTTGCAGGGGAAGCTGCTGCTGCTGCTGCTTTTTGGATCTGCACATTGGAGAGAGGAGAGGGCAAGTGGTGTGAGCAGCTGCGCAGGGCTCGGGTGATGTCCGTGCAGGATTGTCCCCAAGGCCTTGCCGGGCTGGCTTAAGGGCAGGGGAGGCATATGTGCCCACAGGCCAGCCTGGCCCCGCTGGCCCAAGAGAGCCAGAGGGACTCTACCCTGGGTCGTTGTTGGAGCTCCTGCTTCCCCTTGCTGCAGCTCTTGACCGCTCCCCCACTGCCAGCCGTGGGGAGGGAGATTTTGCTCTCACCTTGCTTCTTCCCAGGAGGACACTTCTCAGCAGTGTTGTGCACCATTGTGGATAGGGAGCAGTGCCTGGAAGGTCTGTGCTGCAGGCCTTTCTCCTCCTGACAAAGCATCCCAGTCCTTGTTTGGACAGAGAGAGAGGCGTTTGTGGTGCCTCAGAGGCACCAGAACTCGCCAGTAGCCTTGGGCAAGCTCCTTCTCCTCGATCCTGTCCTCAGCTCTGCAAGTTGTGTTGCCACCTTTGTACCTTAGGGCTGGGTGATGATGTCACACTAGTCCCTGTCACCCACTGCCCTAATTCGGGGAGGCTATCCTTGTGGGTGCTGACAGTGACTTTGTCAATGCCAGGCACGGCTGTAAGGAGAAAAACAGAAATGGGAACAGGTTCATCAACAGGTTGGCGGGCTTAAGTAGACTTAGGTCTTACTACAGGTCATCAGTGGTGATTAGGTCATACTAACCAGTCCTAATTCATTCTTTTGATGGCTCTAAGAGTACAGTTGATTGATTCATTCATTCTTTAAAAGAAGAGTTGTTCTGTGAGATATTGGGCATATTGCTTGGGTCAGCCTCCTTAAAGGAAAATCAGAGTATTACCTACGGTCTCAAATGAAGCTTCTGAACCAACTTTAAGTACTCATGTGTTTTTCCCGAAAGATAAGGTCTCTGAGGCTGTGGAAACTTCAGGATTGGGGTGGGCAAGCATGGCAGGAATTTGAGAAGATTGGTGCCCTGTAGGCACTGGGGGGCTCTGAAGTCTCCCTGGAGCCTTCTCTTCTCCAGGCTGAACAAGCTCAGCTCTCTCAGCCCATCTCCAGAGCAGAACTGCTCCAGCCCTTGGATCATGGCTGCAACCCTCCTCTGGAGTCACTCCAGAAGGTCCATGTTTTTTGTTGTATTTTTTTGTTGTTTTTTTTTTTTTTTTTTTTAAATCCCGGAGACCCCAGATGTGGGTGCAGAATTACTTTTGGGTTCAGGCAAGCGTTTGTTCATCACAGTTACTCCCACAAGCCAGCCCAGGTGGGAGCAGAGCTCCTTCCACCCCACCCACCCTGTTTCCATCCCTTCTTCAGCACATCCCATGGTGCTTTTTTCTGCTGCTTCCCAGGAGCTGTTGGCTCTTGCCCTGCCCTGACTGCTGGACCCGTCTGTGGACACTGCACAGCGATCTGTTGCCAGCTCTCTGGATTCTGAAGGAAAACCCAAGCAAATCTCTGAATCAAAGTAAAGGTGTCTTGCAAACTTAACCTAATCCTTTGTAAAGCTGTATTAAGGCCAAATTAAATTCAAATCTGTGGGTTCATTTTCCTCTTAGGCTTTATTCCTCGTTTGTTTGAGAGAGCTGGTGAGTCTTTTAGGACTCATGGTACCTTGGTTCCCTTTCAGAATGGAACAAATCTGAGACTTTTCCAGCCAGTTTTTCTTTAAATACCACGAGTTTTCATTCCCCTTTCATTTAAAATACTTCCACAATTTAATATGAAATGCTGGGTAGCAAACCCGGTAGCACTTCCAGACAGAAAGAAGTATGTTGTGTGTAACTCCAAATGTGAATTCTCCTTGCAAAGTGATGGCTTTCCACTGAGGTGGATCAAACAGATGCTCAGTTGGATGCTGGTGCTGAAGCACTTTTCTCTTGTGGCTTGAGTGTCTGATGGCAACAGCCTGAGATTTTAATAGCAGAAAGAAGGGATTTCCTACTAACCTTCCCCGGAGAACTGTCACTTGTACAGTCTTTTCCAGCCTCGTCTAGTCTGACCTGCATCTTCTCCAAAACTTGGTCAGTTTTTAAACACTTTTTAAACTTTTTGTGTACCATTTGCAGAGAACAGGAGGGTGCTGGCTATTTTTTTCACAAAATACACGCTGCTCTGTGAGTGAGGTGGTCCTCCGTTCTCCCCAGAGCAACCTTTACCTGTCAGCTCTGCTGCTTCTCAAGGATGGGATGCTGGTGCTGGTGTGGATAAACAGATTTTCTCCCATTTTCAGCACAGGTGATGGAGGGAGAGGAGCTGTTGGCCAAGAGCCTCATGGTGCCAGCACCTCCTGACATGCAGGAGCTGAAAAACTAGAGGTTTTGCCCTTGTTGCATTCAGTGGATTTCTAATTTTACTTCAAGCTAATTGCTTCCTCGTCCTGGGAGGTGCCAGGGAGATGCCCAAGGGGACACAAGGACAAAGATTTTAGCCGGGTCTATTGCCATAAGACAAGGGGTGTTGGTTTTAAACTGGAGGAGGGATGATTCAAATGAGCTTCAAGGAAGAAATTTTTAATCAATGAGGGTGATAAAAATGCTGTGGTCTCTGCCACAGGTTGCCCAGAGACGCTGTGGAAACATTCCAGGTTGGATGGGGCTTGGAACAAGCTGACTAGTTGAAGGTGTCCTTGCTTATTGCAGGGAGGGTGGAAGTAAATGAGATTTAAAGTGTCTCCCAAGCCAAACCATTGTACGATTTTACGATCATCTCATCCAACTTCACTGCTCCAACATGATTCCCATGAGCATGCAGGAGGCTGGGAAAAGGAATGTGGGCTCTCCCAGTTCAAACAAACAGAAAAGTTTATTTTGATGGCTGAGGGGGACGAGCACCAGAGGGTGATGCTCGTCTGATCCTGCTCTGGTTTTCAGGCCGACTGTACAGCTTTTTCTCCTGCCGCTGTTGCCGCCGGACGTGTCTCATCCGGATTGGCCCAGGCTGGGAGCGTTTGTCCTTCATGGAGCCAGCGAAGAGCCAGGGTGGTCTGTATGGAGCTGCTTGTCTGCTGGGTGACTGAGTGTCCTGGGACAGCCCTGGCACCCCCTGAGTGGCGGTGCTGGGGCTGCTGGTCTCAATACTTTGGGCCAGCACATCGTCGATCCGGCGGCGTTTTGCTGCCGGGCTCCTGAGTGACTGTGGCTCTGTGGCGCCGTCTGGATGGCCTCTTTTCAAGCTCTGCTTTTTGCAGGGGAAGCTGCTGCTGCTGCTGCTTTTTGGATCTGCACATTGGAGAGAGGAGAGGGCAAGTGGTGTGAGCAGCTGCGCAGGGCTCGGGTGATGTCCGTGCAGGATTGTCCCCAAGGCCTTGCCGGGCTGGCTTAAGGGCAGGGGAGGCATATGTGCCCACAGGCCAGCCTGGCCCCGCTGGCCCAAGAGAGCCAGAGGGAGTCTACCCTGGGTCGTTGTTGGAGCTCCTGCTTCCCCTTGCTGCAGCTCTTGACCGCTCCCCCACTGCCAGCCGTGGGGAGGGAGATTTTGCTCTCACCTTGCTTCTTCCCAGGAGGACACTTCTCAGCAGTGTTGTGCACCATTGTGGATAGGGAGCAGTGCCTGGAAGGTCTGTGCTGCAGGCCTTTCTCCTCCTGACAAAGCATCCCAGTCCTTGTTTGGACAGAGAGAGAGGCGTTTGTGGTGCCTCAGAGGCACCAGAACTCGCCAGTAGCCTTGGGCAAGCTCCTTCTCCTCGATCCTGTCCTCAGCTCTGCAAGTTGTGTTGCCACCTTTGTACCTTAGGGCTGGGTGATGATGTCACACTAGTCCCTGTCACCCACTGCCCTAATTCGGGGAGGCTATCCTTGTGGGTGCTGACAGTGACTTTGTCAATGCCAGGCACGGCTGTAAGGAGAAAAACAGAAATGGGAACAGGTTCATCAACAGGTTGGCGGGCTTAAGTAGACTTAGGTCTTACTACAGGTCATCAGTGGTGATTAGGTCATACTAACCAGTCCTAATTCATTCTTTTGATGGCTCTAAGAGTACAGTTGATTGATTCATTCATTCTTTAAAAGAAGAGTTGTTCTGTGAGATATTGGGCATATTGCTTGGGTCAGCCTCCTTAAAGGAAAATCAGAGTATTACCTACGGTCTCAAATGAAGCTTCTGAACCAACTTTAAGTACTCATGTGTTTTTCCCGAAAGATAAGGTCTCTGAGGCTGTGGAAACTTCAGGATTGGGGTGGGCAAGCATGGCAGGAATTTGAGAAGATTGGTGCCCTGTAGGCACTGGGGGGCTCTGAAGTCTCCCTGGAGCCTTCTCTTCTCCAGGCTGAACAAGCTCAGCTCTCTCAGCCCATCTCCAGAGCAGAACTGCTCCAGCCCTTGGATCATGGCTGCAACCCTCCTCTGGAGTCACTCCAGAAGGTCCATGTTTTTTGTTTTGTTTTGGTTTTTTTTTTTTTTTTTTTTTTTCTTTTTTTTTTTATCCTGGAGACCCCAGATGTGGGTGCAGAATTACTTTTGGGTTCAGGCAAGCGTTTGTTCATCACAGTTACTCCCACAAGCCAGTCCAGGTGGGAGCAGAGCTCCTTCCACCCCACCCACCCTGTTTACATCCCTTCTTCAGCACATCCCATGGTGCTTTTTTCTGCTGCTTCCCAGGAGCTGTTGGCTCTTGCCCTGCCCTGACTGCTGGACCTGTCTGTGGACACTGCACAGCGATCTGTTGCCAGCTCTCTGGATTCTGAAGGAAAACCCAAGCAAATCTCTGAATCAAAGTAAAGGTGTCTTGCAAACTTAACCTAATCCTTTGTAAAGCTGTATTAAGGCCAAATTAAATTCAAATCTGTGGGTTCATTTTCCTCTTAGGCTTTATTCCTCGTTTGTTTGAGAGAGCTGGTGAGTCTTTTAGGACTCATGGTACCTTGGTTCCCTTTCAGAATGGAACAAATCTGAGACTTTTCCAGCCAGTTTTTCTTTAAATACCACGAGTTTTCATTCCCCTTTCATTTAAAATACTTCCACAATTTAATATGAAATGCTGGGTAGCAAAACCGGTAGCACTTCCAGACAGAAAGAAGTATGTTGTGTGTAACTCCAAATGTGAATTCTCCTTGCAAAGTGATGGCTTTCCACTGAGGTGGATCAAACAGATGCTCAGTTGGATGCTGGTGCTGAAGCACTTTTCTCTTGTGGCTTGAGTGTCTGATGGCAACAGCCTGAGATTTTAATAGCAGAAAGAAGGGATTTCCTACTAACCTTCCCCGGAGAACTGTCACTTGTACAGTCTTTTCCAGCCTCGTCTAGTCTGACCTGCATCTTCTCCAAAACTTGGTCAGTTTTTAAACACTTTTTAAACTTTTTGTGTACCATTTGCAGAGAACAGGAGGGTGCTGGCTATTTTTTTCACAAAATACACGCTGCTCTGTGAGTGAGGTGGTCCTCCGTTCTCCCCAGAGCAACCTTTACCTGTCAGCTCTGCTGCTTCTCAAGGATGGGATGCTGGTGCTGGTGTGGATAAACAGATTTTCTCCCATTTTCAGCACAGGTGATGGAGGGAGAGGAGCTGTTGGCCAAGAGCCTCATGGTGCCAGCACCTCCTGACATGCAGGAGCTGAAAAACTAGAGGTTTTGCCCTTGTTGCATTCAGTGGATTTCTAATTTTACTTCAAGCTAATTGCTTCCTCGTCCTGGGAGGTGCCAGGGAGATGCCCAAGGGGACACAAGGACAAAGATTTTAGCCGGGTCTATTGCCATAAGACAAGGGGTGTTGGTTTTAAACTGGAGGAGGGATGATTCAAATGAGCTTCAAGGAAGAAATTTTTAATCAATGAGGGTGATAAAAATGCTGTGGTCTCTGCCACAGGTTGCCCAGAGACGCTGTGGAAACATTCCAGGTTGGATGGGGCTTGGAACAAGCTGACTAGTTGAAGGTGTCCTTGCTTATTGCAGGGAGGGTGGAAGTAAATGAGATTTAAAGTGTCTCCCAAGCCAAACCATTGTACGATTTTACGATCATCTCATCCAACTTCACTGCTCCAACATGATTCCCATGAGCATGCAGGAGGCTGGGAAAAGGAATGTGGGCTCTCCCAGTTCAAACAAACAGAAAAGTTTATTTTGATGGCTGAGGGGGACGAGCACCAGAGGGTGATGCTCGTCTGATCCTGCTCTGGTTTTCAGGCCGACTGTACAGCTTTTTCTCCTGCCGCTGTTGCCGCCGGACGTGTCTCATACGGATTGGCCCAGGCTGGGAGCGTTTGTCCTTCATGGAGCCAGCGAAGAGCCAGGGTGGTCTGTATGGAGCTGCTTGTCTGCTGGGTGACTGAGTGTCCTGGGACAGCCCTGGCACCCCCTGAGTGGCGGTGCTGGGGCTGATGGTCTCAATACTTTGGGCCAGCACATCGTCGATCCGGCGGCGTTTTGCTGCCGGGCTCCTGAGTGACTGTGGCTCTGTGGCGCCGTCTGGATGGCCTCTTTTCAAGCTCTGCTTTTTGCAGGGGAAGCTGCTGCTGCTGCTGCTTTTTGGATCTGCACATTGGAGAGAGGAGAGGGCAAGTGGTGTGAGCAGCTGCGCAGGGCTCGGGTGATGTCCGTGCAGGATTGTCCCCAAGGCCTTGCCGGGCTGGCTTAAGGGCAGGGGAGGCATATGTGCCCACAGGCCA
Source organism: Chamaea fasciata (assembly GCF_029207755.1). Classification (NCBI taxonomy): domain Eukaryota; kingdom Metazoa; phylum Chordata; class Aves; order Passeriformes; family Sylviidae; genus Chamaea; species Chamaea fasciata. The sequence goes on from NW_027094091.1 coordinate 65,786,318, forward strand.
GCCTGGCCCCGCTGGCCCAAGAGAGCCAGAGGGACTCTACCCTGGGTCGTTGTTGGAGCTCCTGCTTCCCCTTGCTGCAGCTCTTGACCGCTCCCCCACTGCCAGCCGTGGGGAGGGAGATTTTGCTCTCACCTTGCTTCTTCCCAGGAGGACACTTCTCAGCAGTGTTGTGCACCATTGTGGATAGGGAGCAGTGCCTGGAAGGTCTGTGCTGCAGGCCTTTCTCCTCCTGACAAAGCATCCCAGTCCTTGTTTGGACAGAGAGAGAGGCGTTTGTGGTGCCTCAGAGGCACCAGAACTCGCCAGTAGCCTTGGGCAAGCTCCTTCTCCTCGATCCTGTCCTCAGCTCTGCAAGTTGTGTTGCCACCTTTGTACCTTAGGGCTGGGTGATGATGTCACACTAGTCCCTGTCACCCACTGCCCTAATTCGGGGAGGCTATCCTTGTGGGTGCTGACAGTGACTTTGTCAATGCCAGGCACGGCTGTAAGGAGAAAAACAGAAATGGGAACAGGTTCATCAACAGGTTGGCGGGCTTAAGTAGACTTAGGTCTTACTACAGGTCATCAGTGGTGATTAGGTCATACTAACCAGTCCTAATTCATTCTTTTGATGGCTGTAAGAGTACAGTTGATTGATTCATTCATTCTTTAAAAGAAGAGTTGTTCTGTGAGATATTGGGCATATTGCTTGGGTCAGCCTCCTTAAAGGAAAATCAGAGTATTACCTACGGTCTCAAATGAAGCTTCTGAACCAACTTTAAGTACTCATGTGTTTTTCCCGAAAGATAAGGTCTCTGAGGCTGTGGAAACTTCAGGATTGGGGTGGGCAAGCATGGCAGGAATTTGAGAAGATTGGTGTCCTGTAGGCACTGGGGGGCTCTGAAGTCTCCCTGGAGCCTTCTCTTCTCCAGGCTGAACAAGCTCAGCTCTCTCAGCCCATCTCCAGAGCAGAACTGCTCCAGCCCTTGGATCATGGCTGCAACCCTCCTCTGGAGTCACTCCAGAAGGTCCATGTTTTTTGTTTTGTTTTGTTGTTTTGTTTTTCTTTTTTTTTTTCTCCTGGAGACCCCAGATGTGGGTGCAGAATTACTTTTGGGTTCAGGCAAGCGTTTGTTCATCACAGTTACTCCCACAAGCCAGCCCAGGTGGGAGCAGAGCTCCTTCCACCCCACCCACCCTGTTTACATCCCTTCTTCAGCACATCCCATGGTGCTTTTTTCTGCTGCTTCGCAGGAGCTGTTGGCTCTTGCCCTGCCCTGACTGCTGGACCCGTCTGTGGACACTGCACAGCGATCTGTTGCCAGCTCTCTGGATTCTGAAGGAAAACCCAAGCAAATCTCTGAATCAAAGTAAAGGTGTCTTGCAAACTTAACCTAATCCTTTGTAAAGCTGTATTAAGGCCAAATTAAATTCAAATCTGTGGGTTCATTTTCCTCTTAGGCTTTATTCCTCGTTTGTTTGAGAGAGCTGGTGAGTCTTTTAGGACTCATGGTACCTTGGTTCCCTTTCAGAATGGAACAAATCTGAGACTTTTCCAGCCAGTTTTTCTTTAAATACCACGAGTTTTCATTCCCCTTTCATTTAAAATACTTCCACAATTTAATATGAAATGCTGGGTAGCAAAACCGGTAGCACTTCCAGACAGAAAGAAGTATGTTGTGTGTAACTCCAAATGTGAATTCTCCTTGCAAAGTGATGGCTTTCCACTGAGGTGGATCAAACAGATGCTCAGTTGGATGCTGGTGCTGAAGCACTTTTCTCTTGTGGCTTGAGTGTCTGATGGCAACAGCCTGAGATTTTAATAGCAGAAAGAAGGGATTTCCTACTAACCTTCCCCGGAGAACTGTCACTTGTACAGTCTTTTCCAGCCTCGTCTAGTCTGACCTGCATCTTCTCCAAAACTTGGTCAGTTTTTAAACACTTTTTAAACTTTTTGTGTACCATTTGCAGAGAACAGGAGGGTGCTGGCTATTTTTTTCACAAAATACACGCTGCTCTGTGAGTGCGGTGGTCCTCCGTTCTCCCCAGAGCAACCTTTACCTGTCAGCTCTGCTGCTTCTCAAGGATGGGATGCTGGTGCTGGTGTGGATAAACAGATTTTCTCCCATTTTCAGCACAGGTGATGGAGGGAGAGGAGCTGTAGGCCAAGAGCCTCATGGTGCCAGCACCTCCTGACATGCAGGAGCTGAAAAACTAGAGGTTTTGCCCTTGTTGCATTCAGTGGATTTCTAATTTTACTTCAAGCTAATTGCTTCCTCGTCCTGGGAGGTGCCAGGGAGATGCCCAAGGGGACACAAGGACAAAGATTTTAGCAGGGTCTATTGCCATAAGACAAGGGGTGTTGGTTTTAAACTGGAGGAGGGATGATTCAAATGAGCTTCAAGGAAGAAATTTTTTATCAATGAGGGTGATAAAAATGCTGTGGCCTCTGCCACAGGTTGCCCAGAGACGCTGTGGAAACATTCCAGGTTGGATGGGGCTTGGAACAAGCTGACTAGTTGAAGGTGTCCTTGCTTATTGCAGGGAGGGTGGAAGTAAATGAGATTTAAAGTGTCTCCCAAGCCAAACCATTGTACGATTTTACGATCATCTCATCCAACTTCACTGCTCCAACATGATTCCCATGAGCATGCAGGAGGCTGGGAAAAGGAATGTGGGCTCTCCCAGTTCAAACAAACAGAAAAGTTTATTTTGATGGCTGAGGGGGACGAGCACCAGAGGGTGATGCTCGTCTGATCCTGCTCTGGTTTTCAGGCCGACTGTACAGCTTTTTCTCCTGCCGCTGTTGCCGCCGGACGTGTCTCATACGGATTGGCCCAGGCTGGGAGCGTTTGTCCTTCATGGAGCCAGCGAAGAGCCAGGGTGGTCTGTATGGAGCTGCTTGTCTGCTGGGTGACTGAGTGTCCTGGGACAGCCCTGGCACCCCCTGAGTGGCGGTGCTGGGGCTGCTGGTCTCAATACTTTGGGCCAGCACATCGTCGATCCGGCGGCGTTTTGCTGCCGGGCTCCTGAGTGACTGTGGCTCTGTGGCGCCCTCAGGATGGCCTCTTTTCAAGCTCTGCTTTTTGCAGGGGAAGCTGCTGCTGCTGCTGCTGTTTGGATCTGCACATTGGAGAGAGGAGAGGGCAAGTGGTGTGAGCAGCTGCGCGGGGCTCGGGTGATGTCCGTGCAGGATTGTCCCCAAGGCCTTGCCGGGCTGGCTTAAGGGCAGGGGAGGCATATGTGCCCACAGGCCAGCCTGGCCCCGCTGGCCCAAGAGAGCCAGAGGGAGTCTACCCTGGGTCGTTGTTGGAGCTCCTGCTTCCCCTTGCTGCAGCTCTTGACCGCTCCCCCACTGCCAGCCGTGGGGAGGGAGATTTTGCTCTCACCTTGCTTCTTCCCAGGAGGACACTTCTCAGCAGTGTTGTGCACCATTGTGGATAGGGAGCAGTGCCTGGAAGGTCTGTGCTGCAGGCCTTTCTCCTCCTGACAAAGCATCCCAGTCCTTGTTTGGACAGAGAGAGAGGCGTTTGTGGTGCCTCAGAGGCACCAGAACTCGCCAGTAGCCTTGGGCAAGCTCCTTCTCCTCGATCCTGTCCTCAGCTCTGCAAGTTGTGTTGCCACCTTTGTACCTTAGGGCTGGGTGATGATGTCACACTAGTCCCTGTCACCCACTGCCCTAATTCGGGGAGGCTATCCTTGTGGGTGCTGACAGTGACTTTGTCAATGCCAGGCACGGCTGTAAGGAGAAAAACAGAAATGGGAACAGGTTCATCAACAGGTTGGCGGGCTTAAGTAGACTTAGGTCTTACTTCAGGTCATCAGTGGTGATTAGGTCATACTAACCAGTCCTAATTCATTCTTTTGATTGCTCTAAGAGTACAGTTGATTGATTGATTCATTCTTTAAAAGAAGAGTTGTTCTGTGATACATTGGGCATATTGCTTGGGTCAGCCTCCTTAAAGGAAAATCAGAGTATTACCTACGGTCTCAAATGAAGCTTCTGAACCAACTTTAAGTACTCATGTGTTTTTCCCGAAAGATAAGGTCTCTGAGGCTGTGGAAACTTCAGGATTGGGGTGGGCAAGCATGGCAGGAATTTGAGAAGATTGGTGCCCTGTAGGCACTGGGGGGCTCTGAAGTCTCCCTGGAGCCTTCTCTTCTCCAGGCTGAACAAGCTCAGCTCTCTCAGCCCATCTCCAGAGCAGAACTGCTCCAGCCCTTGGATCATGGCTGCAACCCTCCTCTGGACCTCTTGACTCACTCCAGAAGTACCATGTTTTTAATTTTTTTTTTTTTTTTTTTTTTTTTTAAACGTGGAGACCCCAGATGTGGGTGCAGAATTACTTTTGGGTTCAGGCAAGCGTTTGTTCATCACAGTTACTCCCACAAGCCAGCCCAGGTGGGAGCAGAGCTCCTTCCACCCCACCCACCCTGTTTCCATCCCTTCTTCAGCACATCCCATGGTGCTTTTTTCTGCTGCTTCCCAGGAGCTGTTGGCTCTTGCCCTGCCCTGACTGCTGGACCCGTCTGTGGACACTGCACAGCGATCTGTTGCCAGCTCTCTGGATTCTGAAGGAAAACCCAAGCAAATCTCTGAATCAAAGTAAAGGTGTCTTGCAAACTTAACCTAATCCTTTGTAAAGCTGTATTAAGGCCAAATTAAATTCAAATCTGTGGGTTCATTTTCCTCTTAGGCTTTATTCCTCGTTTGTTTGAGAGAGCTGGTGAGTCTTTTAGGACTCATGGTACCTTGGTTCCCTTTCAGAATGGAACAAATCTGAGACTTTTCCAGCCAGTTTTTCTTTAAATACCACGAGTTTTCATTCCCCTTTCATTTAAAATACTTCCACAATTTAATATGAAATGCTGGGTAGCAAAACCGGTAGCACTTCCAGACAGAAAGAAGTATGTTGTGTGTAACTCCAAATGTGAATTCTCCTTGCAAAGTGATGGCTTTCCACTGAGGTGGATCAAACAGATGCTCAGTTGGATGCTGGTGCTGAAGCACTTTTCTCTTGTGGCTTGAGTGTCTGATGGCAACAGCCTGAGATTTTAATAGCAGAAAGAAGGGATTTCCTACTAACCTTCCCCGGAGAACTGTCACTTGTACAGTCTTTTCCAGCCTCGTCTAGTCTGACCTGCATCTTCTCCAAAACTTGGTCAGTTTTTAAATACTTTTTAAACTTTTTGTGTACCATTTGCAGAGAACGGGAGGGTGCTGGCTATTTTTTTCACAAAATACACACTGCTCTGTGAGTGAGGTGGTCCTCCGTTCTCCCCAGAGCAACCTTTACCTGTCAGCTCTGCTGCTTCTCAAGGATGGGATGCTGGTGCTGGTGTGGATAAACAGATTTTCTCCCATTTTCAGCACAGGTGATGGAGGGAGAGGAGCTGTTGGCCAAGAGCCTCATGGTGCCAGCACCTCCTGACATGCAGGAGCTGAAAAACTAGAGGTTTTGCCCTTGTTGCATTCAGTGGATTTCTAATTTTACTTCAAGCTAATTGCTTCCTCGTCCTGGGAGGTGCCAGGGAGATGCCCAAGGGGACACAAGGACAAAGATTTTAGCCGGGTCTATTGCCATAAGACAAGGGGTGTTGGTTTTAAACTGGAGGAGGGATGATTCAAATGAGCTTCAAGGAAGAAATTTTTAATCAATGAGGGTGATAAAAATGCTGTGGTCTCTGCCACAGGTTGCCCAGAGACGCTGTGGAAACATTCCAGGTTGGATGGGGCTTGGAACAAGCTGACTAGTTGAAGGTGTCCTTGCTTATTGCAGGGAGGGTGGAAGTAAATGAGATTTAAAGTGTCTCCCAAGCCAAACCATTGTACGATTTTACGATCATCTCATCCAACTTCACTGCTCCAACATGATTCCCATGAGCATGCAGGAGGCTGGGAAAAGGAATGTGGGCTCTCCCAGTTCAAACAAACAGAAAAGTTTATTTTGATGGCTGAGGGGGACGAGCACCAGAGGGTGATGCTCGTCTGATCCTGCTCTGGTTTTCAGGCCGACTGTACAGCTTTTTCTCCTGCCGCTGTTGCCGCCGGACGTGTCTCATCCGGATTGGCCCAGGCTGGGAGCGTTTGTCCTTCATGGAGCCAGCGAAGAGCCAGGGTGGTCTGTATGGAGCTGCTTGTCTGCTGGGTGACTGAGTGTCCTGGGACAGCCCTGGCACCCCCTGAGTGGCGGTGCTGGGGCTGCTGGTCTCAATACTTTGGGCCAGCACATCGTCGATTCGGCGACGTTTTGCTGCCGGGCTCCTGAGTGTCTGTGGCTCTGTGACGCTTTCTGGATGGCCTCTTTTCAAGCTCTGCTTTTTGCAGGGGAAGCTGCTGCTGCTGCTGCTGCTGCTGACCAGCACCACAGCCCGGGACAGCCCTGGCACCCCCTGCGTGGCGGTGCTGGGGCTGCTGGTCTCAATACTTTGGGCGATCCGGCGGTGTTTTGCTGCCGGGCTCCTGAGTGTCTGTGGCTCTGTGGCACCCTCTGGATGGCCTCTGTTCAAGCTCTGCTTTTTGCAGGGGAAGCTGCTGCTGCTGCTGCTTCTGACCAGAACCACACTTTGAGACAGCCCTAGCACCCCCTGAGTGGCAGTGCTGGGGCTGCTGGTCTCAATATTTTGGGCCAGCACATCGTCGATCCGGCGGCGTTTTGCTGCCGGGCTCCTGAGTGACTGTGGCTCTGTGACGCCCTCTGGATGGCCTCTCTTCAAGCTCTGCTTTTTGCACGGGAAGCTGCTGCTGCTGCTGCTGCTGACCAGCACCACAGCCTGGGACAGCCCTGGCACCCCCTGAGTGCCGGTGCTGGGGCTGCTGGTCTCAGCACGCAGCAGTGGCACTCGGTTCAGCCGTATGGGTTTCACTGCCCGGCTGCCCGGGCCTTGTGCTCTCTGTCTCCAGGAACGGCGCCGGGCCTGCTCCGCCCTGGGCTGTCCAGACAGGCCGCTGCTGCTGCTGCTGCTGTTTGGATCTGCACATTGGAGAGAGGAGAGGGCAAGTGGTGTGAGCACCTGCGCAGGGCTCGGGTGATGTCCGTGCAGGATTGTCCCCAAGGCCTTGCCGGGCTGGCTTAAGGGCAGGGGAGGCATATGTGCCCACAGGCCAGCCTGGCCCCGCTGGCCCAAGAGAGCCAGAGGGAGTCTACCCTGGGTCGTTGTTGGAGCTCCTGCTTCCCCTTGCTGCAGCTCTTGACCGCTCCCCCACTGCCAGCCGTGGGGAGGGAGATTTTGCTCTCACCTTGCTTCTTCCCAGGAGGACACTTCTCAGCAGTGTTGTGCACCATTGTGGATAGGGAGCAGTGCCTGGAAGGTCTGTGCTGCAGGCCTTTCTCCTCCTGACAAAGCATCCCAGTCCTTGTTTGGACAGAGAGAGAGGCGTTTGTGGTGCCTCAGAGGCACCAGAACTCGCCAGTAGCCTTGGGCAAGCTCCTTCTCCTCGATCCTGTCCTCAGCTCTGCAAGTTGTGTTGCCACCTTTGTACCTTAGGGCTGGGTGATGATGTCACACTAGTCCCTGTCACCCACTGCCCTAATTCGGGGAGGCTATCCTTGTGGGTGCTGACAGTGACTTTGTCAGTGCCAGGCACGGCTGTAAGGAGAAAAACAGAAATGGGAACAGGTTCATCAACAGGTTGGCGGGCTTAAGTAGACTTAGGTCTTACTACAGGTCATCAGTGGTGATTAGGTCATACTAACCAGTCCTAAGTCATTCTTTTGACAGCTCTAAGAGTACAGTTGATTGATTCATTCATTCATTAAAAGAAGAGTTGTTCTGTGATACATTGGGCATATTGCTTGGGTCAGCCTCCTTAAAGGAAAATCAGAGTATTACCTACGGTCTCAAATGAAGCTTCTGAACTAACTTTAAGTACTCATGTGTTTTTCCCGAAAGATAAAGTCTCTGAGGCTGTGGAAACTTCAGGATTGGGGTGGGCAAGCATGGCAGGAATTTGAGAAGATTGGTGCCCTGTAGGCACTGGGGGGCTCTGAAGTCTCCCTGGAGCCTTCTCTTCTCCAGGCTGAACAAGCTCAGCTCTCTCAGCCCATCTCCAGAGCAGAACTGCTCCAGCCCTTGGATCATGGCTGCAACCCTCCTCTGGACCTCTTGACTCACTCCAGAAGTACCATGTTTTTAATTTTTTTTTTTTTTTTTTTTTTTTTTTTTAAACGTGGAGACCCCAGATGTGGGTGCAGAATTACTTTTGGGTTCAGGCAAGCGTTTGTTCATCACAGTTACTCCCACAAGCCAGCCCAGGTGGGAGCAGAGCTCCTTCCACCCCACCCACCCTGTTTCCATCCCTTCTTCAGCACATCCCATGGTGCTTTTTTCTGCTGCTTCCCAGGAGCTGTTGGCTCTTGCCCTGCCCTGACTGCTGGACCCGTCTGTGGACACTGCACAGCGATCTGTTGCCAGCTCTCTGGATTCTGAAGGAAAACCCAAGCAAATCTCTGAATCAAAGTAAAGGTGTCTTGCAAACTTAACCTAATCCTTTGTAAAGCTGTATTAAGGCCAAATTAAATTCAAATCTGTGGGTTCATTTTCCTCTTAGGCTTTATTCCTCGTTTGTTTGAGAGAGCTGGTGAGTCTTTTAGGACTCATGGTACCTTGGTTCCCTTTCAGAATGGAACAAATCTGAGACTTTTCCAGCCAGTTTTTCTTTAAATACCACGAGTTTTCATTCCCCTTTCATTTAAAATACTTCCACAATTTAATATGAAATGCTGGGTAGCAAAACCGGTAGCACTTCCAGACAGAAAGAAGTATGTTGTGTGTAACTCCAAATGTGAATTCTCCTTGCAAAGTGATGGCTTTCCACTGAGGTGGATCAAACAGATGCTCAGTTGGATGCTGGTGCTGAAGCACTTTTCTCTTGTGGCTTGAGTGTCTGATGGCAACAGCCTGAGATTTTAATAGCAGAAAGAAGGGATTTCCTACTAACCTTCCCCGGAGAACTGTCACTTGTACAGTCTTTTCCAGCCTCGTCTAGTCTGACCTGCATCTTCTCCAAAACTTGGTCAATTTTTAAATACTTTTTAAACTTTTTGTGTACCATTTGCATAGAACGGGAGGGTGCTGACTATTTTTTTCACAAAATACACACTGCTCTGTGAGTGAGGTGGTCCTCCGTTCTCCCCAGAGCAACCTTTACCTGTCAGCTCTGCTGCTTCTCAAGGATGGGATGCTGGTGCTGGTGTGGATAAACAGATTTTCTCCCATTTTCAGCACAGGTGATGGAGGGAGAGGAGCTGTTGGCCAAGAGCCTCATGGTGCCAGCACCTCCTGACATGCAGGAGCTGAAAAACTAGAGGTTTTGCCCTTGTTGCATTCAGTGGATTTCTAATTTTACTTCAAGCTAATTGCTTCCTCGTCCTGGGAGGTGCCAGGGAGATGCCCAAGGGGACACAAGGACAAAGATTTTAGCCGGGTCTATTGCCATAAGACAAGGGGTGTTGGTTTTAAACTGGAGGAGGGATGATTCAAATGAGCTTCAAGGAAGAAATTTTTAATCAATGAGGGTGATAAAAATGCTGTGGTCTCTGCCACAGGTTGCCCAGAGACGCTGTGGAAACATTCCAGGTTGGATGGGGCTTGGAACAAGCTGACTAGTTGAAGGTGTCCTTGCTTATTGCAGGGAGGGTGGAAGTAAATGAGATTTAAAGTGTCTCCCAAGCCAAACCATTGTACGATTTTACGATCATCTCATCCAACTTCACTGCTCCAACATGATTCCCATGAGCATGCAGGAGGCTGGGAAAAGGAATGTGGGCTCTCCCAGTTCAAACAAACAGAAAAGTTTATTTTGATGGCTGAGGGGGACGAGCACCAGAGGGTGATGCTCGTCTGATCCTGCTCTGGTTTTCAGGCCGACTGTACAGCTTTTTCTCCTGCCGCTGTTGCCGCCGGACGTGTCTCATCCGGATTGGCCCAGGCTGGGAGCGTTTGTCCTTCATGGAGCCAGCGAAGAGCCAGGGTGGTCTGTATGGAGCTGCTTGTCTGCTGGGTGACTGAGTGTCCTGGGACAGCCCTGGCACCCCCTGAGTGGCGGTGCTGGGGCTGCTGGTCTCAATACTTTGGGCCAGCACATCGTCGATTCGGCGACGTTTTGCTGCCGGGCTCCTGAGTGTCTGTGGCTCTGTGACGCCGTCTGGATGGCCTCTTTTCAAGCTCTGCTTTTTGCAGGGGAAGCTGCTGCTGCTGCTGCTGCTGCTGACCAGCACCACAGCCCGGGACAGCCCTGGCACCCCCTGCGTGGCGGTGCTGGGGCTGCTGGTCTCAATACTTTGGGCGATCCGGCGGTGTTTTGCTGCCGGGCTCCTGAGTGTCTGTGGCTCTGTGGCACCCTCTGGATGGCCTCTGTTCAAGCTCTGCTTTTTGCAGGGGAAGCTGCTGCTGCTGCTGCTTCTGACCAGAACCACACTTTGAGACAGCCCTAGCACCCCCTGAGTGGCAGTGCTGGGGCTGCTGGTCTCAATATTTTGGGCCAGCACATCGTCGATCCGGCGGCGTTTTGCTGCCGGGCTCCTGAGTGACTGTGGCTCTGTGACGCCCTCTGGATGGCCTCTCTTCAAGCTCTGCTTTTTGCACGGGAAGCTGCTGCTGCTGCTGCTGCTGCTGACCAGCACCACAGCCTGGGACAGCCCTGGCACCCCCTGAGTGCCGGTGCTGGGGCTGCTGGTCTCAGCACGCAGCAGTGGCACTCGGTTCAGCCGTATGGGTTTCACTGCCCGGCTGCCCGGGCCTTGTGCTCTCTGTCTCCAGGAACGGCGCCGGGCCTGCTCCGCCCTGGGCTGTTCCGACAGGCCGCTGCTGCTGCTGCTGCTGTTTGGATCTGCACATTGGAGAGAGGAGAGGGCAAGTGGTGTGAGCACCTGCGCAGGGCTCAGGTGATGTCCGTGCAGGATTGTCCCCAAGGCCTTGCCGGGCTGGCTTAAGGGCAGGGGAGGCATATGTGCCCACAGGCCAGCCTGGCCCCGCTGGCCCAAGAGAGCCAGAGGGAGTCTACCCTGGGTCGTTGTTGGAGCTCCTGCTTCCCCTTGCTGCAGCTCTTGACCGCTCCCCCACTGCCAGCCGTGGGGAGGGAGATTTTGCTCTCACCTTGCTTCTTCCCAGGAGGACACTTCTCAGCAGTGTTGTGCACCATTGTGGATAGGGAGCAGTGCCTGGAAGGTCTGTGCTGCAGGCCTTTCTCCTCCTGACAAAGCATCCCAGTCCTTGTTTGGACAGAGAGGGAGGCGTTTGTGGTGCCTCAGAGGCACCAGAACTCGCCAGTAGCCTTGGGCAAGCTCCTTCTCCTCGATCCTGTCCTCAGCTCTGCAAGTTGTGTTGCCACCTTTGTACCTTAGGGCTGGGTGATGATGTCACACTAGTCCCTGTCACCCACTGCCCTAATTCGGGGAGGCTATCCTTGTGGGTGCTGACAGTGACTTTGTCAATGCCAGGCACGGCTGTAAGGAGAAAAACAGAAATGGGAACAGGTTCATCAACAGGTTGGCGGGCTTAAGTAGACTTAGGTCTTACTACAGGTCATCAGTGGTGATTAGGTCATACTAACCAGTCCTAAGTCATTCTTTTGACAGCTCTAAGAGTACAGTTGATTGATTCATTCATTCATTAAAAGAAGAGTTGTTCTGTGATACATTGGGCATATTGCTTGGGTCAGCCTCCTTAAAGGAAAATCAGAGTATTACCTACGGTCTCAAATGAAGCTTCTGAACCAACTTTAAGTACTCATGTGTTTTTCCCGAAAGATAAAGTCTCTGAGGCTGTGGAAACTTCAGGATTGGGGTGGGCAAGCATGGCAGGAATTTGAGAAGATTGGTGCCCTGTAGGCACTGGGGGGCTCTGAAGTCTCCCTGGAGCCTTCTCTTCTCCAGGCTGAACAAGCTCAGCTCTCTCAGCCCATCTCCAGAGCAGAACTGCTCCAGCCCTTGGATCATGGCTGCAACCCTCCTCTGGACCTCTTGACTCACTCCAGAAGTACCATGTTTTTAATTTTTTTTTTTTTTTTTTTTTTTTTTTAAACGTGGAGACCCCAGATGTGGGTGCAGAATTACTTTTGGGTTCAGGCAAGCGTTTGTTCATCACAGTTACTCCCACAAGCCAGCCCAGGTGGGAGCAGAGCTCCTTCCACCCCACCCACCCTGTTTCCATCCCTTCTTCAGCACATCCCATGGTGCTTTTTTCTGCTGCTTCCCAGGAGCTGTTGGCTCTTGCCCTGCCCTGACTGCTGGACCCGTCTGTGGACACTGCACAGCGATCTGTTGCCAGCTCTCTGGATTCTGAAGGAAAACCCAAGCAAATCTCTGAATCAAAGTAAAGGTGTCTTGCAAACTTAACCTAATCCTTTGTAAAGCTGTATTAAGGCCAAATTAAATTCAAATCTGTGGGTTCATTTTCCTCTTAGGCTTTATTCCTCGTTTGTTTGAGAGAGCTGGTGAGTCTTTTAGGACTCATGGTACCTTGGTTCCCTTTCAGAATGGAACAAATCTGAGACTTTTCCAGCCAGTTTTTCTTTAAATACCACGAGTTTTCATTCCCCTTTCATTTAAAATACTTCCACAATTTAATATGAAATGCTGGGTAGCAAAACCGGTAGCACTTCCAGACAGAAAGAAGTATGTTGTGTGTAACTCCAAATGTGAATTCTCCTTGCAAAGTGATGGCTTTCCACTGAGGTGGATCAAACAGATGCTCAGTTGGATGCTGGTGCTGAAGCACTTTTCTCTTGTGGCTTGAGTGTCTGATGGCAACAGCCTGAGATTTTAATAGCAGAAAGAAGGGATTTCCTACTAACCTTCCCCGGAGAACTGTCACTTGTACAGTCTTTTCCAGCCTCGTCTAGTCTGACCTGCATCTTCTCCAAAACTTGGTCAGTTTTTAAATACTTTTTAAACTTTTTGTGTACCATTTGCAGAGAACGGGAGGGTGCTGGCTATTTTTTTCACAAAATACACACTGCTCTGTGAGTGAGGTGGTCCTCCGTTCTCCCCAGAGCAACCTTTACCTGTCAGCTCTGCTGCTTCTCAAGGATGGGATGCTGGTGCTGGTGTGGATAAACAGATTTTCTCCCATTTTCAGCACAGGTGATGGAGGGAGAGGAGCTGTTGGCCAAGAGCCTCATGGTGCCAGCACCTCCTGACATGCAGGAGCTGAAAAACTAGAGGTTTTGCCCTTGTTGCATTCAGTGGATTTCTAATTTTACTTCAAGCTAATTGCTTCCTCGTCCTGGGAGGTGCCAGGGAGATGCCCAAGGGGACACAAGGACAAAGATTTTAGCCGGGTCTATTGCCATAAGACAAGGGGTGTTGGTTTTAAACTGGAGGAGGGATGATTCAAATGAGCTTCAAGGAAGAAATTTTTAATCAATGAGGGTGATAAAAATGCTGTGGTCTCTGCCACAGGTTGCCCAGAGACGCTGTGGAAACATTCCAGGTTGGATGGGGCTTGGAACAAGCTGACTAGTTGAAGGTGTCCTTGCTTATTGCAGGGAGGGTGGAAGTAAATGAGATTTAAAGTGTCTCCCAAGCCAAACCATTGTACGATTTTACGATCATCTCATCCAACTTCACTGCTCCAACATGATTCCCATGAGCATGCAGGAGGCTGGGAAAAGGAATGTGGGCTCTCCCAGTTCAAACAAACAGAAAAGTTTATTTTGATGGCTGAGGGGGACGAGCACCAGAGGGTGATGCTCGTCTGATCCTGCTCTGGTTTTCAGGCCGACTGTACAGCTTTTTCTCCTGCCGCTGTTGCCGCCGGACGTGTCTCATCCGGATTGGCCCAGGCTGGGAGCGTTTGTCCTTCATGGAGCCAGCGAAGAGCCAGGGTGGTCTGTATGGAGCTGCTTGTCTGCTGGGTGACTGAGTGTCCTGGGACAGCCCTGGCACCCCCTGAGTGGCGGTGCTGGGGCTGCTGGTCTCAATACTTTGGGCCAGCACATCGTCGATTCGGCGACGTTTTGCTGCCGGGCTCCTGAGTGTCTGTGGCTCTGTGACGCCGTCTGGATGGCCTCTTTTCAAGCTCTGCTTTTTGCAGGGGAAGCTGCTGCTGCTGCTGCTGCTGCTGACCAGCACCACAGCCCGGGACAGCCCTGGCACCCCCTGCGTGGCGGTGCTGGGGCTGCTGGTCTCAATACTTTGGGCGATCCGGCGGTGTTTTGCTGCCGGGCTCCTGAGTGTCTGTGGCTCTGTGGCACCCTCTGGATGGCCTCTGTTCAAGCTCTGCTTTTTGCAGGGGAAGCTGCTGCTGCTGCTGCTTCTGACCAGAACCACACTTTGAGACAGCCCTAGCACCCCCTGAGTGGCAGTGCTGGGGCTGCTGGTCTCAATATTTTGGGCCAGCACATCGTCGATCCGGCGGCGTTTTGCTGCCGGGCTCCTGAGTGACTGTGGCTCTGTGACGCCCTCTGGATGGCCTCTCTTCAAGCTCTGCTTTTTGCACGGGAAGCTGCTGCTGCTGCTGCTGCTGACCAGCACCACAGCCTGGGACAGCCCTGGCACCCCCTGAGTGCCGGTGCTGGGGCTGCTGGTCTCAGCACGCAGCAGTGGCACTCGGTTCAGCCGTATGGGTTTCACTGCCCGGCTGCCCGGGCCTTGTGCTCTCTGTCTCCAGGAACGGCGCCGGGCCTGCTCCGCCCTGGGCTGTTCCGACAGGCCGCTGCTGCTGCTGCTGCTGTTTGGATCTGCACATTGGAGAGAGGAGAGGGCAAGTGGTGTGAGCAGCTGCGCAGGGCTCGGGTGATGTCCGTGCAGGATTGTCCCCAAGGCCTTGCCGGGCTGGCTTAAGGGCAGGGGAGGCATATGTGCCCACAGGCCAGCCTGGCCCCGCTGGCCCAAGAGAGCCAGAGGGAGTCTACCCTGGGTCGTTGTTGGAGCTCCTGCTTCCCCTTGCTGCAGCTCTTGACCGCTCCCCCACTGCCAGCCGTGGGGAGGGAGATTTTGCTCTCACCTTGCTTCTTCCCAGGAGGACACTTCTCAGCAGTGTTGTGCACCATTGTGGATAGGGAGCAGTGCCTGGAAGGTCTGTGCTGCAGGCCTTTCTCCTCCTGACAAAGCATCCCAGTCCTTGTTTGGACAGAGAGAGAGGCGTTTGTGGTGCCTCAGAGGCACCAGAACTCGCCAGTAGCCTTGGGCAAGCTCCTTCTCCTCGATCCTGTCCTCAGCTCTGCAAGTTGTGTTGCCACCTTTGTACCTTAGGGCTGGGTGATGATGTCACACTAGTCCCTGTCACCCACTGCCCTAATTCGGGGAGGCTATCCTTGTGGGTGCTGACAGTGACTTTGTCAGTGCCAGGCACGGCTGTAAGGAGAAAAACAGAAATGGGAACAGGTTCATCAACAGGTTGGCGGGCTTAAGTAGACTTAGGTCTTACTACAGGTCATCAGTGGTGATTAGGTCATACTAACCAGTCCTAAGTCATTCTTTTGACAGCTCTAAGAGTACAGTTGATTGATTCATTCATTCATTAAAAGAAGAGTTGTTCTGTGATACATTGGGCATATTGCTTGGGTCAGCCTCCTTAAAGGAAAATCAGAGTATTACCTACGGTCTCAAATGAAGCTTCTGAACCAACTTTAAGTACTCATGTGTTTTTCCCGAAAGATAAAGTCTCTGAGGCTGTGGAAACTTCAGGATTGGGGTGGGCAAGCATGGCAGGAATTTGAGAAGATTGGTGCCCTGTAGGCACTGGGGGGCTCTGAAGTCTCCCTGGAGCCTTCTCTTCTCCAGGCTGAACAAGCTCAGCTCTCTCAGCCCATCTCCAGAGCAGAACTGCTCCAGCCCTTGGATCATGGCTGCAACCCTCCTCTGGACCTCTTGACTCACTCCAGAAGTACCATGTTTTTAATTTTTTTTTTTTTTTTTTTTTTTTTAAACGTGGAGACCCCAGATGTGGGTGCAGAATTACTTTTGGGTTCAGGCAAGCGTTTGTTCATCACAGTTACTCCCACAAGCCAGCCCAGGTGGGAGCAGAGCTCCTTCCACCCCACCCACCCTGTTTACATCCCTTCTTCAGCACATCCCATGGTGCTTTTTTCTGCTGCTTCCCAGGAGCTGTTGGCTCTTGCCCTGCCCTGACTGCTGGACCCGTCTGTGGACACTGCACAGCGATCTGTTGCCAGCTCTCTGGATTCTGAAGGAAAACCCAAGCAAATCTCTGAATCAAAGTAAAGGTGTCTTGCAAACTTAACCTAATCCTTTGTAAAGCTGTATTAAGGCCAAATTAAATTCAAATCTGTGGGTTCATTTTCCTCTTAGGCTTTATTCCTCGTTTGTTTGAGAGAGCTGGTGAGTCTTTTAGGACTCATGGTACCTTGGTTCCCTTTCAGAATGGAACAAATCTGAGACTTTTCCAGCCAGTTTTTCTTTAAATACCACGAGTTTTCATTCCCCTTTCATTTAAAATACTTCCACAATTTAATATGAAATGCTGGGTAGCAAAACCGGTAGCACTTCCAGACAGAAAGAAGTATGTTGTGTGTAACTCCAAATGTGAATTCTCCTTGCAAAGTGATGGCTTTCCACTGAGGTGGATCAAACAGATGCTCAGTTGGATGCTGGTGCTGAAGCACTTTTCTCTTGTGGCTTGAGTGTCTGATGGCAACAGCCTGAGATTTTAATAGCAGAAAGAAGGGATTTCCTACTAACCTTCCCCGGAGAACTGTCACTTGTACAGTCTTTTCCAGCCTCGTCTAGTCTGACCTGCATCTTCTCCAAAACTTGGTCAATTTTTAAATACTTTTTAAACTTTTTGTGTACCATTTGCAGAGAACGGGAGGGTGCTGGCTATTTTTTTCACAAAATACACACTGCTCTGTGAGTGAGGTGGTCCTCCGTTCTCCCCAGAGCAACCTTTACCTGTCAGCTCTGCTGCTTCTCAAGGATGGGATGCTGGTGCTGGTGTGGATAAACAGATTTTCTCCCATTTTCAGCACAGGTGATGGAGGGAGAGGAGCTGTTGGCCAAGAGCCTCATGGTGCCAGCACCTCCTGACATGCAGGAGCTGAAAAACTAGAGGTTTTGCCCTTGTTGCATTCAGTGGATTTCTAATTTTACTTCAAGCTAATTGCTTCCTCGTCCTGGGAGGTGCCAGGGAGATGCCCAAGGGGACACAAGGACAAAGATTTTAGCCGGGTCTATTGCCATAAGACAAGGGGTGTTGGTTTTAAACTGGAGGAGGGATGATTCAAATGAGCTTCAAGGAAGAAATTTTTAATCAATGAGGGTGATAAAAATGCTGTGGTCTCTGCCACAGGTTGCCCAGAGACGCTGTGGAAACATTCCAGGTTGGATGGGGCTTGGAACAAGCTGACTAGTTGAAGGTGTCCTTGCTTATTGCAGGGAGGGTGGAAGTAAATGAGATTTAAAGTGTCTCCCAAGCCAAACCATTGTACGATTTTACGATCATCTCATCCAACTTCACTGCTCCAACATGATTCCCATGAGCATGCAGGAGGCTGGGAAAAGGAATGTGGGCTCTCCCAGTTCAAACAAACAGAAAAGTTTATTTTGATGGCTGAGGGGGACGAGCACCAGAGGGTGATGCTCGTCTGATCCTGCTCTGGTTTTCAGGCCGACTGTACAGCTTTTTCTCCTGCCGCTGTTGCCGCCGGACGTGTCTCATCCGGATTGGCCCAGGCTGGGAGCGTTTGTCCTTCATGGAGCCAGCGAAGAGCCAGGGTGGTCTGTATGGAGCTGCTTGTCTGCTGGGTGACTGAGTGTCCTGGGACAGCCCTGGCACCCCCTGAGTGGCGGTGCTGGGGCTGCTGGTCTCAATACTTTGGGCCAGCACATCGTCGATTCGGCGACGTTTTGCTGCCGGGCTCCTGAGTGTCTGTGGCTCTGTGACGCCGTCTGGATGGCCTCTTTTCAAGCTCTGCTTTTTGCAGGGGAAGCTGCTGCTGCTGCTGCTGCTGCTGACCAGCACCACAGCCCGGGACAGCCCTGGCACCCCCTGCGTGGCGGTGCTGGGGCTGCTGGTCTCAATACTTTGGGCGATCCGGCGGTGTTTTGCTGCCGGGCTCCTGAGTGTCTGTGGCTCTGTGGCACCCTCTGGATGGCCTCTGTTCAAGCTCTGCTTTTTGCAGGGGAAGCTGCTGCTGCTGCTGCTTCTGACCAGAACCACACTTTGAGACAGCCCTAGCACCCCCTGAGTGGCAGTGCTGGGGCTGCTGGTCTCAATATTTTGGGCCAGCACATCGTCGATCCGGCGGCGTTTTGCTGCCGGGCTCCTGAGTGACTGTGGCTCTGTGACGCCCTCTGGATGGCCTCTCTTCAAGCTCTGCTTTTTGCACGGGAAGCTGCTGCTGCTGCTGCTGCTGACCAGCACCACAGCCTGGGACAGCCCTGGCACCCCCTGAGTGCCGGTGCTGGGGCTGCTGGTCTCAGCACGCAGCAGTGGCACTCGGTTCAGCCGTATGGGTTTCACTGCCCGGCTGCCCGGGCCTTGTGCTCTCTGTCTCCAGGAACGACGCCGGGCCTGCTCCGCCCTGGGCTGTTCCGACAGGCCGCTGCTGCTGCTGCTGCTGTTTGGATCTGCACATTGGAGAGAGGAGAGGGCAAGTGGTGTGAGCACCTGCGCAGGGCTCAGGTGATGTCCGTGCAGGATTGTCCCCAAGGCCTTGCCGGGCTGGCTTAAGGGCAGGGGAGGCATATGTGCCCACAGGCCAGCCTGGCCCCGCTGGCCCAAGAGAGCCAGAGGGAGTCTACCCTGGGTCGTTGTTGGAGCTCCTGCTTCCCCTTGCTGCAGCTCTTGACCGCTCCCCCACTGCCAGCCGTGGGGAGGGAGATTTTGCTCTCACCTTGCTTCTTCCCAGGAGGACACTTCTCAGCAGTGTTGTGCACCATTGTGGATAGGGAGCAGTGCCTGGAAGGTCTGTGCTGCAGGCCTTTCTCCTCCTGACAAAGCATCCCAGTCCTTGTTTGGACAGAGAGAGAGGCGTTTGTGGTGCCTCAGAGGCACCAGAACTCGCCAGTAGCCTTGGGCAAGCTCCTTCTCCTCGATCCTGTCCTCAGCTCTGCAAGTTGTGTTGCCACCTTTGTACCTTAGGGCTGGGTGATGATGTCACACTAGTCCCTGTCACCCACTGCCCTAATTCGGGGAGGCTATCCTTGTGGGTGCTGACAGTGACTTTGTCAGTGCCAGGCACGGCTGTAAGGAGAAAAACAGAAATGGGAACAGGTTCATCAACAGGTTGGCGGGCTTAAGTAGACTTAGGTCTTACTACAGGTCATCAGTGGTGATTAGGTCATACTAACCAGTCCTAAGTCATTCTTTTGACAGCTCTAAGAGTACAGTTGATTGATTCATTCATTCATTAAAAGAAGAGTTGTTCTGTGATACATTGGGCATATTGCTTGGGTCAGCCTCCTTAAAGGAAAATCAGAGTATTACCTACGGTCTCAAATGAAGCTTCTGAACCAACTTTAAGTACTCATGTGTTTTTCCCGAAAGATAAAGTCTCTGAGGCTGTGGAAACTTCAGGATTGGGGTGGGCAAGCATGGCAGGAATTTGAGAAGATTGGTGCCCTGTAGGCACTGGGGGGCTCTGAAGTCTCCCTGGAGCCTTCTCTTCTCCAGGCTGAACAAGCTCAGCTCTCTCAGCCCATCTCCAGAGCAGAACTGCTCCAGCCCTTGGATCATGGCTGCAACCCTCCTCTGGACCTCTTGACTCACTCCAGAAGTACCATGTTTTTAATTTTTTTTTTTTTTTTTTTTTTTTTAAACGTGGAGACCCCAGATGTGGGTGCAGAATTACTTTTGGGTTCAGGCAAGCGTTTGTTCATCACAGTTACTCCCACAAGCCAGCCCAGGTGGGAGCAGAGCTCCTTCCACCCCACCCACCCTGTTTACATCCCTTCTTCAGCACATCCCATGGTGCTTTTTTCTGCTGCTTCCCAGGAGCTGTTGGCTCTTGCCCTGCCCTGACTGCTGGACCCGTCTGTGGACACTGCACAGCGATCTGTTGCCAGCTCTCTGGATTCTGAAGGAAAACCCAAGCAAATCTCTGAATCAAAGTAAAGGTGTCTTGCAAACTTAACCTAATCCTTTGTAAAGCTGTATTAAGGCCAAATTAAATTCAAATCTGTGGGTTCATTTTCCTCTTAGGCTTTATTCCTCGTTTGTTTGAGAGAGCTGGTGAGTCTTTTAGGACTCATGGTACCTTGGTTCCCTTTCAGAATGGAACAAATCTGAGACTTTTCCAGCCAGTTTTTCTTTAAATACCACGAGTTTTCATTCCCCTTTCATTTAAAATACTTCCACAATTTAATATGAAATGCTGGGTAGCAAAACCGGTAGCACTTCCAGACAGAAAGAAGTATGTTGTGTGTAACTCCAAATGTGAATTCTCCTTGCAAAGTGATGGCTTTCCACTGAGGTGGATCAAACAGATGCTCAGTTGGATGCTGGTGCTGAAGCACTTTTCTCTTGTGGCTTGAGTGTCTGATGGCAACAGCCTGAGATTTTAATAGCAGAAAGAAGGGATTTCCTACTAACCTTCCCCGGAGAACTGTCACTTGTACAGTCTTTTCCAGCCTCGTCTAGTCTGACCTGCATCTTCTCCAAAACTTGGTCAGTTTTTAAATACTTTTTAAACTTTTTGTGTACCATTTGCAGAGAACGGGAGGGTGCTGGCTATTTTTTTCACAAAATACACACTGCTCTGTGAGTGAGGTGGTCCTCCGTTCTCCCCAGAGCAACCTTTACCTGTCAGCTCTGCTGCTTCTCAAGGATGGGATGCTGGTGCTGGTGTGGATAAACAGATTTTCTCCCATTTTCAGCACAGGTGATGGAGGGAGAGGAGCTGTTGGCCAAGAGCCTCATGGTGCCAGCACCTCCTGACATGCAGGAGCTGAAAAACTAGAGGTTTTGCCCTTGTTGCATTCAGTGGATTTCTAATTTTACTTCAAGCTAATTGCTTCCTCGTCCTGGGAGGTGCCAGGGAGATGCCCAAGGGGACACAAGGACAAAGATTTTAGCCGGGTCTATTGCCATAAGACAAGGGGTGTTGGTTTTAAACTGGAGGAGGGATGATTCAAATGAGCTTCAAGGAAGAAATTTTTAATCAATGAGGGTGATAAAAATGCTGTGGTCTCTGCCACAGGTTGCCCAGAGACGCTGTGGAAACATTCCAGGTTGGATGGGGCTTGGAACAAGCTGACTAGTTGAAGGTGTCCTTGCTTATTGCAGGGAGGGTGGAAGTAAATGAGATTTAAAGTGTCTCCCAAGCCAAACCATTGTACGATTTTACGATCATCTCATCCAACTTCACTGCTCCAACATGATTCCCATGAGCATGCAGGAGGCTGGGAAAAGGAATGTGGGCTCTCCCAGTTCAAACAAACAGAAAAGTTTATTTTGATGGCTGAGGGGGACGAGCACCAGAGGGTGATGCTCGTCTGATCCTGCTCTGGTTTTCAGGCCGACTGTACAGCTTTTTCTCCTGCCGCTGTTGCCGCCGGACGTGTCTCATCCGGATTGGCCCAGGCTGGGAGCGTTTGTCCTTCATGGAGCCAGCGAAGAGCCAGGGTGGTCTGTATGGAGCTGCTTGTCTGCTGGGTGACTGAGTGTCCTGGGACAGCCCTGGCACCCCCTGAGTGGCGGTGCTGGGGCTGCTGGTCTCAATACTTTGGGCCAGCACATCGTCGATTCGGCGACGTTTTGCTGCCGGGCTCCTGAGTGTCTGTGGCTCTGTGACGCCGTCTGGATGGCCTCTTTTCAAGCTCTGCTTTTTGCAGGGGAAGCTGCTGCTGCTGCTGCTGCTGCTGACCAGCACCACAGCCCGGGACAGCCCTGGCACCCCCTGCGTGGCGGTGCTGGGGCTGCTGGTCTCAATACTTTGGGCGATCCGGCGGTGTTTTGCTGCCGGGCTCCTGAGTGTCTGTGGCTCTGTGGCACCCTCTGGATGGCCTCTGTTCAAGCTCTGCTTTTTGCAGGGGAAGCTGCTGCTGCTGCTGCTTCTGACCAGAACCACACTTTGAGACAGCCCTAGCACCCCCTGAGTGGCAGTGCTGGGGCTGCTGGTCTCAATATTTTGGGCCAGCACATCGTCGATCCGGCGGCGTTTTGCTGCCGGGCTCCTGAGTGACTGTGGCTCTGTGACGCCCTCTGGATGGCCTCTCTTCAAGCTCTGCTTTTTGCACGGGAAGCTGCTGCTGCTGCTGCTGCTGACCAGCACCACAGCCTGGGACAGCCCTGGCACCCCCTGAGTGCCGGTGCTGGGGCTGCTGGTCTCAGCACGCAGCAGTGGCACTCGGTTCAGCCGTATGGGTTTCACTGCCCGGCTGCCCGGGCCTTGTGCTCTCTGTCTCCAGGAACGACGCCGGGCCTGCTCCGCCCTGGGCTGTTCCGACAGGCCGCTGCTGCTGCTGCTGCTGTTTGGATCTGCACATTGGAGAGAGGAGAGGGCAAGTGGTGTGAGCACCTGCGCAGGGCTCGGGTGATGTCCGTGCAGGATTGTCCCCAAGGCCTTGCCGGGCTGGCTTAAGGGCAGGGGAGGCATATGTGCCCACAGGCCAGCCTGGCCCCGCTGGCCCAAGAGAGCCAGAGGGAGTCTACCCTGGGTCGTTGTTGGAGCTCCTGCTTCCCCTTGCTGCAGCTCTTGACCGCTCCCCCACTGCCAGCCGTGGGGAGGGAGATTTTGCTCTCACCTTGCTTCTTCCCAGGAGGACACTTCTCAGCAGTGTTGTGCACCATTGTGGATAGGGAGCAGTGCCTGGAAGGTCTGTGCTGCAGGCCTTTCTCCTCCTGACAAAGCATCCCAGTCCTTGTTTGGACAGAGAGAGAGGCGTTTGTGGTGCCTCAGAGGCACCAGAACTCGCCAGTAGCCTTGGGCAAGCTCCTTCTCCTCGATCCTGTCCTCAGCTCTGCAAGTTGTGTTGCCACCTTTGTACCTTAGGGCTGGGTGATGATGTCACACTAGTCCCTGTCACCCACTGCCCTAATTCGGGGAGGCTATCCTTGTGGGTGCTGACAGTGACTTTGTCAGTGCCAGGCACGGCTGTAAGGAGAAAAACAGAAATGGGAACAGGTTCATCAACAGGTTGGCGGGCTTAAGTAGACTTAGGTCTTACTACAGGTCATCAGTGGTGATTAGGTCATACTAACCAGTCCTAAGTCATTCTTTTGACAGCTCTAAGAGTACAGTTGATTGATTCATTCATTCATTAAAAGAAGAGTTGTTCTGTGATACATTGGGCATATTGCTTGGGTCAGCCTCCTTAAAGGAAAATCAGAGTATTACCTACGGTCTCAAATGAAGCTTCTGAACCAACTTTAAGTACTCATGTGTTTTTCCCGAAAGATAAAGTCTCTGAGGCTGTGGAAACTTCAGGATTGGGGTGGGCAAGCATGGCAGGAATTTGAGAAGATTGGTGCCCTGTAGGCACTGGGGGGCTCTGAAGTCTCCCTGGAGCCTTCTCTTCTCCAGGCTGAACAAGCTCAGCTCTCTCAGCCCATCTCCAGAGCAGAACTGCTCCAGCCCTTGGATCATGGCTGCAACCCTCCTCTGGACCTCTTGACTCACTCCAGAAGTACCATGTTTTTAATTTTTTTTTTTTTTTTTTTTTTTTTAAACGTGGAGACCCCAGATGTGGGTGCAGAATTACTTTTGGGTTCAGGCAAGCGTTTGTTCATCACAGTTACTCCCACAAGCCAGCCCAGGTGGGAGCAGAGCTCCTTCCACCCCACCCACCCTGTTTCCATCCCTTCTTCAGCACATCCCATGGTGCTTTTTTCTGCTGCTTCCCAGGAGCTGTTGGCTCTTGCCCTGCCCTGACTGCTGGACCCGTCTGTGGACACTGCACAGCGATCTGTTGCCAGCTCTCTGGATTCTGAAGGAAAACCCA
Source organism: Chamaea fasciata (assembly GCF_029207755.1). Taxonomy (NCBI): domain Eukaryota; kingdom Metazoa; phylum Chordata; class Aves; order Passeriformes; family Sylviidae; genus Chamaea; species Chamaea fasciata. The sequence continues at coordinate 65,810,143 of NW_027094091.1, forward strand.
AGCAAATCTCTGAATCAAAGTAAAGGTGTCTTGCAAACTTAACCTAATCCTTTGTAAAGCTGTATTAAGGCCAAATTAAATTCAAATCTGTGGGTTCATTTTCCTCTTAGGCTTTATTCCTCGTTTGTTTGAGAGAGCTGGTGAGTCTTTTAGGACTCATGGTACCTTGGTTCCCTTTCAGAATGGAACAAATCTGAGACTTTTCCAGCCAGTTTTTCTTTAAATACCACGAGTTTTCATTCCCCTTTCATTTAAAATACTTCCACAATTTAATATGAAATGCTGGGTAGCAAAACCGGTAGCACTTCCAGACAGAAAGAAGTATGTTGTGTGTAACTCCAAATGTGAATTCTCCTTGCAAAGTGATGGCTTTCCACTGAGGTGGATCAAACAGATGCTCAGTTGGATGCTGGTGCTGAAGCACTTTTCTCTTGTGGCTTGAGTGTCTGATGGCAACAGCCTGAGATTTTAATAGCAGAAAGAAGGGATTTCCTACTAACCTTCCCCGGAGAACTGTCACTTGTACAGTCTTTTCCAGCCTCGTCTAGTCTGACCTGCATCTTCTCCAAAACTTGGTCAGTTTTTAAATACTTTTTAAACTTTTTGTGTACCATTTGCAGAGAACGGGAGGGTGCTGGCTATTTTTTTCACAAAATACACACTGCTCTGTGAGTGAGGTGGTCCTCCGTTCTCCCCAGAGCAACCTTTACCTGTCAGCTCTGCTGCTTCTCAAGGATGGGATGCTGGTGCTGGTGTGGATAAACAGATTTTCTCCCATTTTCAGCACAGGTGATGGAGGGAGAGGAGCTGTTGGCCAAGAGCCTCATGGTGCCAGCACCTCCTGACATGCAGGAGCTGAAAAACTAGAGGTTTTGCCCTTGTTGCATTCAGTGGATTTCTAATTTTACTTCAAGCTAATTGCTTCCTCGTCCTGGGAGGTGCCAGGGAGATGCCCAAGGGGACACAAGGACAAAGATTTTAGCCGGGTCTATTGCCATAAGACAAGGGGTGTTGGTTTTAAACTGGAGGAGGGATGATTCAAATGAGCTTCAAGGAAGAAATTTTTAATCAATGAGGGTGATAAAAATGCTGTGGTCTCTGCCACAGGTTGCCCAGAGACGCTGTGGAAACATTCCAGGTTGGATGGGGCTTGGAACAAGCTGACTAGTTGAAGGTGTCCTTGCTTATTGCAGGGAGGGTGGAAGTAAATGAGATTTAAAGTGTCTCCCAAGCCAAACCATTGTACGATTTTACGATCATCTCATCCAACTTCACTGCTCCAACATGATTCCCATGAGCATGCAGGAGGCTGGGAAAAGGAATGTGGGCTCTCCCAGTTCAAACAAACAGAAAAGTTTATTTTGATGGCTGAGGGGGACGAGCACCAGAGGGTGATGCTCGTCTGATCCTGCTCTGGTTTTCAGGCCGACTGTACAGCTTTTTCTCCTGCCGCTGTTGCCGCCGGACGTGTCTCATCCGGATTGGCCCAGGCTGGGAGCGTTTGTCCTTCATGGAGCCAGCGAAGAGCCAGGGTGGTCTGTATGGAGCTGCTTGTCTGCTGGGTGACTGAGTGTCCTGGGACAGCCCTGGCACCCCCTGAGTGGCGGTGCTGGGGCTGCTGGTCTCAATACTTTGGGCCAGCACATCGTCGATTCGGCGACGTTTTGCTGCCGGGCTCCTGAGTGTCTGTGGCTCTGTGACGCCGTCTGGATGGCCTCTTTTCAAGCTCTGCTTTTTGCAGGGGAAGCTGCTGCTGCTGCTGCTGCTGCTGACCAGCACCACAGCCCGGGACAGCCCTGGCACCCCCTGCGTGGCGGTGCTGGGGCTGCTGGTCTCAATACTTTGGGCGATCCGGCGGTGTTTTGCTGCCGGGCTCCTGAGTGTCTGTGGCTCTGTGGCACCCTCTGGATGGCCTCTGTTCAAGCTCTGCTTTTTGCAGGGGAAGCTGCTGCTGCTGCTGCTTCTGACCAGAACCACACTTTGAGACAGCCCTAGCACCCCCTGAGTGGCAGTGCTGGGGCTGCTGGTCTCAATATTTTGGGCCAGCACATCGTCGATCCGGCGGCGTTTTGCCGCCGGGCTCCTGAGTGACTGTGGCTCTGTGACGCCCTCTGGATGGCCTCTCTTCAAGCTCTGCTTTTTGCACGGGAAGCTGCTGCTGCTGCTGCTGCTGACCAGCACCACAGCCTGGGACAGCCCTGGCACCCCCTGAGTGCCGGTGCTGGGGCTGCTGGTCTCAGCACGCAGCAGTGGCACTCGGTTCAGCCGTATGGGTTTCACTGCCCGGCTGCACGGGCCTTGTGCTCTCTGTCTCCAGGAACGGCGCCGGGCCTGCTCCGCCCTGGGCTGTTCCGACAGGCCGCTGCTGCTGCTGCTGCTGTTTGGATCTGCACATTGGAGAGAGGAGAGGGCAAGTGGTGTGAGCACCTGCGCAGGGCTCGGGTGATGTCCGTGCAGGATTGTCCCCAAGGCCTTGCCGGGCTGGCTTAAGGGCAGGGGAGGCATATGTGCCCACAGGCCAGCCTGGCCCCGCTGGCCCAAGAGAGCCAGAGGGAGTCTACCCTGGGTCGTTGTTGGAGCTCCTGCTTCCCCTTGCTGCAGCTCTTGACCGCTCCCCCACTGCCAGCCGTGGGGAGGGAGATTTTGCTCTCACCTTGCTTCTTCCCAGGAGGACACTTCTCAGCAGTGTTGTGCACCATTGTGGATAGGGAGCAGTGCCTGGAAGGTCTGTGCTGCAGGCCTTTCTCCTCCTGACAAAGCATCCCAGTCCTTGTTTGGACAGAGAGAGAGGCGTTTGTGGTGCCTCAGAGGCACCAGAACTCGCCAGTAGCCTTGGGCAAGCTCCTTCTCCTCGATCCTGTCCTCAGCTCTGCAAGTTGTGTTGCCACCTTTGTACCTTAGGGCTGGGTGATGATGTCACACTAGTCCCTGTCACCCACTGCCCTAATTCGGGGAGGCTATCCTTGTGGGTGCTGACAGTGACTTTGTCAGTGCCAGGCACGGCTGTAAGGAGAAAAACAGAAATGGGAACAGGTTCATCAACAGGTTGGCGGGCTTAAGTAGACTTAGGTCTTACTACAGGTCATCAGTGGTGATTAGGTCATACTAACCAGTCCTAAGTCATTCTTTTGACAGCTCTAAGAGTACAGTTGATTGATTCATTCATTCATTAAAAGAAGAGTTGTTCTGTGATACATTGGGCATATTGCTTGGGTCAGCCTCCTTAAAGGAAAATCAGAGTATTACCTACGGTCTCAAATGAAGCTTCTGAACCAACTTTAAGTACTCATGTGTTTTTCCCGAAAGATAAAGTCTCTGAGGCTGTGGAAACTTCAGGATTGGGGTGGGCAAGCATGGCAGGAATTTGAGAAGATTGGTGCCCTGTAGGCACTGGGGGGCTCTGAAGTCTCCCTGGAGCCTTCTCTTCTCCAGGCTGAACAAGCTCAGCTCTCTCAGCCCATCTCCAGAGCAGAACTGCTCCAGCCCTTGGATCATGGCTGCAACCCTCCTCTGGACCTCTTGACTCACTCCAGAAGTACCATGTTTTTAATTTTTTTTTTTTTTTTTTTTTTTTAAACGTGGAGACCCCAGATGTGGGTGCAGAATTACTTTTGGGTTCAGGCAAGCGTTTGTTCATCACAGTTACTCCCACAAGCCAGCCCAGGTGGGAGCAGAGCTCCTTCCACCCCACCCACCCTGTTTCCATCCCTTCTTCAGCACATCCCATGGTGCTTTTTTCTGCTGCTTCCCAGGAGCTGTTGGCTCTTGCCCTGCCCTGACTGCTGGACCCGTCTGTGGACACTGCACAGCGATCTGTTGCCAGCTCTCTGGATTCTGAAGGAAAACCCAAGCAAATCTCTGAATCAAAGTAAAGGTGTCTTGCAAACTTAACCTAATCCTTTGTAAAGCTGTATTAAGGCCAAATTAAATTCAAATCTGTGGGTTCATTTTCCTCTTAGGCTTTATTCCTCGTTTGTTTGAGAGAGCTGGTGAGTCTTTTAGGACTCATGGTACCTTGGTTCCCTTTCAGAATGGAACAAATCTGAGACTTTTCCAGCCAGTTTTTCTTTAAATACCACGAGTTTTCATTCCCCTTTCATTTAAAATACTTCCACAATTTAATATGAAATGCTGGGTAGCAAAACCGGTAGCACTTCCAGACAGAAAGAAGTATGTTGTGTGTAACTCCAAATGTGAATTCTCCTTGCAAAGTGATGGCTTTCCACTGAGGTGGATCAAACAGATGCTCAGTTGGATGCTGGTGCTGAAGCACTTTTCTCTTGTGGCTTGAGTGTCTGATGGCAACAGCCTGAGATTTTAATAGCAGAAAGAAGGGATTTCCTACTAACCTTCCCCGGAGAACTGTCACTTGTACAGTCTTTTCCAGCCTCGTCTAGTCTGACCTGCATCTTCTCCAAAACTTGGTCAGTTTTTAAATACTTTTTAAACTTTTTGTGTACCATTTGCAGAGAACGGGAGGGTGCTGGCTATTTTTTTCACAAAATACACACTGCTCTGTGAGTGAGGTGGTCCTCCGTTCTCCCCAGAGCAACCTTTACCTGTCAGCTCTGCTGCTTCTCAAGGATGGGATGCTGGTGCTGGTGTGGATAAACAGATTTTCTCCCATTTTCAGCACAGGTGATGGAGGGAGAGGAGCTGTTGGCCAAGAGCCTCATGGTGCCAGCACCTCCTGACATGCAGGAGCTGAAAAACTAGAGGTTTTGCCCTTGTTGCATTCAGTGGATTTCTAATTTTACTTCAAGCTAATTGCTTCCTCGTCCTGGGAGGTGCCAGGGAGATGCCCAAGGGGACACAAGGACAAAGATTTTAGCCGGGTCTATTGCCATAAGACAAGGGGTGTTGGTTTTAAACTGGAGGAGGGATGATTCAAATGAGCTTCAAGGAAGAAATTTTTAATCAATGAGGGTGATAAAAATGCTGTGGTCTCTGCCACAGGTTGCCCAGAGACGCTGTGGAAACATTCCAGGTTGGATGGGGCTTGGAACAAGCTGACTAGTTGAAGGTGTCCTTGCTTATTGCAGGGAGGGTGGAAGTAAATGAGATTTAAAGTGTCTCCCAAGCCAAACCATTGTACGATTTTACGATCATCTCATCCAACTTCACTGCTCCAACATGATTCCCATGAGCATGCAGGAGGCTGGGAAAAGGAATGTGGGCTCTCCCAGTTCAAACAAACAGAAAAGTTTATTTTGATGGCTGAGGGGGACGAGCACCAGAGGGTGATGCTCGTCTGATCCTGCTCTGGTTTTCAGGCCGACTGTACAGCTTTTTCTCCTGCCGCTGTTGCCGCCGGACGTGTCTCATACGGATTGGCCCAGGCTGGGAGCGTTTGTCCTTCATGGAGCCAGCGAAGAGCCAGGGTGGTCTGTATGGAGCTGCTTGTCTGCTGGGTGACTGAGTGTCCTGGGACAGCCCTGGCACCCCCTGAGTGGCGGTGCTGGGGCTGCTGGTCTCAATACTTTGGGCCAGCACATCGTCGATTCGGCGACGTTTTGCTGCCGGGCTCCTGAGTGTCTGTGGCTCTGTGACGCCCTCTGGATGGCCTCTCTTCAAGCTCTGCTTTTTGCAGGGGAAGCTGCTGCTGCTGCTGCTGCTGCTGACCAGCACCACAGCCCGGGACAGCCCTGGCACCCCCTGCGTGGCGGTGCTGGGGCTGCTGGTCTCAATACTTTGGGCGATCCGGCGGTGTTTTGCTGCCGGGCTCCTGAGTGTCTGTGGCTCTGTGGCACCCTCTGGATGGCCTCTGTTCAAGCTCTGCTTTTTGCAGGGGAAGCTGCTGCTGCTGCTGCTTCTGACCAGAACCACACTTTGAGACAGCCCTAGCACCCCCTGAGTGGCAGTGCTGGGGCTGCTGGTCTCAATATTTTGGGCCAGCACATCGTCGATCCGGCGGCGTTTTGCTGCCGGGCTCCTGAGTGACTGTGGCTCTGTCACGCCCTCTGGATGGCCTCTCTTCAAGCTCTGCTTTTTGCACGGGAAGCTGCTGCTGCTGCTGCTGCTGACCAGCACCACAGCCTGGGACAGCCCTGGCACCCCCTGAGTGCCGGTGCTGGGGGCTGCTGGTCTCAGCACGCAGCAGTGGCACTCGGTTCAGCCGTATGGGTTTCACTGCCCGGCTGCCCGGGCCTTGTGCTCTCTGTCTCCAGGAACGGCGCCGGGCCTGCTCCGCCCTGGGCTGTTCCGACAGGCCGCTGCTGCTGCTGCTGCTGTTTGGATCTGCACATTGGAGAGAGGAGAGGGCAAGTGGTGTGAGCACCTGCGCAGGGGCTCAGGTGATGTCCGTGCAGGATTGTCCCCAAGGCCTTGCCGGGCTGGCTTAAGGGCAGGGGAGGCATATGTGCCCACAGGCCAGCCTGGCCCCGCTGGCCCAAGAGAGCCAGAGGGAGTCTACCCTGGGTCGTTGTTGGAGCTCCTGCTTCCCCTTGCTGCAGCTCTTGACCGCTCCCCCACTGCCAGCCGTGGGGAGGGAGATTTTTCTCTCACCTTGCTTCTTCCCAGGAGGACACTTCTCAGCAGTGTTGTGCACCATTGTGGATAGGGAGCAGTGCCTGGAAGGTCTGTGCTGCAGGCCTTTCTCCTCCTGACAAAGCATCCCAGTCCTTGTTTGGACAGAGAGAGAGGCGTTTGTGGTGCCTCAGAGGCACCAGAACTCGCCAGTAGCCTTGGGCAAGCTCCTTCTCCTCGATCCTGTCCTCAGCTCTGCAAGTTGTGTTGCCACCTTTGTACCTTAGGGCTGGGTGATGATGTCACACTAGTCCCTGTCACCCACTGCCCTAATTCGGGGAGGCTATCCTTGTGGGTGCTGACAGTGACTTTGTCAGTGCCAGGCACGGCTGTAAGGAGAAAAACAGAAATGGGAACAGGTTCATCAACAGGTTGGCGGGCTTAAGTAGACTTAGGTCTTACTACAGGTCATCAGTGGTGATTAGGTCATACTAACCAGTCCTAAGTCATTCTTTTGACAGCTCTAAGAGTACAGTTGATTGATTCATTCATTCATTAAAAGAAGAGTTGTTCTGTGATACATTGGGCATATTGCTTGGGTCAGCCTCCTTAAAGGAAAATCAGAGTATTACCTACGGTCTCAAATGAAGCTTCTGAACCAACTTTAAGTACTCATGTGTTTTTCCCGAAAGATAAAGTCTCTGAGGCTGTGGAAACTTCAGGATTGGGGTGGGCAAGCATGGCAGGAATTTGAGAAGATTGGTGCCCTGTAGGCACTGGGGGGCTCTGAAGTCTCCCTGGAGCCTTCTCTTCTCCAGGCTGAACAAGCTCAGCTCTCTCAGCCCATCTCCAGAGCAGAACTGCTCCAGCCTTGGATCATGGCTGCAACCCTCCTCTGGACCTCTTGACTCACTCCAGAAGTACCATGTTTTTAATTTTTTTTTTTTTTTTTTTTTTTTTTAAACGTGGAGACCCCAGATGTGGGTGCAGAATTACTTTTGGGTTCAGGCAAGCGTTTGTTCATCACAGTTACTCCCACAAGCCAGCCCAGGTGGAGCAGAGCTCCTTCCACCCCACCCACCCTGTTTACATCCCTTCTTCAGCACATCCCATGGTGCTTTTTTCTGCTGCTTCCCAGGAGCTGTTGGCTCTTGCCCTGCCCTGACTGCTGGACCCGTCTGTGGACACTGCACAGCGATCTGTTGCCAGCTCTCTGGATTCTGAAGGAAAACCCAAGCAAATCTCTGAATCAAAGTAAAGGTGTCTTGCAAACTTAACCTAATCCTTTGTAAAGCTGTATTAAGGCCAAATTAAATTCAAATCTGTGGGTTCATTTCCTCTTAGGCTTTATTCCTCGTTTGTTTGAGAGAGCTGGTGAGTCTTTT